>NC_057861.1:666696731-667394731 GCF_019393635.1 Dromiciops gliroides
ACTCTTTTCCTAAACAGAAGAAACTTTTATATTAAGCTTGGTTTATCATACTCCTTTTTGTTTGCATGTTGAGTTAATAGTTTTCTTTGAAGCATTCCCATTTATGGTCTTAGCCATTTATTGGTCTATGGTTTAAGAGGTTTTTTCCCTTTCTGGGTAATTTTTGCAGAAGATCTCCTTCCACCACCCCTTCACTGAGATAACAGTAGCTTCTGGTGAAGTCATTCTTTGGATATTTTTAAGTTTCTGCCCAAGTTGAGAAAACTGCTATCTTACGGTGCCATCAACTATATGAGTGATTTAGATTAATTAGGAGAACCAGTCATCATAGGTTTTCTTCCAGATGATAGGTGTGTGACCCTGGGCAAGTCACTTAACCCACATTGAAGGCTATGGAGGGGCTTGAAATTTTTACCAAGTCCAAGTTGCCTCAGGGAACAATCATATATGTGGAAAGACTGCCCCTAAGCTGAGTACTGTGTGTCCGGACTAGTTAGCACTTAGAAAAGACTGTCAACTTACCTAACCAGTTAGTTCTTTTAATCTATAAGAACACCAATTAACTGGGATCTTACTGATGAGGACTCATATCAGAAGTGAAACTTTTTCTCTGAGGTTCCTTTTGTGGGCTGCCCACTTCAACTAAACATTTAAGGGTTGGCTCCCCAAGGGAGATTCCTACCCTAAGTTCAAAGTACTTTGTGAGTGTGAACTCCTAGAAACTATAGGTCACAAGCCCCCACCATGCATTTCCCTTCATAGGACACAATTATCTCAAAGCAAAGGCATTTACTGAGATGAAATCATAAGAACATTCCTCTCATAAACCTAAGGAGTACTCTCAAATACACACAACATCATTGGGAAAAGTGGGCACACAGAGTATACCAGTAGAGAGGGACATATGTAAGGAATAGGAAATAAACAAGGCCAATGCAACTAATGCTTCTAGCCACTCCAATGTCTTTCCCTTTCTTATGGGGTGCTCATATTATTCTCCTCAGGCTCAGCATCTCTACTGAGCAGATTGCTTGCTGGACTTTCTAGGTTGGCTGTCTGTTGGGCATGGCATCTCCTACTTGGGTGAGTTGTTTTGCTATAAGTCCCTGCCAATATAGAAAGGGAAGGGGAGAAGTTTCTTCCTTTCTCAAGCTGGGCTCTGAAAGAGTCACAAGAGAAAAATATAAAAAGCTCTTCCCTCTCAAGAGCTGGGTTCTTCCACCACAGCTGTCTTTCTTATTGACTGCCAGAGAAAACTGCTTGACTTTTCTTAGAGCAGCTCATGCTTTTTAAATCTACCAGGAGATGCAATGCTTCAGCTGGTAAATGGACAGCTGCTCTATAATTTCTTTTCTTTTCTTTTCTTTTTTTTGGTGAGGCAGTTGGGGTTAAGTGACTTGCCCAGGGTCACACAGCTAGTGTTAAGTGTCTGAGGCTGGATTTGAACTCAGGTTCTCCTGAATCCAGGGCCAGTGCTCTGTCCACTGTGCCACCTAGCTGCCCCCCTATAATTTCAACAATCTGATTAAGCAAGGCATTTCACCTTACCTAAAGGAGTATAAAAGTGCAATCACCTCCTTATACTTCTCCCTTTGGAATGCCTTTAAGTCTCTGTATAAGGCAGAACAATCCAGTCTCAAAATGAATTGTTGCTGAAGACTCCTCCTTTGACCCTTAATGTGAATACTGGTGTTTATATCAGTATGGAGAAAGCTGCAAAGTAAAAGAAACTTGTTGAGCATGGAGGAGAGTGTTCCTCAGTCTGGAAGCACGTGATGAAGAGATTTTGGCCTAATCCCACTCCCTATATTTCTTTTCTTTTTCTTTGGTTTGTTTGTTTGTTTGTTTCTTTTGGGGGGGGGGGCGGGGCAATGAGGGTTAAGTGACTTGCCCAGGGTCACACAGCTAGTAAGTGTCAAGTGTCTGAGGCTGGATTTGAACTCAGGTCCTCCTGAATCCAGGGCTGGTGTTTTATCCACCTTGCCACTTAGCTGCCCCGCCCCCATACTTCTTATTTATCTACCATCCAGTTGACTAAAATCCATCTCCTGTAGTAACTCATGTCCTTCAATTAATTCTGCCAGAATATATGTGAATTGTACATTAGGATTTCCTTTTGCCTTTTAGTGGCATGAGGGTTTATTTACCACAACATTGTTCCTTTAGAGAACATTTGCTACTAAACATTGGGGAAGGGTCAGGAGAGCCTGATCCCTTCTCCAGCCCTGGGAATTAGTCCCATGATTCTAGGACAAGGTCTATTCTATAAGGGAGTTCCATAAGATCTAGTTTCCTCTATCCCCAGGAATCTTATACCTTGGGTATTTTCAAAAGGGACTTTACTACAAAACTACTATAAAGTACTACATGGAAAATAAACAGGGGCAGCTAGGTGGCACAGTGGATAGAGCACTGGCCCTGGAGTCAGGAGGACCTGAGTTCAAAGCCAGCCTCAGACACTTAACACTTACTAGCTGTGTGACCCTGGGCAAGTCACTTAACCCCAATTGCCTCACTAAAAAAAAAAAAAAGAATTAAAAAAAAAAAGAAAAGAAACAAGAGGGTTCAGTTCTAGCCCATGCTATAGATGGAACTGACCAGGCTGCAGCATCTCAGCCTTTCCAGATTCTACTTTTCCAGACTTCAAATATAGTTCTGGGAGACTAGAGCCTAGGGAGGCACCTTCCTCCTATAGTCCCTCCCCTCTCCCTCAGCTTGGTCACTCTTGAGTTTCCTCATGTCATGGGGTGCAGAGCACTCCAGAAGTTCTCTGGGGCACATCAAGGAACCTTCTCCTTGAGAAACTAAACCAGAGGACAGATAATGCCTAGAGAGATAAGCTGAACCAAATCAGACTGAGCTAGCTTGGGATTCCTACTCTTCATTCTGGTCTCCCTTACCCTGGGTAGATAAATTTGGGTGTGGCTGCGGCCTTTGTGTTCTGAAGAAAACACCCCTCACCCAATTCCTCTAGTCACTACCAGTGGGGGATGGTCCTCCACTCCTCACCCAATTCCCCCAGCTACCACCAGTGGGGGATGGTCCTCTCTCACTAGAGGAACTTTTCACGGGCAGATGGTCCACCCCCATCAGTCCTCTATAAAAGTACCTTCCAGTCTCCTGTTCGAGGAGATTTGGTACCTCAGAGCCATGTGCTTTATGCCAATCTCCCCATGAAAGTCCAAGGATTTCTTTCATGGTTTCCCTCCCCCCACCCTTCCCTTCCCTAGTTCCTCAATAAACTACCACCTTATTCTAACTAAGTTTTGTGTGCAAGAGGGTATAATTCTTTAAAGAGGAATTCCCAAGAACCCCAACTCCCACCAACCCGTACCCCATTTCCCACCATTACGCTCACTTTCACCCCTGGGGCCAGGCCTTGGGAAAGTCCCTCTTGTATATCCTCACAAACTCCCACAAGAACAGTCTCCTTATTGAACCCCAAATGTATCTTCCCCTTTCAAGTCTCACTTAGTACCACTTAACACTTGCTCTATGAAGTCTCTGTCTTCTTGTTCCTGAAAAAGATGTTCTCTCCTTGCCTCGACCTTTCCTTCTATTCTGTCTTACTTATCAGAAACAAAACTTTCTAGACCATTTGGAATGCCTCTCCCACATGGTCACATGAGCCTTGAACTGTGGGGTCTGGGTCCCCTCTGCTCCCAAGATGGCTTCTTTCTTTATACTAATTCACTTTACTGTTCTTAACCTGTGCCACCTTGTGGCCTGTCCTAGTTCTGACACACCCCTAGGCTAAAGGGGCCTGCCCCCTTTCCTAATTTAGCCAAGAGAATGGAGAAAGTTTGAAAGCCTAGGAAATCCATAAAAGAGGAATATTGTAATGATAATAGTAACTTTTGGGGCAGCTAGGTGGCACAGTGGATAGAGCACCGGCCCTGGATTCAGGAGTACCTGAGTTCAAATCTGGCCTCAGACACTTAACACTTACTAGCTGTGTGACCCTGGGCAAGTCACTTAACCCCAATTGCCTCACTAAAAAAAATAATAATAATAATAATAATGATAATAGTAACTTTCACTTATACATGATCTAGGGCAGTGTGTTTTCAAATACCCCTGAAGTACCCCAACTTGTTTGTTTGGTTTTTTTTAATGAACTTTGTGCTGTTTATTAATGAGCTTTAAAAATAATGATTTTAGAGTATTTTACTACAATGGGTCTATCAAAGTTTTGTTAAACTAAAGGGTTCTACCACTGTGGGAAAGTTTGAGAGTTTATGCTCTAAAGTTTGCAAGAGGCTTTACCCACAATAATCCCACGAGAATGATTTTACTAAATTAGATAATTTTGGGAAATTATTTGAAATACTCAAACCCCAGTGGACATCCACCTTTCATTCATCCCTCAATGCAGCAATTGTTTATGCAAAATGCAACTGAAAAAAAAATGGGGGGAAAATACCAAAGAAAACAAACAACAACAACAACAAAAACCGAAATGCAACTGAAACCCAGGGATTTGTGGACTACTGAAGACAGGAGCCTCATGCATTTTCCTTTCAGAAAGGCAGGTCAAGTTAAGAAGTCAGCCAGACTTCTTGAGCGCTTACTACATGTCAGGTGCTGTGTTATATTCTGGAAATATGAAGAAATGCAAAAACATTGTCCCCTACCTCAAGAAAGCTTACATTCTAACTGGGGAGACAGCTATGCAAATGATTATGTACATACAAAATATGTGCAGGGTAAATGTATATAAAGGTAAATGTAAATTTTGGAGGGAAACCACTAGCATTGGAGGTGGAAGGGGGATGGGGAAAAGATTTTTGCAGAAGGTAGGATTTGTGCTGAGACTTGAAGGAAACCGGGAAAGCCAGGAGGTGGGGAGAGAAGGGAGAACATTCTAGACATGGAGGACAGTCAGTAAAAAAAAGTGTGGAGTGGGCAGATGGCATATCCTGTGTGAGGAACAGCAAGAAAGCCAGTGCCACTGAGTCAGAGAATATGTGGAAGAGAGTAATGTATAAGTAGACCGGAAAGATAGCAAGAGTTTGGGTTAGGAAGCACTTTAAAAGCCAAAGAGGATTTAATACTTGATACTGGAGGTAATAGGGAGCTCTGAAGTTTATTGAGGAGGGGAGTGACATGGTCAGACATACACTTTAGGAAAATCATTTAATCAGCTGAGTGGGGGATGGACTGGATTGAAGAGAGACTTGAGGAAGGGAGAACCACCAGCAGGCTTATGCAACTGTCCAGGCATGGGGTGATAAGGGCCTCCAGCAGGATGGTTTGGGGAGGGGAACATCTATGAGAGGGATCATAAATGGGAGAGACGTGAAGATAGAAAGTGACAGGATTTATTCTTTTCTTATGTGGACATGTGGGATAAGAGTGAGAGATCTGGGGGCAGTTAGATGGCGCAGTGGAAAGAGCACCGGCCCTGGAGTCAGAAGTACCTGAGTTCAAATCCGGCCTCAGACACTTAACACTTACTAGCTGTATGACCCTGGGCAAGTCACTTAACCCCAAATGCCTCACTAAAAAAAAAAAAAAGAGAGTGAGAGATCTGAGGATGATACCTACATTAGGCGCCTGGGTGACTGGGAGGATGCTAGTGCCTTCAACAATGATAGGGAAGTTAGGAAGAAGGAAGGGCTGGAAAGAGGGAGAAGATAATGAGTTCCATTTTGGACAAGTTGAGTTTCAGATAGCTAACAGATATCCAGTTAGAGATGAAAGAATAGAGGTCAGGAGAGAGTTTAAGGCTGGAGAAATAGTTCTTAGAACAATCTGCAAAGAAATAATAATTGAATCCATGAGAACTGGTGAGATCACCAAGCAACGTAGTATAGAGGGAAAAGAGAAGAGGATCCGGGATAGATGCTTGGGGAACACCTATACTTAGTGGGTGTGACCCAGATGAAGATCTAGCAAAGACCGATATGGGGAGAGAACAGTATAATGACAACCAAGAGAGGAGAAGAGAGAGAATGACAATGTCAAATGTTGACAAGAGTTTAAGGATTTGGCAAGTAAAAGATCCTTGGTCACTTTGGAGAGAGTGGATTCAGTTGGAAGATGAGGTCAGAAGCCAGAATGGAGAGTTTAGAAAAGGTTTTTAAGATCATAGCATCAGAAGGGTGACCTCATCAAAGGGAATACAGATGGAATCGAGACAAATCACTCTCCATGAAAGCATCCCTACTCTGCCAAACTCTACTTGAAGACTTCCAGTGACAGGGAGCTCACTACTACATTAAGCAATGTTTTCCATTATCAGACAGCACAGATTTTGGGGAAAGTCTCCCTTACAACGATGAGGCAGTGTCGTCTAGTGGACAGAGCCAGCCTTAGAGTCTGAAGGACTGCCTCTAACACATACTGGCCTGTGGTTCTTGGCAAGTCACTTAATTGGTCAGTATCTGAAGCAATTCTCTTAGACTCTAAGTTGCAGAGCATGTGAAGGTCTTTGTTGGTAAAAGGAGTTTCCTCCCAGAGAACAATCAATGAAATCAGAGTCCCAGCAGCCCTTCATTCCACCCCCTCAGATGAGCTCAATCTTTCTCCCTGACTCCCAGCTTTGTCCCCTGGAGCCACACAGTTTCCATATATTGGACCTTCAAATATTTGAAGCCAGTGCTCATGATGTTTACATCTTTTGTTCCCCAGGTTAAATATGCATAGGAGATCATTTGCTACCCTGTTGTTGTTGTTGTTGTTGTTTTTTACATGAAAACTGTTTACTATGACAAAGACATCATACAATTTTTATGATCTTGGACTTTCCTTCTTGTCTTTGTACAAGGCCAGAAGAGAAACATTTGCAACTTTCACAACCCTGAAGCGGACTCCAGGAATATCACCAACAGCATGACCTTTTCGACCAAATCCAGCAATCAAAACTTTGTTTTCGGGGCAGCTAGGTGGCGCAGTGGATAGAGCACCGGCCCTGGATTCAGGAGGACCTGAGTTCAAATCTGGCCTCAGATACTTAACACTTAACTAGCTGTGTGACCCTAGGCAAGTCACTTAACCCCAATTGCCTCACCAAAAAAACCAAAACAAACAAACAAAAAACTTTGTTTTCCTCAATAGAGTTCAAGTGACCCTCACTGGGAACAAAGGCAGTGATTTTTTAGCCATTCTTAATCAGTTAGACTCTCACACACTTCCTGATGGCAGAATTGGGCTGCTTGGCTTCAACACCAACTTTCTCCAAGACAATCCCTTTTGTGTGAGATGCTCCTTCATGGGTTGGCCTTCAAGGCTGTGCCCAAATGAGCTTTCTTGTATTGTTTGTCATGCCACTTTTGGTCTCTTCTCTGGCTGTGGAGCTTTCTAGTGTTAACTTGGAAATTAAGGCAACAATCGGAGAAAATAAGGTCTTTAATCAGGACAGAGGAACTATAGCTCATGGTAACTCAAAGCTCAGAAGCTTGGAATACCCAAAGATGGGAACAGAAGACAGGGTTTTTATGGGGTAACAGAACAAAAAGGGAACCAAAAGATTGCTCCAGAGTGACATATAGCTACTTAATGTAAATGAACCTTTGACAAAAGAAATAATAGAACTGCTCCTAAGTTAAGTATAGGCATAGGCTATATAACTGACTCTGAATAGGAATTACTTAATGTAGATGGACTCTTTTACATAATAACATAAAGTCTGGGAATGTTGGGGGGAGCATTGGGAGGGGATAAGCTACTTGGGGGAAGGTCCTTAAGTCCATCAAGAGTCTGGAAATGACAAAGACAGTCAGCCCCAGGCAATTCATTTGTCTGGGAAAGAGGGGACTGGGTGGGGAATCAGTTCTCAGTAAATTTTGTAGTTCTCACTAGCTGTAAGAAGATCATGGCACTTATCCATGCTACTGCCTTCCAGGCCAAAGGAAAAGAGCTGCCACCCTGTTTACCTCCCTCTGAGATGTATGGGTTGCTCAGGGAGGACTAGTACCTCTGGTGTGAGGGCTGTTCATCCACCTTTGGTGTCTACCTGGCACTCAACTCTTTTTTTTTTTTTTTGTGGGGCAATGAGGGTTAAGTGACTTGCCCAGGGTCACATAGCTAGTAAGTGTCAAGTGTCTGAGGCTGGATTTGAACTCAGGTCCTCCTGAATCCAAGGCCAGTGCTTTATCCACTGCGCCACCTAGCTGCTCCCGGCACTCAACTCTTACCTGTGGCTCCAAGAAGCCTTAGCATGGGCAATGAAACCATCTCAGCAGATGGCATACACCACACTGAGAGGAACTGACAGGTCTCAAACCCATTGGTGAGCTAGGGGATGTCTACCCCAAGTACATAAAGATTCTTCCTGGCAGAATGGGTGCATGAGAACAATTTGTTGCCACGAAGGCAGCTGAAACAGGCACTGTGGAATACCTCAAGTTTGGTCAGACATCTAAGATGCCATTGCAAGATCCATTGCATTCTGGGCCAATTCTACTTGTCTTGACTTTTGTCTTGCCATTGGACTTCAATGACAATATTGTGCATCTCTGCCTCACTTTAATCCAATTCATGCACAAGTCAAGCAATCACCCCATGATGTCATTGGTCCTCTTCAAAAACAAAGGATGAAGTGGGCAGCTAGTTGGCAAAGTGGATAAAGCACTGGCCCTGGATTCAGGAGGACCTGAGTTCAAATCCAGCCTCAGACACTTGACACTTACTAGCTGTGTGACCCTGGGCAAGTCACTTAACTCCCATTGCCCTGCCCAAAATAACAAAACAAACAAACAAAAAACCAACAAAGGATGAACAACAACAACCTCCCTCTAGATGTTGATGCCTTTAGGCCTAAACCTCTATTGTATATATGTTGCCCCAAAAGTCTCTGGGGCTACTTTCTCAATCCACACTCTGACTAAGTAGGTCCAGTCTGCAGAGCTAAGCTGCTATTCCCCTCAGAGTTCTAGGGGTAATTCTGAGGGATTGGAGATTTCTTTCTCTAATACTATTATTCATGAACGTTCATCCAGTGCAGTCCCCCTATATTATGAGGCTGCTACCTTAGAGGCAGTTGGTGGTACAGTGGATAGAGCACTGAATCTGGAGTCAGGAAGGCAAGTTCAACTCTGGCCTCATACACTTACGAGCTATGTGAACCTAAGAAAGTTCTGTCTGCCTCAGTTTCCTCAACTGTCAAATGGGGATAATAGCACCTACCTCCCTGAGTTGCTGTGAGGATCCAATGAGATAATATTTGTAAAAAGTGCCTGTCACATAATAGGTATTATATAAATACTCATTCCATTTTCCCTTTCTCTGCCTCTCTCCTCATTCAGAGGCTTTCAGCACCTCTTTCTCATTCAAAGGTTGGGGGGGCAGCTAGGTGGTGCAGTAGATAGAGCACTGGCCCTGGATACAGCAAGACCTGAGTTCAAATCCGGTCTCAGACACTTGACACTTACTAGCTGTGTGACCCTGGGCAAGTCACTTAACCCCACATTGTCCCACAAACAGACAAACAAACAAACAAATAATAAAGTAAGCTTAGAAAGAGGGGGAAGATAGGGGAAGAGAGACAGAGAGACAGAGAGATTGCACCTCTTATATATATGCCTACTCAGTTCAGGCTCAGCAGCCAGTTAAAAGACTCTTCATCACCATGCTGTAAGCTGACAGGAAAAAAGTCAAAGAATACTTGTGTGTGCTCTGCAGCGGGGAAGTAAAGGGCTGCCCATCCATCAAGGACTTCTGGAAGAAGGCTCACAAAACCTTCCCCTGGGTAGATACTAGGCAGAATATATTTTCTTCTTCTTCTTTTTTTTTTTTTTGCGGGGCAATGGGGGTTGTGACTTGCCCAGGGTCACACAGCTAGTAAGTGTCAAGTGTCTGAGGCCGGATTTGAACTCAGGAACTCCTGAATCCAGGGCCTGTGCTTTATCCACTGTACCACCTAGCTGCCCCCAGAATATATTTTCAATACTCCAAAGACTGGGCTTTTATTAACCAGTCTTCCTGTTGTAAATATATCAGTGGCACATCCTGCTTAAATTTCTCTCCAAGTAAAAGTCTCAGAATAATCTGGGAAAAGGTTGCTGGGCAGAGACCACTGAGAAAATGGAGAAGATATCTTTATCCATTGAGAAACGCCAGGCATTTCAGTTCAAGGTGCTGACATCAGCAGTCCTAGCTGAGAAGGCGCTGGCAATGTCTGTGGTAGAAAGAATACTGGGCTAGGGATGAAGAAATGTAGGTTATAGGCCTGGCTCTGCCACTGTGCAATTTTGGGTAAGACCCTTCCCCTTTCTGGACCTCAGTTCCCAGTTCCCACACTTATAAAATGAGGGAGTTGTATTTGGTGAGCTCTAACACACCTCCCAGCTCTCTCATTCTGTGTTGTAAATGACAAGGCTCCTCCTAGGTCTAACTTTCTGTATCTGTATCTCTGGGCCCTCTCGGCTCTGAAATGATATATTTTCCCCCAACTCTGACGTGCTACATTCTAAGTTCTAAGGCTCTTTCTGGTTCTATGGTTCTAACAACCCATATTCTTTTTGTGTGTGTGTGTGTGGGGGGCAATGAGGGTTAAGTGACTTGCCTAGGGTCACACAGTAAGTGTCAAGTATCTGAGGCTGGATTTGAACTCAGATCCTCCTGAATTCAGGACTGGTGCTTTATCCACTGTGCCATCTAGCTGCCCCCTAACATTCTATGTTCTAAGTTCTAAGGGCTCTCTCAGCTCTAACCTCTATATTTTAAATATCCTCTAGCTCTGACATTCTGTATTCAAGGTTCTAAAGTTCCATCAGCTCTGACATTCTATGTTCTATGGGCCCTATCAACTCTGACATTGTACAAATTTTAAGCCCCTTCTAGTTCTGACAACCATGGAATATGTGACTGACCCCTCCAGTTGTACAATATACCTTTGTGAACTGGCATCTATGATACATACCCGGCCACCAAGAAAATGGCATATTTAATTGAAGATAGCATGGGTGTAAGGGAAAAGACATCAGACTTTGGGTCAGAATGTCTGAGGTGGAAGTCTTTATTTGCCCTTCACTCTCTGTGTTACTCTAGGGAAGTCACTTTGTCTTTCTTTCTTTTTTTTTTTTAATTAATAAAAGTATTTTATTTTTTTCCCCATTACATATAAAGATAGTTCTCAACTTTTGTTTATCCAAGCTTTCCAATTTCAGATTTTTCTCCCTCCCTTCCCTCCCTCCCCCCTCCCCTAGACAGCAGGTAATCTGATATAGGTTTTATATATATATACACATAATAACATTAATCATATTTCTGCATTAGTCCTGTTATAAGAGAAAAATCAGAGCAATGATGAAAAACCTCAAAATAGAAAAACAACAGCACCAAAAACAAAAGAAATAGTATGGTTCATTCAGCATCTATACTCCACAGTTCTTTTTTTTTTTCTCCTGGATTTGGAGATCCTCTTCTATCATGAGTTCCCTGGAACTCTTCTGTACCATTGCATTGGTGAGAAGAATATAGTCCATCACAGTAGGTCAACACTCAGTATTAATGATACTGTGTACAATGTTCTCTGGTTCTGCTCATCTCACTCATCATCAGCCCATGCAAGACCCTCCAGGTTTCTCTGAACTCCTCCTGCTCATCGTTTCTTACAGCACGATAGTATTCCATTGTATTCATATACCACAACTTGTCCAGCCATTCCCCAATTGATGGGCATCCCCTCAACTTCCAATTCCTTGCCACTACATGAAGAGCAGCTATAAATATTTTTGTACATGTAGGTCCCTTTCCCCCTTTCACTTTGTCTTTCTGAACCTCAGTTTCCCCATCTGTAAAACAGGGGCGATAATGCTAGCAACCACCTAGTTCACAGGATTGATGAGATCCTAGAGATTAGAAACATGCCTATCACTAATTAACTATTCCCCTTGTCATTGTTATTATTGTTGTTCATCCTTTGTTCTTGAAGAGGACCATGATACCAGGGTGATGTCATGACTTGGATGTCATGGATTTAAGTGAGACAATGCTGTGCAAAGTCACCAGCCTCACTCTCTCCTCCAGGGCCATCTGGGTCCAGTGGCAAGACACCTATCAGGACGACAGGAGATGGCCCAGGATGTTTAAGAGAATTGGGGTTGACTTGACCAGGGTCACACAGATAGTACCTGAGGTCTAGTTTTTTTTTTTCCCCTGAGGAAAAACTGTGCTGAACCCAAGATTCTTTGGTCTAAGTAGCTAATAATCAAACAAATACAATAATAATAAAAGCTGACATTTACATAATATTATATAGCACCATATAAAAACATGGCTTTAGAGTAATAGAAATGTCCTCCCAGGCCTCATCATAACATGAAGCTGACCCTTTGTTCTTGAAGACAATCAATCAATTAATCAATCAGTCTACAGTTATTAAGGACTTATTATGTATTGGGCACTCTGCCAGGTGCTGTGGATATACAATGACAAAATGAAGCAGGACCTGCCCTCAAGAACCTTACAGTTAATAGGGGAAACAATATTTACATATATATACAAAAAGCATACAAAGCAGATACAAAGTAACCAGCCTCCTCCTTTTCACTAGTAGCTGGGAGGACCAAGAAAGGTCACGTGTAGACAATCCTGTTCAAGTCGTCTTGAAGGAAGTCAGGGAGTTCAAAAGGTGGAATTGAGGAAGGGGCACCTTCCAGGTTTGCAGCATAGTCAGTGCAGACGCACACAGATGGGGACGGAGTGTTGGCTGTGAGAAACAGGACAAGGCTATTAGGGCTGGATCAGAGAGTTCATGGAGGGGAGTAATGCGTAAGAAGATGAGAAATACAGGAAGGGGCTAGATTCTTAAGAATTTTAAATGCCAAAGAGAGGATTTTCTATTTAATTCTAGAAATAATAAGGAGATAATGGAAAGGCTTCAGATGTGGGCTTCAAATAGGAGTGGCTGGTACATGCTTAATGACCAGTTCTGCAGAATAATGATGCTAATAATAGTTATGATGATGATGTAGGCAGGACATATTTTTTTTCAGTTTAATCAGCACCATTAATGTTTTCTCCATCATTTTCTTAAATCTCTACAACCAACAGAACAATAAATCAAGCCCAGATCTGTAGCATTTGCCTTTCTGGGGCATAAGTGCTCAAACTGAATTTAATGATCAGCTCCAGTACACCTATAAGCTATATGTCTGTCATTTAGTGACCAACTTAGATATGTTCAGAGAAGCTTATCACTAGGTTTGCTTCAAGCACAGTAATTGATTTTTCCTTTTTTGGGGGGAGGGGGGAGAAGTAAAAAAAAATCAAACTATTTTTTAATTAAACTACTAGGAAAATATGCCATAGCCTTGAAACACTGTGGAGCAGCCTCTAAAGACTATCAGTGATCTCCAGACATTTTTGGTCACAATCCCTAACAGTAAAATTTCCCCCCTTGGTGCCTATGCTGGGGTGAGGGAGAATTTCCCACTAACAGTTGTGCAGTTACTGTTTTGGGTACCCAAGTCAGGGTTAGATTATAACTGTCCTGAGGGGCTGACATCTAGCTTAGAAGGAGGTTTACAGGGCTCTAATGTGTAGAGCTGGGAGAACACTGGGCTCTACTAGTGGGTGAAGGGTGAGTGTGGTTGTGTTGGAGGTAAGCCCCAGCCAGGACTAGGTCTTGCAGGGTGGGTGGGGTGGGATGGGATCTATCTTTCTACTCAATATTTGATCCTGTCCTGGCCCCCATTTTGGAGACTACTGTGCTACTTCATAGATAATTTGTGATTGAAATTGGTGGAGGGTTCAACATTCTTGAAGCACTGAATATATGCTATATATATATATATGCATGCATCCATGTACAAACTTCCACACATTTATGTATATCTACAAATACATGCATATACACATACTTGGATTACATATTTATATACATGTATCATATATACCTGGATATATACATATGCTTGAATGCATATACCAATATACACATAAATATCAGTTTAGAGTTTACAAATGGTTTAATATATACCATATGGTTTGATCCTCCCAACAAAACAGTGAGACAAGTAGGCCAGTATCCTATGCCCACATATCACTAACAGAAGCAATAAGTCAGTCAACAAACATTTATTGAGCACATTTGTATGTCCCAGGCACTGTGCTAACCCAAGTCTTGATTCCACTGGACTCCTATTCCTGGTCACTTTTCATTATATCAGAAGGGAAGCTTTCATGGATGAGCTGGGCATGAGCCAGGGAACAGAACAAAAGGGTTCCTTTATCCTATCAAATTCATTCACGCCATTTCAAATCAATTCAGTTCAATCCAACAAAAATTTGGTAAGCACCTACTTTGTTCAAGGTACTGTTAGGGAAAGACAAAAGAAGTCCCTGTCTTCAAGGAGCTTATTTTCTATTAGGGAGGGATATAGCATGCATATAGACTAGGAAATATAAGGTACTTTGTATTTTGAGGAGGGAGAATACATCAGAAGTTAGGGTCATTAGGAAAGGTTTGGCGGTTGGGTGGCTCAGTGGGTAGAAGACCAGGTTTGAAGGCAGGAAGACCTAAGTTCAAATCCAGCCTCAGACACTTACTAGCCGTGTGACCCTGGTCAAGTCATTTAACCCCATTTGCCTCAGTTTCCTCATCTGGAGAAGGAAATGACAAACACTGTTGTATCTCTGCCAAGAAAACCCCAAATAGGGTCATGAAGAATCAGACAGGACTGAAAACCAACTAAACAAAGAAAAAGCATCCTTTAGGAGCTGGTGCATCAGCTGAATCTTACAAAAAGATAGCATCCTTTCTTTCTTTTTTTTTTTTTTTTTTTGGCAGGGCAATGAGGGTTAAGTGACTTGGCCAGGGTCACACAGCTAGTAAGTGTCAAGTGTCTGATGCCAGATTTGAACTCAGGTCCTCCTGAATCCAGGGCTGGTGCTTTATCCACTGCGCCACCTAGCTGCCCCCAAAGATAGCATTCTGAGAAGTGGTGATGAGGTGCTCCATGATACATGGACGCAGGAGATGGAATGTTGAGTTTGGGGAACATCTAGACCTTCCCTTCAGTTGGAATGTAGAGTATGTGAAGGGGAGTTGTGGAAGAAGAAAGGGAAAGGAGCCAGGTTTTGATAGGCCTTCAACATCAGGACGAAGAGTTTATATTTTATCTTGGGGGCCCAGAACAAGTACCTAAAGATTTCTGACAAATAGAAAGGTATAAGCAGCCCTGGAGAGATGCTTTTGGCAGCTGTGTGAAGAATGGATTGAAGTTGGAAGAGAGTGGAGGTGGAGAGACCAGCAGGGAGGCCATTATAAGAGCACAAATTAGGGGCAGCTAGGTGGTGCAGTGGATAAAGCACTGGCCTTGGATTCAGGAGGACCTGAGTTCAAATCCAGCCTCAGACACTTGACACTTAACTAGCTGTGTGACCCTGGGCAAGTCACTTAACCCTCATTGCCCCACAAAAGAAAAAAAAAGAGTACAAATGAGAGGTGATAAGAGCCTGAACTGGTGGTGAGTAGAGAGGAAGGGATGGATGTGAGACGACAGAGAATGGAACCAATAAGACCTACCAACTGATTAAACACAGAGGGGAAGGGAGAATTAAGTGGCAGGGATAACAAATGGTACCCTTGGTGACTCTCAATAGGAATAACGATGGATGGGAAAGGCATGGGGCTGGAAGGAAAGATCATCGGTTTTGTTTTGAACATTTCGAACTTGCTGAATTTCTCTCAAGGGCACATGGATGGCGGCAGTATCCCCACAGGCAGCTGGGGAGGCAGGGCCAGAATCCAGGAAAGTACCTGGCAGGACCGGATACTTAGTTTCTCTCCCAAAACAAGGCTATTTTGGGGGGAAGGTAGAGCCTAGAATTTGGTCAGATGGTCATAGGAAAGTCAGAAAGACATAGTCAGAGATTCCAAAATATAAGTTGAGAGAGACCTTCCCCCATAGATACAGTTTTTCCAGACACTGGTCTTCATGGTGTTTTAGCATGTGCAGGAAGACTTGCTTTCACTCTCAGGATAGCTGGCTATCAGCCCTCAGCCCTTGGCCTTTTGGTCCATTAAGAAGTAGCTACCCTGGGGGCGGCTAGGTGGTGCAGTGGATAAAGCACCGGTCCTGGATTCAGGAGTACCTGAGTTCAAATCCGGCCTCAGACACCTGACACTTACTAGCTGTGTGACCCTGGGCAAGTCACTTAACCCCCATTGCCCCGCCAAAAAAAAAAAAAAAAAAGAAGTAGCTACCCTTCTCTCGTCTTTTCTGGGACTGTCTGACTTGCTGAGAGATATAGACAGACATGAACCATCAATAACTGGCAGCTGCTTCAGAGACAAAATGATAGAAACAGGCTGGTGAGCCCCAAGCTGGGCCTTTTCATCTCACTGGGGTAGGACACCTTGCTGATCCCGACCTCATCCCGGGAGCCAGGGATGAAGCAGACATCATTCTTCTATAAGGCAAAGAGGTGGTTCCCCCAGGCAGCGAGTGCTGAGTGGATTGGGAGTCTGGAAGGAATCCAAGTGGGATCACATCCACTTTCATAATCTTCTAGGGGAAGGTACTGTATACGTCTTCAAGACTCCCTGCTGTTCAGGGTTCACCACGTGTCAGAAGCCCAGACCCAACAGCAGGTGTCCTTGGTAAGCGGATAACTTTCTGCTGAATAGTCATAGCTTGAGCATGAGAGAGAAAGGGTGAGAGGAGCGAGATTCTGAACAGGTAGATGACAGAGTAGTGTGGTAGGAAAAACCTCCACAAAACTAGACTTCTTTCAATGTCTGCTTCTGTACTTACCAGTTGTGTGACCTTGGACAAGCTACCAACTCTCCCTATGCCTCAGTTTCTCATTTGTAAATGGGAGGCTTTAATGATACGGTCTCTGAAATCCCTTCCACCTCTGACCCACTAGGATTGTGGGAGTATCTCAGATGACTATGTAGGAGCGCCTGATGTTTCAAGAGACTTTGGAAAGGGCCTTGCTGGGGCAGCTAGGTGGCGCAGTGGATAAAGCACCGGCCCTGGGTTCAGGAGTACCTGAGTTCAAATCTGGCCTCAGACACTTAACACTTACTAGCTGTGTGACCCTGAGCAAGTCACTTAACCCTCATTGCCCCACAAAAAAAAAAAAAAAGGGGAAGGGCCCTCCCTATCCAACTTCTTGGGTTCAGGTCATAGGATGATATTAGAGGACAGTTCCATCATTTGAGATAAGGAAAGTGAGGCCCAAAGAGGTAAGAGCTGGATGCAACTGAAATTGCTTAACAACACTAGCTACTAAGCACGTGCAACACAAATACAAGAACAAGATCATTCCTTCCCTCAGAGGGTTTACATTCTAATTGGTGAAGAAAATAAAGAGAAGTCGTTGCCAGGGAGGAAAGGGTATTTTGGTTTGGGAAGTCACAGGGATGGTGAGTGGAACCATAGGGAAGTGGATTGATGCACCCTTTCCAGTAATAATGGCAGTATTGATTTCATATAGGTTCCCAGAAGAAGTGGAAAGCAGGTGGGGGGCAAAGGGGAGCCCTAGAAGGGAGTGCCTTGATGGCGTCTGCCCTGGCAAGAAGATGACTGGGAGGGAGCATGGCCAGCTAGATATAGTTTGCCCTGACACGCTCACCTATGAAACATCCAGACAGAACAAGATTAGACCCCAAGGTGGCTGATACAGACAAGAAGTCATGTAGGAGATTAGAGGAAAGAGAAATCATTGTGACTGAGGTAGGCAAGAGAGACACCAGGGAACTCATGAGAATGGAGAGGGTTGGATTTGGAAATGAAGAGAGCAGGGAGAAGGTCATGCTTCAGTGGGGAAGACTGGCATCAGCCAAGTCATAATGATGTGAAGAAGCATTCAGAGACTGCTAAAGAAATCAATTTGGCTAAAGTGGGCAGTTTGCTGAGTGAAACAGCAGGAGAGAAATATACTTTTTCTTCTAGGCAAAGTGGAGTCATTGATGGTATTTGAATGGGAGAATTATGTGATCAATGATACATTAAAGGACTAATCTGGTAGGATAGAGATGATTGACTGAAAGGGAAGATTTGTCTGAAGGCAGAGAGGGTAGTCAGGACATTGTCATAGTTGTCCTGATAAAGTGACAAGGGTTTGAATAAGGGTGGGGGAAAAGAATAGAAGTGACAGATGGGAGATACTGTAAAGGAAGTATGGACAGAACTTGGAAACAGTATTCTGATGGTGTCCTGAAAAATCCATGAATGAATGAATGAAAACGCATTTAATAAGTACTTGCTATGTGAAAGAATTATAGACACAGATATAGATAAAAAATTGGTGAGAATTTGTGCTCTCAAGGAGCTCACATTCTTTTTTTTTTTAATTAATAAAGTATTCTACCCCTCTTCCGTTACATGTAAAGACAATTCTCAACTTCTGTCTATACAAGCTTTACAATTTCAGACCTTTCTCCTTCCCTCCCCTCCCTTCCCCCCTCCCCCAGACAGCAGGCAATCTGATACAGGTTATATATATACACATAATAACATTAAACATATTTCTGCATTAGTCATGCTATAAGAGAAAAAATCAGAGCAATGATGAAAAACCTCAAAATAGAAAAAAAACTAACAGCATCAAAAACAAAAGAAATAGTATGGTTCATTCAGCATCTATACTCCGCAGTTCTTTTTTTTTTTTCCTTGGATTTGGAGATCCTCTTCCATCACAAGTTCCCTGGAACTCTTCTGTGCCATTGCATTGGTGAGAAGAATATAGTCCATCACAGTAGACCAACACTTAATGTTGATGATACCGTGTACAATGTTCTTCTGGTTCTGCTCATCTCACTCATCATCAGCTCACGCAAGACCCTCCAGGTTTCTCTGAACTCCTCCTGAAGGAGCTCACATTCTAATGAGGAAGACAACATATAGAGGAGATTTTAGCTGTAAGGCAGATGAAAAAGCCCCATGGTTCCTAGGGTATAGCTGCAAAGAAAATAGTAAAGCATCATCTTTAACATCATTTTTCACCAACAAAACCATCTGTTTCTAGTGTTGAACCACTTGAAAGTACCAAGGACATTGGTGGCAAGAATTTTCTTTCTGGGTCTTCAGTAGTTGTGGCTGCTGAGAAGGCAAGGGCTGTAGTTCTTGCCCACTGGTGGTGGCAGGTAGTCAATAGTGGGAGGTGGTGGTCCATGTGGTAGCTTCCAATTATTGCCTTGAGGATAAGACACTGAATGCTCAGCCAGATTTTCTACTATACATGACTCCCACTTTCCTTGCCAGTCTTGTTTTACATTATTCTCTTTCATGCACCATCCATTGCAAACAAGCTTTTTCCTGAACTTCATCCTCTCCTCTGTGCATTTGTAAATGATCTTTGAAGAACTTGGAATTGATTGCATGACATGGGAGACACTGGCACAGGACCACCCAGCATGGTGTACCCTCATCAAAGAAGGCACTGTGCTCTATGAGCAAACCAGAATTGAAATAGCTCAAAAGAAATGTGAGATGTACAAATTTAGAAAATCCATGCCAAATGTTTACACAGAACCTGTGGTAGAACATTCTGAGCTCATATTAGTCAGACATACTCTAACACGGCGATGCCATTTTGGTCCTCTTTGAGAATGAGACAAACAAAAAAACAAACAACTAGCATTTGTAAAAACAGACCCAAAATGTTCTCTCTCCTCATCTCTGCCTCTCCTTTCTTCAAAACTCTGCCCAGGTACTAGTTCCTATGGGAAGCTTTCCCTTCTCCTAGTAGTAGTTAGTGCTTCCTCCTTTCTCAAGTTACCTTGTATTTATCTGTGACCCTGTTGTAACCTCCCTAAAGCCCAATGAATATAAGCCTTTTGAGGGTAGGCAGTGTTTTGTTTTTGTTTGTGTACTCTTTTTTTTTTTTTTTGTGGGGCAATGAGGGTTAAGTGACTTGCCCAGGGTCACACAGCTAGTAAGTCTCAAGTGTCTGAGGCTGGATTTGAATTCAGGTCCTCCTGAATCCAAGGCTAGTGCTTTATCCACTGCGCCACCTAGCTGCCCCTCATCTGTGTACTCAATACCTATCACAGTGCCTGGCATACAGTAAATACTCAATAAACCTTTGTAAAATTGAATGGAAATGGTTTTCCTGCACAAGCCATTCTCATTTATGCTTTGTCCTCACTGGGAACATTCCAGGGGCTAAGCCTCATGAAGACTTGGCTGGAAGTTCATCTTTGAGACTGGAGCAAAATGAGACACTTATGGGACATTTGGCAGTTAACAAATGGAAGACTGCTTTGCTATGGAAGGGAAAGGATATTCAGAGAAGGGAAAAGGTATTGAGCAAAGTTATGACATGCATCCAGTTGAGTGTCACTCTCCTGCCTTTGTGTTGTCCAGAATGATGGGCTGGTCAGAAGCTGCTGACTTTTTGGGCTTTGACCATCAGGAATCTATGTCAAAGTCTTCTGAACCAATTAAACCTCAATAATGACTTCAATACATTTTTTTCAGTACAATTTTCTTTTTTTTTTTTTTTTGGTGAGGCAATTGGGGTTAACTGACTTGTTCAGGGTGACACAGCCAGTAAGTGTCAAGTGTCTAAGGCCAGATTTGAACTCCAGTCCTTCTGACTCCAGGGCCAATGCTCTATCCACTGTGCCACCTAGCTGCCCCTCAAAACATTTTTTTTTGGGTGAGGCAATTGGGGTTAAGTGACTTGCCCAGCGTCACACAGCTAGTAAGTGTCAAGTGTCTGAGATTGGATTTGAACTCAGGTCCTCCTGAATTCAGAGCCAGTGCTCTATCCACTGAGCCACCTAGCTGCCCCCCCAATACATTTTATTTTATTTTATTTTTGCGGGGCAATGGGGGTTAAGTGACTTGCCCAGGGTCACACAGCTAGTAAGTGTCAAGTGTCTGAGGCCGGATTTGAACTCAGGTACTCCTGAATCCAGGGCCGGTGCTTTATCCACTGTGCCACCGAGCCGCCCCCTCCCCCCTCCCCCCAATACATTTTAAAGAAAAACTAGCCTAGCCTTCTGGGGTAGAGACTAAGAAGATTGGTTCTACCACAACTCTCACCTCCACATCTTAGATAGCTATACAGTCCTCCCTAGATCCCTTCATAGGTGTCCAAGTTTTCCCCTGGGGGAAAGAGCCCAGGTTCCCTTCACTCAGTGGCTTCCAACATATATTCCTGGTCTGTTTCATATCATTTAGAACTAGAAGGGTCTTTGGAGAGTTGACCAAATTGAGGCCCAAAGTGAAGAAGGAATTTATCCATTTATCCACTGTTACACAGCTACAAATTCAAAAAGCAGAGACTAACCTGTAGCCCTGGGACTCTGCTGACATGGGAAACCTCCCCTTGCACAGACCCAGACTTTTGTGAAAGGGAAGGTTGACTTTGATTTTCTCTTTGATTTAGTTCATCCCTGAGTCTGAGCAGGTCGAGGGTCCCATTGCTGGGCACATTTGACTATCATGGAGAGTTGTAAGTTGCAAGAGGGAGATCAGTCCTAACAATCAAAGCTTTGTTTTCTCTTCTTGCCAGGACAAAACTCCTTTCCTTCTATTTCTTCTCCTACTCTTTTCATTTTTTTTTCTTCTTGTCCCTATCTCTTTCTTTCTTTCTTTCTTTTTCTTTCTTTCGCGGGGCAATGGGGGTTAAGTGACTTGCCGAGGGTCACACAACTAATAAGTGTCAAGTGTCTGAGGCTGGATTTGAACTCAGGTCCTCCTGAATCCAGGGCTGGTGCTTTATCCACTGCGCCACTTAGCCGCCCCCCTGTCCCCATCTTTTAACATTGGTGCCCAGGTCCTGCCTTACCTGAGCTCCTAGATGCTCTCAATTTTTTCAAAGTGCAGCTCGGGCCACCTATTAAAGACCATTGCTACTCCCTTCCAATTGTATGTGTGTATCTATATGATTATATAATAACATATCATTATTATTGCTCTCTATAGATGGTACATTTTCTATTCCCCAGTTAAGCAATAAGCATTTATTTATTTATTTATTTATTTATTTATTTTAAAATTTTTTTTTTTTAGTGAGGCAATTGGGGTTAAGTGACTTGCCCAGGGTCACACAGCTAGTAAGTGTTAAGTGTCTGAGGCCGGATTTGAACTCAGGTACTCCTGAACCCAGGGCCGGTGCTCTATCCACTGCGCCACCTAGCTGCCCCTGCAATAAGCATTTATTAAGCACTTACTAAATATCAGACATCATGCTAAGTGATGGGAATACTATGGAAAACAAAAATATGATCCATGATCCCTTCCCCACCAGGAATGACATTCTAATGAGGGAGAAAACATGCAAGTAACTAGGTACATTCAGGATATATACAGAGCACAGGAGATGGAAAGTAATTTCAGAAGGTGGGGGGAACCTGAAAAGACCTCCTGCAGAAGGTGGGATTTGAGCTGAGTTTTAAAGCCAAAGAAATCAAGTGGAAGAGGTGAGGAGGAAGAGTATTCCAGATACGGGGACAGTCCCTCATGTAGAATATAAGCTTCTTGAGGAGGCTGCTGCAACCCCAGAGCCTAGCACAATGCTTTGCACACAGCAGGTGTCTAATAAATATTTGTTGAATCCAATTCTCTCTCCCTTCTCTCATTCTTTCATTTCACCCCCTTCTCCTCCTCCTACCTTTTTATCAAAAGTCATTTAGTGGGGCGGCTAGGTGGCGCAGTGGATAGAGCACTGGCCCTGGAGTACCTGAGTTCAAATCCGGCCTCAGACACTTAACACTTACTAGCTGTGTGACCCTGGGCAAGTCACTTAACCCCAATTGCCTCACTAAAAAAAACAAAAAACAAAAGTCATTTAGCTTCTCTGTGCCTCACTTTCCTCCTTTGTAATACAAGGGAGTTGAGCTAGAAGTGGGCAATGATGCATTAGCCTTCAGACAAATCAATAATGATGATGCAAACTCCCATTTCTTTCAGGTTTTTAGAATGTTTCCTTAATAGTAATTCTGTGAATAGATGTGAATGTCCATTCCATAGTTGAAGAAACGGGCGGGTGTTCCTGGATTAAGTGACTTGGTCACAGTTACACACTCCCTAAGGGTGGGAGGCAGGATTCACACCTCGGAATCTGAGCTGTGATGTGGGTGGTCAGATCTGGGCTTTAGGAATGTCACTTTGGCAGTTTCATACCCTAATCCCCTTCTATTTTTCCCACCTTTCTACACCTTATTCCCTAACACATAGTCTTCCATCCAGTGACATAGGCCTCCTGGCTGTCCCAAGAACAAGACACTCCATCTCTCAGCTCCAGGCATTTTCTCCTCCTGTCCCCTCTATCTAGAACATTCTCCCTCCTCTGCTCTGACTACTTACCTCCCTGGCTTCCTTTAAATTCCAATTTAAATCCCACCTTTTACAGAAAGTCTTTTCCAATCCCTCTTAATTCCATCGCCTGCCCTTTGTTATTTCCTATTTATCCTGCATATAGCTTGTTTGTATATATTTGTTTGTATGTTGCCTCCCCTATTTGATTGTAAGCTCCTTGAGGGCAGGGGCTGTCTTTTTTTTTTTAATTTATTTTTTTGGTGGGGCAATGAGGGTTAAGTGACTTGCCCAGGGTCACATAGCTAGTAAATGTTAAGTGTCTGAGACCAGATTTGAACTCAGGTCCTCCTGAATCCAGGGCTGGAGCTCTATCCACTGCACCACCTAGCTGAGGGGCTGTCTTTTGCTTATATTTATATCCCTGGCACTTAGTATAGTACCTGGAACATAGTAGGTGCTTAATAAATGTTTATTGACTGAGTGGCAGGGGCAGCTAGGTGGTGCAGTGGATAAGGCACCAGCCTTGGATTCAGGAGGACCTGAGTTCAAAACCCAGCCTCAGACACTAGCTGTGTGACCCTGGGCAAGTCACTTAACCCCCATTGCCCTGAAAAAAAAAAAAAAGATTGAGTGGAGTATGGATTAGAGACTGAAGCAAGTCAATAACTTGGAGGGAATCTTGAGCTTCATGGCCCCCTAGGTCTAATCTGGGGCCTGAGCCCCCTAAAGACTTCACACAGACCTGCACATATGTTCCAGGTTGCAAGTGAAGTACTACTGTACAGGAAATGAGAGGAGTATGGAGTAGGTTAACCACAGCCTTTATCTAGAGGCTCAGCATCTGGCAGGCTTTCTGAGCCACAGTTTCTGGGAAATGATGATAAGATGCAAATGAGGAGGCAGCCTGTGGCCCCACCCAGACACCGGAAGCAGGAGGCCTCTGTCTGGGGCAAATGCAGCTCCTTCTCTCCACCACCCACCAAGTTTCCTTGGCTGTCCAAGTGCACATCCAGAAAGGAACAGGTAGAATGGTAAGAAGAAGGGAAGGCGGGGGCAGCTAGGTGGCACAGTGGATAGAGCACCGGCCCTGGATTCAGGAGGACCTGAGTTCAAATCCAGCCTCAGACACTTAACAATTACTAGCTGTATGACCCTGGGCAAGTCATTTAACCCCAATTGCCTCACCAAAAAAAAAAAAATAGAAGAAGGAGGGAAGGGAAGACCCCAGGAGAACCTGAGAGAAGGAGCCAACATCCTTTTATATTTACCCGTACAGAGCATGGGTAGCAAATGTAAACTGCCCCTATATTCATAAATTGCTTGGGCAGTGGAGGTCATCTGGTCCAACCCTCTCACTTTACCATTGAAGTAACCGAGGCCCAGAGATGTAAAGTGACTTGTCCAAGGTCATATAGCTAATTAATGTCAAAGTAGGAATTTAAACTCAGGTATCCTGATGCTTAGCACCCAGTGCTCTATCCCAAGGCTTCTTAAACTTTTCCCACTCACGACCCTTTTTTGCCAGAGAAATTTTTATGCGACCCAAGTTATATAGGTATATAAAATAGGTATACATAACCTTTTTTTTCTTTTTCTTCATAACCTTTTACTGTTGTCACATTTTTCATGTTACTTTTTCACTTTTTCAGTTACTCAACCCCCATATGGGGTTGTGACCCACCGTTTAAGAAGTGAGGCTCTAGGGTTCTTTTGTTGTTTAGTCATTTTAGTCATGTCCAACTCTGTCATCCCATTGGAGGTTTTCTTGGCAAAGATACTGGGGTGATTTGCCATTTCCTTCTCCAGCTCATTTTACAGATGAGGAAACTGAGGCAAACAGGATTAAGCTGTGCCAAGAGTCACCCAGCTATTAAAGTGTCTGGGGCCAGATTTGAATTCAGGAAGATGAGTCTGACCCTCAAGAGTCCTATTGTGCCACTATAAACAGTCCAAGATGACTTGCATTTACTGAGCATCTATGATAGGTATTGTACCATCGTTGCTACATGTTGGGGATGTAAAAATTGAATGAAACCCTTTGACCCAGCAATATCACTATTAGGACTTTTTTCCCAAAGAGATCATAAAAAAGGGAAAAGGACCCACATGTACAAAAATATTTATAGCTGTTCTTTTAGTGGTGGCAAGGAAGTGGAAATTGAGGGGTTGCCCATCAATTGGGGAATGGCTGAACAAGTTGTGGTATATGAATGTAATGGAATACTATTATTGTGCTGTAAGAAATGATGTGCAGGCAGATTTCAGATAAACCTGGAAGGGCTTGAATGAACTGATGATGAATGAGATGAGCAGAACCAGGAGAACATCGTATATAGTATCGACAACATGGTGTGTTGATCAACTGTGATAAATTTGATTCTTCTCAGCAATACAATGGTCCAAGATAGTTCCAAAAGATTCATGATGGAAAATGCTCTCCAAATCCAGAAAAAAAAAGAACTGCTGAATCTGGATGCAGATCGAACCATACTATTTCTGTTGTTTTTGTTTTTTGAGGTTTTTCCTTTTTGCTCTGATTCTTCTCTCATTACATGACTAATACAGAAATATGTTTGGGGCAGCTAGGTGGCGCAGTGGATAGAGCACTGGCCCTGGATTCATGAACACCTGAGTTCAAATCCGGCCTCAGACACTTAACACTTACTAGCTGTGTGACCCTGGGCAACTCACTTAACCCCAATTTCCCAGAAAAAAAAGAAAGAAAGAAAGAAAGAAAGAAGGAAAGAAAGAAAGAAATATGTTTAATGTGATTGTACATATATAACCTATATCAGATTACTTGCTGCCTTAGGGAGGGGGAGGGAGGGGAGGGAGAAAAATTTGAAACTAGAAACCTTATAAAAACAAATGTTGAAAATTATCTCTAAATGTAACTGGAAAATAATAAAATATTCATATGGGAAAAGATTTTTTAAAAATTGAATGAGGGGAAGCTAGATGGCACAGTGGATAGAGCACCGGCCCTGGAGTCAGGAGGTCCTGAATTCAAATCTGACCTCAGACACTTAACACTTACTAGCTGTGTGACCCTAGGCAAGTCACTTAACCCCAATTGCCTCACACAAAAAAAAAAAGAATGAAAAACCATGTCTTCTCTGAAGGAGCTGGAGGATACACTTGTAAATCCTCTGCACTGCTTGTGCCTTCTCTGAAATTAATCCCCATTTGTCCTGTCTATCTTTTTTTTTTTTTCTGCAGGACAATGGGGGTTAAGTGACTTGCCCAGGGTCACACACCTAGTAAGTGTCAAGTGTCTGAGGCCGGATTTGAACTCAGGTCCTCCTGAATCCAGGGCCAGTGCTTTATCCACTGTGCCACCTAGCTGCCCCATCCTGTCTCTATCTTGTATGTGCATAGTGGTTTACATGTTGTTTCCATTAGATTGTCTGCTCCAGCAGGGCAAGAACCATGGGGGGTGGGGGGGTGGAGCGGGGAGGCAGAGGTGCCAGGGTTTCCTCCTTCGTATTCCCAGTGCACAGCACAGTACCTGGCCCAGAGTAAATACTTAATCAATGCTTATGGACTTCAATAAGTATATGCATGATTATTTGAGAAAGCAGCTAGGTGGCCCTGGGTGGATAAAGCACCAGGTCTAGCTAGAGTCAGGAATATCTGAGTTCAAATCCAGCCTCAGGCACTCACTAGCTATAACCTAGAGAAGTCATTTCAACTGTTGGTCTCAGTGTCCCAGAGTTGCTGTGAGGCTCAAATGAGGTAACAATTGCAAAGCACTTAAAGGTGTCTGGCACATTATAAGTACAATGTAAATATTAGTATTGATGATGGTGCCTTAAAGAAAGCCAGAGCTTCTAATAGAGCGAGGTGAGGAAAGAGTACATTCCAAGCATGGGGGCCATTCTGTGTAAAAGCTCTGAGGAAAGTAATGGTATTGATGGTATGGGTATTTAGAAAAGAAGGCTGGAGCCAGATGAAAAGGCTTTAAATGCTGAGGAATTTGTATTGTTACCACATATAGAGGAGTGGAAAAATCCCTAGATGAAAGTTTTATATAGCACCTACTACAGTCTACTTATGTGCCAGGTACTTTATAAATATGATCTCATTTGATCCTCACAATAATTCTGTAAGTGCTCTTATTATCCCCATTTTATAGTTGAGGAAACTGAAGCAGACTGAGGTGAAATGACTTATCCAGAGTCACACAGCTAGGATGTATCTGAGGTTGGATTTGAACTCAAGTCTTCCTGATTCCAAGCCTACCATTCTATCTACTGCACTACCTGCTTCTAGAATCATTTGAAATATCTCCTGATTATGTTCACCCTCCCTTTGTTCCCACCCTGCTAAGACTTACTTTTTATTTCTCCCAAGCCTGACTGTGGGGAGAGGAGAGAGAGATACTAAGAACACAAGTCCTAGTCCTGGCATTGCTACTCACTGCAACCTCAGGCAAGACATAGGCCTCTGAATCCCAGTTTCCCCTTTCCTAAGGCTGGGAAAAATACAGATGGCTTAGGCTCCTTTACAACAGAGAATGCTGACGCTGGCAGGGGTTTGTAACACATGAGAGCAGAAGCTTAGAGTCTGGATCTTGGTTGTTCAGACTTGGGAAGTTCTTTAGATCGGAAAAGATCATGGAGAACATCTGCTCCAATGTGATCATTTCCTAGAGAAAACCGAGGCTGCCAGGAGAGGGACTTGGCCGAAGTCACACAGTGGAAGAGCTGTAACAGAAGCCGGGACTCCTGACTCCCCAGACTAGGGCGCTCTCTTCAGAACTGCACCTGCCTGCTGGGCTTTCACCTCTCAGCTATTAGTGAATATCTGCTCATTCATTTCTTTCTTTTTGGAGCTAGGCATCTGTTTTCAAAGGGAAGAAACGGTAGATGGCCCCAGGATCACACATACACAAGACCATGTGTTGGCTTGCAATGCCTCCCTCTAGTGGCCTCCCACAGATTCCACAACCCCCGGATAGTTCTTAGGTCGGTCTCCAGCCATGATTTGGGTCAATCTTCTAGCCGTGACTGGCTTTTAGTTTTAAACCCATGGTAAACACAGAGACCCCAGCAAATTGGCAAGTCTCAGGGTTTTACAATTTCAAGTTTACCACCCATGTTGCCTATGAGCTGCCCAGGGCATCCCCTCCAGGAGTTGTTCCTTTCCCCCATATTTTTCTCCCCACAGCTTGCCGATTTACTGTGCGAATTTAGACAATCCGCCCCGCCCCGCCCCCCCCCCCGCCCTTGGGCCCCACCTACTAGTCCCCTCCCATCCCACCTTATTTTCCTCAGTATATCATGAGGGAGATGGATTCTGTGACATTTAGGGTTTTATGATTAAATAACCACAGAATCTTAGACCCAGGGGCAAACATAGGGTTTTGGGGTTAAGTGGAAAACGATAGTTGAAATTGGAATTCAAATTCTGGCCCTGCCACGCGGCTTTGTGACCTTGGGCAAGTCACCCACCCTTTGCGATGAACTAATTTACACTTGAGTTTTAATGCCCAATAAAGGTTTAATGTGTCATCATCCTTCCACAGACATTTGTATTTTAATGGTATGATGCTTTAAGACATTCAAGAAGTGGGAGAAGGCAAATGGGATGTTTCGACAGCAACTCAGCAAACTCTCAGTGCCTCCCATGTCCTAGATTCTAGGAGTACAAAAAAGCATTTTACATAGAACTGCTAGAGAAAGAACGTAAGGGGATCAGGAAGAGGACAGAATTTTGTGACTGAAATATCCATTCAATTTAATTGAACAAATATTCATGAAGTGCCCACTCCATGACCTGTCAGTGACCACCTATCCCAGCTTAATCCAAGATTCATCCTATTCAGGGTTTGAAACCTTCAGAGATGATCACTGGGCCACTTCGCCAGCCACTGGTATCCCCCAAGGCATCTATGCTCAACTTATTTGCATGGCTGCTCCTGCTCTGGATTTGTGGATTGGAAGGGGCTGCCCTCAGCACATCCATTTGTATGAACCAAATGCTCACAGACCAGCTCAGGTCTATGACAAAAGCTATGAGTTCAGAGAAACTCAACTGGTGGTGTAGCAGTGACCTTGTGTTCTTAATAACAATCACATTTATACAGCACTTTACAGCATAAGGCATATGCTGCTCATTTAAGATGTATATATTCACATGGGGACACAGAGAGATACCTCCGGAATCTTGCCCACCTGTCCTCAAAGGAGACTGATTCTTTGCTAGAGGTGAGAAGACATGAGGCTGGCTACTAAATTTTCCTGAGACAAAAGGTAATAGACTGGTATCTGTCTGTCCCACTGAAAACTGCTGGACAAGGAATGTGTGTGACTTTTAGGTTCAAAAGTTACTAGCTTCTGGATAGAGCACTGGCCCTGGAGTCAGGAGTAACTGAGTTCAAATCCGGTCTCAGACACTTAACACTTACTAGCTGTGTGACCCTGGGCAAGGCACTTAACCCCAATTGCCTCACTTAAAAAAAAAAGTTACTAGCTTCTCTGGTAGCTATCCCTTTGTGGGAGAGGTACCTCTAAGCTTCCACTACATGGCTTAGCCCCTTTCCCACCAAATGCTAGCTATACAAAAGACCATCACAAGTTCCAGAGAGCAAGTAAACCCATTTATCCAAGAAAATAATGAGCAGAAATAGGAGAAGTTAGTGCAGATTAGAATGTCTCAGCAAGAGTATATGAAGCTTTCATATGGGAGTAAGACAGGATCTCAGCTCAACCAAGAAAAGCCCTAAATTCACCTCCCACATCTGCCTCCCCCTCCCTGCCACAGTTCTTAAGTCGGTCCCCATGAGAGACTGGAACCACATTCTGTGAGCAACCGGCAGCCAGGGCCACAGTCCACCCACCTCCAATTTGGTTGGGAGGCAGATTATAACCTGACTTTGTGGTCATTTCCTTACAACAAAGCTGTGAGTTTAAGTCGAGCAAGTTTCAATATCTTCATTTTACAGCTGAAGAAACTAAGGCTCTAACTTTTATTTGACAGCATATTTGAATTTAGGTCTTCCTGACTTTATACCCGGTGTCTTTTCCACCAGGCCAGGTAACTGAAGGCCATTACTATTATCTCTATTTTACAGGCAAGGAAACAGGGGCCGTGGTAGAGTTATGACTCAGACCTGTGGAAAGCTGAAGCATCGTCTGTCTCGGTCTTAGGTGCCTCTTTTGCCCCAGACCTCTCATGCTTCTCCTGGAAAGAAGGGCATTGTCAAACTGAAGCCCGTCCAGGAGAGTAACCAGGATGGTGGGGGCACTGGAGAGCATGCAAAACAAGGGTCAGTTGGAGGAGCTGGAGATGACTAGCTTGAAAAAAAAAAAGGAAGACGGAAGAGATGTAGTTAATAGCTGCCTTTGTGTACTAGAAGTGCTATCTGGTGGAAAGGGGAGTTAGATTTATTCTACTTGGCCTCCGAAGGCAGAACTAGGAACAAAAATGAAGAAACAGTGTAGAGGAAACCGTTCTGGCTGAATGTAAAGGAAAGTTTCCCAGTGAGAGCTGTTCCTAAAGCCACCCCTGAGGGTCTTTCAGCAGCGGCTGGATGGCCACTTGTCAGAGATCAGGTAGAGGGTTAGTCTAAAGCAACACTGAAGTCCCTTCCACCTTAGGCGTCCTTGTGACTCCCCACCAGGATTCCCCCACCCCTGCCCCTTAGTTGTGTCCTCCCATTCTGAACCTTCCTCGGGAACCATGGAAAAGTCTGTCCTGCCTTTTGCTTCATTCCTTTGACAACCTGATCTTTGCTAAGTGACAGTCGGTTAATCAGAGAGTGAATCCACACTTAGCGATTACCTCTTCTAAGAGAGCATTTGGCCTTCTGGAGAGGATGACTTCTTCAAAAGGAACTAGGAAAGCTGTTTGTTTTGAATCCCCACTTGGCCACTTGAATGGAGGACTGACTCTCTACAAAATCCTTTCGGCTATCTTGAGAAACCAGGGCCTCTCTGCCTGGGCTACAGAACCCTGAGGAGTAGGCAGAAAGAACTGAATGAGAGAAAAAGAGTGAGGGAAGGGAAAGGGAGGAAGAATGAAGAACAGAGAGAGAAAAAGAAGAGAAGAGGAAAAAGGGAAGGAAGAGTAAGGAAGAGAGGGGGAGACAGAGCTGGAGAAGGGAGACAGACAGACCTGAGTCGAGCTAGCTGCAGTGCCAGGATCCATGAGGAAGGACCTCTACCAGAGGACGTCTCTTACTATGAGCTGTGACTTTGGGGACTTATGTATATCTGTGAAATGAATGCTCCCTCATTCCGTTGATTTGTATCTCCCTTCTACTCAATAATGCTTTCCTCTGTAGTACTGTCTACTATATGCCTACACATTACAGAACTGAATATTGGGGGTACCAGGTATAGGTGTTCTGGGTTGGGACTATAACCCAGAAGACTGGAAAAGAGATCCTCTAATATGTGTCTGGGTCCTTCGTATCATGAATGACACAAGGATTACACTGCAATTCAGAGAATGGGCAGGGCCCTGAGTGGAGTACCAAATGGGAGATAAGTTATCACTGCATTCAATTATGGAAATAGGCCAGTGCTGAGCACTCCCAGGAGTGGAACCTCAACAGATGGGGAACATGAACTGTGTAATTTGCTACTTCTAGGAACAGGGGAGAGAGGGGCAGTGCTCTTTTCTCAGCACCCTGAAGCACTGTGGCCCAAGACAGCCCACTCTACCTCTCTGGAGGAAAAAGATCCCATGAGAGGGCTAGACACAGATGGGAAAACTGGCCTGGGGAGAGGGAGAAAAGAACACCAAATGAATTCTGTCATCATAGCACCTCCCATAGTCCTTCTTTTCCCCAAAGATGCTCTTGGCTACAGAGAAGGGGCTGCCTTGATTCATTTAGGCCATTCCTGGCTGGGACAGAGAGTAAAGCACCATTTTCCCAAATCATTTTTAGGGACTTTTGACAGGCAAGGTAAGAGGAGACTGAAAGGGAGTGGGGATGGGGAAAACTAGAAAATAGTCTTCTATGGGTCTTCCTTACCACTCTCCCCAAAACCCTCCCTCCCATGTCTCAGCTCCCAGGTACACGCCCCCCCCCCCCCCCAGCTACAGAACAGAACAGCAGCTGTCTCCACAACATCTGGCTGCAGGGCATTTATTTAAATAGACAAGCACTTCCCTTTGGGAACAAAACAAATGCCAGTTAACAAGGGCAAATGACAAATTCATACAAACATTTTGTCACTCTACATACTAAATCCTGTTATTAACCTCAATATTTTAAACTTCTGGTGGTAGGTATGAAACATTATTTACAAATTATAAATAAATCCTGGACTATTGGAAAATTAATTGAACAACTGAGCAAGTCACCTTCCTATGAATACAGAAGATCAGAAATGCCCTAAGTAGAACTACAAAGGTCTCCCCTTACCTACAGTGTTTGCCAGGGGACTTGAGGCAGGTGGTGGTGGAGAGCAGGCCCACGGGGAGGGCCTGGAAGGCTGCAGCAATGATCCTGAGGTCATTCTCCACAGCATTTTCCCTTTCAAAGGGTCATCTCCAAACAGTAAGGACAAACAGCTTAATGGATAAAGATACTTCACAAAGACTGCTTTATCAGGAAACCCAGACTGCTCAAGACAGGAGAAGCTGGGGCCTGGTCCAAGCCTCGGCATGGCTTAGCACTGTTGGTTAGTTAAGGACTAACATATTCCACCCTGAACCAAACAGCAGGAAGAATGGTGCTAGGGACTCAGCCTGAATCAGCAAGGGTTTGAGCCATCCAGGGCAAACTCTGGATACAACGAATTTCCTCCTTGCCCTCTTTCCAAGGTCAGTATCACTTAACACCATCATTAACTAAGACTATTTGTTTACAAAGCAACATACCATATAACCCTGCCTGCCAAGTGCACATCCACCTACAGACTCCCACAGGTCAGCATCTGCCAGGCTCAGGATGGGATGTGTGTGGGATCACTACCCTGCTTTCCTCATCCCTCCCTAAAGGTGTGAGTCTCCTCCAGTCCTGAGGCAATCGGAGTCTACATGTCAGGTGGGAGAGAGGGGATAAATATCTAGAAACACCAAAAGGTTTGGAACAGCTGGGGAAAAATAGATGGACACAAATGTAAAACAAAACCAGACTGCTATCAGTGGCCTAGATCTCTTCCGTGACTACCTTGTCTTCTGCCCAGCTCGGGCCTGCTATGCTCAAGTATGGGCACACACATACACTCTCTCTCAAGAGCACATGCGTGAAAACACACATCGTGTGCGCATGCACACACGTGCATGGACGCGTACACACACTCTTGGGCATGCTCACTGGCCCTGAAGCCTGGGTCTGACTCGGTAGGGTCACTGACTGCTTTGCTCCTCTGAAGTGGTCACTTTTTACAGGGAGAAAGGATCCACAGGAGGCATTCCTCTGCAGACCCGTCAAGCTAGCCATGTCCAAAGTCCAGGACCAAATGCCTTAGGTGGCTGTGCCCAGGATGGGCTCCGGCTTTTCAGGGCCCCTGGGGATTCCCAATACTGGCCCTGGGATCGTCTGTTTCTCCTCTGGCAGCTCTGGTGAGAACTTCCATCCACCTCCGCTGGAGTTCCTCATCCTCTACGCCAAGATACAGAGTCTGGTGGGACTGAGACAGCTTCAGTGTGTACTTCGCTTCCAGCTTCTCAGCAGGTCCAGGCAAAGTCACCTCATAGCCAGGAAGAGGGATTGTCCGGGAGGACCGCCCATCCTAGAGAGAAATAAGAATGGATGTATGCAAAAGGATCATATGCTTGACTTCTACTTCTCCCTCCTTGGACTCCAAGTCCTGTATGTGTTTGAATTCTGTCCCCAATACATCCCTTGGGCTTCTGACTCCAAGCCGTCTCTTCAGCTGGAATGCTCTACCATCTGTCCCTTTAGTCCAATGCCAAATTTCCCTTAAGGCTCAGGTCAATATTCACCTCTTCTAAGAAACCTTCCAGGCCTAACCTTGCCCCAATCACCTTTTTTTTTCCTTTGCATTCTCTCAGGCTAGAGGCAATCCAGATGTAACATCATACTTGTTTACAATCTGCCTCTGAGGACACATGGTATTTTATCTCTACTTTGGAGCCCAGCACATGTTTAATAAGTGTTAAGTGTGATGAAATGTGTGCTGAAATCATCATGATAATAGTTTACATTTATACTGAATTTTCAAGTTATAGAATGTTTGATTATATACATTATTTCACTTGAACTTGATAGTAGGCCCATGAGGAAGGCAGGGTACATAGTATTAGCCCCATTTTATAGGTAAGAAAACAGCTTCAGAGAGAGGAAGTGACTTGTGCAAGGTTATATGGCCAGTAAGTTAGATTTGAACCCAGGTCTTTCAATTCTAAGCCCTGGGCTCCTCCTACAATACCACAGTCAATAAAGAACGGAGCTATAATTTGAACACAACTTAAACTTAGTTATTGTGACTCCAAGTTCAGTCATGTTCTCCTGCTTGCTTTTCTTCAAAACATTGCTGCGTGGGATAGATGGTGAGTTGACATTCAAATGGCAATCTCCCAAGCCCAAGGAATTCAGGGAAAAAATGTGAAATCTCAGAGGCTTTGAGCTAAATTCAGTGTGGGCCAGCTCATGTCTCTATGGTGAGAAAGGAAGCCAAATCCTCGGACCCACTTCTCTAAGCTCCCCCGCCCCATTCTTACCTGGCCTCCTTGCAGGTACAGCACCAGGGGTTCGGCTTTTGGAATGGTCGCCCACAGCTTGCAGCAGACTTTCCCTTTGTCCATCAGCTGGAGGTGGCTACAGAAGAGGCTGTTTTCAGGTGCAATAATATTCTGCTTCTGGAGGAAGGGGTGAGGGAGAAATATAGGCTCATGAAGCACTCTCATTACCAGACGGGTACCTGTCTCTCTGTGGTGCCTCTAAGGACAGTTCTGCAGGCACTGGCACTGCTCAAATATATCATAGGATGGACTGTAGAAATTCAGTCATCCTGCCGAGCAGACTCCATGATGCCGGGGGTGGGTCAAAGGACAGGAGCATTGAAACTTATCAGAAAAGGGACCTTCCAAGTTTATGTTCTGGAAATAGTGAGATTCTAGAGAGCCTGTTAGGCCTAATACTATTATATACTGGTATACTTTCAAATTGGGACAGTTAAAATTCACCAGGGGTGGTAAGTCCTATGGGTATAACTGATAATAAGATAGCCTGTGACTATAAACTAAACTTTGGGGGAAAACAACTCAAAATATTCCCATGATTTTAACCTAACAATCATGTCTGAATCAGTGCCTATCATATAGCAAGGAAGGCCTCATGTTTTATTCTTTTAAAAAAAATTTAATATTTTCCTCTAATTACATGTAAAACCAATTTTTACCATTTATTTAAAAATATTTGAGTTTAAAATTTTCTCTCACATGTGCAGTGATGCCAAACACACTTCCATGTTAGTCATGGTGTGAAAGAAAACACAGATTTAAAAAAAAAACACAAGAAAAATAAAGAAAGTAAAGAAAAAGTATGCTTGAATCTGCACTCAGACTCCATCAGTTCTTTCTCTGGAGATGAACAGAATTTTTCAATATAAATCCTCCAGAATTGTCTTGGATCACCGTATTGCTGAGAACGGCTAAGTCATCCACAGTTGCTCATCATACAATATGGCTACTATTGGAAAGCTGTTCTCTGGTTCTGCTATTTTCATTTTGCATTAGTTCATGTAAGTCTTAAGGAAGCCTTGTTAAGAATAGTCGGTCAGGGGCAGCTAGGTGGCACAGTGGATGGAGCACCGGCCCTGGACTCAGGAGGACCTGAGTTCAAATCCAGCCTCAGACACTTGACACTTACTAGCTGTGTGACCCTGGGCAAGTCACTTAAAAAACAAAGAATAGTCGATCAGTCAATAAACATTTATTAAGGGCCTCCTAAGTAGCAGGCATTGTGTTAAGTGCTGGGGTAGGGGAAAGACCACATAGGAATGAAAAACACCACATTTACTGACCTCAAGGAATCTATGATTTGGCAGAGGGAAGAGACATATGCAAATAACTACAGTACATAGGACAGAGTATGATCAATGCATAGGAAAGGTCAAACAGAAAGGCAAGAGAGATCTGAGAAGAGAGAATTTTCCTTGAGTTGGTTAAGCCCCTGGGAAAGCCTCCCAGAGGAGGTGGCAACTGGACTGAACTGTGAAGAAAGAGGATTTCAATGGGAGGTGCGTGTATGTTGGGGTGGCAGTAGAGTGTGATGGAAAAGCATTTATGAAGTGCACACGAGATGCAGGGCACGACGCCAGGTACCAGGAATATAAAGACAAAAACCGAGAGAAGCCCTGTGCTTAAGAAGCTTCTGTTCTAGTGGGGATCACAGAACATGTCAAGCAGGGAAGTCTCTATGCTGGGCAGGGGGTGTCCCAGGAATGGTGATTCACAGTATTAGAAGACTGACAGAGAGGACCACAGAGATCATCTAGGCCCAAACCACAAGTCTGAGAAAAGATGGGGCTGGTCAAAGGTTCCACAGTCAGCCTGGGCACAGCTGGGTCTAGCTGGAGGCTCCTTCCTTTCCTGGGCATTCCGTCTCCTGGGTGAGAAACTTTAGCTGCCTTTGGCTCAGCTTGCCCCTGGGCCGAGGGCCATGGCCGGCTCATATCCACCATGCCTCTTCCCATTGCCTTTGGCTGATCTGTAATTTTGATTCTGAGCACACTGTGACCATCCATGATTTGCAGCCATATGTCATCAGAAGAAGAAAACTGGGGCAGCTAGGTGGCGCAGTGGATAGAGCACCGGCCCTGGATTCAGGAGGACCTGAGTTCAAATCCGGCCTCAGACACTTAACACTTAACTAGCTGTGTGACCCTAGGCAAGTCACTTAACCCCCATTGCCTCACCAAAAAAAAAAAAAAAAGAAGAAGAAGAAGAAGAAAACTGGTGTTTAAATATAGGGTTATGTTTCAGGAAGTCTGGGCTTGTTTTTTTTTTTTCTTTTTTTTTCTTTTTTTTTTTTTTTAGTGTGGCAGTTGGGGTTAAGTGACTTGCCCAGGGTCACACAGCTAGTAAGTATTGTCTGAGGCCGGATTTGAACTCAGGTACTCCTGACTCCAGGGCCGGTGCTCTATCCACTGCGCCACCTAGCTGCCCCTGGGCTTGTTTTTAAAGCACTGCAGTTTCCCAAAGGCAGTCGATCCTGCCTGCTCTTTTCCTTCTGATCCATTTTAGGCCTGGCTCCCTGTCCATCTTCAGTACCTTCCTGAAATATGTGTACTTTTTTAGACCCATCTTATGAATCCTCCATCCAAATTGCCCAAGGCCAAGCAGAACAAGCAGGACCTATATGTGTCCCTCAAGTCTTCTCTCCATATAGACCCTTGGATCCTTTACCTGATCCTGACACTGTTCTTACCCTCTGTTACCTTCCTGTTTGGCTTCCCCAGGATGCAATGCAGTCTGCTAATATCCCTTCTAAAACGTGGCCTCTATTCCCTCATGTGTACAGAGAGGGTTGACCCAGGTGGCCAATCGAGTTCCCTTCAGTTGTAGGTCAATGATCCTATGGTATTATAGTGCAGACACTAGGAATTGGAGGGGGAGGGAAGACAGATTGCAGACTTGCCAAAGGAAAAGGAATAAAGACTTACTCTGGGTAGGACTAGAGAATAGAAGCTGGACCAGTAAAGAGAGATAATACCTATTTAAAGAAGAACTGGACAAGGATCAGACCTGACCAACAGTGCAATGTGCTCTGCCCTAGCGAGAGCAGGACGACCCTGGAGAGTCCTACATGGTATCAGAAGTTAGACTTGACCTCTTCAAACTTTGGGGTTCTCTTCCTGCTCTCACAGAATTGTTTTTTTCTTTCTCAGAGTTTTTTTTTTTTTTAGTGAGGCAATTGGGGTTAAGTGACTTGCCCAGGGTCACACAGCTGGTAAGTGTTAAGTGTCTGAGGCCGGATTTGAACTCAGGTACTCCTGAATCCAGGGCCGGTGCTCTATCCACTGCGCCACCTAGCTGCCCTCTCAGAGTTTTTAACATAACAATGATAATATAAGCAAACTTCACTAAGTCTGTAAAAATGCCAATAATTCTCCATGGATTACCAAAAAGTCTGAATCTTTTAAAAGAGAAATACAATTTTCTTATTTCCAAGGACATAATGAACGGCAATGTGGCACAATAGATAGCGAGCTGGCCTTGACAGGAGGAAGATGGGTTCTAGTCTTACCTCTGACATCTATTAGCCATGTGAACCTGGACAAGTCACTTTTTTTTTTTTTGCAGGGCAATGAGGGTTAAGTGACTTGCCCAAGGTCACACAGCTAGTTAAGTGTCAAGTGTCTGAGGCTGGATTTGAACTCAGGTCCGCCTGAATCCAAGGCCAGTGCTTTATCCACTGCGCCCACCTAGCTGCCCCCTGACAAGTCACTTCTAAGGTAGAGTTCTAGGTGCTAAGAGATCATCAAAAAAGGAGCATCCTCACCTGAAGTCACAGCTCCATTCCCTATATGGAATGGTGAATAGAGAGCTGACCTTGGAGCTGGGGAGGCCCGAAACACACAAGTTGTGTGACCACTGGAGCTTTTAGTGCTTCTAGCTATTGTAGAAGTTGCTAAGTTACAGAAGAGTAACTGGTCGGTCCTGGTGAAGAAGGTCCCAAGACTATGATAAACTCCTAGATCCAGATGAGGACCCCATTAACCCTACCCTTCAACAAATTCAAACCAGGCTCACAAGGATTGCCTACAAAAAAAGTCCTTTGGGGGAATCTATTCTGAACAGATAAGTAGATAAGAATGATTCATAATGAGCATATCATTGTTCCTATGTTTTGAATTGCTAGAAAACCAAGCTAATTGGAAACCCTCCCCTCTCACAAGCAGGTGTTTGTACTGTGATTTAAAATGAGGGATTGTTACTTCTTTTATCAAGTCCAACTGCTCTTGGCAAATGAGTCATCCCAGCTGGGTCTATGAGGAGCTTCTTTGGGGATAGAGGATGTTTGTTGAGTTTCTGTTGATATCCTGAGTCTGAGCCTTCCAATAGGGCAACCTTCATTTGGAATCTCTTTCAAAAACTCTTAAAAAACAAACAAAACCCAAGCATTCAGTTTACCTTCGATCTCTGGAAGAACACAGAATCTAGGCCTGGGATCCTACAAGGGAACTCAGGCTGCTTTGTCATCCCCTCTGAGAATGTTTTTTTTTCTATTCAGATGACTGAAATGCCATTAAACATTTATCTTAAATCTGTTCCCAACATGAATTATGGAGGTCAGGCTGGGAGGTTGGAGGAGGGGTGGTACTGAGCATGAATACTGAAGTAGTCAGTTCTTGTTCAAGTGGGATCTTCATTATTAAGTGCTAAGGAAGTGTGTTCCAGGTACCAAAAAATAGTTTTCCCACTACTATTCTCAGCAGGTTAGAAGCTTAAAATCCCCAAGCATGGAGACTGGCAACTGGGATGACACAGTAAGTTTCTCACTTGGCAAAAATTAGGTCAGGAAAAATGGAAAATTAATGAGAAAAATGTGCTTAACTCCTAACAGGCCCTAGATTATGTACTCCTGTCATTACCCCTTTCGCCCCCTTTATAGACAAAAATGCAATAGGTTAACTGAGTCCTACTTCCAAGGAAAGCTCACATAGCCCCCACTGATTTGGGATTTGTTTCCAAGACTATACTGACCTACTTAAACATTCACTAATCCCTCAAGTCCAGTGAATTCTCACTCAGTATGTACTGGTAAGAAAGGTGGCTCCTGGATGCCTGAAGCACAGACTTTATGACTGTAGCCTCTAGCCCAGCCCTAAAATAAGTCCTCTGGGGTGTCTTGGAATATTGTCACAGAATCATAGAATCTAAGGTTCAGAAGAGACCTCAGAGCTCTACTTTTAACTGTATAGGAAGCCTGGCTATAGTACCCTTGATAAGTAGTCAGGCAGCCCTCTGCTGGCTCCACTGAAGGGGAATTCACTACCTCTCAAGGTGGCTCATCCCTCTTTGGAAAGGTTCTAATGTAGCAAGTTTTTCCAGATTATTAGACCAAAATCTGCTAATGGTTACTTCTACTTGTGGCTCCTTCTTCTGCCCCATGGGGCCAAACTGAACAAGCTGAATCTCTCATACAACAGCTCTTTAAGCACTTGAGACAGCTATCCTGTTCTCCTTAACTCTTTTAATCCAAGCTAAGCACCCCAGTTTCCTTCCACTGACCTATGTAAGGCATAATCTCAAGGCCTTGTGACAATTCTGAAGGTCTTCCTCTACTTGCTGTCTTTCCTAAAATATTCACACCCTGTACCATACTACTGTTTTTTTCCTTTTTGTATCCCTAGCATCAAGCTTGTTACCCTCTCCACAGCTGATTTAATTGAATAGAATCACTGACTAAAGGTCAGCCCCAAGAGAAAGCAATGGATGTACCAGGAAACCATTTTCAAAGTAGAGATATATGAAAAGAGATTTGAGAAGATAAGTTTTTTGAATAACAATGAAATAATTCCAAAAGAAATAACTTCCCCTGCAAATGTGATAACTAATGTGCTAGGACATGCTGACTTATGTCAGCTTCCTTGTCAAAGATAATTTGAGGACTATACTAGAAGCACACTAGTCTTTCTGGAAAACCTCTCTAGATTCAATTCTATCTGATGATGATGGTGATGAAGCTGGGTCTCAATCCAGTGCTTTACACTATTTTATATTGCTTTACAGAGCACTCCCCTTGAGATAACCCAATGAAATAGGTAGAAAGTGAAACATTTTAAGAGAAATAGTGACAAATTGCGTAAGAAAAATGTTTTTTAACCTAGAAACAAGGGTCTCAGCAATACTCAGCATTATTTCTTGTACTGGGAGCTCCCTAAGCAGACCTAGAGAAGAATTTTGTTTTGATGGTAGGAAATACACTTTCTTTTTTTTTTTGCAGGGCAATTAGGATAAGTGACTTGCCAGGGTCACACAGCTAGTAAGAGGAAACACACTTTTAATGAATATAAGAAATGCTTTCAATTTATGCTTTAGCAATCTAAGTAATTTACTGTGGAATTGATTTGACATGGAATCAACTAGTTTTCCTTGACTGACTTTTTTGGGGGGGGTGGTACTATGTTTTCAAATGAAGTAAACTACTCGGAAAACCTTCCACAAAAATCTATTCTTCTATTATATATTCAGTAACCCAATTCCTAGAAGTTACATTAATCCCATTACTCCGAAGCTTACAAGTAATAATAATACAATAATAATATACATTTCTCTAGTATTTAGGATCTACAAAAAACTCTTGCCTGACAAAAACCCTGGAGAGTTGAAGTAGTGCAAATATTACTGTCCCCATTTTAACTTCAAGAGACTGAGGCTGAAAAAGGTTATACAACATGCCCAAGGTCAAAAGAGAAGTACCAGTGGAAGGCCTGAAAGCCATGTCTTTTGACTACAAATCCAGGATCTTCCACCCATATTCTGCGCTAATGGTGTTTTGTGAAACACATTTTGCAGTATGGGTTTAATATATTTTTGGAATATCACCGTAACAATAATGAAATGGTCTAATAACCTAGAATAATTATTTTTATTCTCTTCAATCCAGGAAACATCTCTTTGGCTTTTTAATAGTTTATTTTAGTGAAGCTGAAGCCCATTTTTTAGCTGTTTGGGCCCAGACTATGGTCATCTATCTACTTAGTTAGGGCAGACAGCATTAGTGAGGCACTATCTGCCCAGCACAGGAAATGCTAAAAGCTCACCAGAAAGCAGCTAGAATTCAAGTGCCTTTGAAAATACTGAAGAATCAAAACTACATGTCCCAGTAGCTGCTGATTCTGCATCATCTTTCTGGAAGGAATTAAATTATAGGCTTTAGATGTGGAAGGGACCATAGAGGTCATCTAATCTATCTCCTCATTGTACAGAGCTGGAAAGTGAAGCCCGTAGAGGTTAAATCAATCTCACAAGGGCAGTAAGTGGTAGAATCAGCATCCAAACCCAGGTTCTCTGACTGAATCCAGGGCTCTTCTTCATGCTGCAGGCAAGAGAAAAGACAGAAAGAAGCAAGGAAATGAAACAACAATTCCTATAGCCTAACAGAACCACCATCAAATTCCAAGAAGAATTAACAGCTGAATTGCAGGACAAAGTCTCCCAGGTCTGGAGTTTCCTAAAAAAAAAAATTTTTTTTTTGGTGGGCAATGAGGGTTAAGTGACTTTGCCTAGGGTCACACAACTAGTAAGTGTTAAGTGTCTGAGGTCGCATTTGAAACATCAGTTCTTCTGCATCCAGGGCCAGTGCTTTATCCACTGTGCCACCTAGCTGCCCCTCCTAAAAAAATTTAATTCAATCAATATCGATGACTTGCTTAGTATATGTAAAAGAAAGTATGGTAGGGACTAAGGATACAAAAAAGAGTAGTTCTGGCCTAAGGAGCTTAAACTCTACTGGAGAGATAAAGGTAGATTCAGAAAAGTAGATACAAAGTAATATAAATCATTCAAGAGGAAGCAAGCACTACCGAAGAAGGCCTTGAGTGGGAAGTGGAAGCCAGAAGTCCATAAGGTAAAGTGAGGAGTGAATACATTCTAGATAAGGACCACACGTTAGTCAAGCAAGACAAAGAGGTGGTGATGAACTATTATGTCCAGGCATCAGCTCACTTTGACTGGAAAAGGGATGAGTGGAGGTGACATGAAATAAAACTAGAAGATAGGTAAGAGCCAAACAGTGGAAGGCTTTAAATGCCAGGCTGAGTTTGCATTTTTATTCTAGAGGCAAGAGGCAGACATTGAAGATTTTTGAGTAAGAGAGTGATGTGGTTAGATATGTATTTAGGAATAAGTATTTTGGTCAGTTTGTGTGGAGGGTAGATTGAAGAGGGGAAAGACTGGAAGCAGGGAATCAATCTGAAAGCTAATGCAACAATTTAGGTTAGAAGTGACGAGGGGAGCAGCTACGTGGCACAGTGGATAGAGCACTGACCCCTGGATTCAGGAGGACCAGAGTTCAAATTCAATCTCAGACACTTAACAATTACTAGCTGTGTGACCCTGGCAAGTCACTTAACCCCAAATGCCTCACCAAAAAAAAAAGAAAGAAAAAAAAAAAGAAAAGGAGAGAAAAAAAAGAAGGGAAGAGAACCCAGGACACTGAAATGTTCCCAATACACCTAACGTTTAAGTAGAAGAGTGGATGTCCCCAAACCAACCAGCTGTAACAGAAAACATTCAGATTCATGATTACTCACCTCCAGCTTTCTCCTTTGTTCACCACAGCCTCAGAGACAGGACCTATTCGGGACTGGTAGTTTGCATAAGGAAACATTCCTTTGCAAACACGACTCCTGGACGACTATTATCTGCCTTAATTCTGAGCACCTTTCCACAAATCACCGTGCATCAAAGTGATGACATGTTATTCTTTACCTATCACTGAAAGGAAAATGTTTCATTATAAATGCTGAATATAAGAGATGAGAAGGAAGGAAATTTTTTAAAATCATGGAACGGAGAATTACTGCTTCTCGTTTGGGGCAATAAAAATTTTTCTTATGTCAGTTCATATTCATTATTCAGATATGAATTACAGTCAGTGTATCAGAGAATTAAAGATATCTTTTTTGAAGACTTACACTTATAATTAAAGTGTGAAATCAGTTTATTTGGTGGACACTGTTCTAGAAATCTATCATTTACTTCCCTGATTTAGTAAAAAGAGCATACTAACCATAACTTAACCTGTCTCTTGGTGACAATCAAAATGCTCAAAGGGGAAAATAGAAGGAAGCTTTTGTGTCTTTGTCCGTTTCTTGCACCTTTCCTAACCAAGTTATATGTTTTTCCCAAACCATACACTTCTTTTTTTTTTTTCAGGGCAATGAGGGTTAAGTCACTTGCCCAGGGTCACAACATCTAGTTAAGTGTCAAGTGTCTGAGGCTGGATTTGAACTCAGGTCCTCCTGAATCCAAGGGCCAGTGCTTTATCCACTGTGCCACCTAGCTGCCCCCCATACACTTCTTTTAAAAGCTCTGGGATAATGAAGAAGACAGAATGACATTTCTGGGACATGACTTCCAGTGGAGTTTCACTGACCTACTTGAAGGTTAAATCACTAGTTATTTTTAGAATTGAGGTGGGGGGTGGGGTTGGGGGTGGGGAAGAGAAGGGAAGAAAGTCAGGCTTCAGGCAATGCACAAATCAGAATCGAAGGTTATTCATAAGCCAAGGAGCCTGGGGAAACATCAATTTAAAGTTGGAAGGAACTTTAGAAGTCATCTGGTCTGGAAGTGTCAATGGTAATTGGGAAATGTCTAACAAAATAAGTAAAAAATATATGCAATAGTGGATATTGTACTCTGTGGTCCAACTCTCTCTTTTTATAGATGAAGAAGCTAAGGTCCAAAAAAGGATGTGCCTTCCCAAAGTTACAAAGGTAGAAAGTGGCAGAGCCAGGATTTGAACCCAGATACTCTGACTCCATGACATATCCTATGTTCTGAAATACTTTACCTTCCTAAGGATAATGGGAAAGTGTAGGTGTGGGTTATGTCCACCTAGAGGCACAGGACAACATAACAGCACTCATTTCAGGTTCTGATAAGGAGGGTCCCTATCTCCTACCCTTCCCTCAAATTGTGGTCAACCCTCTAACTAGGCATGTGGGAAGTGATAATAACAGTTTACATTTATATAGTGCTTTCCAGGTTGACAGAAAAGTTTTTATTTAGGGATGTGATTGATTCATCTGAAGGTAAATCACTATGCACATAAGAAGAAATTGGAGCAAAAGCTGGGGTCTCCTCAGTGTTGGCCTCAACTGTGGCCACTGAGAACAAGTGGAACATGGCATTTCCCCCGAGTTATCTGGCCTAAAGCAATTAGGGTATGCTCCCCTGGCATGTCCTCAGCATGTTAGGATAGAAGGACTTTGCATGGAGGTGTTATTGACAGAGCACTCTCCTCTTTCCTCACTAACTTCCTGACCCTGACACTGGATGTAAAGTCAGAACATTTGAGTTTTGAACCTTAAAATCTGCTGCTTATTGCTTGATGGCCTTGAATCAGGCCGGTCTGCTCTCTGGGCCTCAGTTTCCTCATATGCCAAATGGAGGAGCTGGAATGGATGATCCTTTAAGGTCCTTTCCAGTTCTATGATCCTAAGTGGGACTATCTCAATCAGCGTATGAAACCATCCTGTTCTTGTCCCAAACAAGTTCTTAGCCATCATATCCCACACAGCAGAGTCCTCACCTGTCATTTCTCCCAGATTTACATGGGCCTGCCCTTATAAGGTCTCTATTGACCTTGTCTCTGAAAGGATGGAAGGGGCTGGAGTATGCTAAGATTGGCACCAGGTCATCCATCCCCAATGTGTCTTCTCAGTAGGAGTTTGGGCAGAGGCACTTGACTGCCTTTACCAGGCCATTCTGTGTTTTCCGAGCACAGATACTGTAACCAAAAATCTGTGGTATATTGTCAGGTCCAGAAAGGCAACAGGGAGTCAAGGCTTAATGACTTGTCTCTCAGAACCAGACTGCTTAGCTGCACTGTGATTCCCACCGTACACACAAGGTAGAAGTAAAACACTCCTTTTCTACTCACCAAGCACCAAGCATTAAAAGTCCTCCTCAGGAGGGGACACAGGTATATCTTGCCTAAGGTTATGATAGGTTCGTTTGAAAATATGTTAGGTGAAACAACACTCCTGAGAGAAATTAGGTTCCATGTTAACAGGGTTGAACGGAACAAGTTGGTACAGTCCTCCGGTAAAATGAGCAGGCGTAGGAAGGTGAACACCACCTTGGTAGTCTTAGGAAGAAAACAAACTTGGCTAGGAGTACGGGAACAGGGGAAGCCTTGTGAGAGACAAAAGAATTTAAGGCATGGAGTTCATTTAGTCTTGAACTGGTCTATTATCTTTTTTTGGCGGGGCTATGGGGGTTTAAGTGACTTGCCAGTGGTCATACAGTCAGTAGTAAATGTCAAGTGTCTGAGACTGATTTGAATTCAGGTCCTCCTGAATCCAGAGCCAGTGCTCTATCCACTGTGCCACCTAGCTGCCCCCATCTTATTTACATTTTGATAAAAAATTTTAAAACCCTAAAAAAATAATAACCTAACCATTCTGTGTCTATTTTCCTTTTGCACTCATGGTCACTGTAAATGTTATTCTAGTTCTGCTTTTTTTTTGCTTTACATTACTTCATACGTCTTTTTACATTGATTTGATTCTTTATATTTGTCCTTTTAAAAAAACAACTGTGTTAATAATATTCCACTACCATGATACAACACAACTTGTTGTACTTGTATCCAATTATGAACAAGTAAATTGTTTTTGGTTTTCCCCTACTACCATAGAGGATAAGACTGTGACCTCGGAATCAGGAAGACCTGGGTTCAAATTCTGATTCTGATAGAGTGACTGTGTAATTACATTTAACCTCTCCGTGCTCTAAGCATCTCTCTAAGACAGGGGTTCTTAACCTTTTTTGTGTCATGAATGTCTTTGGCCATCTGTTGAAACATTCAATCCCCTTCTTAGAATAATGTTGTGACCTACATTCAGTAACTGAAGAATGGCTAAATTTCAGTTAGAGGTTAGTGAAAATGAGGACGCTATTTTTTTCCCCATCCAAGTTCACAGATCTTCTGGAATATATCTATGGACTCAAATTAAGAACCTTTGATCTAAGACTGTTAGGTTTACAGAGAAGATGCCTAACTGCATTGTTAGAGGGAGTTCCCTATATCAATGAAATCACAGTCCAGGTCCTATACATAAGTTGCTATCCATCCCTTTGCTCTCCTAGTTTTTTACTATACAAAAGAGTAGTATTAGCAGAAAGAGAAAGAAAAAAGAGGCAGTAGATGCCAGCTTATAGCAGAGAAGCAGAGTACAGTGGATAGACTGCTAGAGTTTTGAGCTGAATCCAAATCCTGCTTCAAACACACACCAGCTCTGTAAGCCTGGGCAAGTTTCTGAGCCTCAGATATCCCATTCATGTAATGAGAAAATAATACCTCTAGTAGCAATCTTGTAGGATTATAGTGAACTTCATTAAGATAGTGTATATAAGTGCTTTGTAACTTTAAAGTGTTTCTACACATGCTAATTATTATGATTGGAGATCTATACTTGTAGACTTCTAAAGCAACATTTTCTGAACAGAAGGGAGAACTTTTCCATCTATGTGAAAAAGAAAACAACCTTCTTCCTTTAGCCTCGGGCCCTTGAAGTAAGAGATTGAGATTCAAAATGTGTTTTGAGACATTGTTTAGCAGCTATCATGCACTGAGGGACTAGAAATAAATTTCTAGAAGATAGCAAATATGTTGAAAAACTTCTATGTAGTAGCTTTACCACAGCTAACCCCTGGGCAGCTCCAAATAAACATCAGCACTGGGATTCTGCTTCTAAAACTAAGGTCACACATTTCAATTGCAGAATGAGGGGACCACTGCTGTTTGTAAAGGGGAAGATTTTCTTGTTCTCTAGTGCTAGTAATTAAATGAAAGCCAGAAAATGTGGTTTCATCCAAAAAAAAAAAAAAGAAAGCCCAAGGGAAGCCATTTGTAGAGTGCCTTATCTGTGCTTGGGCTAATTTGCTGATTGATTTGTTTGCCAATCTTCAAAATGGAATAACCTTTGCTGAATTCTAAATTGTTAATAACTTAATTCCAAACATATTTTCTCAACAACATCTATTCTGTGGGGACATTTTTTTGTTTTAACATTAAACAACGATGTAACAGTCTGCCCTTGGGAGAAAAAAGATTTTGATGACTTGAAACTAATAAATAAAGATTAAAAAATGTCCACTGCAAAGTAGTAAAAGCTAATCTATATCTGGAAGATAGCTTGTGCATTAAGGAAAGCAGAAATCTGGACCTGTGCCAGTTTAGCCTTTATGTTCTTGGGCATTCAGCTGAAATGAAGAAGTGCTTGTGCCTATCAGAGAGTTTTCCTAAAAATTCCTTTGCTCCAGAATCAATCTATTGCCATAGGACAATTTCCTTTCTAGCTCCCAAAACAGTTTCCTCTGTCTCTCTCTTTTGGGTCTCTAAGAAATAATAATAACTAACATTTCCTTTATATATGTTGACTCATATAATCCTTTTTTTTTTTTTTTGGTGAAGCATTTGGGGTTAAGTGACTTGCCCAAGGTCACACAGCTAGTAAGTGTCAACTGTCTGAGGCCGGATTTGAACTCAGGTCCTCCTGACTCCAGGGCAGGTGCTCCATCCACTGCGCCACCTAGCTGCCCCAACTCATATTATCCTACCAACAACCCCATGAGGTAGGTATTCCTAGTACCACAAGTACCTTTCAGAAGTAAAGCGACTCAGAGTCAAAATGCCCATCACAAAGTTTGGTCCATGTTGGAGATGAATTCACAACCCAACCTCCACGTTCAGCCTTTCTGTACTATGCTAGTTTGCCTCTCAGCCAAGTCGTGTAGATGGTACTCTAGCCCTAAGGCTGAGGAGCAAGAGTAAGAAAGTAGGGGCAGCTAGGTGGCACAGTGGATAAAGCACTGGCCTTGGGATTCAGGAGGGCCTGAGTTTCAAATCCAGCCTCAGACACTTGACACTAGCTGTGTTACCCTGGGCAAGTCACTAACCCTCATTTCCCCTGCCAAAAAAAAAAAAAAGAGTAAGAGAGTAAGGACACATTTACCTAGCCTATTATGCCTAGCTGGGCTCCGATCAAACCTGCTTCATTTTCATACTCCACACAGCTGCTCTACCTAGCCTAAATTCCAATTTCAGCCCTTCAAAAACCTCAGCATTAGTTCTTTCTCATTCTAATGAACACTTACTTTCTTTTAAAAGTAAGAAAGCTGAACCAGGGGAAAAATAATGAAGGCAAATATCATTCATAGAAATAAGTCCTGAGTCTGGTTCCTACTTATAAACTTTTCCCTCAATCCTGCACTTTTACACCCAGAGTCCTGACAGAGAAAGTGTGAAAGCTTAAAAGGAAAGGAAAACCTTACAGTCATGTCTTTGTCAGCCCACATGGGCCCTTAGGAAATTTCATGGGGTACTGAGACATTAACTGACTTGCTTAGGGTCACACAATTAGTATGTGCTAGAGATAAAACTTGAACCCACATCTTCCTAAGTCTGAGACTAGCTCTCTCTTCACTACATCAACTTGCTTTTCAATGTATATATAATAGAACATAATTATAAACACATTTATACACACATATCTATCTATATTCATAGATAGATATAGTATGTATATGTCATCTATAAAAACACTTTAGAGTTTACAAAGTACTTTATATACAAATGGCAAAATAGTACTAAACTTGGGTCTGAATCCAAATTCTGCTTCACACACACACCAGCTACGTGAGTTTGGGCAAGTTTCTTGGAGCCTCAGATTCCATCTGTACAATGGGGTGGCTAATACCTCTAGTAGCTGTCTCATAAGATTGTCATGAACCTCAGTAAGATAGTGTATACAGAGTTCCAATAGGACCTCAGACTTTGTTTCCTCAACTGTAAAATTGTGACACTAGTAGAACCCACCTCTCAGGGTTTTTGTTATGTTTAGTTTTTATGTCACCTTAATTTCTTTTCTTTTTTTTTTTTTTTTGGTGGGACAATGAGGTTAAGTGACTTCCCCAGGGTCACACAACTAGTAAGTGTCAAGTGTCTGAGGTTGGATTTGAACTCAGGTCCTCCTGAATCCAAGGCCGCTGCTTTATCCAGTGCACCACCTAGCTGCCCCCCTCTCAGGGTTTTTGTAAGGATAATACAAGTTAATATTTATAAAGCACTTTGCAAATCTTAAAGCACTCTATAAATGCTGGCTATGAATATTATATCAATTCTCTTTCAACTACAGAGACAAGGTACATACACTAGCTTTCTCTATAATGAGATAGAAACAGAGAGACAGAGCTCTATAGAGGGCAGCTGTAGACAAAGATTTAGAGACTATTAAAGCGACAAGTAAAGTTTTTGATATAGCCATGGATATAGCTGGAGGGAGATGACCCTACAGAACTTATAGACTGAAGTACTTACAGCCCCGCACTGTTTGCAGTGGTGCCGTCTTTTCGTAATTGAATTAAAGGTTTCACTGCAGCTTTTGCAAGTTTGCTTCTCTTTGTCTCTTCTATTTTTAGAAGATTTTCTGGAGTCAAGCTGAAATGGAGACAAACAATTCAATGAGTCTATGAGTCAAGCACTGTTCAATACATCCTGTTATGGAATTTGATTACCCTAGCAGCATTTTTCTCCTACTTGCTTCAGATCCCCAGGATTGAGCACATATGAAAAACAGGGACCAGTACAGTACCCATGTAATTCTGTGTTATGAGTTTATTAGGCCTGCTCAGGTGTGCACACACATACACACACACGCACACACACACATACATACATACAGGGATAGGCATTAACTCAGGGAAGCAACATCAAAAGGTAAGAGAGGAAAAATGGTGACTTTGACCAAGTATAAAAAAAAAGTCCTGAGGCTTAGATACTTATGGACATTCAGCAAACCAAGGCAAGGGTGCAGAGAGGAGGGAGAATGCCACTCTCTCTTCCATCTTCCCTCTCACCTATTTTTGTGACATTTTCCCCCTTTAAAGTTCCTTTGAATCCTAATTATGATTGTATATTCTCTGCATGCATATGTAAGGGGAAGGTAGGACTCCAATTTCTTTTAGACTCTTTCAGTTCTGTTCCTGCTACTTAAGAGATCACTGGTATCTGAAGATGGCAGGATGTTCTCATGTGTGTGTGTGTATATATATATATATGCATATGTGTGTATGTACAAATATATGTATATACATACACACACAGAAGAGTTAACAACTACTGAGCAAAGAGAAATCATATAGTCAGTTTCCCTCTCTTTTTATCAATACACACAGAACACAAGCTGATAGAGACACATACAGGCAGACACACATTCATTTCCAGAGACAGACACAGACACACAGACATACACACAAAATCTCATACACAAACAGATATGGTATCTTCATATCTGTTTAAAAGGCAAATGTAAACAAGAGCCTTGAAACATCATAACAAATGAAAAATCTCCAAGGTCTTAAACATATAATTAATGACACTTTAATCTCAAATGTCCTACAACTGTGCTATCAAAACAAAAAGTCCTGGTGCCAGGAAATGAATTCCTCTCTTCTGTGTATCCTTCTTCTCTACTTGTTGAAATCCTTCCCATCTTTCAAGGCTCAGTTCAGGGACCACCTTGAAGTCTTCTAGGATTCATTCACCTAGAAATGATTTCTTCTTCTCTATGAGTAAGTACCTTGTCAACTTCTTTACTTGATATTCTTATTTGATATATGGTTCCTCTACTAGAGTATAAGTTCCTTGAGGGCAGGAACAATATCTAATTTCATCTCTATTTATCATCTTATTTCATCACAATACCCAGGGTTAAGCATATAGTAGGTGCTTAAATAAGTATTTGCTGGATCAAATTGGAAAGATGTGCTTAAAACAAAAAAAATTAATTAAAAAATATAGTCAATTCAACAAATATTTATTAAGTTCCTACTATGTATAAAGCACTACACTAGGCACTAGTGATATATACAAACTTGTTGACTACCAATGTTTTGTTTCCTTGCTGGGTATTAGCCTTTCTCCTTGGAAAATGTTAAAGAGGAAGTCCTTGTATGCACTCATTGCTAACTTTGTGAACTAGGAAATTCAAATTAGAACCACTACCACCACCAAGTGGTACAGTTATTCCACTTCAGGCAGAAATGGTACATTCCTGTTTCTCACTATTATTATTCTAAATATGGGTATGCCTCAAGAGTGAGAAGTGTGTGAAAGGAAAAAAATATATAGGTATGGAAGGAGGCTGGCTTACTATATCCACTCACCCTGTTCTGCCACCTTTACCCATTATCTCCATGGAGCGTCTGGCAAACTCCTCAGCACAGGGGATAACATGCAAACTTCCTCTCTATCTTCCCTGTTTTACTTTGCCTCCCCCCTCCAATTTGGGCTAAGAGCTAAGCTTTTGGGGGACTCTAAATCAAGGGTATAGACTTTCTTCCATTTACACACCTTTAAAAAATGCAATAACCCTCTCGTTGGAAAGGGATGCTCAAAGCATTTACATAGGTTTTTTTCCAAGGCTGAGGGAATGGCTCCACTAAAGACTGCTTTTAATTTCATCTTTGAACCAGCTCCAAAGCTACTCGTACCATCTCCTAGCACACATCCCAGGCAGGCAGATATCTTTGGAGCTGATGGAAGGGGTTGCTCCCTACTGTCTTAGGGTGAAATTCCCTCTGCTTTCCAAGAGGTAGGGAGCCCTAGGTCTTATAGCAGAGAACTCACCATGGTGCAGGGGAGGAAGTTTCTAAGCATAATACCATGAATTCAGATATAGAAATGGATAAGACTCCAGAGGTCATCTATTCCAACCCCTGTCTACTTGATGAACCTCCTGTTCTATTAGAAAATCTGCATGTTGACTACTTTACCAGCCTCTAAGTCATAGCAGACACACGTAAGCAAGCCACGGACAACCACTGTTACTAACTATTCTCTTCTAGATCACCTTCTGGCAAGTTAATTAGACCTTTGATTCAAATCTTACTTTCTGAATGTCTTTTATATGAAAACCGTCCTGACATCTGTGTGCTGTGTGAATACAATTATTTGCCTCATGGAACTGGTTAACTTTTTTGACACTTACGCCTCCAAATCCACCACAGCCATCCGCCCCTGCCATGGACTCCACAGAGCTTGTGCTGGCCATCTGAAAAGAGGAAAAAAGGAAAAACAAGTATGGAGATGATCTGGTCACAGATCATTCATTCATTCACCAAACATTTACTAAGATACTTCTGTGTGTAAAGCAAAAAAGTTTTATGAGACAGAGAAACTGCAGATGATACCTGGAACCTAATCCCAGAAACTTTTGTAGGGGGATGAGATATTGAAATATAATATAATAATCAGAATTCCACGATAAGTGGATGAAAATTGTCTGACACGAAGTGCTCCCTGAGGCCTGAGGGCTAAACAGTATGGGATCAAGGAGGGCTTTTTAGAGGAGGCAGAATCTGAGACTGACTTTAAAGAGCAGTTAGGAAATCCTCAAGTCAAGAGGGAGATGGAAGACATTTCCAGGCTTAGAGATCATCATGAACAAAGCCAAAGGGGTGGAAAGCACAGATAGGTTCAGGGGCTTGAGAGGAAATCAGTTCAGTTGGAATATAGTGTGGGTGAGATGGGACACACTAGCAGATGAAACCAAAAAGGTAGGTTGTAAAGGGCCTTGAATGCTAGGCAAGGGAGGCAATATGGAACTACTGAAGAGTTTTGAACCAGAAGAATGGCATACATAGATTTTCCTATGATGGAAGAAAGATCCTGAAGAACAGAAGACTCATGGGGGCCATCATCTCTGTCTTCACTTATCTGAAAGCTGCCATAGAGAAGAGAGACCAGGTTTTTTATTCTTGGCCCTAGATAGAAGACCTAGGTGCAACGAGGGTAGAAACATGATTTCACCCCAATAAGAGAAATGGTATATTCCTGTTTCCCTATTATGTTCCCCTTTCACCTAATCTTTGGCCAGACCCTCCATAGAGTTGAAGCTTCTTCCTCCACCAACACACACATACTTTGGGGTTTTTTTGTTTTTTTTGCAGGGCAATGGGGTTAAGTGACTTGCCCAGGGTCACACAGCTAGTAGTGTCAAGTGTCTGAGGCCGGATTTGAACTCAGGTCCTCCTGAATCCAGGGCTGGTGCTTTATCTACTGCGCCACCTAGCCACCCCCCACACACATACTTTGAAGGAGAAAGGCTAGAGGATGAGCTGGAGAAGTATAATGAGAAACAGCACAGTATAGCTGAAAGAGCACTGGCCCTGGAAAATCAGTGTTAAAATCCTGCTTCTGATATTTTCTCCTTGAGAGATATTGGGCGAATCACTTAGTCCTGGCCCTCAGTTTCCTCATCTACAAAATGAGGGGATTGGAGTAGATGGCTTCTTATGTCCCTTCTAGATCAAGATCTAAATCTATGATCCTAGGAATTCAAACTCTAGAAAAGTAGTTAAACTTTAGGAAAAATGAAAACAGTCAGGTCTCATTTATTCACAGGATACCATGCCAGCAACTATTAAGTGTGGCCATTAAAAACTCAGTTCTTGGGGGCAGCTAGGTGGCTCAGTGGATAAAGCACCGGCTCTGAATTCAGGAGAACCTGAGTTCAAATCCGGCTTCAGACATTTGAACACGTATTAGCTGTGTGACCCTGGGCAAGTCACTTAACCTCCATTGCCCCGCAAAAAAACAAACAAAAAACCCCGTCAATTCTGAAATGAGAATTTCTATAAGCTCTAAGTGAGTACCAGATTTATCATTATACTTCTCCAGTCAGATCCTGAGGCTTCATTAATATCCACCTTCTGTTGGCATTAGGTAACTTATTTACTACCATTGGTACCAGTAGAAGTTATTAATATTAAACACCTCAGCAAACCCTCCTTCCTCAGTAAGTTATTCTGCCAACAAAAAGGCAGAGGGGCTCTAGTGTCTTCACTGGCCTCCACCCATTTTGCAATAGGCCACAAATAATCATTTATCAAGAAGTTCCTCTGGATTGGCTAGTCAATGGCCTATGAAGTATGGAGACTGCAAACATAAAGTGAATCCCTGAGCGCTGGAGCTGCCTTGCAGAGGAATGATAAATAAGGGGACCTTGTTTTAGCCTAGCTGGATGTAGAGTTGTGTTCAGTTCTGGCTTACTCAGTTAATGAGAGATACAAGCCAGAAGGAATCTAGAGTAGGGTGAGCATTATGGGGAAGGTAGTACAAACCATGTAGTAGGATGATTAGAGGGAGGAAGGGGATATCTAGCATGGAAGAGAAATATGAGAATTGTCTTAAAGTACTTAAAAGTCACATGAGATGCAGTGTGGTATGGTGGCAGGAGCACCAGACTTAGAATTGGGAGCTGGGTTCATTAAAGGCATTTAAACAAAGGAAAAAGGGGATATTGTAGATTTTCATCCACTGGACAAGGAGTTGCACTAGGTAGTTTCCAAGTTTTCTTTGAATTCTAAGATTCTGTGAATATGGTAGATCATAAAAAAGGAAGCTCACATTCCTATAGCACTTTAAGGTTAACACTGTTTCTTACAGTAGCTCTGTGAGGCAGGTGGTACAAATATTATCATTCCCATTTTATGGAGGAGGAAATTCAGTCTCAGAAATGCTAAGAGACTTTCCCAGGATTCTGTGACTGACTGCCCTTCAAGATTAAGAGGGGGGCAGCTAGGTGGCGCAATGGATAAAGCACCTGGAGTCAGGAGGACCTGAGTTCAAATTCAGCCTCAGACACTAGCTATGTGACCCTGGGCAAGTCACTCAATCCTGCTTGCCTCTAAAAAAATAAAAATAAAAAAAGATTATCATTAAGAAGAGCACAGTATAAAACAAGAAATCAATGATTAGCCTCAAGTATGTGACCTGATGGAATGCCTCAGCCATGCTGCAAAGATCATTGGGACCCGCAGATGGGAGAAAAGGACTTACAGGTGAGTCTGGGGATATCTTCCTCTTGGCCAAAAGAGCTGTTGAAAGCTCTGAATGTCTCACTCTTCTGCTTGTGCTTTTCTAATCGTGGTAGAGAATTTACCTGAAACCAAAAGATTAAAACTAGGATTTGGTCAAACTTAGTTCCCAAGAACAACATTTGGTGCTACAATCCCTTAAGTACTATATAAATACACTCGCTATTACCCTACAAAATGAGGACATATATTGCCACCTTAGGACAAAGAGGACTGTGCTCCAATTTTAATCATGATATGTACCCTCTGCTAAGAAATGTAATATTGCTCCAGCCCAAAGTGAGAGTGTACTGCTCCTCTCTCAGTCTTCTCCTGGATCTAAGCTCTGTTGCAGGGGAGAATCCCAGCTATAGCCAACGGCTTGGGGGCTCCCTCTTTACCCTCTACAATCAGAGGATCTCAGGATCTAAACCCTGCTTTTATACTGGCCAAGCTCACATAGTTAGGAAGTGGCAGAACCAGGGCTTCTCCTGATTGCCTGAGGTCCAGTATTCTTTCTATGATAGATACAGCATAACCCAGTTAGAGAAAGTACTGGCTCAATGCAAATAGGTGCTATGTAGCAGAGATGGTATGATAAGTCAGTCTTTGAATCGCAGATCATTTGTTCCTTTTGCTAACTCTAACACTTCTAAAATACGGACAGATGACATCTTGGGGAACAGCTTAGACAAGAGGGAGGACTGGACCACTATAGTCTGTAGTTGTACTTCTAAGGAAAGGACTGTGAAAGCAGGGAGTGTGTAAAACTAAACTACTTTTCTGTTCTGCTCCTACACAAGGGAAGACTTCTCTTTTCTTTCAACATAGAAATCTGTGGTTTTCCTTGATACATATATGCAGCCTTGGTGTTGCTCTCTACAGTCTAAGAAATGAAGCAGATGAAGTTTCCTTGTATTTTTAAGCAATCAAAATCAGCCATCCTAGGCAGATGTTTCCTATCCTAGTCCCAATACTTCTTCGGAACATAGAACAATATCCCTGGATGGTCTGTCATTGTTTAATCACTCTCAAGCAGATCTTTTTTGTGTTTAGCCAAAATCATTTTGGTACAAATTAATCCCATATCTTCTTATGGAGAAAGAGATCAGCTGGTCAGTATTCATCTTGTGCAGGTAATTAGACTTAAAGCCAAATTTCTGGAAGTTGTCCCAGGGAAAATGATGGAGGGAACTAGTAAGGGTCTATCATTTATCTCTCCCTACTCAATTCCCAGGATTTGGGAGTCACTTGGCCTGAGCTGCCCAGTGTTTATGGAAGCAATTCCACATGTCCTGCTCTGGCCCAGGAATAGATTAATTAGAGATGGAGTATTTTTGATATTATTAAAGTTACATGAAAACTGTAAAATATTAACCTCGATCCATTCTTTCTTTTCCTCTTCTGTTCTGTAAAAAAGAAAAAAAATTTGTTATTCCTTCCTCTTTTGATATCTCATGAGATAATTCATTTACCTCTCTTAAACAACCTGCCTGTAACAACTTGCTCGCTACTGACATTTGAAAAAAATTGTTAAAATAGATAAATCATTGTTAAAACTTAGCAGTAGTTTGTGGCATAAGTTCTTTACTTCATGAGTGCAAGTCTATTGACTGTAAAATGTTCTGACTTTATCCTAATTGTAGTTTGCAACCTCAATTACATTCACTGGTATTTTTTTTTTTTTACTGAACTTAGTTGTTTTAAATTCAATACCAACAGGTTAAAAAAAAAACTCACCACAACCCCATAATAAAGTTCTATATGATTTCAAAGAGGATTTCCATAGCATAAAATATTGCAAAGCAAACTCAGGCCATACCTTGTTTGCAGGTCTAGTGACCTCTTTTTTCCTGTTATTGTAAATGTATGTGTTGCATTTGGCTTGGCAATTTCCTGTACCTTTACAAAAAAAAAAACGAACCCTGTCATTTTTAACTTGCCTTCTAACCACAGCCTTAATCTGCTAAAACTTAGAAAACTGTCGCTAGGAAGATAAGCCACATGAAAAACATTAGAACAGGAAGTCATAAATAAGAATAATTATTTTCCTTAACAATAAATGTACAATTCCCATATATATATATATGTTTACATATATATATTTACAACACACATATATAATTAGATTATTGACTCAAATATTCACACACTCACAAACTGACCTATGACTTCATCAGTACAGGTATTCCCTTCAGTGACAGTGACGGTAGCCCAAAGCTAGTTCATCCATGTGGCTCCCCATAAGTTCATCACAGGGAATCCACTCAAGGTGCTGGGTGGCTTCATTAAGTTCTTTTTGATATTGTGTAAATAACAATGTGCATGCAAATTGTCATCAGTTATCCTGTACAGAACCACTCATCTTCCTTTTTTTTATGTATATTTCCTTTTAAAGATTTTTTTTTTTACTGATGCCTGTGTTCTCTCTTAGATCATATCCATGTCTGATGCTGCTTGTTCTCCCCTCTTCCCTGGCATTGCTCTCACTTATATGCCTCTTATATACTGCTCTTCCTCCTCGTTTGTAATATGGCAGAGCCTGCTCTTGTGTATCATGCTCCTCTCCACCGGTAAGCCTCGTTTTCAATCATGTGGAGACTCATAACCATACACAGGGAGAGAATGCTTACTATTCCCTAAAAGTATTCCTTGCCCTTCTGTTCCTATGACCCTGCTCACACTGGTCCCAGTGCCCACACTGCCTTCTCATGCTCATCTCTGTTCAAGTGTGGTTTAGCATAGATGCTGCTTTTCCATGATCCTTTTAGGTGGAAGTGATTTCTCCTTTCTCCTTCCCTAAATTCCTATACCATCTTACAGCATTTACTGTACTAAATGCAACAAACATTAATAACCTATTGTGTAAAACATTAAGGTCAGTATAGGGATGGAAAGATAAAAAATTGACACAGACTCTGTCCTCAAAGAACTTATAGATTAGTAGGGAGATCAAACATATACATATATAAGTGAGAATGTGATAAATGCATAGGAGAGATAAAAAAGACTGGCCTGAGAGATCAAGACAGGGAGGGATCACTTCTTTTTTTTGGTTGTTTGTTTTTTTGTGGGGCAAGGAGGGTTAAGTGATTTGCCAGGTCACCACAGCTAGTAAGTGTCAAGTGTCTGAAGCTGGATTTGAACTCAGGTCCTCCTGAATCCAGGGCAAGTGCCGAGGGATCACTTCTACTAGGAACAATCAAGGAAGACTTCATGGAGGATATGGTAAACTAAAGCTGAGCCTTGAAGAGGGGAAACATTAATTAATCAAAAAACATTTATTAAATGCTTCTATGTGCCAGGCACTGTGCTAAGTGCTAGGGACATGAAAAAGGGCAAGACTGTCTCTGCCCTCAAGAAGCCAACAATCTAATAGGGGAGACAACAAACAAACATACACAAGCTATATATAGAACAAATAGGAAATAATTAATATAGGGAAGGCACTGGAATCAAGAGGACTTGTGACAGGCTTCCTGTACAAAATGGGATTTTTAGTTGAGACTTACAGCAAGCCAGGGAGGCCAGTAGGTGGAGATGCAAAGAGAAAGCATTCTAGGCACAATGAACAAGCAGAGAAAATGCCTGGAGCCAAGAGATGGAATGTCTTGTTTTTGGAACAGCAAGGAAGCGAGTGTCACTGGATCTGAAAGGATGTTTTAATTGGGGGGGGGCGGGGCAATGAGGGTTAAGTGACTTGCCCAGGGTCACACAGCTAGTAAGTGTCAAGTATCTGAGGCCGGATTTGAACTCAGGTACTCCTGAATCCAGGGCCGGTGCTTTATCCACTGCACCACCTACCTGCCCCTGAGAGTATGTTTTGAGGAGTCAGTGGCCATGACAGTGGTGGCAGTGTCAAAGGAGAGAAAGGGGCAAATTTCAGAGTTGTTGCAAAGGTGAAATCTACAGACTGAATATGAGGGTGAGAGAGAGTGAGGAACTGAAGATGAATCCTAGGTTAGGAGCCTAAGGGACTAGGAAGATGGTATTGCCCTTTATAGTAATAGGAAAGGTGTGAGGGGAAGTATTGGGGGAGATAATAAGTTTAACTTTGGACATGTTGAGTTTAAGACATCTACTGGACATCCAGTTTGAGATATCTGAAAGACAAAGATACAAGACTGGATGCCAGCAAAGGAACTGGGGAAAGACAGGTATATTTGAGGAGCCCGCAAAGGAGACTGAGAAGGAGTAGATCAGATTAGTAGAACCATGAGAAAGAAGCATCCCAAAAACCTAGAGAGAAGAGGGTGTCAAGGAGGACAGTGTCAAAGGCTGCAGAGAAACTGAGGAGAATTGGGATTGAGAAAAGGCCACTGGATTTTGGAACTAAAAGACCACTGGTAACTTTGAAGAGTTTTAGTGGAATCAAAAGGTCAGAAGGTAGATTGTAAGGGATTAAGAAGAGAGAGTAAAGGCATCTATTGTAGACAGCCTTTCTAGGGGTTTAGCCACAAAGGATAGAAGAGAAATAGGATGACAGCAGGGATGGAAGGGTCAAGTAAGGGTATTAAAACATCGTGACTTTTGGCCTATGCTGTATTTTCAGTAGCATGGTGGAGCAGAAGGCATAATACAAAGGGCTGAGGAATGAATAAATGGTGAGGAAATAGAACAGCAAAGGTAAACTTTCTTCTAGAAGCTGAGCAATAAAGAAAAGGAGAGAAAGAGGGTGATAGCCTGAAGTTGGTATCTGGGTTATGAGAAAGTTTTGTTTTCAATATTTGTTTTTATGATGAAGCAACACAAAGGACATTGTAGGCATCAAGGAAAGAATGAATAGAGAGGGAGATATTGAAATTGGATAGGGCAGAGCAAGACACTAGGAGGCAAGAGGGGATAGGACAAAATGCAAAGTTAGAATGGGTTAGTCTTGGCAAGAAATAAGGAAATCACTTCTTTGCAACCAAGGAGAAGAGAGGCAGGAGAAAAAAGAAGACAAAAAGGCTTAGAGAAAGAAGTGGTACCAGAAGTAGTCCCCAGAAAAGAGATCATAGGACCACAGAGATAGAAGGGACCCCCAAGGTCGTCTAGTTCAATTCCTTCTATTTACAGGTGAAGAAACTAAAGCCTAGGGAGGTTATGCCTACAGTCACCCAGTTATTTAAGCATCAGGGATTTGAACCCAGGTCCTTTGACTCCAAAGTCAGTACCATCAGGCACGCACTGGCCTGAGGCTCCACAAACCACAGGGTGTCCACCCACTGTTTGTAGCTGTTGCCATGGCCCTGGCACTTCACATCATCACCACTTGCCGACACCAACATGGCCTGGCAAAATTATGATTGGAAGCCTAGTGAAGCAGTCATGTCACTGTCAAGCGGCCATCCAATTGGTTTGGGGGCTGTGTGGGGGTTTTCTGGGATTGGGGAGGAGAATTCGGCATTCTAGCTGGAAGCTGGAAGCGCTGGAAGAGAGGTTGTGTTGTAATTCTCAGCTGATCCTGGCGGTGGTGTTTTTTCAGGTTGTATAATTCCCTTTCCCATTTTATTTCCTTTCCTTTGATCCTTCTGATCCTGTTTGTGGTGTGTTGTTTGTTTTTTAAGTTCATTCTAGTTAAAATAAATCCTGTTCTGTTTGAGGAGGCCGCCGGTCTCCTTCCTTGCCCCAATATTTGTGGCAAGCTGCTTTAGCTAACATTCCCCAATTAAAAATTGGTCCCCACAGAGTCAAGGTCACCTGCAGAGAAGGGAAGTGGAGCTGGAGGCTTCAGGAGAAAGAAAACTGTTTGGAACAGTTACTATGGGAACTATAAAAGAGAGTAAATCAGAGATAAATAAAAGAATTTTTGTACAGTCAAAATCTGGGTATGTACTGATTATGTATTCCCTCCAGCAATTTAGGACTAAAAGTAGACAGGAACAGATGCAGAATTGTCTAGGATGGAAATTCACAGAATGGGAACAATGTGGAAGTCAAGGGATTGAAGGATGCAAGGGTGGAGGAGAAGGAAATGTTTAATTGCTACCTTGTAATCTTATGCTTATTTGTATATTTATCTTATCCCTCTACTACTAGACTGTGAATGCTATGAGAACAGCTTTTCTATCTCCAGCACCTAGCCCAGTGCCCAGCTCATAGTTTATTGACTAAAATGGGGGTAAAATCCTTAACATAAGGGGGCAGCTAGGTGGTACAGTGGATAGAGCGCTGGCCCTGGAGCCAGGAGGACCTGAGTTCAAATCTGGCCTCAGACACTTGACACATACTAGCTGTGTGACCCTGGGCAAGTCACTTAACCCTCATAGCCCCATAAAACAAAACAAAACAAAACAAACAAAATCCTTAACATAAACTCAGCTTTATGATATCCCACATTTTAACACTGTTTTAGAAAGCCACAAGTGAAACATTAGATTTAGGTGAAACAAATCAAATTCTTTTTTTTTGCAGGGCAATGAGGTTAATTGACTTCCCAGGGTCACACAGCGAGCATCAAGTGTCTGAGGCAGGATTTGAACTCAGGTTTCTCCTGACTCCAGGGCCGTGCTCTATCCACTGTGCTACCTAGCTGCCCCTCAAATTCATTTTTTAATGGGAGCTATTCCTCTAAGGAAATACAGAAGACTGGTCATAATTATGAAAATGTTTGTCCCTCTACTTAGAAAATACTGTTTTCTTTTTGTATTTTGTTTTTAATCAACATTACAACAAAAAGTAAGCAGTTATATAGACATCAATGACAACTTATTAATACATAATAAGTTCATAATTCTTCTGATCCTCATGATTGAACATTCAAATATATCTCCACTTCAAAGAGTTTGGGTGAGTAGTATGCAAAGCATTCTATGTTTTCCCTCTGCATTATTTAGTATAGACTTTTCCCATATTTCGTAGGTTCTTCATACTTGTCACTCTTACTAGGTCAATAGAGTCATCATGACATTAATGGGTCATAGTTCTGGTCAGCTCTTCCCCAGTTGCTGGGCATCTGGATGTACTTTCTTTTTTCACAGTTATGGTTAAGCCTGATATAAATAACTTCACACAAATAAATCTAGTTTTCTTTTTTTTTTTAATTATTATTATTTCCTTGAAGCGGGCTGAAGGTGGCCTATCCCAACAGAAAGAATTGTTATGTCCTGGGATACAACCAGTTTTATGACTTGCTGGTCATATTACTCACTGAAAAGATTACACTAATCTTCATTTCCAGTTTAGCAAATATGAAGTAGTACCATGTGGTTGTTATTATTTGTATTTCTTTAATTATGTGAGGCTGAACAACTTTCAAGTGTCTATTTTCTCCTGTGCTTCTTTTCTTTTACCAACCATTTGTTCTTCTTTGACCACTGTTAGTCACTATCATCAATGATATCACTTATCATAGAACTACAGAGCATTATAGTTAGAAGGTACTTTGAGAGGTCATTTGGTATCTTCTACTTGAGGCAGGATCATGCCCAAGTCAAGCTAAGTATCTCACTTGACATCATTGTTATAAAGAATTTAAGAAAAGGAGATTCCATAAACTCTTAGACACTCAATTCTGGAAGCTAACAATACCTACACTTTTGGGAAATTAGAAACAAATTCTTCTCTTTTATTATAGCTGCATTTAAAATGATGGCAAATACAATGTAAAACATTCATCTTGAGGATGCTTGAGCATAAAGAACAGAGAAATAGGAAAAGAAAATAAATTAATCTGGACCCAGTATTGGGACAAATTACTTTAAAGTAGGGCAGGATGAAGTGGCTATTTGACTGTAAGTCCATGACCTTGATGTTATATTAACTTTATTATTATATTACATTGTATTATTAATAACCCCCTAAACACTCCTTACCCTCCAATCTGAAACCTCGTGAAACAAACACATGAAGGAAAAGAGTAGTTTCTCTATTTTTTTAGTTTGCATTTGTTTTGAAAGTGAAGTTGCATCTAGGATGTTTAGTTGCCGTGCTAGGCTGTGTAGACAACAGACCAGCTCAGGTGAAGCACTCTGAGTTTCAGAATTTACATAAAGTGACAATTTCAGATTCCCCTTCTAGTTAATTCTGGTGTCCACCATAAAGCAGGTGTTGCTTCTCTCAAAGGATGAAGGACAAAGAGATAAAACAAAAGGTCACAAACCTGCAAGCCAGCTATGTCCATCTTCTCACGAACACTGAACTTCTGACCTATAAGTCTCAGTTTGGGCACACAATATAACAGCATACTATTAAACTGAAAAAAAGAGATGGATGCAATGATTAGGAAATGCAGATTATACAAGAGCATAACACTGGAAGGAAAATAGGGATTGCTGAATCTAATCTCATTGTACAGATGACTGAGGTCCAGTGAAATGAAGTGACTATCCAAAGTTACAAAGACAATTAGTAGAAGATCAAGTGTCTTGATTTCCAATTCACAATGCTGTTAGAATATGCTATCACTCATTGGAAAGACCAATGGACTGAAGTCAGTAAAGACTTGGATTCAAATTCCATATGTGAACCTTACTGTGTGACAAGAGGCATGTTACTAACTTCTTTGAGTCTTATTTCATCCTCACCAGTAAAATGGAGACAGTCCCTGTAGTATTAATCTCACATGGTTGTGGGAACCAATTGACAGAAGAGATACTAAATGCTGAGCAAATCTTAAAGCACGCTGTCAGTGTCAGCTATTTATTCCTTACAGGGTTTTTCCATATGGGACTTGGGAAAAATAAAGCAGACCTTAAAGTAGAGACGTATTCCACAGGAAGGATTCTGTACATAGAAAGCATCTGCATTTAAAACAATAACAAAACTTGTGCAGAGAATGGTAGAGGGCAGGAAGAGCAAATGTGTAGGAAGTGAGAGGAACAAAAGAAAAGGACAGCTTCAAACTGTGGATAATAAAAGTCCCCTCAGAATGAAGTCATCAGCATGCAGTGATTGTTTTCAGATGAAAAAAATCAGCATAGACATACCATCACAAGAAGAAACAATGATAATAATAAGAGAACTGAGATGGGACTGGACCTGTGATTTCATTGGTTTCTGGTGAGGAAAGTCTCTCCACCCATTCAGGATGACTCCTTCTCTGCCACCTCTAGATTAAAGATTTGCCTAGAGCACTGAAAGGTTAGGTGATTGGACCAAATCAACAACCAGTAAGTGTCAGACCTTGAACTCAGGTCTTCCTGGTTCCAAAGAGCCTCTCTATCCACTCGACCACATTGCCTAGAACACTTTTTTTTTTTTTTGCAGGGCAATGGGGGTTAAGTGACTTGCCCAGGGTCACACAGCTAGTAAGTGTCAAGTGTCTGAGGCCAGATTTGAACTCAGGTACTCCTGACTCCAGGGCCGGTGCTCTATCTACTGCGCCACCTAGCTTGGCCCACCTAGAACACTTTCACAAAGCATTTCCTCAGACTAACTAAATGAGGGAGGGAAACAGAAGCTCAGAGAGGGGTAATGATTTTCACAAGGTCAGTCACAGGCTATTAAATAACAATTAGTCCTTGAACCTAGATCATCTAGCTCCTAGGTGAGGGCTCTTGTTACCAGACTGCTTCCTGTGCCAATAAATCAAAGCCCTAGCTTTGTAAAGTACTAGCTATATGTGAACTACTGTTATTATTCCAAAGGAAATGGTGCTCAGAGAATAAGAATTTAGAATAATTAAAGAAGTGTTGATAGCTGAGGGGAGAGGGGAAGGGGTTATAGAAAAGGAAAGGGAAACCATTTAAAATGTTAACAAAGAAATTCAAGTAGCAAGAATCTAGATGGATACCAAGAAAAGAAGGATGGGATCAAAGGTTGTCCTTCAATTCCTTTGTGAAGCCCAGAAACAAGGACTAGGTCTCATGTAACAAAGATGTAAAGACTGACATCTGAACAAAAGCCATCCTGCCCTCCTAGGAGAGGCAGCCTCTCTTGAGCTAGCAGGTCAAAGGCCCTCAGAAAAAACGGGAGCATCCCTTGGGGGGGGGGGAGGTGGAGGAAGGAGAAGATCAGTCTTGTAATTTCCTTGGTGTTGGGAGTTCTTGGTGAAGAACTAACTCTACAAATGCAGATCAGCCCTTTATGTGCAACTTGGAGTCTTGGAGAGTTGCCTGGGACAATGAGAGGTCCAGTGACTTGTCCAGGGTCACAGAGCCAGAATGTGTCAGAGACAATGCTTGAAGTCAGGTCTCTCCCTGACTCTGATTCTGAGGTTAGCTCTCTATAGATTTCTCTATTATGTCCCCCAAAGTCATAACTAGGATGGTACAGAGGGCTTTGCTCAAGGGTATGAACAGAAGGACTAATGCAATAATCTGCTAGATATATTTTCCTCTCTCTACTTCCAATTCATCTTTCACATGGCGAACAGATACACTGTGCTTATGCATATATAGTTAAGTTTCTCCTTTACTAAAATATCTACAGTGATACCATATAATCTTCTGAATAAAATTCAAACTTCTTATAGCTGTTAATCAAGACTCTTTATGATATAGGACTATGCTACTTTTCTAGGTTTACATTATGTTCTATCACACATTCTAACTGGGCCACTTTTTCTCCTTTGAATATATCCTGGGGTGGCATGTTTATTCCCTGGAAGGGGGAGGGAGACTCCCTGCCTTTGGTGACAACTGCCTCCCACAACCCCATATTTTGCTTCACAGTTCTCCATTGGTACTTAATACAATTCATCTGAGCTGCCACCTTAACCAACAACCCCTGTGGTGATGAGGGAGGGATTCCCTGGGACCTGGTCTGCCTGTGAGCATAGAAGGACAACATTGGCTGGATTGTCCTCTGTGCTGCCACCATCTCCTATACTAGTACAGGTGTGGCTATGCTGGCTATATGTGGAGCACTGACTGAGGAAAGTAAATTGAAGATAAGGTTTACAACTCACCAGAAACAAGTACCTATCTTGAGCAGTGCCATTCTTTGCAGACAGCTTCTGAATATGGCCTTCTTTAATAAGTTCATTTGCAGGATTAACTATATCTTCTTCTCCTCCCAAACGCTCATACACCTCTAAGAGCTTGTGCATCTTTTCCTGAAAAAGAAGCAAAACTGAGTTAGAAGCAAGACAGAAAAAAAGAGCTTGTTTCTCCTTGTCTGTTGTGGGCCAAGCACATCTGGAAAATTATGCTCTTGAGAACAACAGATCAGGAAACAACACAGAACCATACAGTCCCTGAAAGACAGATATAAAAGGGACTTTAGAGATTACCTAGCCAAATACCTTCATTTGACAAAAGGGCAAAGTGGAGACCATTTTTATGACCTTAGGGATATCTTGGACCATTCCTTCTCTCTTACCTCCCACATATGATCAGTTACAAAGTCTTGTCAATTCCATAAAATCTCTCCTCTTTATTCCCACAGCCACCAGCCTTGTACAGGCTGAACTACTGCAATAGCCTCCTAGACACGTCTTCTTCCCTCCACTTTCTGCTTCTTCCAATTCATCTTTTACATAGCTGCCAGACTAATTTTTCCTATGTTTAGATCTTGTTCTGTTTCTCTCTTTAAAAAAATATTCAGGGGCAGCTAGATGGCGCAGTGGTTAAAGCACCAGCCCTGGATTCAGGAGTACCCGAGTTCAAATCCAGCCTCAGACACTTGACACTTACTAGCTGTGTGACACTGGGCAAGTCACTTAACCCCCACTGCCTGAAAAAAAAAAATAATAATATTCACTAGGGGCAGCTAGGTGGCGCAGTGGATAGAGCACTGACCCTGGAGTCAGGAGTACCTGAGTTCAAATCCGGCCTCAGACACTTAACACTTACTACTATGTGACCCTGGGCAAGTCACTTAACCCCAATTGCCTCCTAAAATAAATAAATAAATAAATAAATAAATATTCACTGATGTCCTATAATCTCCAGGTAAAGTTTATAAAAACCCCTTTGCCTGGCATTCAAAGCCCTCCACAATATGGTATCAACTTCCTTTCTAGCCTCATTTCATATTATGCCCATTACTCATACCATCTCCAAACTAGACTACAACTTTTCAATTCTAAACACACACTGCACTCTCCTGACTCAGGCTGACTCATCTTCACTTGTTTATTCCTATCTATCCAAAGGGTTCATTCAAATACCACCTTTTCCTGGAAGTCCTGACTCTTCCCTTTGCAGAGCACTTTGCACCTCTCAAAAACATTTAACTTGTAACCTTTCTTCAAGTTATCTAATATCTATAATGTCTCAGCTTTTATAAGACTATAATCTCTAAGAAGGATTGTGCTCTGTATACAATAGTAATTAATAAATATTTGTTCACTAAATGAATGAATGCCAAACCATGCTTCTTGACACAGAAGTCCATTCAACTAGCACTTTTTCTTTCTGCTTCAAATAATTTCTGAAATCAGTAATCCCAATTCTTACCTTCTAGTCTCAAAATATACAGTAGCACTTTCTCTATATTTAAGAAAACTGGGCAAAGGAAGAACCTTTGTCTGCATCCCGTGTCACTTCTAGCAGAAGAAGCAACAGACTGCAGGAATTTTCACAACTGTTTAGTGGGGTATACCAAGGAAGCATCCTTTGACCAGTCAGGCCCCCAGCCCATATATTAGAGTACTCTCCTATCAAATCAGTAACTAGAGGCATATACCCAAACAAGACTGTGCTGCATGTTTGTCCCTTTCAGCTGTGCCATGAGTGAGTATTTAGAGAGACATATTTCCTTACCAGAAAAGTCTTCCCCTAGAGAAGCTACATGGTATGTAGCAGTTAAGAGCACTGGATTTGGAGTGAAAGAACCAGTGTTCAATTCTAGCTCTGATACTTGTGTGACCTTGGTTGTTTACTTTTCCTGGACTTCGGTTTACTCAATAGTAAAAGAGATTGGACGAAATAATTTTTAAAGCTATCCTCTACTTCTAAATCTCATGATCTGGTGGGCTCCATGGACAGCCTTCTCCACTACTTATCTGTCAGTAATCAAACTCTTTCTAAAACAAGACAACATCTAATTCTTCAATATCCAGGCCCTTCCTCACTGACCAGAAGCTGGGGATGTACAGATAAGCTTAGTTCACTTGTCAGTTATCACATTTATAAGTGGCAAATACCACCAAGTTTATGAGAACCTTTTCAGTGGGTTGATATGAGCTGGTGCTTGTCCATTAAGAAGTATTTGTTTTCAGGAAGTTAGTGACAGTTTCTCCAGGCTGGGAATGCTGGCTATAAAGTCATGTTTTATAGACAGCAAAAATATCCAAAAATATCTACCTCAACAACATTGGCCATATGTGGGAGCAAGAAACAGAAGATAATCTTGTGTCTTAAAGGGCCTCCAACTATCAGCTAACATGACCATGCATGATATAAGACAAGAGGAAGTGTCACACACGGGCATCTTTAGCCCATGTTCAGATAGCCGAGGGAGAAACATCCCACTAGCTGAGCTATTTCAGGTCTTGTGTTATTCATCTATACTATGCCTGTTCTACAGCTGGCATGGGTTTTGGGTGGAGCCCATTGTTGTCTTGTGAGGAAGATGGGCAATCTCCATGTAATTCCTTGGAGAACCACTCCTGTAACTTTATTGTAAAATCCAATTCCATGTTTTAAGTTAAAATCTTACCCCTTATTCCTGTTGTAGTCAGATCCATTCATCCTTTCTCCCTTAAGACGGAGATAAGCTCTTATAAACTCCGAGTTGGAAAGGATCTTTAAGGTCAACTGGTACTTAAACTAGAATTCCATAACAACTTCCCAGTGAGTGATCACCTCTGCTTGAGGCCTCTGCTGATCACTCTGCCTGAGTGTAGTGAAATCCATGGCCTACCAAGGTGAACCATTCCATTTTAGATAGCTCAAATGTGAGAAAGTTACTTATTATATCAAGCCTAAAGATGCCCTTTATTTGCACTCAATGCTCCTAATTTCCCCTCTGAGCCAAAGAGAATAAAGTCTAATTCCTCTCCAATATAATAGTATTTTAAATATTTTATGACAATTATCATGTTCCCCGCAGGTCCTTCTCTTTTATAGGGTCACATGAGATTAGAGCAGTAATGTATGCATAGTATTTCTCAAACTTTAAAGGACTATATAAATGTTCAGATATTATCTTTTTCTTTTACAAATTTTTTATTAATTTTGTTCCTCTCCTCATTAAGCAGTCTAAAAAAAAATCCCTCAATAGCAGTAGTGGCTACTTAATCCACAAATCAAATTCCTACTTTAGCCATGCCCCAAAATGTGGTATCTCTTTCTGCAGTTTAATTAAGTTCACCATCTCTTTCAGGAGGTGAGTGAAAGTTTCATCTTTTTTTTTTTGGCCAAGTTTATCAACAGACAACACCTCCTCTATACACTGGCTCAGGATCTCCTGGAGTGAGCTCTATATCAAGTTAGCTTAAATTGCATTAGTCACTTGTAAAACTAACCTTGTGGACCTTCTATATTTTACCTTTGAATAAGAAGTCTATCCAGAAGTTTAACAATGAAGTACAAGTCATAGTAAGTAATAAATAGAAATAGACCTCTTGTCTTTTGCCTGGGTCACGTGTCATCTGAAGCTCTCCCTCCTCACTTCTACCTCCTGGCTTCCTTCAATCTCAGCTAAAATCTCACCTTTTGCAAGAAACCTTTCCAGGTCCTCCTCAATCTTATGGCTTCCCTTGGAGATTCTCCCATTTTCTCTTTAAGATACAGCTCAGAAGAAATCAAAGCTATCTATTCCCATATGAAAAAATGCTCTAAATCACTACTGATTAGAGAGATGCAAATTAAAACAACTCTGAGGTACCACCTGACACCTGTCAGATTGGCTAATATGACGAAAAAGGAAAATAATGTTGGAGAAGCTGTGGAAAAATTGGAACACTAATGTATTGTTGGTGGAGCTGTGAACTGATCCAACCATTCTGGAGAGCAATTTGGAATTATGCCCAAAGGGCATAATATAAATAATATAAAGCTGTGCATACCCTTTGACCCAGCAATACTACTTTTGGGTCTTTTCCCCAAGGAGATCATAGAAAAGGGAAAAGGACCCACATATTCAAAAATATTTATAGCTGCTCTTTTTGTGGTGGCAAGGAATTGGAAGTTGAGGGGTTGCCCATCAGTTGGGGAATGGCTGAACAAGTTGTGGTATATGAATATAATGGAATTCTATTGTGCTGCGAGAAACGATGAGCAGGAGAAGTTCAGAGAAGCCTGGAAGGACTTGTATGAACTGATGATGAGTGAGATGAGCAGAACCAGAAGAACATTATACACAGTATCATCAATATTATGTGTTGATCAGCTGTGATAGACTGGATTCTTCTCACCAATACATGGTACAAGAAAGTTCCAGGGGACTCATGATGGGAAAGGCTCTCCAAATCCAGAGAAAAAAAAAAGAACTGTGGAATACGGATACTGATTGAACCACACTATTTCATTTGTTTTTGGTGCTGTTTTTCTATTTTGAGGTTTTTCCTTATTGCTCTGATTCTTCTCTTATAGCATGACTGATGCAGAAATGTTGTTATATATATGTATATGTGTGTGTGTGTGTGTGTGTGTGTATATATATATATATATATATATATATATATATAAAACCTATATCGGATTGCCTGCTGTGTGGGGGAAGGAGGGAGAAAATTTGAAATTGGAAAACTTATGTAAACAAATGCTGAAAGCTATCTTTACATGTAACTAGAAAAAAATAAAATAATTTTATTTAAAAAAAAAAAAGATACAGCTCAGGAACCACATTGTGCTTGAAGCCTTTCCTCCAACTGCTAGTGTCCTCCTTCCCAAGACACTGTGCATATAGTTGTATTAATTAACTTTATAATTATGCTGCATAGATATTGGACATGTAGTTTCCCCATTAGGATATAAGTTTCCTGGGAATACAGATTGTTTCATTCTTTGTACTTGTATGTACAGTGCTTAGCACATGGTAAATGCTTAATAAATACTTGTTGATTGATCTTTTTTTTTGCCATTACTTAATCAACATGCACACACTTTATTTCTAGTTCTTTTTTTCACCCCAAAGAATGCTGATATGAAAATTTTGTCTTTGAATTCCTTAGGGAAATATTCAAGTATATAATATAAAGCATCATGGTAGAGTGTAGAGTTGACCTCCAAGTCAGAAAGTCCTGTCTCTGACACATATTGGCTATGTATCACTTAACCTCTCAGTGCTTCAGGCAGCTTTAAAAGTCTATCAGCTGAAGAGAAGGTGCCAGCCTATGTTGGCAGGAGGAATTTCTTCATTTAGAAGTTCCCTACACTAGTGAAATCACAGCTTCAGTCCCTCCATGCTTAGGGTGGGTCCACTGGGTTGGAAGTGAACCAACTGAGACCTATGGCTTCCTCATTTTGTTTGCATAGCTTGAAACTGATGTGCAGAATGGCTGGCCTCATTTACAACTCTACGAACAATGTGTTATTTTACTAGTCTTCCCAATATCCTTCCAATATTGACTATTCCTAGGTTTTGTCATCTTTGCCAACTTACAATGACATGAGGAGTCTTTTTATTAGTCCCCAAGAGTATGTATGTTCTTGGCCCTCTAAACACCTGACTTTGGTAATCTCATCTACTCCTATGGCTTCATTCACTTCTAGGCAGAGGTCTCTGCATAGTCTGAGGATTTTACATTCATTTTTACAAACATGACTTCTAAATTGATGTCTCTAGCCCTGACTTTCACCTAGAGCTCCATTCTTGTACACTAACAATAATAGGATTTACACAATTTTTATGTTTTACAAAGAACTTTACACAAAGTATTGAATTTGATCCTCTCAACAACCCTGGGGAAATAGGTGGCAATTATTATCAACCAATTTTTTTTATTAATAAAGTTATTTTATTTTTTTTTCTCGGTTAAATGTAAAGGATAGTTCTCAACTTTTGTTTTTTACAGCTTTCCAATTTCAATTTCGTTCTCACTTCCCCTCCCTAGACAGCTAGGTAATCAGGTTAGATAGATGAGATAGATAGATAGGAGTATACCACATCTTATTATCACCATTTAAAGATGAAGAAACTGTGAGGCTGTGAGAGATTAACTCTTAGTTGTCCAGAATCATACAGGCTGGCAAGTATCTTTTTCCAACTGCTGTGAGACACCTCTACTTAGAGTTGAACCAGTACTTCAGACTCAAAGTCAAAAACTGAACTCACTTTTCCCCTAAATCTTCCCAACTTCCCTGTTTTGTTGCTGATGGGACTGCCAGTATCACAGACATAAGAGTGTGGAATCCAAGAGCTAATTCTGACTCTCTTCTCTTGCCTGTTATATTACCTTTAGCATCTTCCACTGGTCTCACTACCTCCAGTATTTCCTACGTCCTCAATATATGATCTTATTAATGCATAGGCTTGGTCATGCCACATTCCTATGTAAAACATACTCATTTTTAGTCATGCCCAAGTCTTTATGACCCTATTGGGGTTTGTCCTTGCCAAAGATACTGAAGTAGTTTGCCAGTTCTTCTGCAGCTCTCTGAGGTGACTTGCCTAGGGTCCACACAGCTAGTGTCTGAGATAAGATTTGAACTCATGAAGATAAGTCTTCTTTGACGTTCAAACCAACACTCTAATCATTGCAGTCACATAAGTGTTCTCCTTAGTGCTTAATAAAATATAAGGTTTTCTCATATGAAATTCAACTCAAGAGCAAAAAATATTCATAATCACCTAATCTGATGTAGACATACTTCAGAGGCATGGGGAGGGGTAGGGGGGCAGGTCTACAAAGGACAAAAAAGAAACAGTTACTGCCCACAAAGAAAGCCATTATATTGATGGTACCCACCAATCAGAGAAGTAGAATACAAAGTATGGTACGGAACTAATTAAGACCACAGAGGGGCTTAATAACTGGGCCTCGGATGAAGGGAGAGACAGAAAGAAAACTTGAGTTGTATCTTGAAATGAGTCAGAAATTCCAAAAAGGGGAGATGAGAAGGGATTCACATTATAAGAAAAACCTGGGATAATGGAAAAAGGAGCTTCCCAAAGAAGGCTCATATGAAGGCTGGCTTTTCTACCCCAGCCAGGCCATGAACATTGTGTACTTACCATCTTTCGAATAGCTGCATTTGAGTGATTTGCTGCTGTGAGAGAGCTCCAAGGATTCTGCAATTAAAGGGGACCCCATTTGAAATAGCAGCATCAGACATTTATTATCTATCTACTTTGTGAAGAGTATTGCACTAACCCCTTAGACCTAGAGACGTCAGTTCCTGCCCTAGAGAGCTTTAAGCTTGTTTATGTTGCTAATAGTTTTCTATGGCCATAGCAACTTCTCAAAGTATATTCTCTTACTGGAGAAAATTCTGCTCTACTTATCTTTCTCTGGTTTAGTGGAAATTCATTAAAAAATAAAATATTTTAGATGTGTGGTTTGTCTTTTTTTTTCTCCTAAGCTATCTGACTTAAACCAGGCACAATATTTTATTAATTGAAGTCCTTACTGTTGCTACTATTACTGGCTCAATCTATTACCAAGGGAAGATTCTGACCCAAAGTTTTCAACATGTAACTAGCCCTTGTCCCTTTATTTTTTATTCTTCTCCTCAGGATTATAGGGTCATCAATCTAGAGCTGAAAGGAGTCTCCTCAGGAGCATCTAGTCCAACTGCATCATTTTACAAGTAAGGTAACAGAAATCCCAAGAGGTTAAGTGACTTGCCCAAGGTCATCAAGGTCATAAAGATCAGAAGGGGGGTGATTCCACAGAAAAAATCCCTTACCTTAATTGATTCCCCCAGAAAAATATTAGATTATTTAAAGAATAACTAATCTATTATTTGCTAACTCCGTCTGTTTTCTATTGATCACAATCACAGAAGAAAGAATTTTAGAGTTTGAATTATCGCAATGGCCATCTAAGTCCAACCTAAACCCCCAAACAATCCCCTCTACAACATCTCCCACATTGGTCATCCTTGTCTGCCTGAAGGGCCTCTACTAAAGGGCAAAATAGTCCATTGCAGTTCTGAAAGCTCTCCTAGGAAGTTGGAAGTGCCTCCTTGCAACTGCCACCTACTGATCCTGTTATGAAACTAACAGTCACATAGCTCTCTCACATGAAAACCTTTCAATACTTATGAAAGTTAATATATGCTCCTCAAATCGTCGCTTCTCTAAACAGCCCCACTTCCTCCATATGATCCCTTCACCATCCTGGTTACTTTCATATGATCTCTCTATCTTGTCACTGTCATTCCTAATCTATGGTAGCCCAGACCCAAACTCTCGTAACCCAAATTCATCGACCAAGGAAGGTAGAGTCAGGAACTACTGTCCCTCTCATTGCAGTCCAATATTGCATTAGCTTCTTTTTGATCGACATATCACACTGTTAACTCACACTGGGCTTTCAGTCCAATAAAACCTTCCCTTTTTTCCAGAAAAAATGCAGATTAGCCATCCCTATCCCCTCTCATGAATTTGCAAAGTCATTTTTAAGCCCAATTATAAGACTTTACATTCATTATTATTAAATTCTACAGTGATAGAATCAGTCCAATGTCCTAGTCTGGAAAGGTCTTTGGGGATCTGGTTTTTGTATTCTAATGTGTAAGCAATTCCTTGAAGTTTTGTGTCCTCTTTAAAAAGGATGACCATACTTTCTATTGGCTTCTTCCAAATCACCAATAACAATGTTAGGTAGCACAGAACCAAACATATGTCCCTGGGGGCACGCCACTGAGACTTCCTTCCAAGATGACACAGAACCATTAATAAGCACTTTTTTTGGGGGGGGTGGGGTGCAGGGCAATGAGGGTTAAGTGACTCGCCCAGGGTCACAAAGCTAGTAAGTGTCAAGTGTCTGAGGCCATATTTGAACCCAGATCCTCCTGAATCCAGGGCTGGTGCTTTATCCATTGTGCTACCTAACTGTCCCCACCCTTTTTTTTTAAATAAGCACTTTTTGAGTCTACTTATTCAGTCATTCCAAATCTACCTGGCAATGCTATCATCTATCCTGCATTCCTTGAATTTTCCCACAATAGCACAAGAAAATATTTACTGAGGACCCACTATGCAATACATAAATGAGAGACTCTTGCTTAATTTGCAAAGCTCTACCTTAATGCAGGGAGAGGCAAACAATTTAGGGTTAACTACTACTTCTCCACATTCCTCCAAAGCTTTGATGAACCCTCATGGCCCTGGAGCACACAGGCCATTCTTTATCAGCCCTCCACTAAGGGGTATTACCCCAATGGAATCCTCCCTTATAACAAAGTACAGTAGGGCAGCTAGGTGGTGCAGTGGAAACATCACTGGCCTTGGATTTAGGAATTCCTGAGTCCAAATCTGGCCTCAGACCCTTGACACTCACTAGCTGTGTGACCCTGGGCAAGTCACTTAACCCCAACTGCCTCGCCAAAAAAAAAAAAAAAATTGATGACAAAATGTGTATTTACATAACAAAGTACAGTTAAATTTTAAAAACTGACACACTGTTTCTAGCAGCATATTCCTCATTCTGCACCTGCATTCTGCCAGCTCTCTACCAAAAGGAGGGAGGGAGGTGTATTTCATTGCCAATGTTTCATCACTATTCTTCTGGAGTCAAGAATGATCATTGTATTGATCTGGGTTCTTGCTAGCCTATTAATATACTACCTTCCTCATATGGATATTCCAACATGGTCTTTACCCTGAGTATTGTTTCACTGACCCTTCTCCTAGGCATCTCTCTTCTTTCCTACCCCCTCCAACTTCAACTGGAACTAAATCCCTCATTATTTCTGTTCAGGCCAGTTGCATTAACGATGATGATGGTGTTAGCATATATTCATTCTTTCATTCATTCATTCATTTTTTTTTTTTTGGTGAGGCAATTGGGGTTAAGTGACTTGCCCATGGTCACACAACAGCTAGTAAGTGTCAAGTGTCTGAGGCTGGATCTGAACTTAGGCCCTTATGATTCCAGGGCCAGTGCTCTATCCACTGCACCATCTAGCTACCCTGTTGGCATATATTTATAAAGTGCATTAACATTTGAAAAGTCCTTTATCTCATTTGAGCTTTCCAATAATTACAACTCTTTTGCAAGGGAGAAAATAAAACTCAAGAGGGATACTAATTTTCTGAGCTCCCACAGCTCTAAGTGTGGTTTTTTTTGGTTTGTTTTTGTTTTTTGGTGAGGCAATTGGTGTTAAGTGCCCAGGTCACACAGCTACGAAGTGTCAAGGGTCTAGGGCACATTTGAACTCAGGTCCTCCTGACTCCAGGGCCAGTGCTCTACCCACTGCACCACCTAGCTGCCCCACTAGTAAGTGTTTGATGTAGACTTAGGCCACAGTCTTCTTGACTCCCTAGTCTAGTGCTCTATCCACTATACTCCCCCCACCCCCATAGCTAAGACCCCATTCCCTAGCCAAAACCCCAGTATATTCCAAGAGAAATTTTGGAGCCCAGATAATTACTGAAAAGAAAAAGTGATGACAGTGTGTCAGGACTACGTATGACAGTGAAACAAGGTGCTGCACACCACTTTGTCCTATTTAGATCTTAGGATCAAAGAAAAGGGCAATCCTTTGGACAAAGCCCAGAACTTCTTCCTAACAGGTACTAACTACATCACAGAGTTCCTGAGGTACTGACAGTCCAGATGGCTACAACAGCTCAGAGCAGTGGATACACCCAGCTGTGGAATGAGTCACAAGATTCTTGAGCTCTCCTGGGGGAATTCTCTCAGGGTAAGGGTTAATGGTGCCCAGCCTCTTATGTGGACATAAGATAAAGAAAATTATAATCAGCAGACATCACTGTTCATACCCAATGGAAGGGAGAGGGGAAGTCTAGGGGAAGGACAAGATACACAGGAGAAATCTTTATTAGTAGAAGGGAGCAGAATCACTCCACAAAGGCTGGGAAGTACTTTGCCAGAAAGAAACCACGTGTCTAAAGCCATAAGGGACCTTCCTTGGAGAAGACTGACCTTGAACACTGGCATATTTACTCTGAGAGTTGAAAGGGGCACTTGAGAAGAGTTGCTCTGATTTCCTGCCCTCATTATTCTAACTCCCCCCAGAAGCTAACAGTGCTTATTTGTCTGCCATGGTTCTTAAGGTATATCTGAAAGACATCTGGGATCCTTCTAATGCTTAATTTATTTCAGCAAAGTTTTTTTCCCCTAGTAGCTTTGTAAAGCATTCTCTTCCTCCTTCCCTTTGCCCCCAAAGGGATGTTGTTTGTTCCTGTCACTCAGCAACTAGAACATATCTTACTTTCTGCATCTTTCCTGTCTGGAGACTCCCCAGGAAGCTTCTTCAATAATCCTTGAGCAACATCTCATAGCGAGGGATTCTCTGTACTGGCTCTAGCATGTGATGCTGCAACGTCAGGTTCCCACAGACCGCCTGCTTCTGTTGGCATAAAATCCAGAAATATACAAAGTTAGACCTAGGTAGGAAGAGTCACCAACCAACAGAAATTAATGCAAACACACCAGCACACTCAGAAATCTGGACTGCCCCTTGGACCTCAAACTACTAGTACAATGGCATTCTTCGGGGGGAAAAGTGGATTAAATGAAGACCATCATGTTCCCTCAAATTGCTATCAATGCTATGTTAAATAATTTACACCTTTTTAAGCAACTGATACTGGATCTTTTCCTTCTCATGCTCAGAAAAGTTTAGATATTTTCCACTGTTAGCTCCTATATTCTGGTCATGGTTATTGCGAGGTTCTTACTGTGAATAAAGCAAATGGGACGAATTGTAAGTGGGTAATAGGATCTTATAGCTACAAGGAATCTTAGGATTCGTTGAAGTCTACTAACCCTCACTTAAAAATTTGTAAACTAAGATGTAGAGAAGGGAATTGATTTGCCTCAGATCATTTAGTTAGGAAGTGGCAGAGCTAGACCTAGGTCCAGTGAATTCACCACTAACCAAAAAGTACTTTATGTATTAGGCTTCCTCTCTCCAGAAAAGACATATTGGGCTAAAAATCTGGAATAGTCACATTTACTCTGATCTACTTTATCTTATTTCCATCATTTTGGGAAATGTTGGCAAAATTAGCCAGTCACTAACTTTGCAGGAAATTAGCTTCCTACATTCACATGCGGAGCCAGTAAATTACAAATCTGGTTCAAATAGAAGCTGCTAAAATTATGGTCCTAAAAAGGATGACCTGAAAATCTCAAAAGCCAAAGATGAGGCAAGTTCTGTTGTGGGCTGCTGTACTGCTACCTCCATGTCCCGAGAAGCCTAGGATCTCCTATTTCCTAACCATCCATGTCTGTGACAGGGTAGCAGAGACATGCTGGCTTCAGCTACTTTCCAGAGTCAGTGCAAAACAGAAACATTGTTTTACCTGGAAAATCACCAGCTACTATGTTGTGCAGTGAAGCATATTTCTGCAGTCTATTATCTCTATTATCTCTAAGAGTTTTGTAAACTAAGGCTTTCCCCATATTGCAGAAGTACTCTAGCTGGAAAGAGGAATGAACATTCCAGAAACAGAAAGGATTCATGAACTTGGGGAAAAGTCATTTAGAACAAAGGACATAAAACACCAAGTGCTACCCACTTCATGGATGTTTACATAGTGGCTCCAACATTTCTACTAGGGTTTAGGGGAGGAGGGTGGGATCCAGAAGACCACAAAGCTTTTGCCTCAGTTCTGTATTCATTTCCTCTCTGACCCCTGCCATACTAACCAGTTTGAGTTTACAGGAAAGACATATTGTATTTAGAAAAAACCTGGAACAATCACATTTACTCTGATCAGCTTTATAGTCTTTCCATCATATTGGGAAATGGGGAAAAATTAGTCAATTGCTAACTTAATGCAACTTTGACTTGCAGTTTCAGTTTGAAAGATACAATTGTAGCCATAAATATAGGTCTCTGAAAAAAAGTTAAAAGGTGTCTTGTGGATTTAATAAAACCAGCAACTCCTTTAAAATAAAACTAAGTCTTCCTTGCTGAGCTATAGATAAAAACATTAACCAATCATGGATGCGGAGAAACAGAAAAAGAAATGAGTTGTAAGGAAGCCATGAGATGAATTCTCATTTAAAATCTGGTCCACTATGGGACCCTGGGCAAGTCACTTAACTCTGATTGCCTTGGAAAAAAAATCTGGTCTGTCCAAATTGTGTTTTAAAGTGTTCAACGGGGAAAGGTACTGAATCTTTCAGGAATTAAATCAAGTCTCTAGTAAAGGCCAAGTGATAAACACTGTTGGAAGTAGGCAGTGAGCAGAAAGAAGCAGTGATGGATAGCCACAGAACAGGACAAGTCCAGAAGAGTCAAGAACTCTGAGCAGCAAGGCTAGGCTGGCAGGACATGATGGGTGAAGAGGGTAAAAGGCAGGTTGAGACAAGGGAAGGTTAATGAGAAAGACAGAGGGGACCTGAAGATAGTGTGAATCCTTATGACAAAGCTAAGGTCAGAGTCCAGGGGTATCAGGTCAGATGAGATGTGTTGGTAAAGAGCTGAATTTGAGAAATGAAGCCAGAGTTGATGGCTAGACACTTAGACCAGGCATGAGGGCACAGGCAGGAGCAGAATCAAAGTATTCCGGCTAAGGGACTGGTGGCCAAGGTTAAAGTGGACCAAAAGGAACAAACAGAGAAGGGATGGAGTTCAGACAGGAAGACCTGAGAACAGTGCCTCCAGTTCTTGTACAGGAGAGAGGGATACTTAATACCAGTGCATGTTGACTGGGGTTAAGCCTGCATGTTCTTACCCACAGTTTTAAGCATTTTCTTTAATGGTGACAGATAATGACTGATATTTTGCTTCCTTAAACAAGGCAGAGTTCTACAGGAGGTTAGGGTTGGTGAAGGCAATCACCAAAGGGTTAAGAGATGGAATGTCATATGTGAGGAACAGCAAGTCAGTCAGTGTAGCTAGATCACAGGGTACATGGAAGGGAGTGAAATGTAAAAAGACTGGAAAGGAAGGAAGAAGACAGGTTGTGAGGAACTAACAAGGGGGCAGCTAGGTAGCGCAGTGGATAAAGCACCGGCTCTGGATTCAGGAGGACCTGAGTTCAAATTGGACCTCAGACACTTGACACTTACTAGCTGTGTGACCCTGGGCAAGTCACTTAACCCTCATTGCCCACCCCCTCCAAAAAAAAAAGAACTAACAAACAAGATTAGGAGATCTCTAAGAGACCTGCTTGCTCTCACTTTCTACAATCATTTTGAGGGTTTCTTATAAAAACCTATGTAATTAAAAATATGTCAGCCTGAAGTATAGAGGACTTATTTTGGGATAGAATGGGCCACCTTGATGAAAATGTGCACCATTTAACTATCCACTTTGTGGTAGGAGGGCCAAGCTGATTTAAAGCTCAGTTACCAAAATAAAGCAGTCACTTGTGCCTCTTATTCATTTAAAAGTATGCCCTGGAAGAGTAAATGAAACTCATCTGGCCTTAAATTTGAGTCTTAAGATGGAGTAAATGTATTTCATTGGCGCTTACGTATAGGTCTTGAAGTTTATGGTTCACTGAGTCAATAAACCAATTACAGCTTGTGCTTAAACGAAATGAAGACGAAAGCTGAGGTATAAGGCATCGAAACTTAAGACTTGGAGCTGGGAAGAAACTTCGTCATCTTGTTCAACCTCCTCCTTTTCAAGATGAGGAAAGTGAAGCCCAATGAGTTTGATTTGTCCAAGGTCACAGAGCTAATATGCAGTAGAGCTGCATTCCCAAACCTAGCTTCTCTGACTCCAAATTCTGTGACCTCTCCACTACGTGATCTCTCGGTGGCCCCATGGGCCGTATGTCCTTGAAGGGTCAGGGTGAGCTGTGGCATTTCCCTGGAGTTGAGCACTCATGTTAAGGTGTTTCCATAGGAAACGGTTGTACATGCTGGCCTGGCTCCTTACAGTATAGGCATTAAGTCTGGAGATTAATTAGTACAGACAAAGAGGATGTTCGGGGTACAACAAGTTATCACGGCTGAGGTCGAACAAGGGCTACAGGCCGAAAAGATCCACGAGAGTGCCCGTGACGGAGGCTGGTCAGAAGCAGACACACCAGGACACAGAAAAGTCACAGTACACTTTCAGGAAGGTCTCTAATCATAACTACTATCTATGGCTGTCCACCCAAAGCTCTGAACCTTTAATGAAATGTTTATGAGTTGACTTGCCATACAATAAGTATATATTATAGGAAAACAAGATTTAGAGACAGATGGTACCTTAGAGATCAACTAGGTCAATGTTTCACTTTACAGGCATCAAATCTGAGACTCGATGAGGGAACATGATCTATATTCTATCACATGGCTATTATGTAGCAGAGCCAGGATTCAAACTCTAAATCTAGTTCTTTTTCGATTGCATCATATAGTCTCTTGAGCGTGGGATTTTCCGACATTAAAAATATGTATTTTTATGAGTATTTTAAAATGTCCTGGTATATGGTACCTCTTACATGTACTATGTCTTAAACATGTGCCTGCTTTGCCTAACAGTCCCCAACTCTGACACAACTAAGGGTTGGGTTCAAACTGGGCAGGTGGAAAATCTAGTCCAGTCAGGTAGACAGGAAACAATGTCTTGGGGTACAGAGTATGTGGGCAGCCTCACCCAACAACATAGTCAGTATGACTCTTGATTCCTAGACAAAGACAATGCAACCTCAGACTCTCTTTGGAGCAGCTTCAAGATACAGGCAGATAAAAACTTGCAAGTGGGGGTTGGAGCTGATGGCTGGCAACTGGGACAGAGATAGAGGACCAGGTCCCCCAGGAAGAAATACTACAAGTCAGTCTTGGGAGTGACAATGCCGTCCAAAGCAGTTTCGAGAGAAGGTCCTGATAGAAAAGGCCATGAATATGACCGTAATTTATGAATGTAATCTTTCTGCTGGTCTGTGCTGAAACCAAACCTCATGGTATAAAAAATACCTAATAGAATAGAAATGTTTCTTCCTTTGCAGAGAACATTCAGGGTTGGCGGAATAAGTAAGGAGCACTCAAGAGACAAGTTAACAGTTTGCCCTCCTATATAAAGGTAGTGAAAGGCTGGGGTTAAGTCACCAATAAGGGCTTTTGGATAAAAAGCTGCTTTGAAGCCCATCACACTAGAGTCAAAGCTGAAGTGAAAGGTGGAATGATGCTAACCTAAGGAAACCTAAAGAAAGATTCATGAAGCCTTGAAGAATGCCAGAGTTAAGATTAAATTGTCATTAATAAGAACTGAAGTTTAAGTCAGAGGGTATTGATTTTTTTAAGCCCCCCTCAACCCTTCCCTCCCAACAAAGCATGCAGATTGTAGGCTATAATGTGAGACTCAGTTATCCACACCCAGGGGAAAGTTCACTCAATCATAAAACAAACACAGTAGTTCACTTAGTGGCAGTTACCTGAACTGAAGTACCCAAAAGGAAATAAATCACCTCTGCAGGGCTAACTTTGAAAACCCAAACCTATAAAAGTGATCTCAGAGGTCACAGTAACACAAACTCAACCTATCACACATCTGGGAATTTCTCCTGTACCCAGAGACTTTTGGGAAACAAGATTATTATGTCTGAAGAGGGAGGGACAAGGAAGAAAAACAAGAAAACCAGCCACAAAGTTAGGAAATTGCTGTTCTACTTATCAATGACATAAGGCACTCTCAAAGATGACAGTAAGACCTTGATGTCAACCTTTAACAGAGTCATGCAGTGTACAGCTTATGGAAATAGGTTTTCTTGTCCACTTTTCTTTTCACAGAAATCTGATAAATGGTTTTACCACACGCAGTGTTTCTGTTTATACAAGAAGAGAGGGGCTGGTCTGAAGACTATTCTTCATAGTGTCTATCTCAAGGTCAAACCTTGTTTCTCCCCTATGTTAATTAGCTCTGGGAATTCCAAGTCTCAAAAGTACTTTGCTCATTATGGCAGCACCCAGGACTGTTTCTCACATGATGTAAAGACACAGGAAATGCCAAAGATAAAAAGCCATACGGCTGAAGTGACAGAGGGAAGGGGGGCAGAGGGAGAAAGAGAAAAGGCTAGAGAGATGAAGAAAAAATGGACGGGAGAGGTGGAGGGAGACAGGAGTAAATAAATATGGTGACAGGATATTTGAAGGAATCCTTGCAAATTAGGAAAAAACTTCTAAGCTCACAAAGGGCTTTCCCCCAATATTCTCTACCCTTATGCACACAGGAGTGACAACAATAGTTGGAAAGTCTGAAACCTCCACTTTCATTCCAAGACAAAGAAGCATTTAAAAAGAGCTACTGTAGTAGGAGGACAAGTGGGATAAAATGGACAAGTGAGATTCAGGAGTTCAGGCTCTATCTTGGTTCCAAGTATAGCTTTGGGAATGAAATATCAGTGTTTTCCACTCTATAAAATGGGTATTTCCCTCTATGAATTAATTTTTTAAAAGTACCAACCCCCTTCCCAACTATATTTTTTAACTGTTGACACATAGGTATAAAGAAAGACCCTCAACATACCTGGATGCTGTGAACAACATCTTTAAAGGGAGATGATCTCTGGGTCCAGGTGTTTACCAAGTCCATAGCTCTGTCAAAGTTCTTTACATATTCACCATACATCTTCAGGAATGGAGCTAGCTTCTGAAGGATATCCCCAATCCTGGGATTTGTACTCCTTGGAAAGGATGAGCACAGTAAGAAAGAAATTCTTGTTATTAGTGACATCACACACATACACCCTTACTAACTGGAGGGCAGGGTCATGGGCTCCAGAGCCTCTATGTAAGGAGGGAGCTCAACGCAGTTTTCTTCTCATTTCCCACCAGTTACTTGCTTTTGGACTTGTCTGGAATTCTCTATCAGGCCTTCCTTTTCCAGGAAACTCACCCTAGGGAAATCTCATTATCCAGCAAGATTGAATCTGCCTGGTACACACATCTCATCAGTACCCTCTGCCCCCTGTGATTAGACCTCTGACTGAAGAGCAGGAACATGGGCCCCAGGGCCTCTATTTGATGAGGGGTCTGGGCACAGTATTCTCTCCATTATCCATGATGCTTTGGACTTCTTTGGACCTCCCGATCTGTCTCTGCCCGCTCAGCCCACCTCCCCTTTCCACTCCTTTTTGTGTATTGTCTTCTCCCTTCTGTTACTTTTTGTATATAGTCTTCTCCCTTTATATGGTAAGGTTCTTGAGGGCAGAAATTTTCTTTGTTTTGATTTGTATTTGTGACCCTAATGCTTAGCACATTGTCTGGCACTGTGATAGGACTTAATGTTTATTGACTTAATGGTACACCCCCACAGAGAAATGGAACTCCTCCAAGACAAGACCAAAGATATACTTCTGAGCATCATGCTAGGAGGTATGGAGTATACAAAGAATATATAAGATTTGGTTCCTACCCTCCAGAAATTTACAAAGGGTTGGGAAGATAAGATACAAACTCCTAAACAATAGTAGAACAAAAGAAAACAGTATATGAATAAATGCTAAATTAGTAGGCAGCCAGCTGTAGTGAATAGAGCACTAAACTTGGAGTGATGAAGGTCTGGGTTTGAATCTCACCTCAAACACTAGGTGGACCTCACTTTTCCTCATTTGTAAAATAAAGAGGTTGGACTCAATGATTTTTAAAATCCCTTTTATCTCTAATCACTAATTTCATCACTGTCACTTCCCTATGAATTTCCACCAATTATGTAGAGCTTTACTTGTAAAAAGAAAAAACCAAACCAAAACCCAATACATTGGCCATATCTTACAATGTGTAACTTTCTTCAACTACAGCCTACCACCTCGCTAGTGAAAGGAGAAATACTTTACCCTAAGACCCCTGAAGTCATGATTGGTCACATCATTGATCAGTTCTAATGAAGATTGATTATACACAGACACAGATATATTTTTATATATACACACATGTATATGTGTGTTTAGAAACATATATACATATGTATGAAAGTTCCTACCATTTACAAGACACTCATACTCCTATGAGAGGTAGCATGGCATAGCGAAGAGAGATCAGGAAGACTTGGTTTCCAGTCCTATCTCTGACACACACTGGTTGTGTGATCCTAGTCAAGCCACTTAAACTCTTAGGATCAAAAAGAGATAAAAAATAAAAACCAAAAAGTTGAATTCTAAATTGGGGAGATGCCCATCAATTGGGGAATAGCTGGAGAAATTGTGGGATGAGATTATGATGGAACACTATTGTGCTAGAGAAATGATGAGCAGGATGCTATCAGAAAAACCTGGAAAAACTTACGTGAGCTGATACAAAGTGAAATGTACTACATACAAAATAACAGCAATACAATATTGTAAGAGGATCTACTGTGAATGAGTTATTTTCAGCAATACAATGATCCAAGACAACTCAGAAGAACTTATGAAAAATGCAATCCATCAACAGAGAAAGAACTGATGGTATCTGAATACAGACTGAGGCATAATGTTTTTGTTAGTTCCTTTTTCTAAAGTTTTTTTTGTCTGTTTTCTTTCGCAACCTGATTAATGTGGAAATGTTTTGCATGACTACACGTGTATAACTTATATTGAATTCCTTGAGTTCTTTTTTTTACCATAATTTTTTTTTTGCTTTGAATAGAATTTTTTTCCAAGATATATGTAAAAAACAAATTTTAACAGCAATTTTTAAAAGCTTTGTGTTCCAACTTCTCTTCCTCCCTCCATTCAAATTGCTTGAGTTCTTAAGGGGGTGTGGGGAGGGAGGAAGGAAGAAAATTTGGAACACAAAGTTTTTTTTTGTTTGTTTTTTTTTTTTTTTGCTGGGCAATTGGGGTTAAGTGACTTGCCCAGGGTCACACAGCTAGTAAGTGTCAAGTGTCTGAGGCCTAATTTGAACCCAGGTCCTCCTGAATCCAGGGCCGGTGCTTTACCCACTGTGCCACCTAGCTGCCCCCTTAACATCGCTTTTTAAAACTTTGTGTTCCGGGCAGCTAGATGGCGCAGTGGATAAAGCACCGGCCCTGGATTCAGGAGGACCTGGGTTCAAATTAGGCCTCAGACACTTGACACTTACTAGCTGTGTGACCCTGGGCAAGTCACTTAACCCTCACTGCCCCACCCCAAAAAAACCTAATGTTAAAATTTGTTTTTACATGTTAATTTGGGGAAAAAAATAAAATATTAAATAAATGGGAGGGGGGAACCCCCTCTCATGATCCTGGCTAATTCTCCAAAGACTAAAAGTTGGGAGCAGCTAGGTGGCACAGTGGATAAAGCACCGGCTCTGGATTCAGGAGTTCAAATCCGGCCTCATACGCTTGACATTTACTAGCTGTGTGACCCTGGGCAAGTCACTTAACCCAGTGTTAACTTATGAAGTGCCTTCACAGTGCCAGACACTATGAAAAATGCTGGATATACAAAGAAAGGCAAAAAAACAATCCCTGCTCTCAAGCTGAAAGGGAATGAGCCCTGAAGGAAGATTTAGATAGGTGGCACTGAAAAGCGAATACATTCCAGATGAGGGACAGCTTAAATGAATATACAGAAGCAGGAGCTGGAATGTTAAAATTTTGGATAAAATTAGCAAATTAGCCATCTGGCTGAAACACAGTATACAAAGGAGATTAATGCAGACTGGGAAGGTAGGTTAGAGCCAAACTGGAGAAGGCTTTAAACATCAGGTTGAGGAGTTTGTATTTTATTCTTGAGATAATAAGGAGCTACTGAAGATTTCTGAACAGGAGAGTGACATATTCAAAACTATGTTTAGGATGATTAGTGGGAGAAAAGAAAAGCAGGAAGCTGGAAACCAATTAGGAGGCTATAACAACAGCTCAGGCAAAAGGCAATAAGGGGGGACAGCTAGGTGGCACAGTGGATAAAGCACTGGCCTTGGATTCAGGAGGACCTGAGTTCAAATCCAGCCTCAGACACTTGACACTTAATAGCTGTGTGACCCTAGGCAAGTCACTTAGTCCTCATTGCCTCGCAAAAAAAAAACAAAAACAAAAACAAAAAGCAACCCACAACAAAAGGCAGTAAGGGCTGGAACTAAGGAAAAGTAAAAATTTGAGGGGACATGAAAGTCGTCTTTAAGTGTTTGGAGAGCTATCATGTAGAAGAGGTGTTAGAGTTCTTTTGTTTTTCAGGTGGTGTTGTCTGTCCTTTGTTCTTGAAGAGGACCATGACAGATGTGATGACTTGCAGTGAATTGGATTTAAGTGAGGAAGGACTGTGCAAAGTCACCAGCCTCATTCTCTCCTCAGGAGTCATCTGGATCCAGTAGCAAGATATACTATCAGGACAACTGGAAATAGCCCCAGACCTTAGACTTTTAAGCTAAGGCCTTTCAAAGGTCTCAGTTTGGTAGAGGCACAGGCCATTTAATGATTAAAACTAGGTAAGAAGGGAGGTAAAGTAAAACCTCTTTTATATATTAAAAAAAAAGAGAGATTAAAGTCCCTCTCCTCAAAAAAGACCCTCAGGTTTCTGATGAAGAGAGACAGACAGACAAGGGAGGGAGGGAGGAAGGAAGGAAAAAGAAATCTCAGGTAGCAGAAGTAGTAACAATGGGTAAAAGTTGCAGGATGGTAGATTTCAGTTCAATATGAAGAAACACTTTAAAATAACTTAAAATATGCAAAAATGCAAAGGGAAATAATGAGTCATAGTCATATAGAGTCTTCAGGCAGACATATTATGAAAGGAGAAATCCTCTATAATTCAGATAAAGGGTTAGTGATCACTAATGCTGAGGCATTCTGCAATGTTCACAATGTTCTGTGATGAGTTCAGCATGGGAAGATTAGTGAAAATTGTGGTATTTGAAAGTTATAGCTAAGAGCTGAGTTTTTATTCAAGTTGCCAAAATTTATCCAGATTCACAGAATTGCAAAAAAAGTACAGGTTTTGGGTAAGATATAAAACAGAGAAGAGAATTTTTGCCCAAGAGTTGGCTGTTTTGGGCTTTTTGTTACTTTACATTAATTATATTTTGTTTTTCTAACAACACAAAAAGTTTTCCAGGGCCCTTTCCTCTAGATTAGCACCATCGAGGACTGGCCAGGAATGAAATAAGGAGGCTTTTCTTATTAAATACATGTTTGTTGAATTGAGATGTTTGCTGAATTGTTATTTGAAACTTGTCCAAATACATTTCCTTAAAACTTTTAAGGGCCTGGGGACTGCACAGCTTGTTTCTTTCTGTTCTTTTTTTTCCTACTGCTTGATTCTAGTGAAGGGAATCTTTCCAATCTAGCTGCTATTTGGCTTCTGACCCTACACATGCCCCCTGAATGATCACATCTTATGTAAAATGAGGTTTAATATACACCGGAGTTGTTTCATTAGGAAAGTGCGCCCCCCCGGAAGTTACCAGAGATTGCTCTCAGTTGTCTCTTGAGATGACAGTAATTTTGGAACTTTTGTACAAGGAAGCTTCATACAAACTCTCATTCTGCTCCTTGTTCAGTAATGTTCTTATTCTCTATCTATTTGGTCTTGATTGACTGAACCTGTGCACTAAGCTTTTCTCATTTTGCATCTCCAATCCTGGGCCTGCCAGCCATATTAGTGTATTGACCCTGACTCCAGGGCCGGTGCTCTATCCACTGCGCCACCTAGCTGCCCCTCCCCTTTTCTTTTATCTCTTTGGGAGCATAGGCCTAGTTATGGTATAGCAAGGTCAAAGGATAGGTCGAATTTAGTGACTTTGAGGGGATAGTTTCAAATTGCCTTCTAGAATGGTTAGAATGTGAAATGGAATATGATTGTGCCATAAGAAATGATGAGTATGTTACCTACTTCCTCACAGAGGTGATGGATTCAAGATGCTGAATAAGAGTGTATATATATATATATATATATACATATATATATAAAATTATAACATTATTAATTATAAAACATAATGTATATGTGTATATATACACACAATATATATATACATATACATACACGCACATATTTCTGGACATAGTCACTGTGAAAATCTGTTTTACTTGACCGTGAATCTTTGTTGTTATTTTTCTTTCCAATGGAGAGTGGGTGAGAGAGTAAAAAAATAAATGTTTGTTAATTGAGAAATGATTTTTTTTAATTATCCTTTTCTTAAAACATCATAGTAATTTCTCAATCCTTCTCCCTACCAAATATGCAGTTAAGCAAAACTGACCAACAAAGAAATTATGTCTGACCAGGTATGCTACATGACAGTGATTCTGTAGTATATAACCTCTCTACTGTAAAGAGGGATGTATGTTATATCCTCTATTCTCTATATTGTTTATTATTAATAATCAGAGTTCAGAATTTTTGTTTTGTTTTCATTTACATTATTGTAATCATTATGTATAATGTTCTCTTGGTTCTCCTTTGTCTACTCTGTATCACTTCAAACAAGCCTTCCTATGTTAATCTTTATTCTTCATATTTTCCATTTCTTATAGTGCAATAATATTCCATTACATTTGGAAATAACAATTCATTCAACCATTCCTCATTGGGTAGGAACCTACTTCCTTCTCAAATTTTTTGCTACCAAAAAGAGTACTGCTACAAATATGTTGTTATATTTAAGACATTTCTGTCATTTATCTCCTTGTGGTATATACCTTGTGGTAGAATTGCTAGGTGAAAGGATGTGTACAGTTTAGTTATTTTTCTTTCAAAGTTCCACATTGTTTTCTAGAACAGCTGAACCTATTCACAGTTCCACCAACATTCATATGTCTTTCTTCTCAAAGTCCCTTAAATGTCAACTGTTTCCATACTCTTTTATCCCTGACAACTTTGACAGGTGTTAGGTGAAACCTAGGGATTACAATCGGTTCTACTTATTCATGGCAGTTGTGTTCTATGAAGTTTCTGCACACACTAAATTAGAGAACATTGAACCACTGCTTCTAGGGGAGATGCAAGGTTAGATTCCTACAAGTTTCTGACCACACTTACTTTAGCAGCCTTACGTTTAGAACAGTGAACATCCTCTTGCTTTTTCTATACATTCTGTATTGTAAGACTGAACTCATGGCCAACAGCAGTGTAACATGCCTTAATGAAGTTTATCTGACACATATTTTCTCCATAAGGCAAATCATAGTCTTCTTACATTTAGGAACGCTAGACAACACTTTAGCGCTACACTTGAGGGTCATTTTAAACATTTATTTATTTATTTATTTATTTATTTTTAGTGAGGCAATTGGGGTTAAGTGACTTGCCCAGAGTCACACAGCTAGTAAGTGTCTGAGGCCAGATTTGAACTCAGGTACTCCTGACTCCAGAGCCGGTGCTCTATCCACTGCACCATCTAGCTGCCCCTAAACAGTGTTTTTTTTGTTTTTGTTTTCTTTGTGGGGCAATGAGGGTTAAGTGACTTGCCCAGGGTCATACAGCTAGTGTCAAGTGTCTGAGGCTGGATTTGAACTCAGGTCCTCCTGAATCTGAAGCCAGTGCTTTATCCACTGCGCCACCTAGCTGCCCTGAGAGTCATTTTAAATAGTAAAATCACCAAGAAAAGCACCAAGAAAAAAAAAGTGGCACTGAATAGACTGCAAAAAGAACATTTGTTTATAGACTGAAAGCTGAAATAAGATAGAGCATCACTTTGTTCGACCTCAGTTGGGACTACTGATTTTAAGGCTACAGATAAAATTTTGTGAGTTGGAGAATTAGTAAATAGGGAATTCACAAATAATGAGGATCAACTGTATTTTAATTTGCATTTCTCTAATTAGTGAAATTGAAATTCTTTAAAGAATGTTTCCATGTGTGCACCATTTATATTTCTTTCTAGATTTTACATAACTTTTCAACTCATCCTGAAATCTTACCTTTGTGTCAAAACTGCTCATGATTTTTTTCATTTCCCCCTTAGCCTTATCTCTGGATACTTCTACTCAAAGAGTAATTTTTTTCTCATTCTTAGCTTGTCACAGTACACATTTTGTATTCAATGTTTGTTGAAAGAATTAATTAATTGTTTTCCTAGCACTTTTCTAGCTTTCTTACTTCCTTCTCTGATCAAAGGCTGTCTCCTTCAACTTCTGCCTTGAGACTAGGAATCATAAAAACCCTATGGTCCTTCTCACCAATTCATAAAAGGCAGGAATTACTCCAGCCCCACAAATCTGCTCAGTAGCTTGGTATATCTTTAATACACATTTGTTTGGCTGCTTAACAGCCTTCTTCATCAGCTCCTCTAGAAAAATTAGCTTCTTTAGAAACTGTTCCAGTTTCAGAGTTTAAAGCTACAATATCCTTTATAAAAATAGAAAATAAACTCATTTCATTAGAGGATGAGTAAGTTGTTTCAATTTTAATGCTATAATTCCAGAATCCTAGAGAACATTAATTTTAGTTGACTTTATTCTTTAAGAACATCCATCAAGGGGCAGCTAGGTGGCGCAGTGGATAGAGCACCAGCCCTGGAGTCAGGAGTACCTGAGTTCAAATCCGGCCTCAGACACTTAACACTTACTAGCTGTGTGACCCTGGGCAAGTCACTTAACCCCAATTGCCTCACTAAAAAAAAAAAACAAAAAAAAAACAAAACAGAACATCCATCAAATCATTCAAATCAATAAAAAGTTTCACTCCTAAATTTCCTATCCAATCCAACTTCTACAGAACCTACCTGCAACTGAGTCACTAATCTTTTAATTTATGATTTGATTAAATGTACATGGCTTTACCAAAAGTGGAATTAATATAAGAGTTAGTCCCTGCAGAAGGAGGAACACTTTTAAATGTGCAGATTTTCTGTTTAACATGGTTCAGAAGTAAGAAATAAGAGAGGCCAAAGGATTATAGACTTTATAGAAGCTTTATACCCATGTGTCATGAATACTTTCAAAAAGAAAGGCAAGAAGACCCTCACATGTCAAGTACTAAATTACATCATGAAATTGGTTACATTATGAATTGAAAGGAAATGGCCAATTATTGCAGACATTTCTTAATCAGCTGTCTGTGTATCAGACCAGTGAATTATTAGAGCAAAGATCAAAATCAATGCCAAATTAGATGAAGAAAAATTATAAGGCATGATGCATGATTTGAGCAATTCCAATTTTATCTCTTTCTTAAAATATTTATAATAAAAGGATATATACTATCACCAGTTCCTAAATTTAAGTAATAGATAGATCCAATGGCTTTTCTCAGGTCTCATACTCCACTTTTCAACAGTTTTTGATGTTGCTGACCACTCCATTTCCCTCCTCCTGGATCTTCTCTTCTCCCTTGGCTTTTGTGATACTGTTTTCTTTTTTTTTCTAATAATAAGCATTTTTATTTATGGCTTTGAGTTCCAAACTTTATCCCTCCTTCCCTCCCTCCCCTCTCCTCTCCCTTAGGTGGTAAGCAATCAGATGTGGGTTATTATACATGTGCAATTATGTAAAACATTAATATATTAGTCATTTTGTATAAGAAAACTTGAAGAAAAGAAAAAATGGAAGTAAAACAGCATGCTTCAGTCTGCATTCAATCAATCTCAGTTCTTTCTTTGGAGGTGGAGAGTACGCGTCATCATTAGTCCTTTGGGACTGTCTTGGATTGTGACACTATTTTCTCTTGATTCTCCTCCTCCTTGTCTGAGGACTACATCTTCCTTATCTTAGTTTCCTAAGAAGAGCTGTATTATAATCTATTTCGTGCTCCTTCAATTGTGTTTACCAGAGCTCTGTTTTAGGTTTTTTTCTCTTTCCTCTCTATATGAACTTTTTAAAAGATCTGTTTACCTTCCCTGGTCTCAAGGATGATACTCTAAATCTAAAAATGATTCCCCCAATAGAAAGATGACCCACAGATCTATACATTCATTCCTAGTCTTGTACTCCAGTCATATGTCATGCACTGCCTGATGGATATCACCTTCTGTATGTCTTACCTCACACCACAAACTCAACATGTCTATCTTTCTACCTAAACCTGCTTCTTTCTCCAAACTTCCCTTTTTCTGTTGGGGACACAATCATTCTCAATTCATAACATTGGAGTCATCTTTGACTCTTCTCATTCACTCATTCTCCAAATCTTAGAAATTGTGAAGTCTTATCAATTCAATATGCACATCATCTTTTGAATTTGTCCCCTTATCTACATTCACATGATCATCATCCTAGCTCAAATCCTTAGCACCTATTCCTTAGACTACTGGTTTACCTGATTCTAGCTTCTCCCTTCTTCAATACATTTTCCATACTTGCCAAAATCATCTTTCTAAGGTAGATGTCTAACCACACAGTTAAGTCCATATTATTTAATTATTGGATAAAATACAAATTTAGCAGCCTGATATTTAAGGGCTCCCACCTACCTTTCTAATTTTACTTCATAATACTCCTCTTCATATAGTCAAACTGAGCAACCAGTTCTTGACCTAAATTCAATAACAACACCATTTGCATAACCCTTTTCCCATGCCTGGATTCAACTCCCTCTTCATCTCTGACTTCAGAATCTTCATTTTCATTTAAGGGCAAACTCAGATATTATTACACCCATGGTGCCTTACTGGATGCAGACAATCAATAGTGCTCTACCCCCTCCTTAAGCTTTCCTTATGCCACACATATTTGTATTTCCATGGTCTCTCTTCCTCTCTTTGCCTCCAACTGTTGAGAGTAGGGACTGTTTTATTTTCTCTGGTTCCTAGTAAAGTATCTTGAACATAGTAGGCACTTAATGTTTGGTGGATTGAGGTTGGGGTTTTTTTTGTTTTTGTTTTTTTGGTGAGGCAATTGGGGTTAAGTGACTTGCCCAGGGTCACACAGCTAGTAAGTGTTAAGTGTCTGAGGCCAGATTTGAACTCAGGTACTCCTGACTCCAGGGCCGGTGCTCTATCCACTGCGCCATCTAGCTGCCCCAGTGGATTGAGTTTTAAGTAGCACAACCTCAATTGAGAAGCAGTGGAGGAGAAAACAAGGCTACAGAAAATCTAGCCATTCTTGCCCTTAAAGAAAGCAAAGACACAAGTAAACAATGTGATCTCAAGGATATTTAAGGACAAATTTGGAAAGGAAACAATAAATAGATCTAAAAGGGAAAAGATCTATGAGGAATTCCAAAATAAACTCTTTGCTCTATAAATGCCAGTGGAACCAACGCATTTGGAGATGTGCTTCATGGCAAAGTGGAAATGTTCTGAAGAAAACAAAGATGGTAAGAGCAGCTAGATTAGACCAAGTACACATAAAGGAGAGTCCACAAGAACAAAGAAATATGAACCTATGCTCTATATTTCAGTGCTCACCAGGGATTATGAGACTTTTAAGGTCTTAATTTTTTTAAACTTTTACAGTTTTTGTGTATTTTAATTCATTTGTTTCCCAGTTGCTATTGGCAATAAAACCTCTGGTTGTGAGACTTTGATGGATTTGATAGGAGAAGCTTGGAGACTATATTTGGTTACAAATGGAAGAGAAATTGGGGAAAAGCAACAGGTAACTAAGAAGGGAGTACATGCTCCAGGTCCAAAGGAGGTGGTATGAGGGAGAGAAAAGTGGAGTTGGGAAAAGAGAGAGAACCTGGCTGGGACCAAGCATCATTTTTAGGGAGTCAGGTGGGCAGATAATGCCTACCCTCCAGTGCCCTGGAGGCAATGGAGCTCTGTGGAGTACTCCAAAGGCTAACAAATGAAAACATATCTTAAGGGCACAGAATTTACTCACTGGTCAGGCAGAATGTCAAGCCTGTTGTGTTCACCATTCATTATTATTTGGGGTTGGGGGAGGAAAGGCAATTAAGATTAAGTGACTTGTCTAGGGTCACACAGTCTGAGGCCGGCTTTGAACTCAGTTCCTCCTAACTTCAGGGCCAGTACTCTATCCACTTGCACCACCTGGTTGCCCCTTCACTATTTATTATTACTTGTCTGGGAGCATCTTACAAATGTAGCCAAGAATGGCTACAAAGGATTGAATGGGCTCTTCCAAAGATTCATAAATTCAAACTACCCTTCCCTGACTTAGGCAGGAGACATACTTCTGGATGAACATCTTACACCCAATAATCTGTTGTCCTGTCACTTTATTTATTTATTTTTTTAGTGAGGCAATTGGGGTTAAGTGACTTGCCCATGATCACACAGCTAGTAAGTATAAAGTGCCTGAGGCTGGATTTGAACTCAGGTCCTCCTGAATCCAGGGCCAGTGCTTTACCCACTGTGCCACCTAGCTTCCCCTGTCCTGCCACTTTAACTGGCTCCAGGAACAAGGGCTACTACTTCAAGTCAACTGTCCAAAAGGCATATTAAAGACCATGTGCCAGCTCTGGGAGGTGGAAAGGGAAAGAGAAAGCAGGGGCAGGATGGGAGAAAGAGAGACTGAAGAGCAACTCTAAAGCAAAACTGATTGTCATACCCCAGAAAGCAGAGAGGATTTAACCCAGACCACCGGCAAATCTAATTTTGAGGAGTGATAAAATTCAGGAACCCTTATTAATCACACCTTGCAGCAGTTCCCTCTAGCTGTTGTTAACTAGAGCAATCACCTGATTGTCAGAGGGTGGGGAAGTTCTTCTTATTTTTGAACACAGGAATTCATTCATTCAGCCCAGCAGGTAGATAGGCAATATGACACATAGCAAAAAGATTTATATAGAGGGTGAGGAATACACTGCTGTTTCATGTTGCATTTTAGTAACACAAAACCATTAAAATGATCCTATTTAGGAAGGGGTCATTAGGAAGGTCACCATCCAACAAGAAGCACAGTAGCAGGTTTTATAAATATAAGCTGGACTAAATTGTTCTTTGAACTCAACAACCCACCATCCAGCTCTGTGAAATCAAATAGGCCTGAAATATATTTCCTCTTTATCTTTGTCCATCAAAATCCTCCTCCTTCTGAAGTTCAGCACAGATGGTTCATCCTTCAGGAAGCATTCTATGATTTCCCTAGCTTATTAAAGTGATCTCTATCTCTTCCAGTTTTCCTGGGCACTCTGACTGGATTACAAAGCTCAGAGGAAGGGCCACTTTCTATGGAGGGGCCTTTTCTTATCCTTCCAATTGCTAGTACTTTTCCCTCTCCCAAATTACTCTGTATTTATTTATTCTGCATTTTGTATATGTATACATGTCTCCCCTGAGACAATGTAAGTTCCTTGAGGGCAAGAATTATATCTTTTTATCTTTGTAGTCTAAGCATTTAGTGTGGTACGTGGCACAGAGCAGGTGATTTAAGATGCTCATTGATTAGGGGCAGGTAGGTGGTACAATGGATAGAGCACCAGCCCTGGATTCAGGAGGACCTGAGTTCAAATCTAGCCTCAGACACTTAATATTTACTAGCTATGTGACCCTGGGCAAGTCACTTAACCCTAATTGCCTCACCAAAAAAAAAAAAAAAGATGCTCATTGATTGCTTTATCTGTTTGATTGCTTTGTTACTATTATACTTTACCTTGTGATATATTTGTCTGTGTATAGATTGTACTCTCATACCCCAGTAGTTCCCTGAAGGTAGGGACTACATAATTTTTTATCTCTGTACTTCTAGCATTAAGTACAGTGCTTTGTTATAGTGGGCACTCAATTAAAATGAATCGACTATATCTATATCTATCTATATACATGTATGTGTGTACAAAGATAATCTCAGTAATGTATATATATACTAAAATATTAATTATGTATAGTAAGGGGCTGGGAGTTTCATAGCTACTCTTTTTGTTTGTTTGTTTGTTTTTAGTGAGGCAATTGGGGTTAGCAGCTAGGTGGCGCAGTGGATAGAGCACCGGCCCTGGAGTCAGGAGGACCTGAGTTCAAATCCAGGCTCAGACACTTGACACTTACTAGCTGCATGACCCTGGGCAAGTCCCTTAACCCCAATTGCCTCATCCAAAAAAAAAAAAAAAGTGTTCAGGGGGAACTAAATAAATTCTCAAGACCTTATATACATCCTTAATAATACATGCACAGAGGGAGCAGCTAGGTGGCACAGTGGATAAAGTACCAGTCCTGGATCCGGGAGGTCCTGAGTTCAAATCTGAACTCAGACACTTGATACTTACTAGTGGTGTGATCTTGGGCAAGTCATTTAACCCTCATTGCCCCACCAAAAAAAAAAAATTTTACAATAATACATGCACAGAGGGAGAAAGACTGCTAAGGAAGAATGTGCAAAACCTCCCCCAAAACAGAAAGCAGATGTTGTCCTATCATTTCTTCAGTATGGCATCAGTACTCACCATTCTTGAGTAATCCGAGCCTGCAGTTCTGGTAAGAGAAACTGTCCATGGAAACAGTAGATAGAAGAAATATTGGAGAAGATACCAGTTGTCACATCAGATGGAATCCCAGCTTCTGCCAACTTCGTACAAAAAACCTGCAGTTGGACAACCAAGAAATCACTGAATTAAATATGTTCAGATTGTTCATTTCTACCTAATATGAATTATTTGCTTTGGGAAGGAATCTTTAGGATCCACATATTTGCTCTGAGGGCAAGTATGTTCCATGATCAAAAAGAGATAAAATTTGTATTACGATATGTATACCTCCTTCTACCATTTAAACCGATTCAAAGGCGTACACTGCTTAAAGAGAAGTTGCAATCAGGTTCAGCTGGTGTGGCATAGAGGGCAATGGGTTTAGAATAAAAGGATCTGAATTTGAATCGCATGCTTCGAGTTTCTTCATGTTCAAAAGGAAAGATGATCTCCAAGGCTCTTTCTAGCTCTAAAATTCTATGATTCTAAATACGTATTTCTAGGACACAAGAGCTATGTAAAAAACAGTAGTATTTTCCATTACAAACAAAAGTCTAAGAATGGATGAAACCTCTAAGAAAATGCAGGCTCCTCTGAAAGAAAAGGATGACATGTGATCTTTCCTCAAGCTGCCTGATATGTTTTGTAAAATAGAATCTTCAAGCTTTACTTCTCTAGTTAATTAAAAATCAATATAAGTAACACCTTTGAGATATATATATTTCTTGGGGCTTTCTTTTATTTATTGAGCTAATTATACTACTTCATATTTTACAAAGCCCTTTCACATTCATAATCTTACTTGATCCTTATAAAAGCCCTAAGAAAGAGGCAGAGCTAGGGTGATTATTATTCTCAATTTACACAAAGGGAAAACTAAAACTCAAAGAGTGGCCCAAAGTCATCCACCTAAAGGGATTTCTGGCTCCAAAGTGCAGGGCTCTTCCCACTCTAGCACACTACCAGTACAAACAAAGGAACGCCACACCATTTGCCTTTCCATATTCTGAAAGTGTTCAAGATCACATAGGATAGACGATTAGGCACTGAGTGGAAAGATCACAAGAGGAATTAATCTTTAGTAAGCTGAAACCTTTGGCCTGCTCTCAAATTGAAATAAGAGGGTTTTTACATCATTTCTGAATATATCCATCCTCTTTCATCCCTTCCCATCTCCAGGGATCCATCCCTCACGTAATTCAGTACTGGGAGGATGGGTTAATCAAGGAGAGCTCCACTGCTCGAGAGCAGGCTTGGACACGCCCTTCCTGGCGAGCTGTGCAGAGAAGCCCAGATTACAGGATCAGAGGCTGTAAGGGAAGCAGAGGCCCAGAGAAACTAAGCGATCACCCACAGACAGCACAACTAGCAAGTGTCTGAAGGGGAATTTGAACCCAGGGTTGGTTTTGATTCCAATGCTCTGTCCAGAATGCCACAGGAACATTAGAATTGTTCCCAGCATGTATGACTGAGGGGGTGGGGGCTGTGTTGGTGAATACTCTTCTAATTGCCTGTGGAATCAGGAGGAACAGAGGAAGCCCCAACTAGGAGGGACAAGACAACTTCTGTCTCCTTTAATTCCTGACGAATGAGACAAGAACTGCTGTGAGTGGCTCAGCGGGGAGAGGGGTGCCTGGCATATCTTGCCCCTGGCCGCTCTCTGTGAGCATATAGTACCTCTATTTCCTTTGAGACTTCCTAATTCTGGAAGAATGAGCATACCCAGGAGACTAATATGACTTTGGAAGATAACGTTAGAGGCATTAGCAGACTCCCTCAGAGGTGGTTGTAGTGGGGGCATTCCTGTAAAGGACCTCACCTGAGGAGAGCAACAGTCTTAGGGAGTGAGATCCCTTATGGCAGAGATGTATAAGTTGTGTATTCCACACCTATTCTCAGGGTCCAGCAGAGAGCTACACCTAAGGGGAACTTCATGAGGACTCCAGGAAGGGAGAAAAGGATTTCCAGAGTCAGGATTTGTGAGTTTATCCTTTGGTCATATACATTCTCTATAGTACTAGCACAGCAGATAAAGTGCTAGGCCTGAAGTCAGGAAGACTTCTGACCTCAGCCACTTTACTAGTGGCCTGACCATTAGCAAGTCACTTAATCTCCACCTGCCTCAGTTTCCTCAACTGTAAAATGGGAATAGCACCTACCTCCCAGGGGGGTTATGAGGATAAAATGAGATTGTAAAACTCTTAGCACAGTGCCTAGCATATAGCAGGTACTATATAAGTGCTAGCTATTATTATTATTATTATTATTATTATTATTATTAATACCTCAACACTAATGTATTTTTTTTTGCGAAGCAATGAGGGTTAAGTGACTTGCCCAGGGTCACACAGCTAGTAAGTATCAAGTGTCAGAGGCCAGATTTGAACTCAGGTCCTCCTGAATCCAGGGCTGGTACCTTATCTACTGCACCACCTAGCTGCCCCCCGACACTAATGTATTTTATTTTATTTTATTTTATTTTATTTTATTTATTTGGTGAGGCAATCGGGGTCAAGTGACTTGCCCAGGGTCACACAGCTAGTAAGTGACAAGTGTCTGAGGCCGGCCCTGAACCCAGGTCCTCCTGAATCCAGGGCTGGTGCTCCATCCACCATGCCACTTAGCTGCCCCTACTAATGTATTTCAAGGCTGAACCCTTTCTCCAACGGGGATCTTGTGTATGCAGAAGCAAGGTGAATTTCATCCATTTGGTTGGGTAGAGGAGGGAATATCTTATGCCAACTACTGTCATTAGACCCCTTAATAAATGTCATTAACTAAAAAGCTAATTAAGTCTGGCTGATTATCAATGTGAAGCACACCAATGGGATCAGATAAGCAATGGTATTAGAAACCAATTTCTCTAATTCTAGAACTCTGAAGAGTAGTCATCAACTGAGCCTTCTGGGGAACCCAACCTGCAAATCCAATTCCAAGTTGGGGAAGCAGCTCACAGAGGGCACTGCAATAATGAGATTGAGGTGGGGATGTGAAACACTGATGGACCAAACTCACACTGTCCCCTAGGTGCTCCCCTCTTGAATAGCAATGTGTTCATAGATGTATAAAGACCAGGTAAGAGAGAGGGCATCTTCCCTTCCCTCAGTCACAGTCACAGAAGTTCTTGCTTCACTGACCACCAAGAAAGAAAAAAAATTAAAAGAGTATCAAGGTGGCACTTTTGTCTGTGAATTCAATTCTAGCTCAGAACCTTATGAAGCACTGGTTCTGCCAAGTCAACAGCCATTTAAGAGATAGTTCAACACACAGTACCAGCCCTTCAGTCATGAATTGCTGGAACAGGCTTCCAAAGTTCACATGTTGTACTGGAACCAGTCAAGAAACACATATGTATGCTCAATATCAATGGTGTCAAACTCAAATAGAAACAGAGGGGGGTGCATATTGACTTAGGAAACCACAAATTAACACTATCTCTGTTGTACTGTATTTTCCTTCATTTTGTGAAATATTTGAACTGCTAGGGACTTTTGCTGGTGACTCCAAGGCTGACACTTTTGCTCTATATAATTCATCAAGAAAGGCAAATTCAAGCATGCTGTAGGGACTAAACCCACATTGATCAATCCCCCCATTATACAAAGATTCAAGAAGGGGTGTGTGGAACAGTTCAGCAGTGTCTGATAATATATGCAATATCCCATATCCAGAGGTTCCACCCCCTCCACTTCATTGACAGACATTCTAGACCAGGCCAAGTTTTCATAGTTGCAGCTTTTAGATCATAGGATTCCAGAATTTGAAGGCACCTCAGATAAGAAAACTAGGGCCCAGAGATAAATGTCTTGCTCAAAGTCACATAGTCAGTAAAGTAGCAGAGCCCATGGGATACGATATGTCCTCTGGCTGCAAATTGATTATTCTTTCCCCTGAACAACAAAACTGTCTACCTATAATAGTTTAATTAATTACAATGTTCACTTTAAAAAAAATGTTCAGCTTCAGGGAAAGTGCTGAATTCTAAGAAAGAATAAAGAAACTCATTTTAACCAAAGTTTAATCTACCTGGTCCAGTAGGTGCAATCTTTTGACATAGGCTTCTTCAGTGTGGAGGAGTTCATTTGCAATGTTGAATAACTTCTGTGGCTCTGTACACTGAGAAGAGACAAATGATCCTATTGAGAAGACCAGCAAATTAAAGGTAACCCTCTTACAATGTTCAAGTGTCAAATGAGAAAACACACACAAATGCTGTATACTCATTACTGATACTAGTAAATAACATTCCACAAATCTCAACATTGTCAGACAAAATGCTTCTTTTATAAAATGGTCCTGAAAAGTGGACACTCATAGGATTTTTTTTATCATTACTATTATTTTATTTTTATTTTTTTCTAATTACATGGAAAGATATTTTTTGAGTTCCAAATTATTCTCCCACTCTCCCTTCCCTCCCCTTTCCCAAAGCCAGCTAGCAATCTGATATAGGTTGTACATTACAATCATGTTAAACATATTTCCACATTAGTAGTGTTGTAAGAGACGAATCAGAACAAAAGGGAAAAAATGCAAGAAAGAATAAACAACAACAACAAAAGTGAAAATAGTATGCTTCAATCTGCATTCAGACTCCATAGTTCTTTTCCTGAATGTAGAAAGCATTTTCTACCATGGGTCTTTTGGTATTGTCTTGGATTATTGTATTGCTGAGAAGAGTTAAATCTATCACAGTTGATAAGATAGGATTTAAAAGGCATTTTCCATATCACTATTATTATTCAAATTGGAATAGTAATATCTTTAGTATCTATGTTACAAGGGTGTCATAAGGATTAAATGAGATATTGTACTAAAATGCAGCATGAAATCCATCTATTATTACTATTTTATTTTAAAGATTAAGGATTATTATAGATTATATTTATATAACAGTTTAAGGTTTGTAAAACACTTTAGTATAGCACCTATTCAGTCCTCACTATGATTCTATGCTATAGGTATCTTAGGTATACCTATGAAGGTATGCCTACTAAGTATTACTATCTCCATTTTACAGATAAGGAAACTGAGGCTTAGAGAGGATAAGCAGCTTGCTCAACCTCAGACAGCTAATACATATCAGAAAGGGAATTAGAATCTATATCTTTCCTGTCTTCCAATCCAGTGACTTTTGTTTGTTTCTTTTTTTTTTTTAGTGAGGCAATTGGGGTTAAGTGACTTGCCCAGGGTCACACAGCTAGTAAGTGTTAAGTGTCTGAGGCCGGATTTGAACTCAGGTACTCCTGACTTCAGGGCCGGTGCTCTATCCACTGTGCTACCTAGCTGCCCCTTCCAATCCAGTGACTTTTTTACCTATACCATGATGTCCCTCAAATAATCATACTAAATGTCAATTTAAGAAAAACATTTGCTACTTGTTAACCACTGATATGTAATATCAAGCAGCAGAGTCAGATCAAATATAATACACATATAAAAAATAAAATATGAAATAAAAACAAGATGATAAGGAAAAAGAAAGCAGATACTCTTTATACAAGCAGAGTTGTCACTGGAATGGGACAAGCAGGGGCTGGACCCAAGGGTGCCACTCCTGTAAAGAGGTTGGGGTGTGTGGCAATAGTACATCCTCTCTGCAGCAGTCCATTGGCTCGCTGGCCTTGCATTGTTTAGACTAAATACAACCTCTCTTCTTTTTCCAGTCTATTTTACACCTTGCTACCAGATTTAGGTGCCTGAAACTGCTTTCTCACTACTCTTCTTCTTCAGCTCAATGAGGCAACCACACTGTACTTAGCAGGCCAAGCATATGCTCACAATTTAAATTTTTTAGAGATTTTGCCCACACCCTTCCTCCTCTTCTTCCTCAGTACTCATCTAAACCCTAATTGTTTTTGAAGTCTGTTCCACCTGTCCCATGAAGCTTTTCCTGAGTCTCTCAGCCCACAATCTCCTCTTTGTTCTTGTATCACTTATCACTACTCCCTATTTGAAACACCATGTCCTGCTCGGTATAATTATCTTTTTTTAAAATTTAATTTAATTTAATTTTTGTGGGGCAATGAGGGTTAAGTGACTTGCCCAGGGTCACACAGCTAGTAAGTGTCAAGTGTCTGCGGTCAGATTTGAACTCAGGTCCTCCTGAATCCAGGACCAGTGCTTTATCTACTGTGCCACCTAGCTGCCCATAATTATCTTTTTATGTCTATACTCTGTCTCCCAAAGTCTACTGTGAGGTCTAGGATGGTAAAAACTATCTCTTATGTATCTGTAAGCGCAGTACTGAGCACAAGGCCCTACCTTCATTCAGTAGGTGCTCGAAAATTCTTTGCTAAATAGTTTACCAAAAGTGGTCAGTGTTTTTTTCCATTGCATTTATTCCTCTTGGTCATGGTGCCCTTCCCCCCATCCCACATTACTGCTTTCTCCATCCCTAAATTGGACATTTCTCACTTGGAGTCATCCATGTATATGGCTGAAAAAGCTATTCCATTCATGTTGGCCTGTTTGTACTTACAGCAGTAGCAGCTTATATTTAGTCTAAAAGCTGCGACTACTTAAATGACACTAGTAATGTAGTGTGTGATAAACCCAAAGACTCCAGCTACTGGGATAGGAACTCAGTATTTGACAAAAACTGCTGGGAAAACTGGAAGATAGTATGGCAGAAATTAGGCACAGACCAACATCTTACACCTCAAACTAAAATAAGGTCAAAATGGACACATGATTTAGACATAAGAGGTGATACCATAGGTAAATTAGGAGAGGAAGGAATAGTCTACCTTTCAGATCTTTGGAAAGGAAAACAGTTTATGACCAAACAAGAGATAAAGAATATTATAAAATACAAAATGGATGATTTTGATTACATTAAATTAAAAAGATTTTGTACAAACAGAAGCAATGCATCCAAAATTAGAAGGGAGGCAGAAAGCTAGGAAACAATTTTTATGGCCAGTACTTCTGATAAAGGCTTCATTTCTAAAATATGTAGGGAACTAAATCAAATTTATAAGAATCCAAGTCATTCCCCAATTGAGAAATGGTCAAAGGATATGAACAGGCAGTTTTCTGATGAAGAAACCAAAGCTATCTATTCCCATATGAAAAAAATGCTCTAAATCACTAATGATTAGAGAGATGCAAATTAAAACAACTCTGAGGTACCACCTGACACCTATTAGATTGGCTAAAATGACAAAAAAGGAAAATAATAAATGTTGGAGAAGCTGTGGAAAAACTGGAACACTAATGCATTGTTGGTGGAGTTGTGAACTGATCCAACCATTCTGGAGAGCAATTTGGAATTATGCCCAAAGGGCTGTAAAGCTGTGCATACCCTTTGACCCAGTAATACCACTTTTTTAAAATTAATAAAGTATTTTATTTTTTTTTCGTTACATGTAAAGATAGTTCTCAACCTTTGTTTATACAAGCTTTACAATTTCAGATTTTTCTCCCTCCCCCCCCCCTCCCCTAGACAGCAGGTAATCTGATATATATATACACACACACACACACACATAATAACATTAATCCTATTTCTGCATTAGTCATGTTATAAGAGAAAAAAAATCAGAGCAATGATGGAAAACCTCAAAATAGAAAAAAAAACAACAGCATCAAAAACAAAAGAAATAGTATGGTTCGTTTAGCATCTATACTCCGCAGTTCTTTTTTTTTTTTCCCCTGGATTTGGAGATCCTCTTCCATCACGAGTTCCCTGGAACTCTTCTGAGCCATTGCATTGGTGAGAAGAATATAGTCCATCACAGTAGATCAACACTCAATGTTGATGATACTGTGTACAATGTTCTTCTGGTTCTGCTCATCTCACTCATCATCAGTCCATGCAAGACCCTCCAGGTTTCTCTGAACTCCTCCTGCTCATCATTTCTTACAGCACAAGAGTATTCCATTGGTAATACCACTTTTGGGTCTTTTTCCCAAAGAGATCATGGAAAGGGGAGAAGGACCCACATGTACAAAAATATTTATAGCTGCTCTTTATGTGGTGGCAAGGAATTGGAAGTTGAGGGGATGCCCATCAATTGGGGAATGGCTGGACAAGTTGTGGTATGTGAATGTAATGGAATATTATTGTGCTGTAAGAAACGATGAACAGGAGGAGTTCAGAGAAACCTGGAGGGTCTTGCATGGACTGATGATGAGTGAGATGAGCAGAACCAGAAGAACATTGTACACAGTATCAACATTGTGTGCTGACCTACTGTGATGGACTATATTCTTCTCACCAATGCAATGGTACAGAAGAGTTCCAGGGAACTCGTGATAGAGGAGGATCTCCAAATCCAAGGAAAAAAAAAAAAGAACTGTGGAGTATAGATGCTGAATGAACCATACTATTTCTTTTGTTTTTGGTGCTGTTGTTTTTCTATTTTGAGGTTTTTCCTCATTGCTCTGATTTTTCTCTTATAACATGACTAATGCAGAAATATGTTTAATGTTATTATATATATATAAATATACATACATACATATATATATACATACATATACATATACATATATATACATATATATATATATATATATATATATATATATATATATATATAAAACCTATATCAGATTACCTGCTGTCTAGGGGAGGGGGGAGGGAGGGAGAAAAATCTGAAATTGGAAAGCTTGTATAAACAAAAGTTGAGAACTATCTTTACATGTAATGGGAAAAAATAAATAAATAAAATACTTTATTAAAAAAAAAAAAAGCTGCGACTACTCTTTGTTCTGGATGGTGCACCAAGCCCTGGTTGTAGATACTTACCATTCCAACAAATTCCTGAAGAACTGAGCTTGACCCTTTGGAAATCCCTCCATGTGCCTTCTCTTCTTTCTTTTTTTTTTTCCAGTGAGGCAATTGGGGTTAAGTGACTTGCCCAGGGTCACACAGCTAGTAAGTATTAAGTGTCTGAGGCCGGATTTGAACTCAGGTACTCCTGACTCCAGGGCCGGTGCTCTATCCACTGCGCCACCTAGCCGCCCCCATGTGCCTTCTCTATATCCCTCTTCTTTCTCCTATTTTGCCCCTAATCCCTGCACTGAAAATATTTCTGAAAAGTGAAGGGGGGTGGGGTGGGGTGGGGAATGAAGAACTCAATTTTTCACCCAGGATGCATGTTCTAACTAACCACTGTAGGTTTTACCTAAAGGGCTCCCATAGTGCTCTGGACATTCACAGGTGTGGGACTGTGGCTAGATGGTAACTTAGGGGCTGTGGCTTTGCCTTCGCTGGTTTATTTTTATACTAATTAGGGTAAAATACATCAGAGATTTTCATTGGTCAACACCCAAGTGAGTTGCTACCAGGTCAGCATCACAAATCAAGGGTGGAAACTTTACTTCATGATGATCAGCCTCCTCTTTCTTTTCTTCATTAAGCAAACACTGACCTAATGCCATCCTCTGGGCTGAGGGTGCTATCATTCCAACAAAACCTACACCTGGGTCTCAAAGGCTTACAACTAGAAAAAAAAAAAGAAATGTGCCACAAAGATCAATAATACAGGGAAAAGCTTATGGTATTCTAAGAGATTTAGGCAAAGTAGGAGTTGGGCAAAGGATCAGGGAGAGTTCATGTAGGGGGCAGCACCTGGGAATCAATCACAACCCCCTACTCTCAAAAAACTTGCAGGTAAAAAGAGGGAGAGGATATTTATATAAATTGAGTCAACACAATGTAGTAGAAAGCACTGGATTTAGAATCAAAGGACTTGGATTTGTATCCTGGTACTTAGTACTGATGTGATTTTAAACAAAGTAATTAATCTCTCTAAGCCTCAGTTTCCTCATCTGTAAAATGGGGGGTGGGGGGTGGGATGGGACGGACTAGTTAGGAAGCTTCTCCAGGAGTCTGGCAACATATCCTAAGGAATAGAGCAGTTCCAGTGAGAAAGAAAAGGAAGTAATGTTTTGAAGAGGTGGAATTGAAAGTTCATAGCAATTGATTGAATTGGGAAGTGAGAAAGAAAGAAGGGTGAAAGATGATGCTGGCATTTTGAGCCTGGTGACTGGAAAGAGTCATCAATAACAATGGTGAAGTGATGGGGAGGAAGATGGTAAGTCTGGTTTGAGGTGGCTTCAAGGTATCCAGATAATGATTTCCAGAAGGTATTGGAAATCCTAGTAATGAACTCAAGTGAGATAGCAGTACGAGGGAAACAAACCAGGGATTAATCTACATAGAGACAGTAGTTGAAGCCATGGGAATAAATGAAGTCATTAAGGAAGAGATTGTAGGCAAGGAAGAAGAGGGTCTAGCACAGATCCTCAAGGAATTCTTATAATTAGAGTAAGGGAAGAGGATGACAAACCAAACAGATAGGAAAGGGAGAATGAGGGAAAGCTCAATATCGTGGAAGCCAGAAAAGTGAGTTTCAAGACTGAAGAAGCAGTTAACATAACAAATGCTGACAAAGATGAGAAAAGGTCCTTGGATATGGGCAATGGTGACTTTCCAAGGAGAAATTTTAGTTTAGAGGGGGCTCAGGCCAGGTTGCAGGAGGTTACGGAAAGTGTAGGTGGTATCATGTCTAAATTCTTTTATCTTCTAAGCTACCAGCACGGTGCTTTTGCACACAGCAGGCATCAACAGATGTTTAATGTTGAAGAAGTGGAGACATTGATTAAACCGGAGATAGCTTTTTAAAGAAGCATGGCTGTAAGGGGAAGGTCAGAAATAGGATACTTTTTTAAAAGATAGACGAGACAGGTCAAACCCCAGTGTTTTCAGAATATGGGAAGTCTGGCAATGACCAAATCTCATTTTAATGTTTTTTCATTGTACTATGGAGGTGACTGGGTTTGTCAAGACTGTCAGAAGAGTGCAGCTGTATTCTCTAATGTGGAAAGGCTTTGAGTAAGGGGCTGGGGATGGACTATCTTTTTTTCCAGGGGGAATCTAAAACAGGTCATCTTTTGACTAGACACAAAATTACAGTTTTTGGTCAAAGCAACTAATGGAAGAGGCTATAGATTGATATAGATCAACCAAGAGAAGACTTGTTGCTATTCAATGCTTGATGCTATTCCTCAAGGTCATTTTTTCATCTCCATATCCCCAAAGCATAACACAGGGCCCTGCATATAGTACTTGTTTATTAAACTTTGCCAAATTAAATTGAAATGCACAGATACAAAAGAGTGGCCAGAACTATAAGAACAGTGTCAAGAGTACTAAAACACAGAGTGAGTTGTAACTTATAAAAATTGCTAATAACAACAAAAGTTCTCTTAACAACAAAAACTTAGTAACACTGTGCAAGCAAAAAAGAGTAAAGATAATCTTACTCAATATAATAATTAAGTTGATACTGAGAAGGAAGAATTAATATATTCCGATTTTTATCTGTTCCCTTTAACCAGTATTGCAAAATCAAAAGGGTAGATTACAAATCATAGAAAGAGAACAAAAACAGAGATAGGTGAAGAGAGAGCAAGACAGTACCTAGACAATTTACATTGACCCAGGTTTCTAAGACCAAACAAAAGAAATTCCACAGGGGTGAAACTTACAAATGGGATACTAGAATTATTGCTAGTAACCTCTGAGGAACCATGGAAAACAGGAAGGTTCTGGAATACTGTAGGCTAGTAAATATTATTGTACTTAAAAAAAAAAAAAAAGATTGTGGATCCTAGAAGACACAGGGAAGGAAGTTTGATGTCCAGCAATATTCTAGAAAAAAATTGTTAAGCAGATGTTTATGATCACTTACACAAGAACAAGGTGATGAATAAGAGTCAATGTGGGTCTGCTAAGAACAAGTCATGCTAAACTGGATCAGTAGACTAGCAGAACAGAGAAATGCTTGAGACATAGTATAGCTGGCTTTCAGCAAGTTATTTGACAAAATCTCAAGGTATCCTTCTGCCTATATCAGAGAAATGGCAGCTAGATGATGGCACAGCTAAGGTGAATTAGCAGTCAATTCAATAATTACATTAAATTTATTCTAATTATTGATTCTGTTAAATGGGAAGAATAGAGGCTCTCATGGCTCTTCTTGACCCTATCCTGTTTATCAATATGCCAGATACAAAAAAAACCCAAAGCTATATGTTTGTCAAATTTTAGATGACACAAAGCTGAAAGAAAGAACTAATAGGCCAGATGAATGAATCAAGACTCAAAGCAATTGTAATAGGCTAGAGTTCTGTTAACAAAAAAGGCAAAATTTAATGGGAATAAATAGAAAATATTGCAACCATAGGAGGTTAAAATAAAACAACAACACAAGCACAGGATGTAAATGACCTACCTGGCTTGGTAATAGTTCACATGAAACTGACCTTTTAATTGATCATAGGCTTCTAAAAATGCTACGACAATCTAGGATTACAAAAATAGAAATAGGGTATTCAGAAAACAGAAAGTAATAGCTCCAACTGTACTCTGCACTAATCAAGCCACATACTGAGAACTGTTTTCACTGCTAGGGACTATTTGTTAGAAAATATGCCACAAATTTGATTGTTTGCAGTGAAGGATGGTCAAGACAGTTAAGGTCCTGAATGCCAGGAGATATTTATTGTGGAGAAGAGAAGAAAAAAGGATAGAGAGTGATTTTCTTCAAATATATGCAGGATTCGATGAGCAGGAGGAGTTCAGAGAAACCTGGAGGGACTTGCATGGACTGATGATGAGTGAGATGAGCAGAACCAGGAGAACATAGTGCACAGTATCATCAACATTGTGTGTTGATCAGCTGTGATAGACTAGATTCTTCTCACCAATCCAACGGTACAAGAAAGTTCCAAAGGACTCATGATGGAAAAGGCTCTCCAAATCCAGAAAAAAAAAAAAAAAGGAACTGTGGAATATGGACACTGATTGAACCACACTTTCTTTTGCTTTTGGTGCTGTTGTTTTTCTTTTTTGAGGTTTTTCCTTTTTGCTCTGATTCTTCTCATATAACATGACTAATGCAGAAATATGTTTAATGTTTATATATATATATATACATATATATACATATATATACATATATATATACATATATATATATAAAACCTATATCAGATTACCTGCTGTCTAGGGGAGGAGGGAGGGAGGGGAGGGAGAGAGAAAAATTGGAAATTGGAAATCTTATTTAAACCAATGTTGAAAACTAAAATAAAAAGTAAAAAAGTAAAAAAAAAAAATAATGGATAGCAAAAGGACCTGGTCAGGCATTCAATCCAAACCCTAATGTTTGAAGATGATGAAAGGGTCATGCCAAGATTTACAAAGTTATTTAAATTAGATGCATATAGTTATAGTCAATAAACACTTATCTTTTAAAATAAAAAAATATATATGCAGGATTTTCATGTCGATGAGAGAATACTTGAGACTTGGATAGCTGCAGAGAGCAAAACTAGACCAGGGGTAGAAATTACAAAAAATAAATTTTGGTTCAGTATATGAAAAAACTTTCTCCAAAGCTACAGCTAGGGGCAGCTAGGTGGCGCAGTGGATAGAGCACCGGCCCTGGAGTCAGGAGGACCTGAGTTCAAATGCGGCCTCAGACACTTAACACTTACTAGCTGTGTGACCCTGAGCAAGTCACTTAACCCCAATTGCCTCACTAAAAAACAAAACAAAACAAAAGCTACAGCTATCTTACCATAGGGTGGCCTGATTTGGGAGACAAAGGGCTCCCTGTAATTAGAAGTGTTCAAGAAAAAGAGAAGACATCTCAGTTTCCTCCATTGTAAAATGAGGAGAGTGGGCTAGATGGTGCCTAAGGTTCATTCCAGCTCATTCATGTAGACATGAATCTACATCACAGAGAGATGATATGGGAAGTTGGACAAAATGACCTCTACAGTCCTTTCCAAGCCTAAGATTCTTGATTTTAAGATTCAATAGGAGGGGCAGCTAGGTGGCGCAGTGGGTAGAGCCCTGGCTCTGGATTCAGGAGGACCTGAGTTCAAATCAGGCCTCAGACACTTAACACTTACTAGCTGTGTGACCTTAGGCAGGTCACTTAACCCCAATTGCCTCACCAAAAAAAAAAAAAAAAAAAAGATTTAAAAAAAAAAATGATTCAATAGGAAAAGGTAAAAGTAAATTTTAAAGAGGCCTAGACAGAGGTGGAAAGGTAATTTCTTTCCCAAAGATGAAAATGGTCTTTTGATGGCACATATTTAAATCTAAAATACATAGGTGTTTGTGACTTTTAAAGAATGAAATGAAACGGTTGTCACTAAGATGACTAATTTTGTAATCTCCTTTAAATGCTCCCACTGGTGTCCTACTGAAGTCAGCTAGCTGCCTCTAAATAATGTTGTTGTTCAGTCATTTTCAATCATGTCCCACTCTTCGCAACCTTATTTGGGATTTTCTTGGCAAAGATACAAGAGCAGTTTGCCCTTTCCTTCTCCAGCTCATTTTACAGAAGAGGAGACTGAGGCAAACAGGGTTAAGTGACTTGCTCGGGGCCACACAGCTAGTGTCTGAGGTTGGATTTGAATTCAGGTCTTCCTGACTCCAAGAACAGTGCTCTATCCATTGTACCACCTAGTAATACTACCTCAATCATAAGGGAAATTCTTTTTTAAGGAGTGGTCATAATCCAATGTCTAGAACTTGTCAATCCATTAACAACAAGTCCTCACCCTCACAGCCCGATGTTCTGGCTGAATTCCAGCTTAGGTAATTACTACTTTCTGTTACGTAAAGGTACCCCTGTAGTTTTCAATTAAATACAATATTATTTGCTTCCTTTCCTCAGTTGCTCTGTAGGAAAATACAAAGAAGTTGATTTTTCTAGACTGCTAGTAGGAAAAGCCATATCCATGACTGGTTCATACAACCAAAGATTTCCACGTGGAAAAATTGCAAAACAGTGATTACTATGCAAGGTGATTATTACTCTTGCAGCCTATCCATTGCACTCAAAGCACTATCCACCCTCAGAACACCAACTGTTGCCAGGACTTCTTCCTGCATTAAAAGGTCAATAAGGCTTAGTCTTTACAGACTTTCACAGTCAACTCACGCAGCTTTCTTTTTTTTTTTTTCCAAAAGAAATAGTATGGTTCATTCAGCATCTATACTCCACAGTTCTTTTTTTTTTTTCCCCTGGATTTGGAGATCCTCTTCTATCACGAGTTCCCTGGAACTCTTCTGTACCACTGCATTGGTGAGAAGAATATAGTCCTTCACAGTAGGTCAACACTCATTGTTGATGTTACTGTGTACAGTGTTCTTCTGGTTCTGCTCATCTCACTCATCATCAGTCCATGCAAGACCCTCCAGGTTTCTCTGAACTCCTCCTGCTCATCAGACTCACACAGCTTTCAAAAATGCCATCTGTAATTAGGTATTATCATTAAAAGCTGTAGATCTTTTTATTTTGATGGTGTGAGTGACTATGAGGCAGAAAGAAATGTCAAATGGCTTTTAATTGTGATCCTTCTAGGAAAGGACAATCTTTGGCAGGAGGGGATTTTAGATTTATCCAACATACTTAGCCCATTCCAAATAAATTGCATATATTTCTAGAGAAGATTCCCATCATTCCTTTCTATTGATGGTATACACTCACATATCACTGCATATTTCATTCTCTCCTGTGATCCTCATAATAATCCTGTGAGGCAGGGCAGGGAAGGGCTTATTATCCCCAACTGAAACAGGCCACATTTTGACGGAGGTTTAAGGTTTTACAAAGTGCCTTCTTTACCAAATCCCTATTGAGTAGGTAGTATAACCATTTCCATTTTACAGAGGAGTAAAGTGAGGTTCAAAGAGTTTAGTTGACTTGCTCATGGTCATATAGTTAGTGTCACAATTAGGGTTAGATTTTTTTAAAACTTCAAATCCAGTAAGTGCTCTTTCCCCAATAGCAATATTAACAAAAATAGCCCTTTAAGGTTTGAAAAGCAGTGTATGTAGTATGTATAAAATAAATCTCAATTGATCCCAACAACCTAGGCCCTATTATTATCTTCATTTTACAGATAAGGAAACTAATATTGAGAGAGGCTAAGTGAGGTGCCCAGCATTACAAAGTGACCACTGGAAGTGTTTGAAGGAAGATCTGAACTTAGGTCTTCTTGACTCCAAGTCTAACACTCTATCCACCAAAACACCTGTATCATGCTTGTCTCCTACCTTGAAAATACAATGCCATTTTGGAATATGGCTTGAATATAGCCAGCCATCATGCCCTCAATCCTGACCTTTTTAGTTCCATCCTACAATTTTAGTACAGGGAGAGGGTGAAAGGAGGAAGGAGACAGAGAGAGACACGTGGTAGGGAGAGAGAAGGTGTGCAGTAGGAGAGAGAGATGGAGAGAAGAGAAAGAATAAAAGGTAATAGGTGAGAGAGAGAGAGAAAGAAGAATCATGATATCATGATGTCCAGCTCCAAAAGGCACAGGATCACCATCAGCAAAAGGCCCAAAGGTGGACATGAATGCTTCTCCTTCATCACAGGGGATGGGACTGAAGCTACAAAAGGCTAAACAACTTGACCAAGATCACACAGTCAATGAAAGAGCTGTTAATAACCCAAGTCTCCTGAATCCTGGTCTACCACTAATTACATCTGTACTTTGATCTATATTTCAATTATGAGTGTGGTATAGTGGAATGAGACTTGGATTTGAAGTGAAAGCAAATGAGTTCCTATCCTGCCTCTGTCATTTAATACCTGTGTGACCTTGAGTATATCTTTAACCTGAGTTTCCTCATCTAAAAAATGAGGAGGGAGTGACTAGATGGCCTCTACTGTCCTTTCTAGCTCTGAATCTATGATCCTCTGATTATGGTAAACAATAACCTCCACCTAAGAAAAACACTGCAATGAATAAGCAAATTTTTCAAGTGCTGGGCAAAAGACCACCAATTTCCTCTTTATCTGTGCCAAAAACACCTTTCTAGGATAAATAGGAGAAAAGATATTGGGTTTTAATGAGATCTCCAAATTAAGAATATTATCAAAAATAATTAGCATCCAAAAAGTAATTTGATGGGGAAGGGGGCCATACCAGTGATTTCACTGGTGTAGGGAGCCTTCGAAAGAGGAAACTCCCTCTTTCCAATGCACACTAGCAGTTCCTCTATAATTTATAGACTTGGAGAGCAGCCTGGGTTTATTAAGAGGGTTGATGACTTTTCCAGCAACACAAAGATAGTATGTGTGAGGTGGCACTAGAAGTTGGGCCAAAGTTTGTTCTCTATAACTATGCTAGACTTCCACTCTTGTCATATTTTAAGCATTCATATTTTGCGAGCAGTCTTTAGCCTGTTGGGTGGGCTCCCAAAGAGAGAATTTGGGGACACATGTTTTGAATGGCTGATTTTTATTTTTTTTTTGGAGAGGGGACTTTTATGCTATCGATCTACACTCTTGGAAAAAAAGAGTAATTATTTGATAGCATTAAAGGAACTGGATATGAGAAATGGTATAGGAGTATTCAGTTACAGGTAAATAGGACAACATATTCTTGTGCCAGGCAAAATCCCCTTGGTGATATCCAGTAGGGGGTAGGGGAGCTAAAGAAAGTACAAATGGAAGTGGAAAAGTGGGCATCTTACCTTGGCTACATCTAGGTCTTCTCCCTTTGGCACATCCGCAGTTTCTGGCTCCTCACTGCTGCCCTCATCGACATCACTGTCAGCCTCTTGGGCTACCTCTTTCTGGGTATCACCAGGTGAGCTCATGTTCCGTTCTCTTTCAGATTCTATCTCAGTTAAGAGGCCTGGCGTTGGGTATTTCTTGTGCTCTCCTCCTTCCTCAGTTGGAAAAGTCTCTCCTGCCACGCTACAGGAAGGGCTATCAATGCCACTGTCTCGGTTAGGTATTTTCCCACTGCTGCCCTGCTCAACAATTGGGGCTTTTGCACCATCCCCTCCCATGGCCTCTTTGTTGGGCTTAGCAGAACAGTCCTCAAAGCTTTGGCTGTCCCCTATGTGGAGTTCTCTTATTTTGCCCAAGTCTGTACTGGATGGTTCTGGAATGCCCAGCACAGCTGGCTGGCTTTCGTCTCTCTTGTTTTTCTCACTTGAGTCTCCAGAGCCAAAGCCCAGCTCACAGTCTGCAGTGTTTGGGGATGGTGATGAACTCAATGCTGACTCCATCCTAAAGGGTAAATGGGACTGGCTCCTCTGAAGAACAGGAATGGGATGCCTATAATGAAAAGAGAAAGAAAAAGGTGAGTCTGTGAGGAGCAAAGTTGTTCATCACATAATGCAATGATTATTTGAATCCATTGCATGGCACAGCACTTGACCCAAAACATAACAAGCTTGACAAATACTTCCTCAGTGTAGACATGCCCACATAAAGCATAGCCGTACAAGTCAGGGGGCAAATGCCTAATGTATTGGATCTGCTCACAGAATAAAACAATAAATTATTCAAGAGCAAAAAGGGAATATGACAGCTTTCAAGGACATAGTTGCCTCATAGAAGAATTCATATTTGCCAAGAAGAGGGAACTGTCCAAATATGCCGATCTTTAATGATTAAATCTAACAAAAGTGGCCAGACCCCAGGCTAGGTGAGGACACATATCTCAGCCCTATCCTATCCAAAATAAAACAAAGGGACAAGAGCCTGAGGCCACTTCTTTGTTCAGAACCAGAATCAGAATCAAAATCACAATGCTGGAACTTAGAAGGACATTAAAGATCATCTTATCCAATTTCCTCATTTTACATGAGGCCCAGAAAAGTTAAGGTTAAGTTCAAGTCCAATGTCATACATACTCAATTCTCATTCAAAGCCTAGGGTTCTTTCTACTAGACCAAACAGAATTTTCAACCTGGCAGAGACCTTAGAGGTTGTATAGTTTCCTCATTCTACAGATGAGGAAGCAGCCTCAAAGAGAGGAAGTCACTTGCCCAAGGTCACACAATAGGTTAGTGACAGATATAGAACACAAATCTACTGGCTCCTGGTCTGGTATACTTTCCTTTCTACCATATTACCTACACATATTATGTGTGAGAATATTATAACATACATTTCACTCTGTTTATAGAGGACATTTAATCCTGTAATATAAATATAAGATCTTATATGTATGAATATATATGGATATCCTATTTTGTGTGTGTGTGTATATCCTATAAAATGAGGTATGGATGCTAATCCAGCTGCTACCCACAAAACCAGAAATGCATCTGGCAAAAGCAACAACAACAAAAATCATTGGGGAAGACTCCAGGGTTACTTCAGTCCTTTACATTAAAAGCAGCAATTTTCACTTTTACATCCTTCCTCATTTGGGAATTTCAAAGTGCTTGGACATGTGCAATTGGATTTTTACCGTGCTTCTGTGAAGGAGTCAAGATTAAGGCTCTGGTACATGGATAATGTATTTAAATGAAGTAGAAAAGATGCCAATTTGTTTTATTTACTGAAAATGCAATTCAAAGATTCAGAGACCATTAGAGCTGGAAGGGACCCTTATAATACATCTAGTCCTGGAATTCTTAACCTGGGCTTCATAGACATAAAAGGGATTTGTAGATAGATTTCAGAGAGTCTGTGATATTGTATGGGAAAAATTATATCTTTATTTTCACTAACCTTTAACTGATATTTAGCATTTCCTTCACTTATTTAACAACTTTATTCTGAGAGGGGATCGGTTTAAGTAGCCTGCCAGAGGAGCTCATGACACAGAGATGGTTAAGAACTCTTGATCTAATCTAATCCATTTATTTTACTGAGGAAAAAGCTTAAATCCAGAGAGGCCAAGTCACTTATTCAAGTTCTTCCATCTATTTTACAACCTGGAACTGGAAAGTGATAAGACAATTACCAGATGCTTTCAAACTTTTCAATCAAACTGCTGATGTCTGGTGAGATCTGTGTTTCTCCTTCTGCAGACAATGAGGTCCTGGATGGCCTTGGGTCAGCCGGCAGAGGTCTACGAGGCGCCGGAGGTATTCGCTGCAAATCTCTTTCTTGCCCAAGTGGTTTGAAATGGACAGGCTTAGGAGGTACTAAAAAGAAAAAAGTCAAAATTTACCTTCTTAACACCATAACATGTATTAACAAAGACAATTAGTCTAACTTCTGGAAGAAAAAAAAAGAAGCACTGTAAGTTCCTATCACATGACTGCATCCTTTGTGGCTCACTTAGGGCCACTCCACCAATTCTTAGGTCAGATATTCTCCACATAGCCCCATTTTAATGTCCCAAACGATGACCATATTTTCCTATATCCCTCTTTAAGACTCACTCTATCACATAAAAGAGAGTTCAAACAGACAGGCAGACAATATTCTTGTTACCCAACAGGATATTCTCCTATCCAAAGACTTGGTTGTGTAAGGGCACATATAGCAATGCTTCCCAATAGAGCATTAGTTTCCTGTCTCATGCTTCCTTCTCAAAGACTATAAGCAAAATGAAAAAAAAAATCCCATTCTGTGTTAGTCTTTGCAAATGGGCAACAAAAACTAGCTGGCATACAGCTGCATATACAGCAGCCCATCTAGTAAACAACCACCCACGTAAGCCAAGGTAAGAGCTAGTTTCCCCTTCCCCTTGTTTCTTGTAGGAGAGTCTTCGTCATACACTTCCTTCCTCATTTGCTGAGCAGAATCAATATGATTCTGGCCTAAGCAATGTGTCTATTAGGCTGAAGGAAGTTTAATGAGAAGACTGACCTTAAAGCTGCTCAAAAGGCACTCTGCTGGTAAACATGCACCTAGGAAAAGCTTAGTCATGAATTCACAGGATTGAGAGTGAGAAGGAGCCTTGGAGGTCACCTAGCATCTTCATTTTACATGGGGGAACTGAGTCTAAGAGAGGTGACATCCCCAAGGCAACACAAGAAGTAAGTGGCAGAGCCAGATTCATGCCAAGGTTCTTTGATTCAAATTCAGTATTCTTTCTACTGCATAGCTAAGCATTCCTTCATTCTCACCTTTTCATGTCAATGGAATAATCTTTAAATGGTCTTCTGAGTATTCTTCACAGTTAACTGTATTTTTACTAAATAAATGTTTTTAAAGAAATGGTCTCTTTCTATGAAAAGAGAAGAGAAAACTAATAATAATTCAAGTAGATTTTCTTTAAAGGCCAAATTCTGAGCATAGTAACCTAGTTCACTTTATAAATGTTCATTAAAGATACTCCATGCACAGAGTTCTATGCTATATACTACCAGAGATAAGCAAACCTGCTCTCAACTAGATTACATCTTAGGGAGATAAAAAATATATATATACAAGGGCAGCTAGGTGGCGCAGTAGATAGAGCACCAGTCCTGGATTCAGGAGGACCTGAGTTCAAATCCGGCCTCAGACCCTTGACACTTACTAGCTGTGTGACCCTGGGCAAGTCACTTAACCCCAACTGCCTCACCAAAAAAAAAAAGAAAGAAAGAAAGAAAGAAAGAAAGAAAGAAAGAAAGAAAGAAAGAAAGAAAGAAAGAAAGAAAGAAAGAAAAAAGAAAAGAATATATATACACAAATAGCTAAAATACGAATTAGAATGTGGAAATGCATAGAAGAGTTGAAATAGAGAATGGGCAAAGGAGTAAGGGTAAAACCCTTCTAGTGGGGCATAAAGGTGATAAAGGAGTAGCCAAGGATGGCTACCTAGAGGGAACAGACTGCTTACTGAGGAAAATACTTAACATTTGGCAAAGAAAATCTATATTCTATTGAATTTCTCTTACAATACAGATGTTTAGTTGAAATTTCTATAATTAGATATGACAATAAAAATTTCTGTATGGAAAAAATTACTCTGGTATGAGTATAATGACAACTACTCCTGAAGCATAAATGGGACTATATCCTATCTGATTTCCATCAGTCAATTTAAAGAAATGCATATAATTAGACTGTCAATACCTCCTTTGGGCAGCTATCTGGCACAGAGTGCTGGGCCTAGAGTCAGGAAATATCATTTTCTTAAGTTCAAATCTGGCCTCAGACACTTATTAGCTGTGTGATCCTGGACAAGTCACTTAATCCTGTTTGCCTCAGTTTCCTCCTCTGTAAAATAGCAAACCACTCCAGTATCTCTGCCAAGAAAACTCCAAATGGGTCACAGACATGACTGAAAAACAACTTAACAACAAAGTCCTTTTATGCCATTTAAGGGTGGCAGAGATAGTTCCCAAGGCGTCATGATTTTCTGAAATAAAGGATGGCCATGGTATATTCTCATTTTTCTGTTTTACAAAGAAGATGTGTTTGTGTGTATGTATTGGAATGGTGTGGGTAAGAAGAGTATTTCAGACTATTTAAGTAAAAATTTAAAATGTGAAGGTACAAAAGCCTATGAATTTATACTACTTGCCTCCAGGGGCTGTTGTGAGAAAAGATTTTAAAACCAAAAAGTAAAATGGAAACATGAGCTAGCATAATTAAATCATCATTAGAAAATTAGGCTCCTGGCCATAAATATGGCTTCCCACTCCAAAGCAAATAATTTTTCCTAAGTTGCTGTGACAAGTGATTGGCAGAGCTGGCACCAATCTGCACTTATAGAATGAGTTTCTTCATCAGCAGTTCTGTATAACAGTGAAATCACAGGTCCAGCTAAAAAAAAGGGCTACTAAGCATTTTCATACATGATCTTATTTGTCCTTCCCTACAATCCTGTGAGATATGTAGTAAACTGAGTGAAGTAACTTGTTGAGATCATAAAGCTAGTAACTGTTGGTGCCAGGACTAGAACTCAGTTCATATAACTCCTAGATCGGTGCTTTTCCCACTGTAACATGCTATCTTTCTATAGAGAATCAAGAGTTTAACGATTAAAAGGACCTTAGAGCTCATTTAGTATAATTGCTCCTACAGTACAGGAATCTCTTCTATGGTATCCCTAAGTGGTGGTCTTACAACCTCTATTTGACTTCTTTGAAGGGAGGTAGAGAGGCGTAACAGACAGGCAGAAAGATCATGGCACTTGTGCTTGGAGTTAGGAAAGACCTGAGTTCAAATTCCCAAGGCAAGCTAATTAACCTCTCTGAGCCTCAGTTTCCTCACCCTACAAAATGGAAATAATACTTGTAGTACCTATCTCAAAGGGCTGTTATAGAGAGGAAATGAGACAAAACACAGTACAGTGGATTGCAAAACTTAAAACAGCATGAAGTCAACTATTATTACAAAGACTTCACTGCTTTATAAAGCAATTCATTCCACTGTTGGACAACTCTGATTGTTAGTCCCTTCCAGCTCTAAGGTTCCATAACTTAATATGGCAAAAAAAAAAAAAAATTAAGATACTCCAGTGAGGGTGCTACTACTTGGTCAGTGCTAACTCTCACCCAGAGCTGAGAAAAGAGGGCTACTCTAATTTCTAATTAAAAATGTGTAGTATCCTTCCCTAAACCTTCCTATACAATGGACCACTGAACAAGAAATCCTATTTTGGGAAGTGCCAAAGTTTTAAAGTCTACACCAGAACTAGCAAAATAGTTAGACGGCTAAATTCCATGAGCCTGATAAATAAGGTCATTTATCTATTCCCCTGTCTTTCTTCCTAAATATTTTAATTACAGTAACACATACCGGCAGAGTTGGAAAGGAATCTCAAAAATTATTTATGCAATCTCCTCATTTTACAGATGGGGAAACTGAGGCCCAGAGAAGGGCAAGATGGTCTGAGGTCAAACTGCAAGTTAGCCTCCTCATAAGCAATGACAACATAAAAGAAATATAAGGGAATGAAAACAGCTTGGCCAATGATGACAAAGTTGGTTACCGTGAGGAAGTCAGATTGACTTTGCACTGTATGATTAAACAACTGAATCTCCAAAAGTCAAATTAATTTGAAAGAAAAACTGGATGGAAAAAGAGACACCCAAACACTTGCCTCGGGGTTTTTTCGGAGGGTTTGTTTTGGCAGCTGGACACTTGATCTGAGGTCTTTTTCCCTGTTGCTGGGCACATTGTAAAGGGCTGAGGCTTTGCAATTGGTCCCCTGCCTCTGGTGCTGGTGGTGAGTCAGAATGGTTTTCACCTGGAACAGGAGCAGGACTAGGAGCAGGGACCGAAGAGCGATCTGAAGTGGGAAGAAGAAAGAAAGAAACAGAATGAATACACGTTTCCTTTCCCTTACCAACTAGCCTCCATCCCTCTCTCGGACAGCAACTTCATTTAAATATGTGTAAATATGTAACTTACTGCTGTCATTATCTTTAAACTTCTATATGGAATAGTTGTTGCTCAAAGGATCACAGACAGTTTCAAAGAGCTTGGAGATCATCTAGTTTAATTCCTTCATTTTATAGAAGAGGAAACTAGGCCAAAAGGGAAAGAGGGTCCTGCCCAGGGTCACACAGCTAGTAAGTGCCAAGTGTCTGATGTCAGATTTGAACTCAGGTCCTCCTGAATCCAGGGATGGTGCTTTATCTACTGCGCGACCTAGCTGCCCCCTCTTCTATACTTTTGAAAACACAGGATCAAAAACTGGTCCATATGGTGGATCAATCAGGCTGCCTTGGAAACCAGACTGGACGAACTGACCAGCTACTGGGACAAGCTGTTTGAAAACAGGCTACTATTTTGCTTTAAAAATCATGTTGAGAAAAAATTATAATTCAAAGGTCTTTAATTAGACACAGTCAGAGGCTACAAAGATTTCCTAGTCTATATAAGGATTAATAATTTCTTTTACAGAGAATAAAACCAGTATTTTGCACTTCTTGCTTAATAAAATGAAATCACGGCATCCTGAGGAATATAATGTTGCATGTCCCGATATAAAGATTTAAAACAAAAAATTCTATTAAGCAAATGAGCCTATCATTCTATTATAGCACAAGTCACTCTAAGCAGTATACTATCACCCTTTATAAGAAGTTATCTTTATGTGAATTTTACAAATTGTTTAATGGTTCTTGCAGCATTTTTGCAATGATCATTACATTCTTCCTAGTATAATAAATGCTTCTTTTCATAAACTTAAACCTAGCTTCACTGCTTTACTAAGCTTCTATAGGACAATATTATTCTGTGAAACTGATGCATTTTGACATAACATACTTCTCTCCCCACCCCACAAGAAACATGTGTGCAAAAAAAAAAAAGAAAGAAAGAAAGAAAGAAAAAAGAAACATGTGTTCAGGAAAGTTTATTTTTTTACTATTTGAGTCATTTTCGAATGCTCATCATCCATACTAAACCATCACCATCAAAATGACTCCTAAAAACCTATTCTCCTTTATGAAGTCTTCCCAGACTGATCAGAGTAGAACTAATGGCTTCAAACTTCTCTTTGGATGGGACTTCAGGGTGACTTACTATTGCATGGCTCAGGGGATGAAGCAAAAGCCCTCAAAGGACAAAGACCATGACTAAGGACCCACCGTGAATCACTACAAGACATTCCTCCTCCAGGTCCAAGGCTCTTTATGCTATAGCATGTGGCCTCCTGCTGTGCAGAAAGCAGCAGTATGATGGGCCATGATTGCACTCAAAGAATACAAGGACCTGCAAGCTCCATCTGAGTGCAAACTTCCAAGGTGGGACTGTTTCATTTATGATATTAGTTTCCCTGGACCTGGCCTTAATAATCGCTGATTGCTTGATAACAAAACTGCTCTGGGGGCAGCTAGGTGGCGCAGTGGATAAAGCACTGGCCTTGGATTCAGGAGAACCTGAGCTCAAATCCAGCCTCAAACACTTGACAATTACTCGTTGTGTGACCCTGGGCAAGTCACTTAACCCCAATTGCCTCCCTAAAAAAAAAAAAAAAAACTGCTCTGCTCGTCTGTGCCATATGAAGCAGTTTATTACTCCACAGAGAACTTAGAACAATTCAATGAAATACATACATATATATGCACATACATGTGTGTATTACCTCCTATATGTAAAGTCCCATGCTTGGTGCTCTGGATAAAAGACAAAAATGAAATCATCCCTGCCCCCAAGAAGCGCACATTCTACAGCTGGGGGGGGGGGGAAGACATGTACGTGGATAAACATATAAAAATCAATTCCAATAAGAAAAGAGAATTAATAATTAGTGGATTCAGGAGAGGCCTACTCTAAGAGGCAGTAACTGGGCTTTAAGGTAATCTTGAAATTCTAAGACGGAGAAGGGGCAGAGTACACTTCAGGCAAAGGCATTAAGCGGCAGAGCAGAGAAGAATAATGGCAAAGAGCAGAGGTTAGTTTGACTAGGGCAGAGTTTGTGTGAAGAGGTATGATAGAAAGTAACAATGGACAGCTGAGGAGGAGATAGCAGAGGGCTTTAAATATGAGGCTATATTTTATTGCAGAGCTAACAGAGAGTTACTACAGATTTCTGAATAGGGCACTAAGAAGGTCAAATGTGTGTTTTTAGAATACTGATCTGGCAGTAATGTGGAGGATGGAATGAAGAGGGAAGAGCCTGGAAGTAGGAAGAACCATTAGGAATGCCTAACAATAGTCCAGTTGAGAGGTGATAAGGCCTGAACTACTGTAGAGGTTGTATGAATGAAGAAAAGGCGACAGATGTGAGGGATATTGTGGTGAGACAATCTACAAGATTTGGCTGCTTCCAATCATAGCATCACATTTTTAATTCTTTATGACAGATGAAAGGGAAATGTGACTTTAGGGTTGTGAACCTGGGTGAGAATGGTGGTGGTATCTTCAGCTAAAACAGGAAAATGTGAAAGAAGGGCAGGCTTTGGGTAGAAAAAGAAAGGAATTTCATTTTAGAGGTATTATTTTTTGCGATACATTTGAGATGCCTACAGGTCACCCAAGAGATATCCAGAATGCAGTTGGTAGAGTAAGGCTTGCGTTCAAGAAAGAGATGAAGGCTGGATATATAGATTTGGGACCCATCTGTATAGAGGTATTTGAATCCATGAAAGCTGATAAGATCACCAAGGGAGAGTATTATAGAGAGAAGGCCCTGTCTGCCATCCCCTTCCAAAGCATCCTTCATACCACTGCCCAAATATTACATACAGAGCTTCTCAGTTCTTCCCTACTTTCAAGCATTTAATGGTTTCTTATTGGTTATCAATTAAAATTCAGGGTCCTTTGCCTGGTATTCAAGGTCTTCCACATTCTGATGCTACCCATTATTTCTATGTATCCTATATTCTGGTCAAAATGGGTTCATCTAGGACCTGCTCCACCACTACTAGGCTTTCATTATGTGGTCTTTTTAAAAATTTCCCTTACATATAGAACAAGGCTTCTTAAACTGTGAGTTGTGATCCCATATGGGGTTATGTAAATGAAGGGGGGTAGGGTTGCAAAAAATTTGCTAACAGCAAAAAGTTATATATACCTATTTTATATACCTATATACCTGGAGTCATGTAAAAATTTCTCAGGTGAAAAGGGGTTGGGAGTGGAAAAAGTTTAAGGAGCCCTGATCTAGAATGCCTTTCCTTATCTCCGTTGATGAATTGATCATCCTTTAGGACCCAAATCAAGTTCTATCTTCTCCATGAAGCTTTTCCTGATTCCCTTATTAAGAACCAATCTTCCTTATCTCAGATCTCATGTAGTACTTTCTTGGAACATCACTTATGCATTTACAATATCCTACTTTATATTCAAGTTTTATGTGTATGTCACATAACTGGCTTGACAAAGTACTTTAAGGTTTGCAAAACACTTTCTATAAAATTATTTCAGTTGATCATTTTATAAGGTAGGTGCCACATATATTCTTTGTTTGGTGTGGTTTTTTGTTGTTGTTTTTTGGGTGGAGCAATGAGGGTCAAGTGACTTGCCCAGGGTCACACAGCTAGTAAGTGTCAAATGTCTGAGGCCTTATTTGAATTCAGGTCCTCCTGAATCCAGGGCCCATGCTTTATCCACAATGCACCACCTAGCTGCCCCCACATATATTCTTATCCCCATTCTACAGAAGAGGAAGTTGACCCACAAGGAGGTTAAGGGACTTGCCCAGGATCAGGTATCTATTCCATCTGTAGCAACATTTGAATTCAGGTCTTCCGGTCTCCAAGTTTTTTCTTGCTGGCTTGCTGCTCCCTCTCAGCTAGGATGTAAGCAAACCGATGGCAGAGATGATGTCTTATTCATCTTTGTATTCTCCCACTGGGTGAGGCACAGAGCTCTTCACAATAGGTAGTTAATGTTTAGTGAATTTAATTGATTGCACACTGGATGGAGAACCAGGAAGCTTATGTTGTATTTCCAGCTCTGCTACTATCTCACTTTGTGACCTTGGATAAATCACCTAAATCTCTCTAGGCTTCAGTTTTCTCTTTGTAAAATAAGGAGTTTGATCTAAATGGTCTAAGACCTCTTTGTGCCGAAGGAAGAGAGAGCTGTGGTTGTCTGGATAGGAGAGAGTGAGTCAGTCCTCAAATGCCCTGAATGAGTGTGGGGGAAGGAAAAACCCCAAAATCCCTCCCCAAGGAGCTCATTTCAGTTTAATGAGGACAGTGGAATTTAAGGTAACCTCAGTTTCCTCATCTGTAAAATGAGAGGGCTAGACTAGGTGATCTCCAAGGTCCCTTCTAGCTCTTCCTGGAATCTTGAATGTAAAAAGAAAAGAAAAAGAAAAAAGGAAACATGAACTCTACCCTGTGAAGACTCAAAGCTGAGTGTGGCATGCATATGTGTATTCTAGAGTTTATTTGTATTTATTAGCTTTTTAGATAATTCTAAAGTAATAAAGCTGCTATAATCTTTAAAAGATACAACATTGGCTCTTTGTAAATTTTATGTTTCTAGTAGAATCTAACAAAGAATCTATTAATGTTATATAAAGCAGAACTTCGCCACAGGACACTCAGAACCAGGGACAAACCACTTCCTATGCCTGCATCTCCCAAAAGCCTGACCAGTCTGTCCACCAGCCGCCGGCCGCCTGCCTGACACTGCCAGCCTCTGTCTGCCTCAAAGACAGTCAACAACAAAATCCTGTAGTCGCCCGAGCTGTGGATTCCATATATATTTTAACTTTTCTGGATATTTTCTCTCAGCATGTTAGAAAATAACGATCTGAAGAAAAAATCCAAACAAACCCTGCTCTGATCTATGCTATATAGAGTTTTGTATATAGGTTCACATCTTTCCTTCTGATGTGAACTTCATGCAACAGCAAAACATTAACTCACTTTGTGGCCTTAGGCAAGGCCCTCCCCCTCTCTGGTCCTGGTTTCCTCTTCTGCACAAAGAGTGGGTTTAATTAAAAGGCCTCTAAGGTCATTACACACCTGGCATTCTTTACTTATAAAGGAGCCACTTATACCTGCTGATTTTGAAAAATCATTTAGCTTTGCCAGGCTAGAAAAATTATTATTTGAAAAATTCTTAATTCAGTCATTAGCAAAAGCTAAGTAATGACACAGTTCTCTGTTATTAAATTCCTAGAGGAATGCTAGGCAGGAACCAAGAGGTTGAGAGTCTCTTAGAACTGCCCAGGCTTATGCATCTTTAAACTTAACCAAGGGTGAGTAGTCAAGGTCCCTTCAAGCTCAGAGGCCTTCACCGCCCAAGTTCAGGCAAAAACCACTCTTTGTGCATTTATTCCTGCACTGCTGGCACTCACAGAAGAACCCTTTCTGACGGTTTATCCAGCGTTTCCAGGAAATATCCATTCATTTCCTCTACTCTGCATGGTGGCCTGAAAGCCCAAGGTCCAACCTTTTCCTTGAAGAAAGAATTTGTTGCCTTTTTCAGGTCTCATCCCAGGTTTGGTAATTCTTTTGCTTAACTTTATTTTGTATTATTTATGGCCTGAATAAAGTGGGGTAAAAAAAGGACAATGTGATACAACGGTCAGAATTTTAAATGCTCACTGGTTTTGGCATGAAAAGTGGTAGGAAGAAATGGGAAGAGGTTTCAGAGAGAATGATAAGAACCCAGACCTATAGAGCTACCACCTAGCTTCCTCTGTGGCTTCTTTTCTGATCCTGGTAAGTGACAATCCAGGTCTCATTTCCCAAATACATCCATGTGCTTTTCCCTACTCCTGATTAAAGGCCAAGAAATTAAATGGCCAAGGCAGCTTAATTTTAACTTTTAAATTGCCTTACTTTTTAAAAAATATGCAAATACTTTACATAACTTCACATGTATAATTGATATCATATTGCTTGGCTTCTCAATGGCTGGGGGAGGGACTGGAGAAAGAGCAATCGGGAACTCAAAATTGTAAAAAATGAATGTTAAAATAAAGTAATTATTACAAAAATTTTTACAAATAAATTACCGTACATTTATCCTATTAGTCTTTAGAGAATAGCAATAATAATCAGGAAGCATCATTCCTACCAAGAGCAAATCATTTATCTCTGGACTTCAGTTTCTTCATTAGCAAAATGGGGATAAGATTGGTTTTATTACCCATACAGGGCTACTAGAAGAGGACTCCTAGAGTAACTAGCTTCATTAAAGGTTCCGTTCAAGCACCACTTCTTAGACAAAGAGGCCTTTATCAATCTCCCCTGTTGTTAGTACCTCCACTCCCCCCCAGATTGCTTTGTATATATTTTGTACTGACTTATCTATGGACCTGTTGTCTCTTCCCAGTAGAATATAAGCTCCTTGAGGGTGAGGTTTTTTTAGTTTTTATCTTTGTAAGCCTAGTACAAAGTAGATGCTGAAAATGTTTGTTGAATTAAACTGAAACTGAAGTCTAGAGAGGCTAAATAGTTGCTCTAAATCACATAGCTAAAGGACAATCTGGATTAGAACCCAGTTTTCTGTATCACAGTCCAGTGTCTTTTATACCAACTTGTCTGTCTCCATACTCTTCAGTCCCTTCAGTCAAATACTAATCTTTAAACATACTGGGAAGAGCAAATTATTCCCTTCAAATTTCTTCCTATGTGGCTAGATCATTTGCAGTGAAGAGGCAAAACACGTTAAACACATCAAGGCAGTAGTCATTTAAATTAATACACATTTAATTTAAAGAGGATTTCATAGTCTTAGGAAATCCCCATTTTAGTTGGTGACAAGCTGTCACCAAATATGACTCGACGCATAATTACAACTGATCACATTAAACACACACTCATATTCACAACCACCATTCTGCTGTAAAACATTTCAGGGCTTCCTGCCATGGAAGCTACTACGGTATCACGCAAAGTCTCTAACTCCCAAGTCAATATAAAGAGTACTTGTAAAGAAAACACATGTTACTGTTTTACATGTCATTAAAGACCAAAAAAAGAAAAATATCACTTACAAGTTTTCTATATAGGTTCACATCTTCCCTTCTGATTTGAACTTCATGCAACAGCAAAATATAACTTCCTCTTTCTAATTTTCGCAACACAGGTCACAAAATGACAGCACATTTGCATTTCTGGGTGATTACGTGAGCCTTCGACAAGCTTCATTTGCTAGGTCTGAAAACACTGCACGGGAGGGTGGAGGCCGGGAGTCATGACAAAGTTACAGTACGTATTCCTGGCCACACCGGTGCTTTAGAGCTCTCCATTAACTCAAAGCAACATTTATTTTTTAACTAAAACATTCCTCTAGTGGCTTAAAGTTTAACAGGCAATTTGCTGCATGGAAACCTTTGTCTGGGATTGAGTCACTTTAAGCCACCCCTTGTGCCTTTGTCAGGGAAGTTTTTTCTTGGGAGATCTAACTACTTCACCATAGCAGTGGACTATGGGAGGCTCTTCAGAGAGGGGCAGTTTCCAGAAGTCCTTCAGGTCAAATGGAGGACTTTGTACCCAACAAAAGGAGATCTGCTTAGCTCTGTCTTTCTGCAAGGACAGGTGAATCAGAGAAACAGATACTAATTGTCAGCCAACTTCATATGAACTGTCTTTATGAACACCGAGGCAAACCCCTGCTTCAAAATAAAAGATAGTGAAAAATGAACGATATGGAGACAAGAAAATGCATTTTTTTTTAAAAGAAAGTGGGGGACAGCTAGGTGGTACAGTGGATAAAGCACTGGCCCAGGATTCAAGAGGACCTGAGTTCAAATTTGTTTGTTTGTTTTCATTTCTTTTTTAGTGAGGCAACTGGGGTTAAGTGACTTGCCCAGGGTCACACAGCTAGTAAGTGTTAAGTGTCTGAGGCTGGATTTGAACTCAGGTACTCCTGACTCCAGGGCCAGTGCTCTATCCACTGCGCCACCTAGCTGCCCCATGAGTTCAAATTTGAACTCAGACACTTGACACTTACTAGCTGTGTGACCTTGGGCAAGTCACGTAATTCTTATTGCCTCCACAAAAAACAAAACAAAACAATAAAAAAAGGAAATGGTTGAATAAGGCAAGGCATAAAGGTGCCTGAGTGGATAGAGAGCTGGACTTTGAGTCAGGAAGACTGAGTTCAAATTCTGCCCTGACATTTATTAGCTGTGTAAGCCTGGGAAAGTTCATTAGCCTTTCCAAGCCTGTTTCCTCATCTCTACCATGAGAATGTTTGACTCAACCTTTAAGTTCTCTTCCAGCTTTAAATCTGTGATCAATAATCTTGTGACCTAACAGTTCCTCCCAGAAGTAGCAACTAGATACTGTTTCTGCAGCTTCCATTAGATAAAGATAATTTCTCTTGGTTATGTCCAAAACACCCATTTTTATGATGTTTAATGATTCAAAAAGTTCTGTCATAGCAACAATCCTGGGACATTGGTGGTATAAAGATTTAGTGTTCCCATTTTACAGATGAGGAAACAGAGGCTTGGAGAGGTGACATGATTTGCTGAGGGTCACACAGGTAGAAAACGTCAAAAGCTGAGATTAAGTATGGATCTTCTGATCTATATCTTCACTGAAACAGTATACGGAAAAATACAAGGTAGATGGATATCAAGCACCAAAAACCTCAAATAGAAAAACTGCTCAGAGAAGGACCAATGAAACACTAATGGAGAAGAAAAAGACCAGGAGTTACTAGTGAACCACAAACTAAATAAGAGTTAGGGATATTGTAGGGAGGGAAGGAGAGGTAAGAAGCTCATTATAGTCTTCTTTGGTCCAGTCTAATACCATACTATTGGTGTCTCCACCCCCCTCCTCCAAAGGTCTACATTTTGTTTTGACTCATCTGTGTACATGTTGTTTCTCTCTTGTAGAAAATAAACTCTTAGAGGGCAGGGCATTTTTTTCATCTTTATCTTTGTAAGCCCAGCACCTGGTATTGTACCTAGCACCTGGAAGATGTTCAATAAATACTGGGTTTATTAAATTGAATATAAAACACAAAACAGCTAAAGTGCTCCCCTGCCTCCCCCAAACTCAGTGGCCAAAATAGGCTCATAGCTCAGGCCTGGGTTTGCTGCACCACCCTGTCTGCCACCATGCTCTTCCATGCCTCAGAGTGATATGAGGTCAGATTAAGGAAAAAGGTGATTGGCAAGGACTCCTTCCTCTATTCTCTGCACTAGCCTATTATTAAAATACTATATATGGTCTGGGTCACTGCATTTTGATAGGAATAGGAAGACTCTATAGAAGGTCCAACAAGGACAACGAAGTTACATGGACTGAAAAGTAAGCACTATGAGGAAAAGTGAAAGAACCTGGAATCATTTGCCAAGAGAAAAGAAATTAGAGGGGGGTAATTTCATTTCCTTAAACACGATTCGATGCTTCAAAAGATCCCTTACTTTTATCCATGTTGGTGTTCCCTCTACCAGGCAGCTCTCAATCCAATCACACCTTGGGAGATTGCATACCTAAATCGCCATGGCTCCAGCATTTCATCCCCTCATATACAACCCGCTATTGATGAGCTTCTTGGGACTTGGCGGGGATTATCCTCAGATGACAGGGTTCAGAGTCTCTGCAAATTCTTTCCAGTTTATCAAAATAATCCAGCCCCTCCCCCCCGAAAAAAAAAGAAAAAGAAATAATCTAGCCCAAGTGTTTCAGTGTACAGAGAAGGAAACTGAGGCATAAACAAGGGAAGAGGCCTGTTCAAGGGTACACAGAGTTGGTGGTGGAACTGGAACTAAAACCTGGGTTTTGAGTGCCAGTTTTGAGATTTCTCCCCTTTATCTGTCACTGTATCTCCACTTCCCCAGATAGATACACTTCAATTCAAATGCCAACTGTGTATCTATCATGTAAACTGAAAAGCAGACAAAAAGAGGTGCAAACAAACAGCTAGGAAAGATTTTAGGAAGAGGGTTCCTTTTAGCTCTGGGGGAGGAATCAGGGAAGATCTTCTTGGAGGTGACACCTAAGGCAGAGAAGTCTCTGCTTTTTAGCAAATTTCTATGTTGTTTTCCAACATTATGGCTCAAACATTAAAATTCTTACATACAATGGATTGATTTTAATAGGTAAATCTCAACTAAAAAGGGTTCTTAGTAGATACACTTTTCCTAATGAGAGAACTTCATACTTGTCTCTGCAGAGAATGAAAATGTTAAAGGCTTTGAAATTGTTGAAATGATAGTATCTGATCACTGGGGTGTATAAATTGCTTTAGGTGTATAAGAAAAAGGAAGCAATAGGCTTGGGAAATTCATGATGGATGAACAGATGGATGGACGGATGAATTAATTAATAAGCACAATTTACTAAGTACTTAACTATGAGTCAAACACTGTGCCAGCAATAAATATATATATACACACACACACACAAGACAGTCCCTGTGCCCAAGGAATTTATATTCTAGCAAGGGAAGACAACACAAATGGGGATTTTGCTTTGGGAAGTCACTGGAATGGTGAGGAGAGCCCCAGGGGAGTTAAGCCAATGGATCTGCCCTTTCCAGAAGCAATGACAGTACTGATTTGATTACTATTCCCAGGGCAAGAGGGAAAAAGGAAGGAGATGGGGAGGATGTAGTATGGAAGCAGCAGCAGAGAAGATGGCAAAGAGATAGCCTAGAGTTGGATAGGATGTGAAACATGGTCTGGGGTCTTGTACACTGGACCATACATATTTGTGCTGGTTCAATCACCAATCTGAACCATCTGTCCCAGAGTGGTGGCTCTAAAGCTAAGTGAATTACATCATCCAGGGTATGGTTTCAGAAGATTGGTCTGGAAGGAGGAATGGAAGGATAAGTGGCACACACACACACACACACACACCCTATATGTGACCATAGCTTCCTAGAATGGTCACACCCATAATCCATTTAACCCAGGATTTTATTTCTGACAGAGGGAAAAACAGGTATTCTGTGGGTGCTTTGGTGGTCTTCCAAGATGTTAACCTCAAAAAGTTTAAGATTGCCTTCCACAAGTATCTCCTCTTCTCCTTTGACTTTCATGGCATTGTTCTGGCTCTCTTCCTACCTCTTTGATTGATTCCATCTCTTTCACTGTCTCCTCCTCCTCACATCCCCTTACATTCTCATTCTCATTCTCTCTCTCTCTCTCTCTCTCTCTCTCTCCTCCCTTGGCAATCTCATATGTTCTCATCATTTCAGCTAATATATGTCTATACAAATAACTTCCAAATTTGTATTTGTCACCAAAACCCTAACCCCACAACTCCAATTGCCTACAGTATACCTTCAACATTACCTCAAACTCAACATAACATAAAATACTCCTCCCCAAGCAATTTGGAACTATGCCCAAAGGGCTATAAAATTGTGAATACCCTTTGATCCAGCAATATTACTTTTAGGTTTATATCCCAAACACATCAGAGAGAGAGAGAGAGAGAAAGACCTATTTGTACAAAAATATTCATAGCAGTTCTTTTTGTGATGGCTAAAAATTGGAAATCAAAAGAATACCCATCAACTGGGGAATGGCTAAACAAGCTGTAGTATATGATTGTAATGGAATATTATTGTGCTAAAGAAATGACAAGCAGGATGATTTCAGAAAAACCTGGAAAGAATAATAACATGAACTGATGTATAGTGAAATGAACAGTCAGGAGAATGTTTTGTACATAATAATAGTAATACTGTTTGATGAAGAGTTGTGAATGACTTAGCTATTCTCAGTAATACAAGGATCCAAGAAAATCCCAAAGGACTAATGATGAAACATTCTATCCACTTTCAGAAAAAGAACTGATATTGATTGAATACAGACTGAAGCATGATATTTTTCACTTTCTCTCATTTTTTTCTTTTATTTGAGTCTTCTCAAATGACTAATAGAATGTCTAATGACTAATATGGAAATATTTTACATAAAACAGCGAAATAAAAATGTTTATTAGTAAAAAAAATACTCTTCCCTACAAAACATATTCCTGCTAAAATCTCTTTATTTCCACAGTAATCACCCTAGTTCTGGGTCTCATCACCTGCTCTCCATGCCTTCAGCAGCCTTTCCTGTCCCCACTGACAATCCATCCTGTAGAAGTTAAAATACTAATCATCCTAAAACAGTGCTTTCTTAATTAAGGTTATTCAATTATTCAAAAACTTTCAATGGCTCTCCATTGGATCAAGTTTATAATTGTAAGTCTACCATTCCAGGCAAACCATAATCTGACCTCACTATTGTGCAAATTAAACCCTCCATTTGCATATCATGTCAAAATCCCTGCCTCTGTTCATGCCATTCCCCTCATCTTCTTTCTTTTCTTTTTTTTTTTTTTGGGGGCAGGGCAATGGGGGTTAAGTGACTTGCCCAGGGTCACACAGCTAGTAAGTGTCAAGTGTCTGAGGCTGGATTTGAACTCAGGTTCTCCTGAATCCAGGGCCAGTGCTTTATCCACTGCGCCACCTAGCCACCCCCTCCCTCATCTTCTCTATGGTTTAGTGCATGATCTACCCTGCTTTCTAGGTCCAGCTCAAACCCCACCTCCTCCATGAAATCTTCCCTGACTAATATTCTAGCCCACACACTCTTATATCCTTTTAGTGCCTTCTTATGAATTGCCTTACTTGGTATTTGTCTGTTCCACATAACTTAACACTATCAGATGATGACACAAAGAAATTAAATAACTTGCCCAGGGTGAGAGAGTCATTTGGAGTCAGCAGAAAAATACTAACCCAGCCTCCTAACTTCAGATCTAAGATCCTCCAAACTACACAACTCTATCTCTCTAACATGGTTGTTGCCGTTCAGCCGTTTCAGTTGTGTCTGACTCTTCATGAACCCACTTGGGGTTTTCTTAGCAAAAATACTTAAGTGGTTGGCCATTTCCTTCTCCTGCTCATTTTACAGATGAGGAAACTGAGTCAAACAGGGTTAAGAGATTTGCCCAGGGTCACCCAGCTAATAAGTGTCTGAGGTCAGATTTGAACTAAAAAAATGAGTCTTCCTGACTCCAGGCCTGGTACTCTACCCACTGCACCAAGTGGCTGCCCTCTTCTCCATCATTGCTTCCCTCAATATTTACTATTTTGCTTTTTTGATGTTTCATGTGTGTCTATTCTAACCCTCCTTAAAGGCAGGAACCATGTCATTAACACTATCATCATCATGATTACAGGTACCATAACACTTAACACACGCAGTGCTTTCAAGTTTACGAAGTACTTTCAAAATACTTTCCCCACTGAATGATCTGCTGAAGATCCATTTGAGAAATACAGGGCATGTATTCTCTCCTCCATTTTAGAGAGGAGTAAACAGAGACTCATAGGACAACCTGATGGAGGTCACACAGGGGGTCAGTGGAGGATCTAGGATACCAGTCTTCTCTGTACTATAGCAGCAGCTTCTCCACCTTATAGCACTGCCTATTTTAATGGAAATAACATCGGTCTCAGAAACAGGGAAGGAAGGGCTGAGGGATCATTTCACCTCCCTGAGCATAGGTGACTGTGAGGAAAAACAAGATCACATGTGCAAAGTCATTTCATTTATAAGCAGAAAAGTAGTGTGTAAATAACACTTTTAATTATGACACAATTTAGTACATAAATCATGCTGCTCTACAATAGAGAAAATACTTTCTCGACCATCCCAACAATCCTGTGAGGCAGACCAAGCAGAATTCATTATGCCCATTTTACAGATGTCTTATATGTCTGCCTCTCCACAATGTTTTGCGCAAGTGGATCCAAAGTAAGTCCTCAATAAATAATGCCTGGGGGGCAGCTAGGTGGTGCAGTGGATAAAGCACCAGCTCTGGATTCAGGAGTTCCTGAGTTCAAATCCAGCCTCAGTCACTTGATACTTACTAGCTGTGTGACCCTGGGCAAGTCACAACCCCCATTGCCCCACAAAAATAAATGAATGAATGAATGAATAAATAAATAAATGAATAAACAAACAAACAAACAAACAAATAAATAATGCCTGATGGGGGCCAGAGAGGTGGCGCAGTGGATAAAGCACCAGCCCTAGATTCTGGAGGACCTGAGTTCAAATCCAGCCTCAGACACTTGTGTGACCCTGGGCAAGTCACTTAACCCTCACTGCCCTGCAAAAAAAACAAAAAGAAAAACAAAATAAATAGGGGCAGCTAGGTGGTGCAGTGGATAAAGCACTGGCCCTGGAGTCAGGAGGACCTGAGTTCAAATCCAGCTCAGACATTTAACACTAGCTGTGTGACCTTGGGCAAATCACTTAACCCCAATTGCCTCATCAATCAATCAATCAATCAATAATGCCTGATGGAAAGAATGCATTTGGAAAAGATAAGAGTATTTTCACTGAGATATTCTACAGAAAAGGCTGAGTGGCAATGGTAATTATTCTTCTACATGTCAATAATAATGTGCCTGGGGCTCCCAATTAAAATATTCACAACTGTCAGAATCAGTTTATACTTCTCAAAACATAATAAAGGTACTTGGAAATAAAATTTTTCATGCATGAAACCTCATGTAGTTTGGGGAAAATAACAGCAAATAGAGTTCTGCAAGGATCTGAGGTGCCAGTTAATCTCACCCCACCCCCAGGATGAAATGTAGGACTCACTATAGATTGGTCCCTAAGGATGTCAGTCTGATGTGCTCCTTGGCTAAAAAGGCAACAACAAAAAGCTGGGCATCTCTAGGAAAGAGACAAGCAGCCAAACAGAAGACACTTTTTCTCTTTGTACAAAGTTCTGGCACAATTGCCCTTGGAACCCTCTGAACAGCTCTGGTCTCTAAGCCACAAGACAGATGTAATGAAGTTAAGGGAATTGGGGCATGGGGGTGGGAGCTGCATGAGAACAGACTGGAGAGATGAGATCTCTTCAGTATGTAAAGAGGAGAGCTGAGAGGGGACAAGACTGAAGTTCATAAAACCATGTAGAAGATAAGAGTCCTCTCATCATACCATCAGCCCTCCTAAAATGTGGTATGCAGAACTGGGTACAGCTCTCCAGATATGGTCTGGTACTTCACAGAGTTACTCTAAGTAGGAGGTAAAGTTATCATCTTCTTCTTTTTTTTTTTTTAGTGAGGCAATTGGGGTTAAGTGACTTGCCCAGGGTCACACAGTTAGTAAGTGTTAAGTGTCTGAGGCCACATTTGAACTCAGGTACTCCTGACTCCAGGGCCGGTGCTCTATCCACTGCGCCACCTAGCTGCCCCTAAAGTTATCTTCTAAGAATTAAGATTGGGTGTTGAGAGCATCCAGGCATTAGGAGAAGAGCTGGGGAGTTTTCTAAAGCAGCAATAAGAAATTGATCCAAGGTTTGGTCAGTTTGGTAAAAACCCAGTGAAAACTTGACACATGACTCTATAGCAGGCTAAGATCAACATGATACTATGTCTTTTGGAAGCAAGAGTCTGTAGGCTATAAGCATACCAAATTGTCACTTAGAAATGGAGCAGAGCTTAGAGGCCAACTAGTCCAGTGCCTTCATTTGCAGTAAGGAAACTAAGTTAAATCGAGTTAAGGTGATTTACCCAAGGTCACAAAGTTAATAGGAGGCAAAGCATGGATTCAAACTCATCCTCTGACTCCAAATCCATCACTATTTCCACTACTGAATTAAACTATTAGAAATAAGATGGGACAGGGCTAAGGATTGGCTATGGCTGGTGTGTCAGAAGGTCACAGAAGATCAGTAATTAGTTATAAGGACAGCACGAAAAGAGTGGATCATGGAGACCAAGCTAGGCAAGGAGTTGGCTCCACGGATAGGTGCTACAGTGGATAGAGCACAGGAGTCGAGAAGACCTGCACTGGAATCCTACCTCAGACACTTATTAGCTATGTGATCCTAGGCAAATCATTTGACCTCTGCCTGCCTCCATTTTACAATTTTCTGTCAAGTAGGTATAACAGCACCTGTCTTACAGGATTGCTATGAGGAGAAAATGAGTTAAGATACGTAAAGTGCTTTGCAAACCTTAAAGCACTATATAAAGGCTGGCTATTATTATTAAGAGAAGCTGCTAGATGAGTAAATTCAGTATATTTGAAACAGAGGTGACCTATAAGGAAGGTACAATTGAAACAGTGCCTCTTAATGATGATGTCTAGACCTTAGCCAGACATGTGAATAAATAATAGAGACTGGAGATGGAGTTTAATGAAACTAAGAAAAATGTGGCTCTATGAAGTTAAAGAATTTGATGGGTAATCAACACACAACACAGAAGCTAAGAGGCTGAGCTTAGTGGTTTGTCTGACTCTTCCCCCTGCTCACCTCTCTCTTATTTTACAAACAGATGCATGAAAAGAAAGGGACTGAAACAAGCTTGCACCATGAGTTACTGGCAAAGCTGGTACTAAAACTCAGATCCTTTTGTCCAGAATTCTTTCCATTACATGATTGGTCTGATTTTCCAACAGCTATTTGGGTGAAGTCATAAAGACTCAAAAAGACTGGGCCAACTGCTCACAGAGTATCAGAAAAATAGCCAAGGAAGGAATAACTGCTCTAATGGTTGGTTTCCTATGTCTAGTGTTGCCATCACTAGGAATGACACTGGGGGACAAAGCAGAAAGGAAGACCATAATTCAAGTGCTAAACATGTTTAAGAAAGTGAAAAAAAAACAAAAACTGTTTAAGAAAGTGACCAATGATTTAAAATAGAGTGGTATAGAGAGATGGCATGAACTCCAAATGATGAGAGCCAGAGGGTGTTGATCAAATTCATACTGATATGCTGAAGCAGGGAATTTCTACAATAAAGTCAAAAGTTTTCCTGGGATGTAAGATTTAAAAGAAGATTTGGGGGTGGCTAGGTGGCGCAGTGGATAGAGCACCAGCCCTGAAGTCAGGAGTACCTGAGTTCAAATCCGGCCTCAGACACTTAACACTTACTAGCTGTGTGACCCTGGGCAAGTCACTTAACCCCAATTGCCTCACTAAAAAAAAAAAAAAAAAGAAGAGGAAGAAGATTTGGAGGACCCAGGCCTTAGAAGTACAGCAAATTGAAACCCAATTAGAAGAGAAATAAAGCACAAATGGTGCAACAGGAAATTAGACCATTTTCTGGTCAAACAAAGATAGTTCAAGATAGACCAAAGGAAGACCAATCAGCTCCAAATTCAGTTGTATGCAGGGAAATGGAAATGGTCAGAACTATAATCAAGACAAGTCATCTCTTCTTTTGAAACAGTAAAGAAAAAGGCTCAGTAATAAATGGATAAAATAACATCTTTTTTGGGGACATTTCAAGATGCTGACACAGTAGTTTATTCCAATCTCCTTTGTATTATAATGGTTCCAATCCTTGGAAGGAATCAAAACCAGTCCTGAAATGGGAAGGGAGACTAGTGGGAATATGTATCAGAAAGAACAACAGATCCTAGAAATGAAAGAGAAAAAAAATCAAGAGTCAAGACAATCTAAGAGGAAAAGGTGTCGGGGTAGGGTGAAAATCACTATGTAATGTTATATAATTTAGTATCTGTCTACTCATCTGTTCATATAATCTCTGTCTATCTACTCTGCCTATCTATCCACCTAGTTATGGATTCATCTACTCATGATCTTTGCATCTAAGCAACCAGCATCTCAGAACCTAAGAGTCACAACTATTTCTACAAGAACTATTGTCTAGTCACACCTCCCTTATTTTCTACTTCTGAATTTAATTAGATTTTGCCCATCATTTTAATTCATCAATATTTTACTCATTCTGAATATTATCATACAGTATACTAGATATCCTTCCCAACTTTGTTTCATCTGAAATTTGATAAACATGTCATCTATGCCTTTGTCCACATTATTAATATAAAATCTAGATCACACAAACCTAAGGGTCAGATCATCAGGGGTCCCTACTAGACACCTCCCCCTTCATACTGACAGTAATTCATTCATGATCACTCTTTAGATTTGACTATTCCACCAGTTACAAAGCTGGCCAACCACCTGTCTTTCTAACCAGCCTTTCAGGAAGCCAAATCTGGACTTCAGTATGTCTGTTTTTTCTTTAAAAATAGAAAACACACAGCATCGGATCTGAAGGAATAAGTTCAGTCACATAAGCATGTAGAAACAATCTATGGGTGGAACTGTATAACATCACTAGATGTTGCCAAATTCTCAAAGTAGCCATTCTTATAACCCATTAAATCTATTTCAAGTCTAAAATTCAGCTCAACATGAGGGCAGCTAGGTGGCACAGTGGATAAAGCACCGGCCCCAGATTCAGGAGGAACTGAGTTCAAATCCAGCCTCAGACACTTGACACTTACTAGCTGTGTGACCCTGGGCAAGTCAGTTAACCCTCATTGCCCCCACCAAAATAAATAAATAAATAAATGGATAAATAAGTAAATAAATAAATGGCCAAATAAATAAATAAATAAATAAATAAATGAAATTCAGCTCAGCACTTCTGATATACTCTTCACATAAGAAATATGCAGAATACAAGAATTCACTGTCTATATGAACACACATATGGGCATATGAGTACATATAAAATATACACATGCAAAACTCCTAGTAATAAGATCAGTGAAAAACAAATCATATTTATCAGCTCAGAGAGTACATGTATTTGATAATTCTCATTAAGTATCTCCTCCTTTCTCCCCATTTATTCAGTGGAGTTTAACCCCCCCCAAGTTTTCTATTGTCCAAAGCTGAAGATATCTTGAGGAGAATTCAATAAATATTTATTAAGATGCTGCTATGTGCCAGGTCCCATAAGGGTAGGTGCTGGACCAGAAGATTTTCTGATCAGTCTATCAACAAACATTTATTAAGCACCTACATTTTGCTAAGAGCTGGGGATACAAACAGAGGCAAAAGCAGTCCTTGCCATCAAGGAGCTCAGACTCTAATGTGAGAGACAACAAGCAAATAAATATGTACAAACAAGCTATACATAGGATAAATAGAAAATAAAAGAGAAAATGCACTAGAATTCTGAGAGGTTGGGAAAGGCTTCTTGTAGAATATGGGATTTTAGCTGGGACTTAAAGGAAGCCAGAGAAGTCAATAGGTGAAGATGAGGAGGGAGAATATTCCAAGCATGGGGGACTGCCAGAGAAGATGCTGAGAGATGGACTTTCTTATTTTTGGAACAGCTATAAGGCCAGTGTCACTAAATCAAAGAGAACAAACATGGTGGAGAGTAATATGTAAGAAAACTAGAGGGGTTGGAGGAGGCTAAGCTATGAAGGGCTTCTTTATAAACCTTTCCCCTTCCCTTCCCTCCCTTCTCCCCATGGTAAACTTTCTGAGTACAAGCACTATGTCATTTTTCATCTTTGAAATCCAAGCACCAAGGAAAGCAAAGCAAAAAAAACTACCATGATGATAGTTGTGGTTTATCTGTAAATATCTATTTCAAAGGATGATGAGGTAGAGAAAGGCTATAATACAAGGAATATGATACGCTCAACCAAATTATGACAGCATATACCTTAATATTTTGTGGCTTTAAAGCAAAAGTGGAAAGTATGGTGGAAGATGGTGAAATATTTTCTTTTTTTTTTTACGGGGCAATGAGGGTTAAGTGACTTGCCCAGGGTCACACAGCTAGTAAGTATCAAGTGTCTGATGCCAGATTTGAACTCAGCTCCTCCTGAATCCAAGGCCAGTGCTTTATCCACTTCGCCACCTAGCTGCCCCCATGGTGAAATATTTTCTTGGAAAATGTGATTCTGCAAGCAGGATGCTTTCAGAAAACACTGGAAATATTTACACAAACTGATGCAAAATGAAGTGAGCAGAACCAGGAGAACAAAAAGTTGTACAGAATGAGAAAGTGTGGATGGGTTCCAAGGTTCAACAGCAAAGAAAGGGAATAACCACAGCAATTAGATTACTAATCTACTGACCAAAACATTAGCAGCATCATACTCTGCAAGATGAATACTATGTACTTGCTCAAGCACAAATGTGAAGGATAAATAACTACCAATTATTCACTGTTCTTATTCAATCAACTCTGTGAGGAGATTTCTATGGTCTCTTTCAGCTCTAAGTTCTAAAACTAAGAGTTGCTTCCATTCTCTGAGAACATTCAGTTCCCTTATCAGTAGGACCGGGTCTTCTTCCTGACTTTCCTGCTTTGTCAATTACCATCATGGCTCCAGTTACACAGGTTTGAGAACCTGAGTCACCTTTCTTTTCTTTACCTTCCCATGCCCAAACAATTAATCACCAAGGCCAACTAATTCTTCCATCACAGTACCTCTTACCTATTTCTTTTCCATTTTACCACCATCATTGTGGAATATCCTTCATCACTACACACCTAAAGGATAAGAGGCGTCCAAGAGGTCTCTCCCTTCTTTACTCTAGTATATATGCTGCCGGCCTTTGATACTTTAATGTACCTATGAGGACTTTGATGTGGATAGCACCTCAATTAGTGCAGATTGCAATTCATCCATGATCTCTTATCCCATGAAATTCTCGTTCATGTTCTTTAATAGATTCATCCTTACTCCATGCTGATCCCCAGTATAAACCACTGCTAAACTGATCTACTCACAACCTATCAAGACACCTTACTTGTGTCCCAACCTTTAACTTTATTCAAGTTAGTCACATTCTCCTGAAATGTTCTCCCTTTCTTCTATACCTAATAATCAAAAGCCCACTTTAAGTACTATCTTTCATAGAATCTCAGTGCCAGGGGGCAGCAAGGTGGCGCAGTGGATAAAGTACCAGCCCTGGATTCAAGAGTACCTGAGTTCAAATCCAGCCTCAGACATTTGACACTTACTAGCTATGTGACCCTGGGCAAGTCACTTAACACCCCATTGCCCCACAAAAAAAAAAAAACCAAAAGAACAACAACAACAACAACAAAAACAGAATCTCAGTGCCAGAAGGGACCCCAAGATCAACTTTTTCAACCCTAACCTGAGTAGATATCTGTTCCAGAACACCCTTCAAATACCCTTGCCACTTGAAGACCTCCAGTGATGAACTCGCTATGATCATTCATAGCCCATTCAAAATTCAACTAACTTTCCCTGAATTCAGAAGGACCCGAGTTCAAATCCAGCCTCAGACACTTGACACTTACCAGCTGTGTGACCCTGGGCAAGTCACTTAACCCTCATTGCCCCGTCCCGCCCCGCCCCAAAAAACAAAAACAAAACAAAAAAACAGGGGTAGCTAGGTGGTGCAGTGGATAAAGCACCTGCCCTGGATTCAGGAAGACCTGAGTTCAAATCTGGCCTCAGACACTTGACACTTACTAGCTGTGTGACCATGGGCAAGCCACTTAACCCCCATTGCCCCCCCCCCCAAATTCAACTAACTTTCATTATCTGCCTAGCAGTTCTAATTCTAAGCAAAACAAATTCAAATCCCTATGGAAAAGCCAGACCCAAATTCACTGGACCCACAATTTCTCCCTCCTATGAGTTCTCCTAATGTTCAGTGTCTACACCATTCATTTGACACTTACTGCCTTGTACAATAATTTGACTTTTCATATGTAAGTCTCGGCTCTTCAGTTGCCTTTTATATCTTCATATGCTGCATGGTTATGCACATAGTTGGTGCTAAATAAAATATCTATCCTTTGAATAAATGAAAACATACCCAAGACATAATTGCGCATATATATATATATATATATATATACTGCTTAATGTCTTGGGGGTGGGAGGTGGAGGGAGAGTGGAGGAAGGGAGGTAGAGAATTTGGAACTAAAATTTTTATGTAAAAATGAATGTTTAAAATTGTCTTTACATGTAATTGGAAAAAAAATAAAATACTAGTTAAAAGAAAAAGAAAAGAAAATATGCCCAAGATTGTAAACTGCTTTCTAGTCAACACAATACTATAAACTAAGAGTAAAATTGAAGAATAAGGTAATGTAACAATCCACACCTGGAAAACAATATACACCAGTGATGAGTTCTATCAGTCTTAGGGAAGCTTTAAGCTGTACCAAAATCTTGCTCCCTGGACAGAACCCTTATATACTAATAAACAAGGAAGGGGAGAAAGGAACCAACAAAATCAATATATACTTTAGGTAATATTACAATGCACATTTCACAAACAGAAGATGTGGAAGGGGTATTAGGTCAACTAGTCCAATCTCCTTTTTTTTTTTTTTTTTTGGTGAGGCAGTTGGGGTTAAGTGACTTGCCCAAGGTCACACAGCTAGTAAGTGTTAAGTGTCTGAGGCCGGATTTGAACTCAGGTCCTCCTGACTCCAGGGCCAGTGCTCTATCCACTGCACTACCCTAGCTGCCCCTCAATCTCCTAACTTTTATAGATGAGGAAACTGAGGTAGAGAGATCAAAGTCACAAAAATAAAGGTGGCAGAGTTGAGATTCAAACCTAGGTCCTTTCCCACTAAATCCAATCTTCTTTTCACTGTGTCACATTGTTGCTATCCATTAAATGCCTTGTGTACATGGTCAAAGACATCACCAGAATTCAAAGAGAGACTGTCTCTTGGATTCAAGTCTATCAGTCTTAGACCAGAGCACTCCAAATTGTCTGCTGAATTTGCATCAACTCTGAACTCTCATTCATCATCACATCTGGCTTCTTGGGCAGTTCCCACCAGCATCATCTATCAGCCATATTTAACATAAGTGACAAAGATCCACTAATGATAGGTATTCTGGAATACAGCCAGACTGCCAGTGCAGAAGCTGAGCTCTCTGCAACACAGTCCTGCTAGCTCGATTGGCATGGAAAATAAGGAGCCAATGAGATAATGAATGTAAAATGCTTTAATCATTAAGCACAATACAAATTCACATTGCCATTATTGTTGTTATTATTGCTACAGCAGGATTCCCGGACAGCTGCAGGTCTGGTGGGGGCAGGGAGTGTGTGTACATATGTGTTGGGGGAGGGGAAATGAAGAACAAAATAAAAGTGAGAGTAAAGAGAAATCCTTTAAGGATTCATGGGGACTCAACAAAAACAAACACAGAAGAACACGCCTGCATAGTCCCAGTTTATGAAGGCTATTCACTCTTCTAATCCACTGCCTCTTCCCTTCTTCCCAGGCTTAGCCTTCAGGGACAACAAAAAGCAAAGACTTGTGGGGTAGCACTGCCTGCCATGTAGATGATGAAAAAGGGATTACAGAAGCACAAATTTCAATCGATGACAGGTCAAGCTTCAAACTATAATGTGCTGAGAGGTCTCTTCATATTTTAAAGCTTCTTGGTAGTACGGAAGAATATTGGCTTTGAAGTCAGGCACTGGGTTCAAATCTCAGCTACTTCCTACATTCTACAAAACAAGAAGGTTGTAAAAAGGCCCCTTTCAGTTCTAAATCCTATAATCCTCTTCTCCTCAGCTGGGAAAAGTGAACTTCAGCTACACTAAAACTTCTAATTAGTCAAACAACAGCAAATTCCCAGGAGGTCTTTAGCCAGTAGGACTGTTCAGGTTATGTCCTGAGCTGTGACTCCCAGGCCAGGATCCCAAAACATTTGGGTAATTTAACTTTACAGAATGAAATTAGAAAAAAACACGGTGGCTTTCTTGTACAAAATGACAAAGAGGGTAATGTTTTACATAATCATACATGTATAACATATATCTGATTGTTTGCCTCCTAAGGGAGGAGGGAAGGAAAGGGGAATAAAAATTGGAACCCAAAACTATAAAAAAAATGTTTATTATTTTTTTAAAATAATAAATAAATGTTAGTGGTGAGAGGAACCTTAAAGATCTTTCAGTCCAAACCCCTTCATTTACCCTATTTACAGCGGAAGAAAGTGAAGCTCAGAGAAGTGATTTCTCCAGGGTCACAAAGCTAGGAAGTTTTGAAGCCAGAATCCCAAACCAGATCCCTCCACTCCAAGTACAGCACTCTTCCCACTATATTACCTTTATATAATTACTAGGAGAATTCAATCCAATAACTATCTACCCTGTCCCCAAAAAATGGGACTACTACTTTTTCCTGAGTTATAAAGGGGCTGGCCTTCTCTGTAGATGAGAATAGCCCCATGTTTAAAACCTCTCACAACAGAATTTCAGCTTTTCCTCAGTCTCATTTAGTTTCTAAACTTCATGGCTATCATCTGAAACAACAATATAGATTATCTGCTCTGTAGGCACTTATCAGAGGGTTTGATCATGAATTGAATGAAATGAAGCACCTGTCCAAAGCTCCTTTGAGATAGCCGATATTTGAAGAAGCCAAGTCTCTAATGGACACATTAACTACACATTCATCTGGATTCTCCAAGTTCTGGCCCTGCATTAGGTTACACTGTAGGCAAGGACTCAGATAACCCAGCCTCAGCCCCTCAGAATTCTCAGTTAATGATATGCTTCTGTCTGTGATCAGGACAATAAGCATCTTGTTAAACAATGTTTCTGTGTCTCAGGTAAAACTGTTAAGTGAATATATTGTCTCCTCAGGGGCAGCTAGGTGGCGCAGTGGATAGAGCACCAGCCCTGGAGTCAGGAGGACCTGAGTTCAAATTCGGTCTCAGACACTTAACACTTACTAGCTGTGTGACCCTAGGCAAGTCACTTAACCCCAATTGCCTTACTAAAAAAAAAATATATATATATGTATATGTATATGTATATATGTGTGTGTGTGTGTGTGTGTATATATATATATATATATATATATATATATATATATATATATATATATAGTCTCCTCTACCTTTCAATATGCTTCCCACAAGCAATAAATTCCTGGGAAATGTTCATTTTTGCAGCTAAATTTCTATAAATGTTTTCTAGTGGCAAAAAAAAAACAACAAACTAAAACAAAACTTGAAAACCCTATACTCAATGAATTTCCCTCTTTGTCCCAGCTGCCAGGAAATGTGAAGGCAAACTCAGCATTCAGATATTGTAATCCACCCAGTTCAGATGCTTGAAAGCATCTATGCCCCTAATGGATTCTGTTTCATTTTATTCTTAAATGCCACCTACTCCAGGAAGCCTTCTCTGGCTTATCCACGTCTCAGTCATGGCTTCCCTCCACCCAACTACCCAAACTATATGAAAGAGATAGTTCCTTCCTGAGAATTCTCATAAAACTTTGCCTGGATCTTTCTTTTGCACTCTTCTTTTTCTACAATGTGTGTGTAGTCTCCTATCTGATCAATGTTAAACTCTTTGAGCAAAGATCTAGAATCATTTTCATCTTTGTATCCCCGTATATACTATGGTACAATGCACATAGCAGGTGCTTAATAAATATTTCTTGGATGAATGAATGCGCCTTCCAATTGTTTTCCATGCTACTAATATCTCCCATCTCCAATCTAGCCTTCCCACAGATGCCAAAATAATCTTCTTAAGGCACTGGTCTAATCTTATCACTACTCTATCGAAAAATGTTAAGTGGTTACCATCTTTCTCTAAATCAAAATTTTAAAATTCAAGTTGAGTTAACCTCTGGGGCAGCTAGGTGGCGCAGTGGATAAAGCACCGGCCCTGGATTCAGGAGTACCTGAGTTCAAATCCGACCTCAGACACTTGACACTTACTAGCTGTGTGACCCTGGGCAAGTCACTTAACCCCCATTGCCCCGCAAAAAAAAAAAAAAAAAAGAGTTAACCTCTACCTTCAATTTGGCTTTCATCTACCTTTTCAGCTTAATTTCATATTACTTCCAAAATGGACTACTAGCTGTTTCCCAAACTCAAAGTAACATGTTCTACTAGATAGTGCTGGGCTTAAAGCCAAGATAACTCAGTTCAGAGCTTGATTCAGACACTAGCTGTGAAATAGTGGACAGTTCTCTTTACTTCTCAAAGTCTGTTCCCTCATCTGACAAGGAAATAATGTCCACTGTTATTTTTTTAAGTCATAATCTTGGAAAATTTAATTAAACTTATTCTAGCCAGTTATATTTATTAACACCAACAATGTGCTAGTAATCCTACAATAATTTTTGGTCTCAAGGAGCTTCTGCTTCTAGATAGGTTAAGGAGGCCCTTTTTTGTCAACTTTTCCCAGCCCTAGTTGTATAGGAAATACAAACTACTACAGAATCTCTTCTTCTGAGGCCAAGGACAAACCCTCCTTGTACACCCCCTTTCCCATTACCGTTAGCCCTTCCTTAGCAACTAAGGATATGCAAGCCTTTTTCTGAGGTTTCAATTAACTCCAAGAAGGTGCTTTAAAAATTAAGGGGGTTTTTTGTGATTAAAAAAAATAATAAGTTTTGGGGGGCAGCTAGGTAGCACAATAAAGCATGGCCCTGGATTCAGAAGGACCTGAGTTCAAATCCAACCTCAGGCACTTTACTAGCTCTGTGACCCTGGGCAAGTCACTTAACCCTCATTGCTCCACACCAAAAAAAATTAATTTTGGGGGGAGAAAGGCACAGTCTGGCTCTCTGCTAATATTCCTACTAGTGCCGCAACCCAGAAAACACTTGTCTTCCTTATAAGTTAAAAGGGTTCTTGTAAACTTGGATGGATCTATGATCTCATTCCCATGGGTACCCTCTTCAACACTACAAACACATTAATGTGCCCTCTGATCCTGTTGACCTTGTCCTCCGATAATATCCATAGAAGGTCTACCAAACAGTTAAGAAGGCCTTCCTTTACATCTTTTGACAATGGATGGAAACCAAGAGAACCCAGGGGCTATTCATCAGCTATTCCTTGTCCATGTCACTTAATTAGTCCACCTTCTTTTCTAGTCAAACTTTTTTTGATGACATTCTTTGTACCATTTCACTTGTTTAGTGACTGGATGTATAATATGGCTTTCTCACAATCACAATGAACCTTTCAATTGCCCTTTAGATGATCTTCATCCTTAATTCTTCAGACACTATGGTATTCCATAACTCACAACCATACAGTATCATCTAAAAATACTGTCGTTAAAAACAATGACTTTCATTTGGAATTACCTTTTCTAGAATTTTTCTAAATACATGTTGATAAGAATTATCTCCTACCCCAAGAAATTTCTGGCATGGTTCCCCATGCATCTGGTGACTTGGTTGTCCTAACAACTACCTAAATACAACAATTTAAATAATTTCCTTTCAGAAACATTTTCTAAGAAAATGTGTTTTCTTTGGGAAGTAAGTTTTGACAAGTAGTTTGATGAAATACAGATTTCATACATGGAAGATAAACTGGCCAGTGTAGATGTAGACTTAGGAAAAAACAATTAAAACTGGCAGGAAAAAAATAATGAATTCGAGAAAAGCTTGGCTTGAACCCAGAGACAGAGGGGCACCGAGAAGGCCTTCTTCCAAAAGGGTCAGAGTAAGCACAGCATGAATGTACAGGTCTATTATGAGAACATCTGAGCTTGCAGAGAAACAGCTATCTTTCATCTTAAACAAGGAGCATTTATCAAGTGTCTATATGTCTAACTGTGTGATATTTGGCTTTATTTCACCACAGGAAAAACTAACTTTCAAATGGACACTGTGACAAAGAAATAAATAAGCATAGCACTCAATAAGTGTCAGTTGAATTAAATGAAATTTTAACCTGACTTTTAAAAATTCAAGAAAGAGCTTCATAGATGCTTCTTATATTTTCTATATCTGCTCTTGACCTGAAAACATTAGCTATAAAAAATTTTTCAAACACTCTTCCCTCTACCCTGAGTCTCTCATCCACATTGGAACTTTTACCACGTTCCAATACAGATCATCTCAAGCAGTGGCACTGCTCTTGCTATATGTATTAATCAGAAATATCTCTCTCAAATAAAAGCGAACCTTCCATTTGCCATATTTTAAAGATGAAGGGAAACAAAATCGGTATAGCAAGGAAAGGTCAGTTCATGTCAATACAGCTTCTACTGGCATATGCAGACACTTTTATTACACAGATGTGCAAAAAGAACTCTAATAAGCTAAAAGTAGACACATGCCCTGAATATAAAAGGTCATATCATAAAAATAGATTAGAGGAGAATGGAAAGAGGTACCTTTCACAAATATGGCTTTGGGGAGGGAGGAAGAGATTCTTTATCAAATAAAGGACAGGGGACGAAATAAAAAAAATAGACAATTGTGATACATAAAACAAAAAGCCTTTACAGGAATAGAATAAATGAAGATAGAATAAGAGAAAAATTAAGTGGGAAAACATTTTAATCAAATATAACAGTAAAAATCTGATGTCCAAGATCCATAAAGAATTAACAAATATACAGGGTATCCCAGAAATCTTAGTGCAGTTTTAAGCTTTAGTAACTTAAAAGTAGTAAAAGACTAGTTTTTAAGGGGCACTAAGACTTTTGGGAGACCCTGCATAGTATTAAGAGCCATCCCCTAATGGAAGATGATGATGACTATGATAATAATGATATAGAGGAAGAGGATGAGAGCTAGCATTTAAAGTGCTTTAAGATTTGCAAAGCAATTTACAAACATCTCATTTGAGCCTCACAACAACCTGTCCCCATTTTATAGATGAGGAAACTAAAGCAGACAAAGGTTAAATGACTTGTTGAGGGTCACAAAGTTAGTAAGTGAGGAGGGCAGTGAATGCACCTCTCCTCGCTTCACAACAACTTGGAAGCACTGAAAACTTGCAGACCCCCCAAAAGTAGCTCTGAAAATAGCAGCACAACAAACCTGAAGCTTGGGACAGTGCCTCCCCACTCCCAAATGAACAGAGCCCAAATTTAATATAAAGTTGAAAGTCAAGAAATAGACTGAAATGAGCAAACAATTTTAAAAAATGAAGAACTTGATCATAAAAAGCTACTATGGTGGCAAGGAAGACAGAAATAGAAATGCAGAAGAAGACAATAATCCAAAAACAGCTGCAAGCAAAGGCTCAAGTCTAATAAGAATTCCTAGAAAAGTTAAAGAAAACCACAAGATTTAGTGGCTTCCATGATAAAGGAATCTAATATTATAGAAGGCAAATGAGCTCAGATTATAACCAAGAATAACGTACCCAGGAAAATTTATCATAATCCTTCAGGGGAAAATGGACATTTAATGAAAAAGAGGACTTTCGGGCATTCCTGATGAAAAAACCAAAGCTTCTTCATTCCTGTTAAATAGTTTCTGTACTCAGAGCAGTGGATTTGTGTATAGTGCCTGGCACACAGTAAGTGCTATATAAATGTTAGCTGTTGTTATTGTGTTGTTGCTACTACTATTAGGACATGGAAGATGCATTCAAATCCCAATGTACAATTGATATTCTTTGCTTGCCTTCTCAGTAGGTGAGGGAGAATTTGGAACTCAAAATCTAAAAAGAAAGAAATGTTAAAAATAAATAATAAAAGAATTCTTTTAAAATCACAACTTCTTTGGGTTTTAGTTTCTTCATTTCTGAAAAGGAACTGATATTTAACTGTTAATTCTATTGAATCAGTTTGTAAGTATATTCAGTAGAACTAACTTAGCTGGGGTAGGGGTGGCAAGGAAAGAAATTATGAGCAAATACTTGTATCCAGGAATTTGTTGTTGTTGTTGAGTCATTTCCAATCATGTCCAACATGACCTCATTTGGTGTTTTCTTGGCAAAGATACTGACATTTCCTTCTCTAGCTCATTTTACAGATGAAGAAACTAAGGCAAACAGGGTTAAGTGACTTGCCCTGGGCATACAACTGGTGTCACATTTGAACTCAGGAAGAGTCTTCTTGACTCCAGGCCTGGAACTCTATCCACTTCACCAACTAGCTGCCTGTATCCCGGAAAGAGAAACATTAATTCTGAGGGATTCATTTTAATAGTAAACCAAGAATCACCTAGCTAGGGTTTATGTCACTGTGAAGGGAACATTTCTAATATAAAAGAATAAATTATAAGGGAAAAAATCTTCTTCAAAAATCAAAGCAGCTGAGAGACAGGCAAAAGGTTAGACTAGGGAAAAAACAGATCAGAACCCAAAGTGAGAGCCTAACAACTTGGAAACAAAGCCTATACTTTTTTTTTTTTTTTTAGTGAGGCAATTGGGGTTAAGTGACTTGCCCAGGGTCACACAGCTAGTAAGTGTTAAGTGTCTGAGGCTGGATTTGAACTCAGGTATTCCTGACTCCAGGGCCGGTGCTCTATCCACTGCGCCACCTAGCTGCCCCCAAAGCCTATACTTTCTATGTGAGAAAACTACTTTCACCAAATCAAAGAGATTTTGTATCCTGTCATTAGGACATCCATGCCCTAAAAACTTCTTCATTCCTGTTAAATAGTTTCTGTACTCTAAACAGAGCAGTGGATTTGTGTATAGTGCCTGGCACACAGTAAGTGCTATATAAATGTTAGCTGTTGTTATTATGTTGTTGCTACTACTATTAGGACATGGGAGATGTATTCAAATCCCAAACTCTGTAATTTACTACTAGGTGAATGTGGACAAGTCACAAGTTATCTGGGCCTCAGTTTCTTCATATTCAAAATAAGAGGATTAGAGATCTGAGGTTCCAAAGACATAACCTTCAAAAAATCCTTCTCTTACCCCTACCCAATTTGCCCTCCAAGTTCTTCAGATAACAACAGTAAGAAGTTATCCTAGCAGTAAAAAAAAAAAAAAAAAAGGCCAGGGAATCTACCGTTTGGAACCTGTCCTGTGCTTCTGTCATCACCACAATAACAGGGTTAGAGGTTATATTAATAAGCAAAATTTATAAGCATAGAAGCAGCTGAGAGTTGTAGTTCATACATTTACAGTTAGATCCCTTTCATTTCCAGAGCCAAGGGTGCTTATAATTGAAAGTACAGAAATAAACCCACATCTGGTAGATGAATTCAAGTGTAAGAGACAATATATTTTCAGATGTTACAAATCTGTTGTGAAACCCAATGCTGCTCATTCAGCCTCTCCCACTTCTACTCTCTCCTACTTTGACTCTTCTGAATGACAGTGTGTAGAGCTATGAAGTTACCTGCCCAAAGTTTGCTTTCATCATTGGCAGCTGCCTCTTTAAAGGATTTCATTTTTTTTTAATGCGTTAATAAAAACTCCAAAAGGTAAAAATAATACTTAGACTTCAACAAACATTTCTTAAATACCTACTGTAGACAGAGCAGTGTATTGGGAGAGATACATAACTCACATAAGACAAAGCCCTTGTGTATAGGGTAAAAAAGGACAGCGTGGGGCTTATGATCCAATAAGATTGCTTCTTGAATTATTAAGACTCTTGCTGGGATCCTTCTTTAGGATTCTATCTAAAAGGGATGTACTTATTCATTAAGGATAGACATAGGGTAAACCCTTTGCAGAGGCAGTACACTATGGGTATGGAATATTGCATATAATGTCAGGACATGTTGGTTAGTTTTGCTGGACTGTTGTTTTCTCTAATTTATTCTCTGTAATGGGGGTAGCTCTGTGGAAGAAAGTAGGGGAATACCCTGGGAAACACTCTCTTGGGTCCCCAGTTCAATCAGTGAATTGTCTGAAAAATATAAACATCAAGGCAGGTAGCTAGACCAGATTACACACTGGAGTCCCCTCTGTTACATCTGTGATTCTATTCATTCTTTGAATTTTAAAACCCACATTTCAGGGCAGCTAGGTGGTGCAGTGGATAGAGCACTGGCCCTGGAGTCAGGAGGACCTGAGTTCAAATCCGGCCTCAGACACTTAACAATTACTAGCTGTGTGACCCTGGTCAAGTCACTTAACCCCAATTGCCTCAATAAAAAAAAAAAATCCACATTTCACAGTGCCTAATTTGTAGTAGAGGCTCCATAAAGGTGTTGCAAAGTTGGCTTAGAAGAACCCTGGGAGTCAGAATACTTGAGTCCTATGTGACACTATGTGACAAATGACTTCCCCTGTGTACGTCTGTTTCCTCTTTTGAAAAGTAGGAGAGGATGCTAGAGACCCAGGTTCTGTATTGAACCTCAGACCTTTCAGTCATCCCCTCAGTGCCATATAGATATCCTGCCTGTAACTTCCATTACTCTGGTACCAAAGCAATAACCATCACTTTATTTAAGGGCTCCACCCATAGAATGAAACTAAAATTCAGTAAATCCACAAAGGTTATTAACAATAACTCATCCAATGATCAATTATTCATTTGATTCAACCATAAGCCAATAGAGACTCCCCTCCCCCCCACAAAAAAAACCTGGTGCTGAGGTCATCAAGAGTTACTAAGAGTGTGACCCTGGGCAAGTCACTTAACCCAAATTGCCTTACCAAAAAAAAAAAAAGAAAGAAAGAAAGAAAGAAAAGAAAAGAAAAGAAAAAGAGTTACTAAGAATTGCCACTCATGGGGCAGCTAGGTGGTACAGTGGATAAAGCACTGGCCCTGGACTCAGGAGGACCTGAGTTCAAATCCAGCCTCAGACACTTGACACTTACTAGCTGTGTGACCCTGGGCAAGTCACTTAACCCTCATTGCCCTGCAAAAAAACCCAAAACAAAACAAAACAAAAAAAGAACAAATTAGGAACAACAGTTACTCCCATTCAACTCATGGCCTTCCAATAATAATAATAATAATAGCTCATGTTGGCTTATAACTGCAGTGCTTTACTCACAGAAATCCTGTGAGACAGGTAGTAAAAATATTATAGTCTCTATTTTATAGATGAGGCACCCAAGCCCAAAGAGGTAACTTGTAAATGTACCCTCAATTATAGGTAAAATAAGTGCTCTGAAAAACTTCAGAGGCTAGCAAGTCAGTCCATCTATAAGTATTTGTGCTTATTATGTGTCAGACATTATGTTAAGGGCTGGGCATTACAAAGCAAGGCAAAAACAGTCGCTCAGCTCGAAGAGCTCATAGTCCACTCACTAGCTGTGTGACCCTAGGCAAGTCACTTAATGCCCATTGCCCCACACACACAAAAAAGAATTGCCATTCATTCCAATAGAAATACTTTTAAAAGTAGCCTATTCTCAGATATCGTATATATAAATATAACATTTAGGCTCATTGGAAAACCACCAACCTAAAATAACTACTGTAAAATAAGCTATAATCTTAGAAATGGTAATATAACAATACGTTGTAATAGCAGGCAAGCTTTTGCTAATCAACAAAGAATACTGGGAAAAGCAAGCTAGAGAGTAAATAATCCATCCCTAAATCCCCAGTTTCAACTCATAGGTTGTTGTTCAGTTGTTTTTCAGTCATCTCAAATTCTTCATGACCCCATTTTGGGTTTTTCTTGGCAAAGATATTGGAGTGGTTTGCCATTACCTTCTAGAGTTAATTTTGCAGATGAAGAAACTGAGGCAAACAGGGTTAAGTGACTTGCTCAGTGTCACACAGCTAGTGGCTGAGGATTTGAACTCAGGTCTTCCTGACTCCAGGACTGGTACACTACCACTATGCCACCTAGCTGCCCCATCTCAAAGGACAAAGTCCAGTTCTTTAGAAAACTATACCCTTAGATTAGAAAAGAATCATACATCAAGCCCTGAGAGCTCCATAGAATAAAAAAAATAAGGGTAAATTAGTTTTTTGTCTTTGTGGCCCCAGCAAGTGCTTAATAAATATTTCTTGGAATTCAACTTGTAGAAATATCTGTTAATGGAATATTATTGTGCTATAAAAAATGACAAGCAGGATGACGTCAGAAAGGCCTGGAAAGACTTGTATGAAGTGATGTATAGTGAAGTGAGCAGAACCAAGAGAGCATTGTGCACAGAGACAGCAGTATTATTTGATGAAAAACTGTGAATGACTTAACTATCCTCAGCAATTCAATGATCCAAGACAATCCCAAAGGACTAATGGTGAAGCATACTCTCCACCTACAAAGAAAGAACTGATATTGACAGAACACAGACTGAAGCATGCTATTTTTCACTTTCTTTCATCTTTTCTTCTTTTATTCAAGTTTTCTTAAACAAAATGACTGGGGCTGCTAGGTGGCACAGTGGATAAAGCACTGGCCCTGGATTCAGGAGGACCTGATTTTAAATCCTGCTTCAGACACTTGACACTAGCTGTGCGACCCTGGGCAAGTCACTTAACCCCAACTGCCTCACCAAAAAAGAAAAGAAAAGAAAAGAAACATACAAGATTACACGTAAAATACAAGAAGGAAAGAAAAAATTGAATATACCAAAAGAAAAAGGTCTATCCCCCCAAAATACCTATCCTGAACAAAATGACTAATATAGTAATGTTTTACATAATTGCACATGTATAACTAACATCTGGTTGCTTACTGCCTCAGGGAGGGGGGAGATGGGGAGGAGGAATAAAATTTGGAATTGAAAACTATAAATAAAAATGTTTATTATATAAAAAAAGAAATATGTTAAGAAAGTCTATTTCAGTATCACAATAACTCAAAACTACAAACTCTGAGATCATCAAGCCCTCCCCAGACTTGAACAAGAATGCCCCTGACAGTATCCCTCCCAAGGGGTCAGTCAGCCTCTGTGTGAAGCCCTGCGGGGCCAGTGAACTCACTATCAAAGCAGCCCATTGCACTTTTAGACAGCTCTAATTAGTAGGGATCATTTTCCTTATTTAAGGCTAAACTTCACCATTGTTTCTAGTTCTGTAATCTAAGGCCAAGAAGGACCAAGTTTAATACATTTGATTTGTGTAGATTAACCAAACAGGTTTTTAATACTTACATTTTTTAGCAAGCACACATTTTGATGCTGCTGTTTCTAATATTCCAATATTCAATTTTAACACTAAATTATTACCCACCTACCCCATTTCCCATCCCCAACTTAATAACAATAATGATAATAAGCCAGAGCCTATTACCAGGCACTCATTCAACTGACTGGTCTCATAAGAATGTTCAAAAAGAACAGAATAAAATGTGTAAACAAATGGATAAAATACAACATTTGAAAGAATAGAGTGTTACCATGGCTGCAAAGAGAAATATATTACAACTGGGAAAACCAATCAGCTAAAGTTGATGTGTAGCACCAGGTCCTGAAACCTGCCCCATTCAAACTTGACTATTCCTTCAGAGACATGCGGACTGAAGTCCAAAAGTCCCAGATGACAAACTCTTTAAGAAAGCATCAGCCCAGGGGGCAGCTAGGTGGCACAGTGGATAAAGCACTGGCCTTGAATTGAGGAGGACCTGAGTTCAAATCCAGCCTCAGACACTTGACACTTACTAGCTGTGTGACCCTGGGAAAGTCACTTAACCCTCATTGCCTTGCAAAAAAAAAAAAGAAAGCATCAGCCCAGTCTTCAAAGCATCAAGTGGTAACCACTCAAGTGGTAACCTCGAAACTCCACATGATCTTTTCTTTTTTCTTTAAAATTTTATTATTCCGGGGAAGCTAGGTGGCGCAGTGAATAGAGCACCAGCCCTTGAGTCAGGAGAACCTGAGTTCAAATCCGGCCTCAGACACTTAACACTTACTAGCTGTGTGACCCTGGGCAAGTCACTTAACCCCAATTGCCTCACTTAAAAAAAAAAAAGGAATTTTATTATTCCCCAATTACATATAATAACAATTATAACATCCATTTTTTAAACTTTGTGCTCCAAATTCTCTTCCTTCCTCCCTCCCCCCCCACCTTAAGAAGGCAAGCAATTCAATGTAAGTTATACATCTACATGACCTTTTCAACGCGACATGAAAGGTCTATGGCTTTTTAATGACAACTAAGAGGCATTCTTGTTATATTACTATAGCCATCCTTTTTATTCTAATAGTTTTCCACTACCACAAGAACAGAAAAAATGTGAGTTGTGTGCATACATACATATAGCATGTATATTTTATATATATACATATATGTATACATACATTAATCTCCCTCCTCCCCCACCCAGGAAAGTCTCAAAAATTAAGATTCAGATTGGTTGTCAGTCCACATTTGTGGAGGGAGTTTCCACACCAAGAGCTACCCTCCAGTCTGACAGAGGTGGGCCTTGAGGTCAGTACTTTCTCTGTAGTTTATACTCTAGCTGCCCAGAGGACTAGGAGCTTAAGAAACTTTCCGAAGTCATAGAACCAATATGTGTCAGAGGCAGAACTCGATCCCAGCCCTTCCTATGTGAGCCTGTGTCTATGTCTCCACGTCTCTCAATCTCATTTCGTCTTCTCTCCCCTCTTTGACTACGTGTGCCTTTCACTGTGTGTGTCTCTATTACTATATGTCTCTCTCACCTTTTCACCGTCTGTATATGTATCTCTATGTATCACACTGACTCATCGCTTTGCACCTCTCCCTGTCTCACTCTTTCACTAAGAGTATCTCTGTCTCACTGTCTTTGTCTCTATCTCGGTCTTTCAGTGTGTGTCTCTGTTTCTGTGTCGCTATGGGTCACTTTGTTTACATCTTGCGCTCTCACTCCCCGGATATATTTTGCTATTACAGTTAATATTTAATTTGCTGTTATTAAAGCATAAAACTTGCATTTTGACTTCTGGATACCGTGTATATGTATGTATGTGCGTGTATATACATGCAGGCGTGTGTGCATACAAACACAGAAAGCATATTCCCCGAGTCCCTAATAAACATTTTTAGGATTCAAAAACAGATTCATTCACGCCTTACTTACAAGGCCAGACCCTTACATCAGAGGACAGAACGCCAGCGCCCTCCTCTGCCTGACAGGCCTTCCAAATGATTGTTCACTCAGCAATCTTCTGCCCTATGATAGGTCAGGCCGCTCAGCGGCTCCACCAATCAGGAGGCAGCATCCCGTAAAGGCAGCTGGGATTGGCTGCCAGGGCAGGGAGAACCGCCAAATTTAGACCCCCCCCCACTGGGCTCCACCCTACCCACGCCCCCCAATCCCCCCAACATGTATTTATTCATTAATAAATTGGCATTCTGGTTTATAATTCAGTCTGTTTTTAAGGGGTTTTTTTTTTGTATTTTTTAACTGTGGCTTGATTAAGATGATGCTACCAAGATTTCAAAATGGAGCATCTCCATTCTTTGTCAATGTAGGAAGTAGCCCTTGGAGGTCTTCTAATCCAACCCCTTCAGTTTACAGAAGATGAAACTAAGGCAGAGCCCTAGAAGTTAACTGATTGCCCCAGGGCGAGTCACTCAGACTCCTCCTTCTACAGCAACATACTGCTGTCATCGGCTTCCCTTCACCAAACTGTTTTCTGTAAGAATACACCAGAGATAAAAGTACTCATCATAAAAATGCCCTTAAGAACAAAAACTCTGGACTCCAAAGTTTCACCACCACCACTTGATTTTTTTTCCCACATGAATTAATTTATCTCTAATAGCTTAAAACTGTATTAGGTGGTGCAATGGATAGAGCACTGGCCCTGGAGTCAGGAGTACCTGAGTTCAAATCCGGCCTCAGACACTTGACACCCACTAGCTGTGTGACCCTGGGCAAGTCACTTAACCCCAATTGCCTCACTAAAAAAAAAACAAAAAAAAACCCCTGTATTAAGGGGGCAGCTAGGTAGCACAGTGGTTAAAGCACCTGCCCTGGATTCAGAAGGACCTGAGTTCAAATCCAGCCTCAGACACCTGACACTTACTAGCTATGTGACCTTGGGCAAGTCACTTAACCTTCATTGCCCCCCCCCCCCCGCAAGAAAAGAAAAAAAAAACCTGTATTAAGACATTTGGGACACATATACATTATGTCACAATTATTAAAGAAAAAAACTTATTTTCTGCTAAGCTATGTTGGTGTATGTATCTTTTTTGTTGTTCAGTCATGTCCAATTCTTTGTGACCCCATTTGTAGTTTTCCTGGCAAAGATACTGGAGTGGTTTGCCATTTCCTTCTTCAGCCCATTTTACAGATGTGGAAACTGAGGCAAATAGGGTGAGGTGAGTTGTCTAGGCTGACACAGCTAGTAAATGTCTGAGGCTGGATTTGAAATCAGAAAGATGAGTCTTCCTTATTCCAAGCCTAGTGCTCTATCCACTGCAACACGTGCCTTATGTGCATGTATATATGTGTACGTATATAGACATATGTGTACGTATATAGACATGTGTATATGTAATGTGTATATACACGTGTGCATGCATGTACATTATATACATATACACATGTCTATGTGTGTGTGTCTTTCTCTGAGTCCCTAGTAAATGCTGCTAGGACTCAACAATAAATACACTCCCTAAACCTGACATTTGCAGAACAATATAAACCTTTACAACCAAAGGTTAGGAACTTCAAAAGATACTTTCCTTCCATAACTCTGTGAAGTAATACAAGTGTTATTATCCTCAATTTGCAAGTGTGAAAATTGACACCCACACAAGCTCATTGACTTACTCACAGTCTCAAAGCTTTCATCATGGCTGAATTTAATTCCTTATTCCAAATGTTGATCCCACTGCATCACATTGCCTCTCAACCAGGGGAGTCTTTGTTATGAAAATGAGGGTAAATTCTGCCAGAGTAGGGACAGGGAACACTAGGCTTCCCAAATAATCACTTTACCCACTACATCAGCTCAGGTTTTTTGGTTTGTTTATTTTTTTTAAGTGAACTTGGGATGTAGTACAATGTAAATGGAACTAACTCTGGCGTTAGAGGATCTAAATTAAAATCCTTATTGATCTAAATCAATAAACATTTATTAAGTACCTACTAGGTGCCAGCCACTGTTAAGTGCTGTGTGACCTTGGGCAAGGCAAGACCTCCATAAACTTCAGTTTCTTATCTGAAAATGAGGGAGTGGGGGTGGGGGGATAGATGGCCTCTGAGGACCTTTCCAGCATTAAATGTATACTCCGGAGTTCAGTGATAGTCCTGGCAGTTAGTCATTGTGTGACCTTGGACAAGTCCCTTCTCCTTGCCAGGTCTGTTTTCTCCTTTGTTTAAAAAAAAAAAAGTAGTTGGACTCAATTTAGATGACCTACAAGGTCCTTCCCAAATTCAACAGTCTGCGGCTGTTTTATGGCCTCTCCCTGCCCCCCCAAAAAGTCCCCATAGTCTATAATTTATTCAGAGCTGGATTTTCTTAATGAGTCCTTCACACTTAATGAGAATCTCACATTCAGCTACAACAAAGTACTCATGACTCCCTGATTTTATTTTCTCCCTTATTAGAGGAAAATATTTAGAGGCACTAGTAACCTAACACATGAAAAAGGCTCTAAGACATCTGAGACAGGGTCCCTGTTGTCATGGCAACCGCACAGGCAGTGGCATTTGAGAACAGATTTTTTAAAAGCGAACGATCTAATTTTTCCTTACCGCCCACTTGAAAAGAAATGTTAAAAAAAAAAAAAGGTAAAAATAAACTACTATAGGGCGAGACAAAAGACAAAACAAATGTGTACATTGTCATCAACAGATGATGTTATAATAATCATCCATGGCTTCCATATCAACCAATTATAATCATTTCACCACTAGAATATTTATCCAAAATATCAACAGAAAATCAAATGCTGAGAATCCCTTATTATACCTTCACATTCTGCATTCAGACACACATGCCCTCAGATGAGGGAGAAACAGACTGTGCCCACCGATAAGAAGACAGCATCACCACCACCACCCCCAAATCTTTCCAGTTATATCCACTCCCTAAAAGGCTAGCTTTCCTCTTTCTCGCAATGCACACACAGTCCCACACACTTTTCCCTTTCCTGAAATGCACACACGGTCCTACACACCTCTCCCTTTCCTGAAATGCACACACATAGCCCCGCACATTTTTCCCTTTCCTGAAATGCACACACAAGAGTCCCACAAAACCCCCTCAAGGAAGCACCACCTTCAACTGGCTTGGATCTAGCAGCAAAGACTCACCCACGTGTAGGGAACAAAGTCTCATTCAAAAAAAAGCAAAAGAGAGTGGCCAAGTTTCTAAGAGGCGAGTGACTTGCCAGCTTCCCTGGTGAGGACGAGGGGAAAAAAAGGAACACAAAAAAACCAAAGCTCTCTTAAAAGCCCCCACCCAGCCAGGCTCAGAGTTAACCCTACAGCACACATCCATGGCATGCACAGACCCGAGCCTTCCCGTCAAGGACTAATCGGCAGCAACTTCAGGCTTTGCCCTTGGATCCCCAAGCCCTGGCTAACGCCACCAGGTCGCCTGAGGCAACGTTTCTTGCCATGCACCTGGTGAGAGGACTGTGAATCCAACAAGAAGGCGTGAGCCTGCTTACCGGGGAGCCGGAGGCTTCGGAGCCCAACCAGCCATCTGCCCACTGGCCCCCTCGCAGCCAGTCATGGCAGGGCCTCCTCCCCTAGGTTCATTTCACAAAATGATAATTCGGATACCACTCCCACCAGCCCTCACTCAGTCAACCAATTAATCAATTAATGAAGCAGAGCTGGTGGTTTTCCCCCCTTCAGCCATGTGCAGGGGGGAACAGGTCATTTGAAGGTTGCTTCCTGGCTGAGGGCCTCTTAAAGACTAACTGTCCATCCAAACGTGGCTCCTCTTTCCTCTATTTTTTTTTGGGGGGGGGGTGGAATTCATTCACAGCTGTAGGAAAACACTGAGCCCCTGACAAAGCCAGCTTGCCTGATGAAAGAGGGAAAGTAGTTTTCTGCCAGCAGAATGCCTTAGAATGGTTACCATGGAAATAAATGTGGGGAGGGGAAGGGAGGGAAGGAAAGGGGGCTGGTCTGATGGCAAAGGCTGCAGCGAAAAGGAGGAGTTTTAGAGGGGAAACGAGATTTCAGAACCAGGGCAGGCTTAGGGGAGAGGAGAGGGCAGACAGCCCACGGAGGGGAACAGTGCTGGGGTGTGCAGAGACATGGCTGGATTACTGTTACGGAGAAGTCAGGCCCTTGGCTTCTTTAGTCCTCTACTCATTTGGAGCTCTTTAGTCTGGAAAGCTCTGAAAAGTTCCCGAGGCTCGGTGCCATGGTTCTTAAGACCTTGCACCTCATGGGAAGGAAGCCTTTCGGAAGTCACTGACCTGAGCTGCAAAGTCCCGCCTCCTAAAACTGTTTATTTGTCTTTTTTTTAATGCCTTTGTTCTGTTGCTCTCGTCGTGGCTTTGTTTTGTTGTCGCTCGTCGAATGTAAGCTCTTTGAGGAGAAGCAGCCGAGCTCATAAGAGGCGATGCTTGTAGGCTGGTGAATTACGACTTGGTTTTTAGGGTTGGGAGACCAACCTAATCTTGTGGGTTGGGATGTGTACTCGCTCCTCATCTCAACTTTTTAGAATCCCTGGTTTCCTTCAACATTCAGCTCCAGTGCATCCAACTCAGGAGGCCTTTCCCCATCATGCCCTCCTCCCCCCTAAAAATTTCTTTGCCTTCGCCTCATATATATTTTATGTCTATACCTGTCTGATCATTTATTTTCTCCCAATAACACATAAGTTCCTTGAGGGCAGGGGCAATTTCATTTTTGTCTTTGCCCAGCATTTAGCAAAGTAGAAATGTTTGTGACATTAAAATGAATTAAAACTGAGACCCAGAGAAGTAAAGTAAATTACCCAAAGTCACACAGCCTATTGATGGATGAACCTGGATTAGAAACCACTTCTCAATCCTGGTCCAGCATTCTTATACAACACCATCTGCCAGCACGACAGGATACTCAGTCAAATACTACTATATGAACACATTTTGCTATCAGATTCTGGATAATGCAAATTCTCTTCATTAAGTTGCTTTTTCTGTTGCCATCACTGGCTGTGTAAAAGCTCTAATAAAAATGCTTGTTAATCAATGAATGATATCATCACAGTAATATTTAACATGTGTATAGCACACATTTCTTTATATCAATAACAAGACACAGGAGAAAATGAGAGGCAAGTCCCATTCAAAATAACTACAAAATCCATAAAATAGCTGGGAATCAATCTACCAAGTTGCACTCAAGATCTGTATAGATACAATTGCAAAATACTTTTAGAAAAATACAGAATGACTTAAATAACTAGAAGGATAGTCAGTGCTCGTAGCTGGGCCACACTATATAATAAAAATGACACTGCCTCAATTAATTTATAGATCTCTTGCTATACCAAACTACCAAGAAGAAATCTTATAGAGCTAGATAAAAATAACAAAATTAAATTGGAGGAATAAAAAGCCTATAATCTCAAGGGAAATAATGGGGAGAAAAGTGGGAATAGTGGAGGGGGAGCAGAGAATAGCACTTCCAAATCTCAAATTATACTGTAGAGTATAATCATCAAAACTATTGGGTTCTACTCAGAAAATAATAGAAAAGTAGACTGATGCAACAAAGTAAGGATGAATTGGAATCAAACGAACTCAACAACCCAGTGTTCCATAAACTTGAGAACAGAATGCTACAGGGGACTAACCAATGAGCCCAGTTCCTATAAGCATGCAATGCTGCTCATGCAGTTCCTCACATAGCAGAATCTAGGGAGCCTGCTTCTCAGAGAACTGTCATTGAAGTGCCATGGAAATACCTTGGAGAGGCTTTGGATAGATGTTCTGTAACTGCTTCCATTCTGCCATCCAGATGGTGAGTAGGAGTCCTTGATTTGGCTGCATCACTGGAGCCAGAACTTGGCAGAGTCAGAGAGTTTAGGAAGGGGGGAGAGGAAGGGCATTCAAAAGTCCTAGATCTTAGTACAGCTCAGCCTCAGCCTTTTTTCTCTTGGTTGGAGCTCTTCACTAAATGTGACTTCTTCCTGATTGATGTAGTCCAGTGAGATGAGGATTTTGGACCTTTCCCTCCAAGAACTACTGTGACCCAGTAAATTTGGACTTAAGTTTGTTGTCTTCCTGGAGATTTGTTGTTTTCTTTTAGGTGAAAGAGGTTGGAAGCAGGAGCATGTGAATTTCAAAAGATCAGGAGAGTGAGCTATGGAGGAATCTAAGACTGAAATCCATGGGGGTTTTTCAGCCAGCCCAACACTGATACCCCCAAAAGGATAGTGACCATTAAGATCTAGGCTATTTACATCAACTTGGTGGAACCAATGTTATGTGGAAACTGTGCTGTTTGAGTCCACTCTGTCCAGAAAATAAGGGAAGAGATTGTGCCCATGGGTATTTGCAGAAGGGTGAAGTGAAACTGAAAGATCTGTGTTTTTTCTTTCTAGAGCCTCAAAGTTAATATCCCCTTGTAAAAACTAATTGATGAAAAAAAATTAAAAATAAATTAAAAAAAATAATTGATGTGAATTGGAATGCTAGTCACTGGTTGCTAACAGTGGAGAGAATTCACCTATCTGGAATGGGGGCTTTCACCAACAATAGTAAAGAAGTACCCCAAATCATCAGGGGTACTCCTAGAATCTGGAGGGGATCCTTGCTGGGGAAAAGTGAGGCCAGATAGCATATGTCCAAAAATAAATTACTATAGGAAGAACTCATAGATGAGCAACAAGGGCTCTGGCAAACAGACTTGATCACAGATTTGGACCCAAGTCTTCCCTGATTTGTGCACCATTCATTTATTCAGCATACTTCTATGGGCCAGAGGCTGGGCTAGGTATGGTAACAAAGAAAAACCAAACCAGTCCCTGCCCCTAAGAAGTTTACAATCTATTGGGCCTGGGGTGAAGAGGGAGAACATGGACACACATAGCTAAATTTAAAAATAATATGTTTGTGTATACATATACATATATTATATATGCCTATCTTAAATATACCTATGTGTGTATCTGTGTATATACACATATTGTGTGTTATGATAGGTTGGACTGTGCTGTATGAACATTGTACACACAACAATGTCACATACATATATGTATATGTATCAAGGCATTGTGCTAAACCTTGGAGATACAAATAAGAAAAAGATAGTTAATCCCTGCCCTCGAGGAGTTTACAATCTAATGGGGACTAACAATACACAAAAAGAAACTGAAACTAGGTACCCAGCATGGGGATATAACATTCATCGAGTCAAAACAAAGCAGAGCCATTGATGGAAAATGAAGAGTAACTTGGAAAGATTCCTCTTTAAAAGCATCCTCTATAAAGGGAGACTTTCAGAAGAGTTTATTGCTCTTCCCTCCAGCTCTCCAATCACAGGATAAAGGCAGCTGGGAGAGCTAAGATGAGTATCAAAGAAGGGTCAGTCTGCATGGTAATAAGATTTCAGGTGATCCCCTTATACTCAGAGAGGTATGATGTTCCATAAAGTAAAAATTAAGCAGAGCCACTGATGGAAAATGAAGAGATCCCTGGAAAGTTCTGAGCCTTCTATATCATCAAGGACAAGAAGTGGAAACAACACCGGTTCTGAAAGTAGACAGTCTAAATCCCAAGCTTGGCTCTGACACTTCCTGTGTGACCTGTGGGCAAACCACATAATCTTGCTATGCCTTAGTTTCCTCACATATAAGGTGAAAGAATTGAACTATATATTTGCCAAGGTCCTATATCTTATCAACCTATGAATTACCAGAAAACGTGGGTCAGTCATGAAGGAAGAATGGGACATAACAGATAACTGGCCCAAGTACTTCATGGGCACCTCTATAAGAACCAGAAGACAGTTTCCTTGTGTATTAGATGAAGGTTTTGTAGAGGATTTATGGGGAAATGAGTCTGAGTTTGAGAAAATGTGATTAAATTGCAATCTGCACTGGTAGAAGTAATGTCCATACTGAAGGGCTCATGAATCCCTTCAAATATCTAAATAAGCCCCTCCCCGTGTCCCTACCCCCAGCTCCACTCAGTTTGCGACAGATGATTCATTCATGGTCACATGGCACATTTGGATTAAAAAAAAAATTTTTTTAAAGCCATCAAAATATTGTGAAGTCCACAAAGGACAGCTGTTATAGGAATGTTTCCCATCTGACAACCCCGACTGATAACAATTTGGAATTACTTCTCAAAACTTGACAATAATAGTACATGTTTCTGACAATCCGCACTCACACCACAGCCCAAGACAGCCTAACAGACAATGAATAATAGCAACTTCTGTTCAGAAAACACTTTACAAACAAGTGCTTATTAATAAAATGTTTGTTTAACTAAATGGAATCCACCCTCTCCTTTTAGCCTCTGGATAGCCCTATGAGACAGACAGAGGAGCTGCCCCATTTTATGGAGGCAAAAGCCAAGGAGCAGAGGTTGTGACTTGCCCAAGGTCAGACAGTAGCTGGCAGAGTGGGTTGACTCTAGTCAAATGCTCTTTGTTCTCTACCACATAAAGACCTCTCTGCTTTACTGCTGTTCCACATGTTGCAACATAAGACCATAGAATGTCAAGACTATAAGGAACCATAAGGATTACATAAATTTAGCCCAAACTCAGAGGGGAGAAGGGATTTAGCCAAGGTCACATGAGAAGTCAGTTTAGCCAAAACGAAATTAATAAAAATGGATTTAGTAAACTGATTTATTAATTTTAAGTGATTAACTAACTAATTAACTGAATAATTCCTTATTTATAAACTACAGCTCTTTTTCTCAATACCATAGACTCTTTTTTTTGGGGGGGGGTGCAATGAGGGTTAAGTGACTTACCCAGGGTCACACAACTAGTAAGTATTAAGTGTCTGAGGCTGGATTTGAACTCAGATCCTCCTGAATCCAGGGCCGGTGCTTTATCTACTGGGCCACCTAGCTGCCTCCTGTGAGCCTGGAGAAGGAAATGGCAAACCTCTCCAGTATCTTTTTTGGGGGGCAGGGCAATGAGGATTAAGTCACTTGCCCAGGGTTGCACAGCTGGTGTCAAGTGTCTGAGGCTGGATTTGAAACTCAGGTCCTCCTGAATCCAGGGGGCAGTGCTTTAACCACTATACCACCTAGTTGTCCCTCCATCGACTCTTCTTTTTCTTTCTTTTTTTTTTTTTTTGTGGGGCAATAAGGGTTAAGTGACTTGCCCAGGATCACACAGCTAGTAAGCATCAAGTGTCTGAGTTCAGATTTTAACTTGGGTCCTCCTGAATCCAGAGCCAGTGCTTTATCCACTGTGCCACCTAGCTGCCCCCCCCTCCATAGACTCTTAATACTAGTCCATCCTTTGTTTTTAAGATGACATTGAGAATTGCCCATTAGTAAAAAGAGCATTTTGAGGTATTTACCCAAAAATGACAATGGATTTGTGATATATACACATTTTCTGACCACCATCCCCTAGGCTAGGACTTTTGACATAATCTATAGAAATCTATATTTCTATATAGAAATTTAGAGCTGAAAGGAACCTAGGCTAGGACTTTGGACAAAGTCTATAGAAATTTAGAATTTAAAGTTGGAAGGAACATTAGAGAATCTCTTTTATTCCAAACTTGTTTTTTTTTTATTAACCGAGACTCAGAGAGATTAAGTGACTTACCCAAAGTCACACAGGTAGTAAGTAACAGAGTTCAGGATTTATATACACGTTAGTTGACTCCAAATGTGGACCCTACATAGTTTGGGAATAAAACAGGGCTATTGACCCATGGAGTCAGACCTTTGACCTGGTTTCATGGATAAGGGACAGTAAATAACCAAGCACATAAACACTTCTGTTCTTATCAAAGAAAAGAAACCCAAAGTTCAGACCAGTACCCTAAGAGGAGTTGGGGAATTAGAAGACCTGAGTTTCAGTTCTAATTCTGACTTCAGGAAACACAAAAGTATGCATAAGCTATCCTTCACTATTGTTGATGAAAAGTATATGTGCTTAAAATCGTCTAAGGAATAGACATACTTGAGATTGTAACCTTACTAACATAGAAGACTAACAGGTGTCTAGACCAAAGCCAATCCCAAAATTTGATAGAAGTTAAAAAGAGGGCAAGCCTTGAAATAGAGATGGGCTGAAGTGGACCTGAGGATGTACACAAGCACAATTTTTTCCCTAAGGGGCCTAACAGTGAGTGCATGGTGGGGCTATGTGAAAAAGGCAAGGAGAGTTGCCAGGCAAATAGAGGCGAGGCTGTTTAATCCAAGAAACTGTAAAGTCACTGGATTTGGAATCAGAAGATCCAGGTTTGATTTCCGATTCTGCTACTTATGTATCATTGGACAAGTAACTTTCCCTCTGTGCCTGAGTTACTTCCTCTGTACAATAAGGGTGTTAGGCTAAATCTAAGGTCCCATCAAGCCTTGATCACTGGCTCCTATATACTGTTATCATCCTCTTTGATCAGGAATAAGAGGATAAGAATTCAATGCTGCAGAGAATAACAGTAGAGTGCTCTATACATTTGTTTCTTCTTAATCTTTTCTCCTTAAGAGCAAGTAGAGCCCTCTTGAAAACCCTACCTCATGCCTAGAGCCATGCTTAGACCAGAGGGAAGCAGAAACCCTTGGAGCCTTGGAACATGACAGTGGCATCAAGAGGGAAATCCAGTCTAACAGTCACTGTTAGGTATGTCTCAATTCAAAAGAAAGAATCCCAGGAGGAACGGATGGCAAGTTCCTTTCCTGCCTGGAGACAATACCCCGATGGCCAGCCCTACCCCCTGGCTTAAGTTTCTGTCCTAGCTTCCTTTAACTCTTTGCCCTCACTAGCCCTTGATATCCGAGAGTGACTGCTGCTCTGATGGCAACAGTGTTTCAGCAAAAGAGGGAGAAGGTTCAAGGAAGCTGGGTTTAAGTGGTAGTACTAAGTGTGGATATTAGCAACTGTAAAAAAAAAAAAATATATATATATATATATATATAGGAGCAGCTAGATGGCACAGTGGATAGAGCACCGGCCCTCGAGTCAGGAGGACCTGAGTTCAAATTCGACCTCAGACATTTGACACTTACTAGCTGTTTGACCCTGGGCAAGTCACTTAACCCCAATTGCCTCACCAAAAAAAAGAGAGAGAGAGAGAGAGAGAAAGAGAAAGAGAAAAAGAAAAGAAAAAGAAAAAGAAATATTATATATATATATATATATATATATATATATATATATAAATAAAATTGACTCTTCCATTCTCTCGGGGGTTCTATCTCTGATCAAACTTTGACTGCAACAACTCAGTTTACCACTTGATTATATGTTTCACAGGACCACAGGATTTAGGAAGAGTCCTTGGAAGGCTTCTTTTTTTTTTTTTTTACAGTTATTTTATTTTATTTATTTATTTTTTTTTAGTTCTCAACTTTTGTTTATACATGCTTTACAATTTCAGATTTTTCTCCCTCCCACCCCTCCCTCCCCCTTCCCCTAGGCAGCAGGTAATCTGATATAGGTTATATCTATATATCTCTATACATATACATATAGATATATATATATACACACACACACATATATATACACATAATAACATTAATCCTATTTCTGCATTAATCCTGTTACAAGAGAAAGAATCAGAGCAGTGATGCAAAACCTCAAAATAGAAAGAAAAAAAAAAAACCAACAGCACCCAAGACAAAAGAAATAATATGGTTCAATCAGCATCTATACTCCACAGTTCTTTCTTTCTTTTTTTTCCTTGGATTTGGAGATCCTCTTCTATCATGAGTTCCCTGGAACTCTTCTGTACCATTGCATTGGTGAGAAGAATATAGTCCATCACAGTAAGTCAACACTCAATGTTGATGATACTGTGTACAATGTTCTTCTGGTTCTGCTCATCTCACTCATCATCAGCTCACGTAAGACCCTCCAGGTTTCTCTGAACTCTTCCTGCTCATCATTTCTTACAGCACAATAGTATCCTTGGAAGGCTTCTAAACCTCAGAGAGGTTCAACAACTTGTCCTAAGTCACAGAGAAAGAAGGCAAGGATTCGAATGTGTATCCTCTAACTCATAAATTCAGTTCCCTTTCTACTATCCCATGCTATCATTGATGCATGGCAGGTAATGAGCACTTAATAAATGATAGTTGAGTGACTGATTAATTATTGCAAAATTCCTTCATATGCTTGTATACTGTCTTCTTGGTAGGACTATATGCTCTGTAAAGGAAGGAAACTGGTTTTATTCATTCCTTCATTCCACCTTCAACAAACATTTGTTAAGTATCTATGTGCAAGGTCCTCTTTAGGAACCTGGAATTGTTTTTATGACAATAACAGTCCTTGCCTTCATAAAGCTCATAGTTTAGTCTTCAGAAAAATCTATAATAATAGCTAGCATTTGTACACACATACTTTGTTTTATTGAGTTTCACTTTACTGAACTTTGCAGATATTTTGGAGCTTTTTTGTGGCAACCCTGCATGGAGCAAACCTATTGGTGCCATTTTTCTAATAGCATATGCTCTGTGTCACATTTTGGTAATTCTTGCAATATTTAAAACATTTTTCATTATTTTTATATCTTTTATGGTAATTCAGCGATCTTTTATATTACTATTATACTACACTTACTATTGTAATTGTTTGGGGGTACCAAAAACCACACCCATGGAAAACGAAAAACTTTCACTGATAAATGTGTGTGTTCTGACTGCTCCGCCAACCAACAGTTCTGTCTCTCTCCCTCTCCTTGGGCCCCCTATTCCCTGAGACACAACAATATTGAAATTAGACCAATTAATAAACCAACCGTGGCCTCTAAGTATTCAAGTGAAAGAAGAATCAATCCATGCGGCAAACTTCATTGTTGTCTTATTTTAAGAAATTGCCACAACCACCCCAGCCTTCAGCAGCCAGTACCCTGATCAGCCAGCAGTCATCAATGAGACAAGACCCTCCACCAGCAAAAAGCTTACAACTCACTGAATGCTCAGATGATGGTTAGCATTTTTTAGCAATAAAGTGTTTTTAATCAAGGTATTACATTTTTAGACATAATTACACACATAATAGACTACAGTATATTATAGACATAACTTGTATATGTACTGGGAAACCAAAAAATTCATGTAACTCACTTTATTGTGATAGTTGCTTTATTATGATAGGTTGGAATCAAACCCAAAATACCTCTGAGGTATGCCTGTATACTACTTTAAGGTACTTTAAGGTTTGCATACCGTTACACATGCTATCTAATACTAAACACAATAAGTATTCAGTAAAAAAAATATCACTGAATGAAGTAGAGAGTCAATAATGAGCAGAAGATTAAGTTAACATGAGCTCAAGAATCTTTTGAATCTTATCACAAAGAGTTTCCCACTGGGCTACCTTTGCTTGGGAGGTGAAAGAAGCAACATGAGATTTGGGGGAATAGGAATTCGGTTTTCCCACAAATAATGTTTTAAAACTTCAAATTAGAAACTAACCTATTTCAGAGAGGAGAGCTCTTCTAATCATCTAGGTATGTTAGCATTAGAAAGGACTCTAGACATCATCTGTTCTAGACCCCACCTTAGAAATGAAATGAACTAACTCAGAAAAGAAGGAACTTCCAAGGACACATTAGGACACAAGTTAGAGTCAGAGAAGAATCTCAAACTCAAGTCTCTGACTCTTCATTTGGGGCTTGAGGGCCATAAAAGCCCAAGAATATACTCTGAAAAAATGGGAGTTAAGTATTTTAACCCACATATTTCTGCCCCATCTACAATGCATCCAAATATTTTGCTGTATGAGTAGATTCACATCCTGAAATGTTTCTTTATGTCTTTGAAAAGTCTGGGTGTTCTCCTTTGAACCAGGATATGACACTTTGCCCATTGTATACAAAACTGAAACCTTTGAGGTTTTAGTTTTTATATGTTCAAAACAAAGACTGTAAAACTTAAGTGCTTTTCACCTTCGTTTTCAAACATACACCACACTAGACTCATCTATAACCTGATAACAGATATATTTTCCCAAATTTTCTCCAGAAGGGTCAAAAATTGGTCTTCTCTTTCATGTTGGTTGAGGTTAGTTCGTTTATTCTGGTACTGGGGAACTGTAGCCTTAATCACTTTGCACATATATTTAGTCTTAGCATTGGTCTCTGAAAATTCACTTGAATAAAAAACCCAATCACCATCTGAGAAAATGCCTTTATTTCGCATGGTCTTCCTAAAGATTCTATGCTAAATTAAGAATGACACATATGAGGCAGACAAAGGAATCAGCAAAGGGCCTCTATGAAATAATGCAAAGGAAAAAAAGCAGAAGCAGATCAGAGTACAGAACCCACTAATTAGGACCGCCTGAAAGGAAAAGGGAACAGGAATGAATGGACAAAGACTGAAAGGGTGTGACTGGGAAAAGGTTATGATGCTTTAGCTGCTGGAATTAATGAACTTAAATGTAAATAGATGCTAAGTTAGTGTAGCTGTTTGTATCCATAGTCTGATATTAAAATTTTTGTAACACATTTAACTTTTAAAATCTATGCTTGTTTGCAAAGCTATAAAACAGGTCACAGAATCACAGGATCTCAGAGTTGGCAGGAATGTCAAAGGCCCTCTGGTCCAACCCATATACCAAGTCTCACTGATAGTCATCCAGGCTTTGCTTGGAGAGCACTGTTGAACAGGGATCTAGGACCTCCCAAGGTCAATCATTTTACTTTTAGATGACTGTAATAAATAAGAAGTTCTTCCTTAGATCAAGCTTAAATCTTCCTCTCTATAACTTCTACCCACTTCCCTTAGTTCTGCCCTCTGGGATCGAATAGGACAAATCCAATCACTTATCCAGCTAGGTAGGAGAGTGGATAGAGCACTGAGTGGGAAGCAAGGAAAATCTGAGTTCAAATTTGGCCTTAGGGGGCAGCTAGGTGGCACAGTGGATAGAGCACCAGCCCTGGAGTCAGGAGAATCTGAGTTCAAATCTGACCTCAGACACTTAACACTTACTAGCTGTGTGACCCTGGGCAAGTCACTTAACCCCAATTGCCTCACTAAAAAAAAAAAAAAAAAGAAAGAAAGACAAATTTGGCCTTAGACACTTACTAGCTAGAATCTAGTGAGTCTGGGAAAGCCTCTTAACCTCTGTTTGCCTCAATTTCCTCAACTATAAAATGGCAATAAAAATAGTAGCTACTTCCTAAGGTTGTTGTGAGAATCAAATGAAAGAATATTTGTGGGGCAGCTAGGTAGCACAGCGGACAAAGCACTGGCCCTGGATTCAGGAAGACCTGAGTTCAAATCTGGTCTCAGACACTTGACACTAGCTGTGTGACCCTGGACAAGTCACTTAACCCTCATTGCCCCACCAAAAAGGAAAGAAGGAAAGAAAGAAAGAAAGGAACAAAGAAAGAATATTTGTAAAGTGCCTTGCACAGTGTTTGACACAAAACAGGCACTTAATAAGTGCTTGTTTCTTCCCTCCTTTTCTTACCCACAGACCAGTCCTTTAATACCTGAAGACAGATGTCATGTTCCCACCAAGCCTTCCCTTCTTTGAGTTATATCCCCAATTTTTCAACCAATCGTTACATGGCACTGTCTCTAATCTCCTCACTAACTTGAGGGCCTTCTTCAGGCTGTCCTCCCATTTTTCAAAGTCTTCCTTAAAAAACACATTGCTCTAGAAATGGTCTGACTAGGACAGAGCAGATTATCTCCCCTCTTCTGGACATTTTGCTTCTATTAATGCAACCTAAAGATTGCAGGGGTGTTTTGGCTGCCATATTGCATTGTAGAAATATTGAGTATGTAGTCTACTAAAACACAAAATTCTTTTCCAAAGGAATGATTGTCCAGCCTCCTCCCCTACTCCATCTTGAATTTGTAAAGTGGATTTTTTTAGCTCCAGGTAGTACTTCACATTTCTTTTAAATTTCACCCTGTTAGATAACTGTTTTGGTCAGCCCTTGAGAATTGTTTGGAGCACTGAGAGAGTACATGATTTTTCCAGGGTCACAAAGTCAGTAACTGTTATAGGTGGGACCTGAAGCTAGGACTTCCCAACCCTAAGGGGTGGCTCTCTCATCTACTACTAAAATCTAGCTAAGCTAAATCCCCTTCTTCCACTAATCTAGGAAGACCATAGGAAAAAATGGAAATGAGGTTTCTTTGAAAGGATTTGTTTTACATGAAGCCAAACTACCATTCAGACAAATCAAATCTAGTCTTTAAGAGATCTGCTTCCCTTTCTAGGTGTTTATAACCCAACTATTTAATAAGAGGTTTTAGAATTTTGCCAGAAACATACATTTGAAAACAAATCTTTGTCTTCCATTCTATGACTTCTCTCTTTTTCTTACTATCCTGTTCTCAAAAAATCATCTCCCCCAGGTCAATTCAATTCAACAAATTTTAAAAACCTTAAAGTGTGTGTTAGTAAGAATTTGTTGGCTTGAGGAGACTGAGGACACTAGGTGGGAGAAGACTTTCTCCTCCCCTCCCCTCATTCTCTCCTAGACTCTCACTCAGTTCTGGGGTCTAGAGTTGGCCAACTCTGCTGCCACTACTGCATCATAACCTTCTGGACCGAAGCCCCTCTTTATTTAACCAAAGTAGAGAAAACACCTTTTCCCTTAGTTTGCCTGATAAGGTTGGAATTTTTCAAGAGGTGCTTTACTAGCAAACTAAGAGAAAATAAACACAAAATACAAAGAGCATAGAAATGGCCAAGTTGAAGAGTGTAGATTTCTAACCTTTCTTTACTTAATACCCGGGCAAAGATTCAGGTGCTTGGTGACATAGTTAATAGAGCATCTAAGTCCTGAATTCTTTCCACCTCAACTGTATCTATCGTGATGCCAAACAAAAACACTTAAACTTTCAACGTTGTAGGGGGATCCCCGGGCTCAGAACTTGCTTCTAAGTTTTAACTCCCAATATGGAGCTCCAGGTCATCCCCTCTGGTCTTGGACCCCACTGTACTCTGGTTGTGCTATTGTTATCTGCCTTTGGCTCCTCCCTGATCTTCCCTAAAGAAGGCATTTTCCTATCAAGTCCCCAAGATTTTTCCCCTGGGTTTTGGGTGCTTCTATATCAATACCACCCATCATCTCCTTCACCTCTCCTGAAGATCTCTGTGGTTTCAGGACCATGGACAATCTACCCTTTTTCCCTGGCCTGGTTAGTCTGTCTGAAATATAATATAGTCAATAGCCCGTTCTTAGGATCATAGTAGATTTAGAACTGGGAAGAACATTAAAGGTCTTCTATTCTACAACCCACCCTCTCATTTCATAGTTTAGGAACTGAGATCACAAAGGTGAAGAGAATTGCCCATGGTCACATGGGTAGTTGGTGGAATTTGAACTCAGCTCCTCTGATTCCAAATCAAGCACTTTTTCCAATGTACATGCTGCCTCCTATCAGGATTCAGGTTGGTTCTATCTTTTTAATGAAGCTTCTTCATCTCTGCTTCTAAAGTTACATCTGGGCCAAGTCTCACTAGACTCATTGCATGGTCACCATTTTTCCCCTGAAATTAGTCTGCATTGTATCAGTTCCTTAAGACAGCTCCCAACCCAACTTCCTTTCTCTTCCTGTGGCAAAACACAAATTTCCTTTTGGACCACCCACTAAGCTCCTGTTTCCTGACTGCAGAACATCCTCAACTTATTTAGAAAGGAGAAATGACTAATAGATCCTAGGAGAGTCCCTCCCCTACCACTAAACTAATAATAATAGCACTTTCCTCACAATAACTCTACTTTGGTGTAAATATTATTATCTTCAATTCACAGAGTAACTAAAGCACAGAAAAGTTAAGTGACTTACCCAGGGTCATACTGCTAAGTCTACTCATCTCTTCAGTGCTTCTTAAATGGTTCATCAGAGTTCTATCGCTATAATTTGCAACATCAAAATACCTTAAGTCATACTTTTAAATTATAGTAAAAATTACAACCATAATTTCCACCAAGAAAAAGAGGAAAGGCATTCCCTCATGCTGACACTTATTTTTAGATGATATAAATAAATTACTGCAAGCACATTAAAACCACTAGCAATTTTAGCAGGTCTCACTCAAAAAGTTGGTGCTGAGGTACCAGGCTGACGTGCTTACGTGTTCTACCGTTTCCACCAGGCCCTCTCCTGATTGCCCCTGTTCTGTGACCTTTCAGAGACTGCACAGGTTAAGAGTCAGAGACAGAGGATGGTGAAAGGAGAGTGTAGTCTCTCCAACTCACAGCCACACCCAGAGAGTGGTTGTCAGAGTGCCCTGGGCCCCTGGGGCCCTCCAAGGCCAGCTTACTCATAAGCACCAAGATCCCATCTAACCTATACTTGCTCCTGATTTTTCTCCTTTGTTCCCTGGCTTGTCTGTCCTGGCGCCCCTTCCCCCCTAGCTTAGTGATCTCTCCACATTCTACCCACACCCCGACCACAGGACTCTGACCTTAATTGCTCCCCTCCCTAAACTTGGCAGCAAGCTCCTTCTCTGCCAGTGATGGATTTCCTCAGTCTCGTCCCTCCAGTCCTGCGTCCCTGTCTTCTGACCTGGTCTGGCTCATAGATGAGACCTAAGGGGAAGGAAATCTGGCTGTCCTTCAGAACTACAACTGGGGGCCTGACTTGGAATGCCCCAGCCACAGAAACATGGACAAAAAGAAAAGGCAAGCCTGGTTTGGGTTCTTGATGGTGTTGTTTGTCCTTCATTTTCAAAGAGCACCAATGAAATCATGGATGATATCTTGACTTGTGCATGTATTAAATTTAAGCAAGGCAGAGTTGCACAACTTCACTCTGTCTTCCAGAGTCATCAAAATCCAGTGTCAAGGGGCAGCTAGGTGACGCAGTGAATGGAGCACCAGCCCTGGATTCAGGAGGACCTGAGTTCAAATCTGGCCTCAGACACTTGACACTTACTAGCTGTGTGACCCTGAGCAAGTCACTTGACCCCAATTGCCTCACCCAAGAAAAAAATCCAGTGGCAAGACAAAATTCAGGACAACTAGTGATGGCCCAGGATGCTGTGGGTGACCTTGGCATCTTCAATGTGTGACCAAGCTCTAAGCACTGCACAGAACTTGCTCAACTGCCTTTATAGCCACTGGAACAAATTGTTCTCATCTGCCCATTCTACTGGGGGAAGTCTTCACAAGCCTGGGGTAGACACCCCACTAACTCACTGGGTTTGAGGCCTGTTGGTTACCCTCAACCTGGTTTAGCCTGTGTGCCCAGACAGTTTACTGGGATGTGGCCACTGAGCATGCTACAGCTTCTTGGAGGCACAGGGGAGAGTCGAATGCCAGGTAGGCACCAAATGTGGATGAACAGCCCTGAAAGAGCTTGCAAGCCCTCACACCAGAGGTGCTGATCCTCCCTGAACACCCTAAAGTAGAGCAGAGAAAGAAACTTTATCACCTTGTGATATAACTCTGGAGACAAAGCCCTAGAAAGATGATAAGGTGAATCAAGGTCCTAGACTGAAACAATAGGTCACAGTAGAGAGATAAGCAGATCTATGATTGAATCAAGGATGTTAAGAAGAAATAGACAAAAGGGCACTTTGCTTCCCTCAGGTCAGAACCTCAGAACTTTAAGTCAGCCCTGCCAGGCAAAAAACCCTTAGCTTCCTCATCCCCCTGAAGCCATGCATTTTGGCCTTGTTTGTGAAATGCACCTATGGGCTCCTCAGAATAATGTTTTCAATGCATAGCATTACAAAGGAAACCAGTCATATTAAGATTTATTACATAAAGTACTCCTATCAAAATAGATATTGAAAAAAGCAGCCTCTCAAAGCCCATACTTAGAACCCCTGCCCTGAAGCACTGATTGCACTCTGGCTAGTTCTAAGGACCTCTGTAACTCAGAGCTCTCTGCAATCTTCAAACGCACCCCATCCTAATCTTTCCAGTGCCCTATTACTATTGCCCCACTTGATGCAAGGGAGCAAACTTCGACTCATCTGCTTCACTTTCTCACCAATTTAGCCACCTAAGCCACATACCATTCAAAAATAATAACTCGGGGGCAGCTAGGTGGCGCAGTGGATAGAGCACTGGCCCTGGAGTCAGGAGGACCTGAGTTCAAATCCGGCCTCAGACACTTAACACTTACTAGCTGTGTGACCCTGGGCAAGTCACTTAACCCCAATTGCCTCACTAAAATAAATAAATAAATAAAAATAAACAAAACAAAACAAAAAAATAATAACTCACCCAGGATCGCAGGATTTAACATTTAAAGGGGATTTAGAGACCTTCTGGTCCAATCAACTCATTTTACACACGAGGAAACCGAGGTCTAGAAAGGTTAAATGATTTGTCCACAGTCACACAGTCTAGGCAGACCTAGAATTCCTACATAGCTTACAGTTTGCAAAGTGATTTCTTTACATCAACCCTAATAGTATAGGTAATGCAGATATTATTATTTTTCTTTTGTAAGTGGGAAGAAAGGTGAAATGATTTGCCTACTGTCACACATCTAGGAAGTATCAGAATCTATCCCGACTTCAAGTCCAACACTTTTTCTGCTAAAGGCTCTGGTTCCTATGATCACTCTAAACAGATTCAAGAAACTGATTCTACCAACACTATGAGGAACAAATTGCTCAAAGGGAGGCTCCATGGGAAATTTTTCTTGAAAAAAATAGAAATCATAAAATCACAGATTTAAGTCTAGAAGGCACCTTAAATATCACCTAATCCAATCCTAAAATTTTACAAAGGAGGAAATTTAGACCCAGAGACAGGCAAAGGAACCTATCACACAGAGACAAAGTTTATCCAAAGTAGGTAGCAAGAATAGCTTCAGTGTTCTCTCAGACAGACAGACAGACATCCAACTGCAGCATAAACACATCCAATGATAAGGAATTGTACCAGGCAGCCAGTGGTAAAATTTTAAATACTAAAAAGTTCTTTATATTGAGCTGAAATCTGCCTTCCTTCCCTTTCTCCCAATGAGCTATATTTCTATCCTCTGTAAATAATAAGTGAGAAACACTGTAGTATAGTTGGTAAAAATCACTGAATTTGGAGTCAAAAGACCTAGGTTCAAATCCTTGCTCCAATACTTCCTAATTGTGTGTCCTTGAACAAGTTACTTCACCTCTCATTGGTTCAGTTTCTTCATTTATAAAATAGGGAATGGAAGGACTAGATAATTCTTAAGGTTCATTCCAGTTCTAAAGCCTATGACTAAGTCTATTTCCTTTTCCATATGTCAGCCCTTCAAATATTTAAAGCAAGTAGTCATATCTCCTGTGACTTTTCTTCTCCTAGAGAAGGTAAAAGGGACGGAAGGATGCCTTTGTTACTCTTCAAATTATCAAAAAGAATGAAGCACTTCTTTTATTTTTGAAGATTTTCTTCTCTGGTATATGAATATAATGGAATACTATGGTGCTATAAGAAATGATAAGCAGGAAGATTTCAGAAAAACCTGGAAAGATTTAAGTGGACTCATGCTGATACTATGTACAATGTTCTGGTTCTGCTTATTTCACTTTGCATCAGTTTGTGTAAGGTATTCAAGGTTTTTTAAAAAATGTTTTTACAAACAAAACTCACTCTTTGCAGATGATATGATGGTATACTTACAGAATCCTAGAGAATCAACTAAGAACTCCTTGAAACAATTAACAACTTTAGCAAAGTTGCAGGACATAAAATAAATCCACATAAATCATTAGCATTTCTATACATGACCAACAAAGCTCAGCAACAAGACAGAAAGAGAAATTCCATCCATTTAAAGTAACTGTAGACAATATAAAATATTGCCTACCTGCCAAGATAAACCCAGGAACTCTATGAACACAATATTTTTACAACTGTATTTCAACATAACTGGTCCCTTTTGTAATCATATGTATTTTATTTTAAGCACTTAAAAATATTTTGAAGAGGGCTCCAAAGGCTTCTCCTGATGGCCAAAGGTGTCCATAGGACAAAAGAATATGAAGTACCTGACCTCATGGAACTGAACCATTTGAGGAGAAAATAGCTGCTGGTGCTCCACAGAATGATGGTATGAGACTACTGATGCCATCAGGTGAGAAATCCTCCAACCAGGATCAGAGGAAGAAAAGATGAACAATGGTAACTAGCCACTCCCTATAAGAGTATCTGGGGCATGTACCTCAGCATATGATCAGCACCTCCCCTTAAAATTTTCACACCAGACAAACACTATCCACTTCTGGTGATTCATTGTGGGGAAGGGGTGTAACAAATGCTAGATACTGCCTGAAGAATCTCAGGAAGGACTGCTAGGTATTATTAAGTCCTGGACCAAAAAAAAAAAAATGCCCCAAATTTAAGACCTTTGGTGCACTGATCATCACTTGAAAGTGAAAGCTTCCAAAATAGAAAGGCAGACGTGGGGAATGAACTTCTAGCTAAAAAGAAGGTTTCTAAGAATGAGGTATGCATTTATGGACCACAGCTTAATGGCATAGGAAGAATGGACTCCTGATTAGCATGGGTGATTCTAACACAGGCCAGCAAAAATGTCTTTGCTTGCTCATGAGAATCTGATGAAAGAGCTTTAAATTGAAACAGAGAGGGTGAGAGAAAAGAACCTACATATATCTTTGATGCCTCCTATCATAGACGGTATGACATAAGAAGATGGGCAGCAGAAGAGCAATAATAAAAGGAATAGTTTACATTATAATGTTTCAAAGTTTATACAGTACTTAATTGTTGTTGCTGTGCAGTTGTTTTCAGTTGTGTCTGACTCTTTGTGACCCCAATTGGGGTTTTCTTGGTAAAGATACTAGAATGATTTGGCATTTCCTTCTCCAGATCATTTTACAGATGAGGAAACTGAGGCAAAAAGGGTTTGTGAAAGAGTCGAACACAAGTGAAAATGACTAAACAACAAACCTTGCTTTAAGCAATTCGATTTATGAAAACAAGCCAAAGACAAATTGGAGATGATACACAATTTTTACAAAGGGATTTATACTATGTGGCCTTTGGGCCACACAGTATCATGGAAAGAACAATCAATAGTCAAAGAATGAAGAGAAGGGATTTTTTAAAATCCCAAATCTACCATCATTATCTGCATGAACTTGGGCAAATCCCTTTCACTTCTCTAGACCTCAGTTTCCCTATCTGTATAAATGAAACAAGTGAACTAAATGATTTCTTTTTTTTTTTTTTGGGCAGGGAAATGGGGGTTAAGTGACTTGCCCAGGGTCACACAGCTAGTTAAGTGTCAAGTGTTTAAGGTAGGATTTTAACTCAGGTACTCCTGAATCCAGGGCCGGTGTTTTATCCACTGCACCACCTTAGTTGCCCAAATTGCTTGTCTTTGGAAGGAGAGAGGTAGGGCAGGAGGGAAGGAGAGAATGTAGAACTCAAAATTTTTTAAATGATTGTTAATTTTACACTAAATGATTTCTAAAGTGTTTTCCACCTCTGACATTCTAGGTCTAAAATCCTCTGAAATTGCAAATTTCCCTAGTGCATTTAAAATATGATCTGATTACAAAAATTCAGTGCATGCACAGGCTTTTCAGAAACACACTTATTACATAAAATAAGGCATGCCTGTCAGAGGTAAGTTTGTTTTCTTTTTTTGAAAACTGGATTATCTGCCCTCTGGGCCAGTCAATAGCTTAGCTCATTTTTGCTAGCACATGATCAAGAGCTGCCCATATCTGTGCTGGAATGTTCATTTTAGACATAGAGACACAGAACAAAGCAGAATATAATTGTCCCAAGAGCTAGGTAATAGGATACTAAGTCTTTCAAAGTTTCCATGCCTTCGACAGAAACCAGCAGTCATTGCTGTGTGACAGCTGTTTGCCAGCCTGCAGGAGGAGAAAGGCAAATGGGCAGTAAGCCTGACTATCAAGGTCTGGCAGATCCTCCCCAGCCAGTCATGGGATCTCCCTTCCCTCCCCACCCTACCTCCCATACCAATATGAGAAGCAGGTGGTATTTCAGATGTCAACCAGCATGGGGAAAGAGGTGTACATGGTGGTTAGGGCCAGACAGCCCACCCCTCAACTACCCTGGGATAATTTAAAAGCACATGGATTCAGTAGCAGGCAAGACCAGGGAGCCTGCCTGCAGCTCTCAGAGTGGGAGGGAAGAGAGTTAGTCTTTTATGTTTCTTTGTCAGGTTAAATAAAGCCTGTCCTCTATTTGATGTATTGTTCTCCAGAGTGCTTGCAGAGATGATGAAGGTCTTTTGTGTTTTGTTGTGAGGACCTACACACAAGCCAAATTCCAGTATTCCCAGGGAAACTACTGGGCGAGGCATGAGCCAGAGAGATAGTGAGGGGGAAAGCTCCAAGACTGAACAGAATCCATGTAAACTCAAAGCCTTGGTTCTATACCATGGATTACTTTGGGAAGAGGGTCCCTAAAATTCACTGCAGAGCTTCAAATTTATCCTTATTAAATTATATCATATTAGATTTGGCCCAGTATTCCATTAAGACAATCCTTTAGGAACTCAATTGTCTTGTCAGCAATTTTGATAAAGGTGTTACATTTTTAAAAAAAATTTTTTTTAATTTAATTTTTTATTTTTAATTACTTTTTTTTTGGTGGGGCAATGGGGGTTAAGTGACTTGCCCAGGGTCACACAGCTAGTAAGTGTCAAGTGTCTGAGGCCAGATTTGAACTCATGAACTCCTGAATCCAGGGCCGGTGCTTTACCCACTACACCACCTAGCTGCCCCCTAAAAATTGTTTTTAAATAGAAAAGGACTACAGAGAGAGCCCTGTGGCATCACATTAAAGACTTCTGTCTAGGCTGACATAGATCAGTGCTCTCCTATGCTTTTTGATTGCAGTAAATAATTTTGGAGTATGTCCCCTAGTATATGTGTACTTTCTTGTAAATTCCATACATGTAATTATGTACACAATAAAACATACACCAAAAAGACATTTTTTTAAAAAAATGAGCCAAAGAGGAAATAAATAGCATTTAAAAATAAACCTGTGTTAATTATTAGCTGTACAAAAAGCCTTCTGCAGTAGCCCATGGGGCTGTGGCTGGTGGGGCTGCCTTCTGCCTGACTGTCCAGTATGGTCAGCATTGAGCTCAGGCAGGGGAAAGAGAGCAGCAGAAGCAAGCTGCAGCTACAAGCATGCTGGACAGCTGTGCTGATCTCACTTCTAAGATTTCTTTCATGCCTTGAAGTACATTATTCTGCACAGCCCACTTTGAAAACCACTGACAAAGATAGCAGCTTGCATCTATACAGCATGTTACAGTTTACAAAGTGGTTTCTTCCCAACAGCCTGAGAAGCCAGGTAGCACATGTATTAATAGACATTCGAGAGATGAGATATGTAGTTAATGCTCAATGAATACTTGCCAGAGGTCACATCATCAGAAAGTGGAAGAGCCAGGATTTGAACTCAGGACCTCTGACTCCAAAACCAAGTACCGCTTCCACTGTACCATGCTGCTTCCATTAATTTTGTTGTTGTTCACTCATTTTCAATTGTGTACTACTCATTGTGACCCCATTTGGGGTTTTCTTGGCAAAGATAATGGAGTGGTTTGCCATTTCCTTCTCCGGCTCATTTTACAGATGAGGAAACTAAGGCAACCAGGGTTAAGTGACTTACCCAGGGGCACATAGTGTTTGAGGCCAGATTTGAATTGAGGTCTTCCTGACTCCAGGCCTCTCCATTAATCTACACTCTCAAGTATATCTCTAACCCTATCCTATCATCTGGGTTACATCTCTTCACCTCATCCACAAGGATATCCTGAGAAACTTTGCCACATGTTTTTTAAAAAGCCAAATGTCCATTTTCCTGATTTCTCATCTATAGAATGTTATATGTTTCCCCACCCCCTTTCCTGTCTCCTGACATCATCTTTCATGATCTCAACATCCATGTTCATGACTATGGCCTTGTACACAGAACCGGGGCAGGGGGGCGGGGGGGGGGGGGGCAAAGATTCTAAGAGTAGGCATAAGCCTGGGCAGCCACATAGCCAAGTGGTTAGTACGGGACTTAGAATCAGGAAGAACTGAGTTCAAATTCAGCCTTAGACACTTATCAGGTGGATGACCCTGTGTAAGTTACCTGACCTTTCTGTCTCAGTTTCCTTATCTCTAAAATGGGGATGATAATAGCACTTACCTCCCAGGGTTGCTATGAGGACAAAATGAGACAATAAACTCTGCAAACCTGAAAGCATTCTATAAGCACCAGGTGTTGTTGTTATTGTTATTATTATTAGGCCTGAAGAATAGTTTGCCCACAATTAAGGGAAGAACAAAGGAAAAGCTTTCTAAAAGGGCTTTGCACTGTGAAAGGACACATTCAACAGCAGCTGGTTTGCTTCTGGTGGTGACTATTTGACTTTCTTGTAGGACAAATATATCATTTTCTGGGCTCAGATCACCTAGTGCTCATCTGGCTAAGTGCCTTTAATTTAGGCACTGGTAAATTTCTGACCTACCAAATTCTGAGGACCAAACCCCACATTATATAACTGTGCCACATCAGCATGATGGTGTGGAAAGAGTGCTAGGCTGGAAGTCAGCAGATCTGGGTTCAAATCCTGACTCTAATACTTACTAGCACTGGGACCCTACTAAGTAAGTCATAACCACTCTGAACCTCAGTTTTGTCAATTTTAAAAAACTTGTACTAGTTTCTGTGGCAATTGTAAAGCTGGCGCTTTATAAGCATCACAGAAAATGTGAATTTGTTATTTCTGAGAGAATTCAATGTGAAGGCCCTTTGGTTTATAGAAAATCCCAACTCTAACTTAGGTCTGGTGCATTATGCATAATGAGAAGCTAGTCTGTGTCAGCCTAATGAGTCTGTAAATGTCAGATATAAAAAGAGAAATGTCTAAGTACTTATAATGCTATCTGGGTTGAGTTGGCCTTGCTTTCCCCATTATATGAGTCCTTGAAAGTCACACGAAAAACATCTATTTCTAAACTTCATTTGCCCATTGGTTTCCATTACAATTTGTTTGGGTTTTTTGTTTGTTTGGTTTTTTGCGGGGCAATGGGGGTTAAGTGACTTGCCCAGGGTCACACAGCTAGTGTCAAGTGTCTGAGGCCGAATTTGAACTCAGGTACTCCTGAATCCAGGGCCGGTGCTTTATCTACTGCACCACCTAGCTGCCCCTCCATTACAATTGTATAAATGTTTCCCTACAGAAAAATTCTAGCCCTAGCATAATGAAAATACATCAAGGAGGTAATGAAGTGGAACAGTGGATGGAGCAGAGGGCCTGCAGTCCAGAAGACTTGAGTTCAAATTCAGTCTCAGATACTTTCCAGCTATATGAGCTTGAGCAAGTCACTTAACCTCTGTTTTCATCAGTTTCATTTGTAAAATGGGAATAACAGCACCTTGCAAGGTTGTTACAAGGATTAAATGAGAGAGTATGTGTAAAGGGCTTGGCACAGTGCCTGGCACATATTAATTTTGTTGTTATTGTTGGTTTGTTGTTTTTTTAATCATCATCATTATCTTCTCTTCTAGCTCTGGAGATGTTCCGTTCTCTCAGCATTGAATTCTTCCAGGAAACCCTTCCAAGAAAAGCTTGACAAATGTCTGGGCAGTTCCCAGGACTTCCACACTCACTGTTCTACATGTACAGAAACAACAGCAAAAAGAACAAGGATGATTTCTCCATTCACTTGACTTTCCCCTGAAGGCTTGTCGCTGATTGCTGGGGATATGATGTCAGAAGGTTCTCACTCACAGAATTTAGCCAACTGCACTACAGACAATGACAGTAAGCAGGAAGTAGACAAGTGAACTTTAATCAGTCAGACAAACGAACTGCTTCCTGAAGTGGTCTGCTTAAAGCTCCCTCATCCCTTTCATTAGCAGGGCCCCACAGCTCTTCCCTCCCAGCTGGAAGCCCCTCTCCTGGGTCCCTCTCTACCCCCAGGCAACATCAACCCAGTCCTGACTCCCCAGGATCCCCAGGGCTGTCTATCAAGCCTTAGGGAGTGGCAGAGGGAAGAGAGCTAAACTGAGCAAAGCAGGGGATGGGGAGGAGAAAGGAGGAAGGAATGAAGGAAAAAAATAAAGGGCAGCTGACCAAGGGAGTGTCCTGTGCCCATAAGGAATGAAGCTGACTCGCTTCATTGAAACGGTCTCTGAAGGCAATTCCCAAAAGGAAGACAGGCCCAAGCAAGTTTTAAGCAATTAAAATAATCATTAATTCATTCAACAAACATGTCAAGCAGATACTGCATTCTGGGAACTAGGCTGGTGGTCACTGGTAAAGATATAAAGTTTTAGGGGGTAGTGAGGTAGCACAGTGGCTACAGCACCACCTCTGGTGTCAAAAGGTTGCAAGTTCACATCTGGCCTCGGACACTTACTAGCTGTGTGACCCTGGACAAGTCGCTTAATCTCCCCCCCCCTTTTTTTTTCTGGGGCAATAAGGGTTAAGTGACTTGCCCAGGGTCACACAGCTAGTGTCAAGTGTCTGAGGCCAAACTTGAACTCTGGTCCTCCTGAATCCAGGGTCGGTGCTTTATCCACTGCACCACCTAGCTGCCCCCCAAGTCACTTAATCTTAACTGTCTCTCAAAAAAAAAAAAGTCAAAGAAAGACATGTTGAAAGGCAATGGGGTGTAATTAAATAGATCACTGAAGGTAGAATAAAGAAAATCTAGATTCAATCCCACCCCTGGTATTTACTAGCTGGGTAACTATGTTCATCATTTAATCTCTCTCATCCTCAGCTTCTGCATCTGTAAAATATAACACCCATGGGGCAGCTAGGTGGCGCAGTGGATAGAGCACCGGCCCTGGAGTCAGGAGTACCTGAGTTCAAATCCGGCCTCAGACACTTAACACTTACTAGCTGTGTGACCCTGGGCAAGTCACTTAACCCCAATTGCCTCACTAAAAAAAAAAATTATATATAACACCCATGGTATCTACCTCACAGGATGACTGTGAGACTCAAATGAGACAATGTATATAAAGTGCTTTGCAAACTATAGAGTGAAATACAAATGCCAGTTGTTATTATTATTATTGTTATTTCCTCCTAGAGCTTACAATATGATTGGGGGATAAAAGAGCAACAGAGACAGCTAAAATACATAATATCATAACATGAGGACATTTAAGGTGCAAAAGGAAGGGTTACATGAGGTCTGAGGGGGAAGAGGATGACCAGGGAAGGTTTCATGAATGATGGCAAAACCTGAATTGGGCCTTAAAAGATGGGGGGGGGGGGGTTCTCACAAGCAACAGCAACAAACCTTTAGAAAAGGCAGAAACTGCCAGCCATGTAACATCGAGTAAAGACTGGACCAGTTTGTCCAGAGGATGCCGTTGAAGACAGAATAAGTCAGTATTTCTCCAAGGGGACTACAAAAAGAAAAGGCCAAGCGCTAGTGACCATCACAATCCACTATTCTACGGCAAACCTTGGGACTTGTGACAGAGATAGAAGCCTTTTGACTTTGTGGCTTCACAATCAGATGCTGCATTGTGCGCCAGCGAGTTTGGCTGTAATTCAAACTAAAGCTTTGAGGCTCTTTTGACATTGAGAAGCAGCAACGCAGGACAGAATCAAAGGATGAAAAAGTCAATGCAGGCATTGGCTGACACATTTCAAAGACGAGTGTGCCTTGCCCAACATCAGGGTACAAAGTGAAACAGCTGGCTCCAAGGAAGGCAGCTTAAAAAAGCAGCACAACTTTCTATTTCGAAGGTGGCACAAGGATGAGCAACTTGATCTGTGATCTCTGCCTATGTCAGCTACAGGAAACTCAATGAGAAGAAGGCAGCAATGGTGTGTTTGAGATCAGGGTCTCAAAAAGACATCCTGGGGGCCCATTTCTCCATAATCTTCGCAAATATGCCTTTGCACAGCTCCCCAAAGAAAACTTCTGAATTCCATGAGCCTCTCGATGGACCCTCAGCTAATTTGTTGTGAGAAAAATAAGCCAAGATGGAGGAGAAAAGGCAGTGACTTCTCAGAGCACTCCCCCAAATCCCTCCAAACCCCTTCAAATAATGCCATAAGAGGAAAATAATCCAAGAATTATTAATAACCTCACACAGAAATACTATGAAACTACATCTAATAAAATAGAAATGTTCTGGGGATAATGTCACCCTGTTTAATTGACATATACTTCTGAGAGCTCAATATTACAATGGAGTTGCATTTTACACGGGGTAAGGTTCTAAAGCCAGCAAGTAAGACAAATCATACAGCATCAAAATTAGTCTCTCTTGAATCCTTGAAGCCATCCATAAAGTACGGTATCTTACGATGACCTTCCAGCGCCCTCACGTAGCATTCTCCTACCTCTCAGGGGCTGGGAGAGAGGGACAAGGAAGGTTGGGTAAAGTGCCAAGGGAGAGAGGGAGTGTTGTGCTTCCTACCCCAGCAAGACAAAGACATGCCTTCGAGCCAATACTTAATCCTTAAGATACAGGCTCTGCTTGTCACTTCACTTTCCTAGATAGCCCCAACATACCAGGTCACAGACATGCATAGAGAGCAGGCAACAGGAGGCCAAGCAATACTGTGGAGTGAGTCTTTCCTCTAAGGGGAGGCCTGGGGACAGCAGTGACTCTGCGTGCCATTCTAGGACTCGTGACTGAGATAGATGCCTTTTGACTTTGTGTATTCACAATCAAATGCTACACTGTGTGCCAGTGAACTTCACAAGGACAGCCCCAGCTTCATCGGGCATCACAGACACCTGAGGGGGATACAGAGAACACCAATTCCCCAGTGCCACAGGATGGGTTTTTGTATATTTATATTTTTCCTTTTTTGGCCAAGTGCTTTCAGTTGAATTTATCTGTGTTTAAAATGCAAGTACAATGTGATTCCACCGTTTTGCATGCCGTTTATGGTTAATTAAATATAGTGAGCATATTGATAAATAACAGTTGGATAAGTAGGGGAGAAGAGGTTAATAGGGAAGGCCTTGGCTAGGAATGTAGTCCCAATTATGCTCTGTTTCCTTGAGAAAACCAGAATTAGCTGACATCACAAGGAACATAAGTGCCTATCAGACTCTGCCTGTGTTGATGTGTGGATGCCTGCAGAGACCTTTGGGAGTGTAGGGATGTTGACCTAATTGGTCCCAAGCTGTTTTAGTTTTCCATACTTATTTTCAATTTTCTCCCTTGGTAGCATCAACTTATTGACTATCACTTCTTATTACATTCAACCTATCACTAGAAAGCTGCTTTCTAATGAATGATTCTGATCTGACTGGGATAGAACACATATCCATACTTGTTAATAATCTATGAAAAGCATGAGTAAATAGACTCTGACTGAAGGCCTTGGTCATAAATGAAATGTATGGATTTTGTCATTTTGGCTTTGGCTGCTCAAAAGCAACGCTTAATTATTTATTCTTAGATATGTTTTGCGTAGTTAAGGTTTCATATAAGTAAGTGGTCACCAGATAGTGAGACATGTGTCCTTTGAATATTGTTGTTGAGTTGTTTCAGTTGTGTCTGACTCGAGTGACTTGCCCAGGGTCACACAGCTGGTAATTATCTAAGGCCACATTTGAACTCAGGTCTTCCTGACTCTAGGCCTGTAGCTCTATCTACTGTACCACCTAGCTGCCCTGTTATTTGAATAGAAATCTTTTTTTAATAATTCAATAGATTTTTTTTTTTTTTAGTGAGGCAATTGGGGTTAAGTGACTTGCCCAGGGTCACACAGCTAGTAAGTGTTAAGTGTCTGAGGCCGGATTTGAACTCAGGTACTCCTGACTCCAGGGCTGGTGCTCTATCCACTGCGCCATCTAGCTGCCCCTAATTCAATAGATTTTTAAAATTTTTTTACCTATTTCCCCCCTCTTTTTTCCTAGAATCAACTACTTGTTAAATAAATCAGATTTGAAACATGGTAATTACATGTAGTCTTCCCATTTTTCTCTCTTCTAATTTAGTATTGATTTTGACCTTTGTTCTAACAAGTACCAACTGAACACATACTGAATTTCATAGAGAAAGCTAATTCTGTAATTGCTCCTGTTGCTTTAACCAAACAGTCATTTCCTGTAGGTTAAGATATAGACAATTATTATTATTTTTCTGATGTCATTTGGTGAACTTTCTGACTCTTCTTAAAGAAAGTATTCAAGTTACATAAATGTGAGGTCTCTGAAAAGTCCACACACTTTGCTGTATTATTTCTTGATTCAATCCAAATTTTCTAACAATTTTTGCCATCATCCCCCTTTGGCACCTTTGTCTTGAAGTAACCAAGAATTATTTGTATAGAGATCTTAATAAGTAAAATAATAAGTCAACAGTTTAGCTTACAAGAAGACTATCAGTATCCCTTTAATATTCACATAATCATTTAAAAAATCTGTCCATAAACACCTGATGCACAGTTAGTGTGGTAAGATCCAGCTGCTAGTTGGAGGCAGAATTTTGGAAAATGTAGTATTAGAGCTATGAGTCCATTTACAGGTTGAAAGGAAAGCAAAATTTTAGTACCAACCATATCCAACATTAAGGCTTCTCGGCAAATGTTGACCACACTGCCAAGAAAGCCTCTGACTCACCAAGGACAGTCTTTCTTTTGAAAGTCTACAATTATTTCTGAAAAAAGCCCACAAAAACAGACATTTGAATTGAATCAAGTAACAATAAGTTATGGTAAATAACAGTAACAAATATAAATAACTTCATTTATTCACCTTGAGAAAAGCAGCTGTGTGGTACTGGGTAAGGCCCCTGTCTGGGACTCAATTTCCTCATATATGAAATTAGTCAGTTGATGATGATTTTTAAGATACTCCCAAACTTTCATGATCTATGACATACAAGATACAAATATCCAGAAGTATGTACCGAGGACTGGAACATAAAGAACAAATGTCTCTTTGGGCATCAGTTGCTGCATCTGTAAAATGAGTGTGTTGTCTCCTTCCTTCCTTTTAATGGAGAGGTCACAGTGGGGGTACTATATGGGAGTAATATTACCTACAGTGTCAGACACCACCACTGAATCTGCTCAATGCTTTTTCTTGGTTATAAAAGAGGGCTCATGGCAGGGAGAATGGGAGGGACATAACCAGAAGTGGCCATAAGTGATTATAAGAAAGAGTCATTAAGGGGCAGCTAGGTGGCGGCAATGGATAAAGCACCAGCCCTGGATTCAGGAGGACCTGAGTTCAAATCCAACATCAGACACTTGATACTTACTAGCTGTGTGACCCTGGGCAAGTCACTTAACCCCAACTGCCTCACCAAAATAAAAAGAAAGAAAGAGAGTCGTTAATAGAACTTATTTTTGAATACAATAAAATAAAGTGAGGAAGGAGAAAGATCGGTCTAGATTATCTCTAAGGTCCCTTCCAGCTCTGAATTTCTGTGACCATGATTCTAGACTACAGGGGTATGAAATGAAACTTAGAATAGCCACTTGGAGAAAAATATGCCACTCAGTTTTAGGGATTCATTTTCATGAATCTATACTATGTACAAAACAACATTATTTAGATAAATCACTTGCCCTAAGCTGTCTAAACCAGGCAGGGCTTATGTAGTGGTAACATAAGACCCAACCTTATCTCACGATGCTTTCTTGTACTCATCTTTCACTCCAGCCAGGATGAACTCACTCTCTCTGGAACATACTCATCCTGTTGCCCCATCCTGAAATGTTTTTCCCTCATCCGACCTCTCCTTTTCACATGCAACCCAATCTACAAGGTCCTGATTAAAACTACAAGGTGAGTTGAAAAGGACCTTAGAATTATTTGAGTACAACCCCCATGTGAGAAAAAAAATCAATACTGTGGATTTGGGGCACGTGCCTTACAGAGATAAATTTATTATTAAATGAATGTAATTCTAAGCATCTCTGCTTAGAGAAAAAATCCAAAAGGGATACAGTTTCCCTATGCCTTTAATTTTTTTTTAATTAATTTTCTTTCAGACTAAAATTTACCTTCTCTCCCTTTCCTCTCCCCCATTAAGAATGCAATAAAGATAAGAAAAAACAAGATTCTCACATTGGCCATGTCAAATACACACACAAATATATACATATATATAAATGCATACATATCTAAACTGTATATATATATATATATATATATATATATATAATGTGTATATATCTGTACACACACACCTCTATTATACATTCTGAATCCATTAGTTCTCTATCTGGAGGTGGGGAGCATATTTCATCATGAGTGATCTAGAATCATAGCTGGTCAGTGCATTGATCAGAATTCCTAAGTCTTTCAAAGTTGCTTGTTTTTACAATATTGCTGTTATTGTACAGTCTGAGCTTTACTCTGTATCAGTTCATATAACTCTTCCCAGATTTCTCTACAACCGTCTCCATCATTTCTCACAGCAAAATAGTATTACATCACAATCATATGCCATAACTTGTTCAGCCATTCTCCAGTTGATGGCCATCCCCTCAGTTTCCAAATCTTTACCAGTACAAAAAGAGCTGCTATAAATATTTTACTACATATGAGTCCTTTTTTATTTTGAAAGAAAATTAATAATAAAATAAAGGCACAACATTGAGAACAGAGATGTTTGTGCTTTTGTATTTGTACCCCCTCTATTCCTGGCAAATACGAAAAGCTACTCATTCATTCATTCATTCATTTAATCATTCACAGATGGAAAATGATTAAAGATTTAGAAATTGAAATAAAAACAATCATACTTTATTGTAATGAAAATAAGTAAATGAATGAATGGATGAATAAATAAGTAAATGAATGAATGATAGATAGATAGATAGATAGATAGATAGATAGATAGATAGATAGATAGATAGACATGTAAATAAGTAAATAAATGAAGGTGCAAGGAAACTGTGCCCCTTTGCTCTTTCTTTCATCTCTTTGGAGTATATAGCTAGTAGTGGTATCACAGGGTCAAAGTTTAATACCTTTGAGGAAATAGTCTAAATTGTCTTCTAGAATGGCTGGATCAGTCACAGTTCCACCAATAGTACATTAATAGACCTGTTTTCCCACAGCCCTTCCAGTAGCTGCCATTTTCCTTTTTTGTCAGCTTTGCCCAATCTGATGGATTTGTAATAGCACCTCAGAATTGCCTTCATTTACATTTCTCTAATTGTTATTCATTTAAAGCATTTTTTCCATATAACTATTCATAGCTTGGATTCTTCCTCTGAAAACTGCTTGTTCATATACCTTGCCTACCTCCCATGCCTTGGTATAATTCTGTCTGTACCATTTTCAAGTTACAATTAATTTATAGTTTTCAAGAGACAAATTCCATCATCAAAATCAGAAAGACAAGGTCTAAACATCAGTTTTGATCTATCAAAAGAACAATGGTGGGCAGCTAAGTGGCACAGTGGATATAGCACCAGCACTGGATCCAGGAGTACCTGAGTTCAAATCCAGCCTCAGACACTTGACGCTTACTAGCTGTGTGACCATGGACAAGTCACTTAACCCTCATTGCCCAGCAAAAAAAAAAAAAAAACCCCAAAAAGAACAATGGTTATTTAACTTTGGACACACCCGAGAGAATCATTTTTTTTAAACCATTTGATAGATCCTCTGAGGATCCTTCTTTCAGCCTGGCCAAGGGTTACCTCAAGAGATCATACTCTTCATTTAATTCATCAAAGACCTCTCCCTTCTCTTAGTCTGTTCTTGGAGTCCTTCATGGGCTGAACTGGACTCTCTTCCTTTAGAACCTAGTTAAGCCTTCAATAAGAGAGATACAAAAGAGATTTTCAGTGCAGAACATTTTTGGAGGAATTGATAGTTAATAAAGGACTGAAAATATTTCACATTTGGATTAGATCAAGGGCTTCAGTACCACGCTAATATTATTTTGTAATATGTAGACTAAAAGGGAATAAGGGGCAGCTCGGTGGCACAGTGGATAAAGCACTAGCCCTGGATTCAGGAGGACCTGAGTTCAAATCTGGCCTCAGACACTTAACACTTACTTGCTGTGTGACCCTGGGCAAGTCACTTAAGCTTCACTGCTCCGAGCTGGGGGGGGTGGGGGGTGGGGGAAGGGAACAAGAGCCCTCAGCCTGCTCCCACAACCCTCACCTTATAGATGAGTGAACTGAGCACCAGGGAGATGAAGTAACTACTTCAAGATGACACAGGTAGTAAATGGCAGAGGTAGGATCCCAACTGAGTTCCTCTGACTCCAATGCCAGTGCTCTTCCAGTATGTATATCAAGTAATTCTATGCAATTCAATAAACATTTATCACTTGCTATGGTGATATCACAGGTGGCTAGGTGGTGCAGTGAATGGAATATTGGACCCAAAATCAGGAAGTTCAAATCTTGCCTCAGATACTTACTCACTGTGCGGTCCTGGGCAAGTCACTTAACCTCTCTTAGCCTCTTTCCTCATCTATAAAATGAGGATAATAATAGGACATACCTCACAGGGTTGTGGCTAAAATCCAATGAGATAATATTTGTAAAACACTTTACAAAACCTTAAAGAGCTGTGTAAATGCTGGCTATTATTATTCTCTTGCATCACTGAGCAAATGAAACTATCCACATTTAATGCTTGAACAATATCAAAGTGGCATGACTTCAGCCAGCTTTCATCAAATTGGAGGTATCCCAAAGCAAATGTGCAGAAAATTTCCCACTTAATCTCTTACTGTGAACATAAATAAATCCTAGTTTTACCAACTCTGTACATACATCCAAGACCACACATTCTTGAGCCAAAAGGAAATTTCTGATTGTTGATATCTGACTTTCTTAATAGTTTTTCATTTTACAAAGCATAGTCCTCACAATCAACCCTATGAGCCACATCCGATTACTCCCATTGATAGGATAAAGACACTAGGTTTCAAAGAGAGGAAGTCATTTGCCCGGGGTCACATAGTTGGTAAGTAAAGCCAGGACTCAAAACAGTGGATTTCTCATTCCAAATCCACGATTCTTGCCAATATGTCCCACACATCAGATAAGGTTTATAAAGACTTTGTAGCCACAAACTCTTGTATAGTGTATAACACCAAGAGAACCTTGCTTACTTGTTTAAATATAATTTGGGTATGGGAATCATGATATGCCATATTGTCATGCTACTTACTGTCTGGACATTTGGTAAATAATCATGTCTCAAGTATTTCAGGCATCGAAACCCTCAATTTTGAGCAGTTTAAAAAAAATAAGGGCAAAAAATGCTCCTGTGGAACATCTGATGTGTTTTGAGTCTAAGCATACTATACCACTTAAAGACTCAGGGACTAGTGAGAACCAGGAAAGAACAAGCCGTGGTCAAGGGAGAGAAAATAGAATAGTCTGGCTGAAACAATGTTAGTAACAGGAGGAAAGTGGCAGATGAAGTTGTAGAGGGAGGTCGGGAACAGATTGTAAAAGAACATGAATGGCAGATCCACCTGGATTTGAAATAGTGGAATGTCACTGAACAAGCACTGACTTGAGGTCAGAAGATCTGGTTTCAAATCCTGACTCCAAGGCCTACTTGACTGGAGACAAATCATTTCCCTTTCAATGGGCTTCAGTTTCCTCATTTATAAAATGAGAGTATTGGATCAGCTGATCTATAATGTCTCTTCTGCAGGTCATGACCCATATTTCTAGAACATACCCCACAGAATTTTTGCACAGTCATCTTTTAGTCCACACTAAAAGTACTGACCTCCCCTCATTTTCTAAAAATGATATGAATGACCAGGAAAAATTAGGAAAACTTGAGATACTCCTGTTGGGAGGACAGATAAGTTCTTATTCTATTGGCATAAAACTCCAGACCTCAGAAAACTTGCAGCCCTTGTCACTGCCTTTGCTGCCTAGAATGAAACTTCTTGCTAACAGTGCAAAAAGCCAAGCTGAAAAGAAAAATAAACTCCTTAGATAACTAACAATTGGGAATTTCCAGGGCAGAAGGCTGACTCCCGACAAGCAGCAGAGAAAAAGAGATGCCACAGAGGATGGACGTGGTTTTCCTTATAACAGCCTTCTTGGCAGTTACTTAGAGATACTACAAAGCTTTGTCCCCGAGTCTCTGCAGGACAATAAGCCAAGAAGAAACGTTCCTGGCAGAATCGCCAAGATGTGTTCCGCTAGAAACAGAAGCATTCAAGCAGAAAAAATCTTCATTTCTCTAGCAAGGCACCACGCCACCACTGCCCTACAAACTGCCATTCTCACGGCTTCCTTCCCTACTCCCACAGACAAGAGCCCTATGGCCAGTGACTATCAATGAAAGCATCCACTTCCTCATTGTCTGACCTCCTCCCCTCACCCCTCCATCTTCCCAAGAAAAACCCCTAAGAATCTATACAGCAAAAGCAAATACCTCATAGCCCTGAGGAAGATACTCCTTCTAAGACCGTCCACATGTCCACATTAGATCAGTAAAACGAAATTCCCCATTCAGCATTTGACCAAAATGGAACTTCTGCTAAAGTCTCTAAGTTGTAGCGAAAAAGAGAAAGCCAAGTTTTCTACTGTCTTTTTCCCTGCCTTTCCCAAGTGGAACGCTGGGGTGTGGGCAAACAGAATGCATGTGTCTCTAGTGTTTCCTGATTTCTGGCCAAAGTCCATTATGTCACTGAAATAGCAAAGCCTATATCAAGTCATCTTTTTTAAAATGGAAAAGAAATCAGGAAGAACCCACACAACCAAGCTGATACTATAATATTCCACTGCTTCTTACTGTGCCAATATCATTTTGTGGATTGAAACGCAACTAATAATTGTTCTTTCCCTTCTACACTTTATGGTGGCATTCCTTGAAAACTTCAGGAAAATTCCACAGTTTTCAGATAAGCAACACAGCAGAGTAGAAAGAGTGCTGGACTTGGGAGTCCAGAAGACCTGGGTTCAAATTTCACCTACAATACTTGCAAGTTGTGTGACCATGGACAAATTATTTAATCTCTCTGAGACTCAAGTTTCCTTACCTGTAAAATGGAGATATTAATACCTGTCATACCTGACAGGGTTATTATTCAACTTAAATGAGAATGTGTATCTAAAGCACTTTTTGTTTTGTTTGTTTTTTCTAAACCACTTTACAAACCTAAAAATGCTACATGAATTTCAGTTATATTAGTTCCAAATAACTTGAAGAACTAGTAGTAACTTGAATCTGAATGACAGAAATTAGTTATCACCTTAATAATTTGCATAATACCACTGCTTTCTGACTGACGAGAAATCTTTAATAGTCTAAAACTAAACTAAGATTCTTGAGACACCCTCTATAATGGAAAAATTATGTTAACTCAAAGATACAGAACCTTAAGGTTTACAAATTGTTTTACAACAAGGTAGTACCAAAGTGTAATTATCCTCTTTCCAAATAAGGAAACTAAGGCTTGGAGTGATAAAGAAACATGCCCAAGATCACATAGCTAGTAAATGTGAGTCAGAATCAAGCTCAGGTCTAATGATCTCTCTCAATATTTGGCTGCCCCTTCCAACTAAGGTGCAAAAGTCGGGTCTATTCTGGTTCAATGCAATAAAAACAAAAACTCACATTTATGTGACATTAAAAGGTTTGCAAAGCAATTTCCTCAGAATAACCCTATGATGGCACAAAGATTATCCCCATTTTATAGAAAATCTCTGAAAGGCTGTGATTTGCCTATGATTACACAGGTACTAGGATCTGAGGCAAGATTTAAACTCAGGTCAAACCCAGAAGGGCACCCAGAGGATAAAATCTAAAATGATCCCTTTGGCTTTGACTTTCTTTTTTTTTTTCTTTTTTCAAGAGGCAATTGGGGCTAAGTGACTTGCCCAGGGTCACACAGCTAGTAAGTGTCAAGTGTCTAAGGCCGGATTTGAACTCAGGTCTTCCTGAATCCAGGGCCAATGCTCTATCCACTGTGCTACCTAGCTGCCCCGATCCCTTTGGCTTTGAAAGCCCTGCAAAACCTTGTCCTTTCCTATCTTTCCAGTCTTTGTACTTCCTTCCATTCTTCCAACTTCCTTATTTCCCTCCATATACTGTATAATATAGTGACACTGGTCTCCTTGCTATTCCTGGGCTTGGAATCAGAAAACTCTTTTTCACGAGTTCAAATCTAGCCTCAGACACTTACTAGATGTGTGACCCTGGGCAAGTCTCTTGACCCTGTTTGCCTCAGTTCCTTTTCTATAAAATGAGCTAGAGAAGGAAATGGCAAACCACTCCAGTTACTTTGCCAAGAAAACCCTAAATGGGATCATGAAGAGTCAAGTATAACTCAAAAAAAAAAAATTCAACAACAACAATGTATTATTATTAAATCATCATGATTAATTTAAAAAATTTTTTTTAAAAAACCTCCATTGTCTGGCTCCAAGAATTTTCACTGGGTATCCCACAAGTCTAGAACTCTCTCCCTTACCATCTCTGCCCCCTAGCTCTCCTGGCTTCCTCCAGGCCTCAGCCAAAGACCCACCTTGTACAGGAAGCCTTTCCCAGTTTTCCTTCATCTCAGTGCCTTCACTCTGAGACTACCCCCAGTTTATCCCGTATATATCTCTTTTGTACAGTTGTTCACATGTTGTCTCCTGCTCTGCACTGTGAGCTCCTTGAGAATAGGCGCTATTTTTTGTCTTTATTTGTATCCCTACTGTTTAGCACAATGTCTAACACATAGCCATTTGACTAGATGACTGGCTGAAAGGCCTTAGAAGAACTTGGAAAGTCCAGCCTAGAGAAGGGAACACCCAAGGGGAACATGCTAGCAGTCTTCAAGTATTTGAAAAGTTATTACACTGGAAAATAATGGGATTTGTGACAGCAGTGTTGTTCAATGAACAATTGTGAATGACTTTACTCTCAGAAATACAATGATCCAAGATAATCCCAAGGGACTGATGATGAAGCATACTATCCACCCCCATAGAAAGAATTGATAAAAAGAGCACTTGTGGATTGTACCTATATAACCTGGTTGCTGTCTTGTGGAGGGGGGAAGAAAGGGAGGGAGGGAGAAAAATTTGGAACTCTAAATCTTATGAAAATGAATGTTGAAAACTACCCTTACATGTAACTAGAAAAAATAAAATAAATGTTTGTTGCAAAAAAAAAAAAAAAGAATAGGATTTGTTCTTGGCTTCCAGAGGGTAGGAGCATTCTGTGGAAGTAAAAGAAATTGCAGAAAGATTTTGGTTAGAGCCATCTAAAAGTGAATGGGCTGCCTTAGAAGTTCACTGTTACTAGAGTCCTTCAAGTAAAGGCTGCATGACCACTAGGGGGTAGGTGGGGAGAGGGAGTCCTAGAAAGTGTTAAACTGGGTAGCCTGTGAAGCTTCTCCCAGCTCTGAGATTCTGTGATTCCATGCATTCTGACTCCAAATCCGGCAGCCAATCCTGGGCTGTAGTCTGAAGAAAACAGTTCCACTACATTATGAGTTAAACCAGTTTTCATGGGCGGGCTTGGGGAACCTCACCACCATGAACAATACTTTCCTATAGGAAAATACCTTCCGAGTTCCAAACAACAAACTTGCAAACAAACTTTTGATACAGTCGCTGGTGGACTCCATTTCAATACTTTAAAGCAATTTATAGAACACAAATTTGGCATGACACAATGGAAAGAGAGAGAACTGATTCCAACAACTTGAGTTGAATTCTGGCTCTGGCATGAACCCTTTGTGTCAAAGGATAATGGATTTAGAGCCGAAGATTAACTGAGGTCATCTTGTCCCTCCCCTCATTCTACAGATAAAGAAAATGGAAGCCCAGAAAAGTTAGGTGACTTGCCCGATATCATACAAGTAAGAAATGGTATGGCCTGAACTTGAACCTCTGGCTTCAGATCTACTATTCCTTGGGCATGTCACCTTCCTTCTTTGGGTCTCAGTTTCCTCATATGTAAAATAATAGGGAAGAAGAGGCAAGGAGAAGAGAAAGGAGAGATGAAGAGGAGAGAAGAAAGGAGAGAGGAAGAAAGAGGAGAGGTGAAGAGAGAAGCGAGGAGAAAGGAGAAAAGAGGGAAGAGGAAAAAGGAGAAGAGGAGACAGGAGAGATGAAGAGTAGAGAAGAAGAGAGGAGAAAGAAGAGAGGAGAGGAAAAGGAGAGATGAAGAGGAGAGGATAACATTAAGGAGAGATGAAGAGAGAAGAAAAATGAGAGATGAAGAGGAGAGAAGAGAGGAGAAAGAAGAGGTGAAGAGAGAAGAGAGGAGAAAGGAGAGCTGAAGAGAGGAGAAAGGAGAGAAGAAAGGAGAGAAAGGAGAGAGGAAGAAAAGAGGAAAGAGGAGGGAAAAGCTGGGAAAAGAGGGGAGGGAGGGAAGGGAAGAAGAAAAGGGAGGAGAGAAGCAGAGAGAAGTTCTGCTTCAAAGCTGAGGGAAATTCTGGTTGAAGTGGAGAAGGAAGTACACACCCTAAGTTACCACCCTAGATTATGTTTTGGGAACAGCCACTTCTGCTAAAGTTATAACTCTCAACCTTTGAAAATGACTACTCTTTGGTCATCTCCCCATGAGCCATATTTCCCATTTCATTTTCAAAAATCGTCATGATTTACAGCTCACCTATCAATATAAACCTTTAAAAAGGCTTGGAATTCACTGCAGGAAATGTTGTGTATGCTCCCAAATCTTCTTTTTCCCTGATAATGTATCTGGAAAGGGTGTGAATAAAGGAAACCTCCAGAACTTTGAGGAAAATTCCCAACCCCATTGTAGTTTCAACATAGTCTTTTATCCAGCCTTTTCCAAGCATGCAGCAGAACGGAGAGAGAGCAAGGCAAAAGCCAAGAAGAGCTAAGTCCAAGTCCCACCTTGACCCATTCTAGATGTATGACCCTTTACAAGTCACTTAACCTCTCTCTGTGATCTAGGCAACTCTCTTTAAGACTTTAAAGTGCAGAATGCACCAACCTGCACTGGCAGAAGGAATTTCCTTATCCAAGAGTTTCCTATACAAGTGAAATCACAGGTCCAATCTCTACCCCTCTCGTATAACTTATATTGAAGTGCTTGAGTTCTTAAGGGGGGGGAGATAATTTGGAACACAAAGTTTTTTTAAAAATTGATGTTAAAATTTGTTTTTACATGTCATTTGGAAAAATAAAAATTCTAAATAAAATAAATGAAATCAAAAAACCAATCTCTATCCCTCTCTTAACAAGGCAAACAAGTTGTAGTGCCCTATTTCCCTGTTCCACACCACCCACCCACCAACACAAATACACACTTTCAGAAAATTGGGGTTGCGGGGATCATAGCATCTAAATCTAGGAGGGACTAGTCCCATCCCCTCATTTTACAGATGGGACAACTGGGAAACCTGAAAGTCAGAGAGAGGAAGAGGCTTGAACTGGGTTTCACAACTACTAAGACATGAACTAGAAAGTTAACCCACACCCTCTGACTCCAAACACAGAGTGCTCTGTCCACTATACCACACTGCCTCTCACAAGATCATCCATCCCAACCCTTCATTTTGCAGATGAAGTACCCAAAGTCCAGGGAGGTCTGCCCAGTAGAAGTAGCAGTGTTCATGCAAGGAGAAGTGGTAAAAGACAGAAAGAGAACAAGAAGCAAGCATGAGAAAGACATACCCAAAATAAAGAATCAGCCTGAGGAAGAAAGCCTCAGCCCCCTGTAACCTCCAAGGCTCAGAATTCAATGGGCTGAATTCAAGGCTGATTGTGACTTGGGAAATTAGACAGAATGTTCAATGATCCCAAGTTGCTCCCTACCACAGAAGCCCATATATTCAACACTATCATTCTTTAAGTTGAAAGACAGCAAAATATAGTGGATGGAAGGCTCAACCAGGAGTCAGAAAGACCCAGGTTCAAATCCAGATTCTGACACAAAGCAACTTTGTGACCATGGGCAAGTCACTTAATCTCTAAGGGCCCCAGACAACTTACTAAAATTTAAATCAAAGCTAAATTGCTGGTATTCATTAGTGGACTGTTTCCATACTAAGTAGTTCCCCATAACAATGAAATCACAGCTCTGGACCAAAAAACAAAAACAAAAAAACTGTTACCAGTGATGCTATATGCCTAAACTTCCTGGAACACCACAACTTCTGGAAAAGTGAAACTGCAGGTGTCCCAAAGACCAGTGGAAAAATCCATTGTATATGTTGGTGGCCAATAGCATATAACTAACAATGACTTGGCATACGAAAAAATGGCATGAAATACACCATCAAGGAGTTGAATGAACAGCAAAAGAGATGGACCATGTAGCAAGAGTAACTCATCTCAAAGGAAAGGAAAGCATGGATGGGTTAAAACCTGCACTAATGATAGAAGCACACATATCAATTAGATCACAGATTTACTGAATAACCGAAGTAGGATTTAGTCAGTCTATTTATTCCAATAATTACTTTTATTTCTTCAATGAGAAAATGTTTATTTCTTTTCCACAGCAGAGACAAACATTATTTTTCTGCCCCCCCCCAACCCCTCTCACTTTCTCTCTCTCTCTTTGTGGGGCAATGAGGGTTAAATGACTTACCCAGGGTCACACAGCTAGTAAATGTCAAGTGTCTAAGGCCAGATTTGAACTCAGGTGCTCCTGAATTCAGGATTGGTGCTTTATCCACTGTGCCACTTAGCTGCCCCCCTTCTCTTTTTTTTATACCATTCAACTCATTGATCCATTTGGAATTTCATGAAACATATACTATAAGCCATGGGTCTAGACTTTTTTTTTTTTTTAGTGAGGCAATTGGGGTTAAGTGACTTGCCCATGGTCACACAGCTAGTAAGTGTTGTGTCTGAGGCCAGATTTGAACTCAGGTACTCCTGACTCCAGGGCCGGTGCTCTATCCACTGCGCCATCTAGCTGCCCCTAGACTCGTTTTTAATACACTGCCTATCAATTTTTACAATCATTTTTACCAAATGATTCCTTTCCTCCAAAGTTTAATGTGTCTGAGTTTATCAGAATCTAACTGTGTATATATAGTTCTATTTCTGGAATCTGTATTCTGTTCCAGTCATCTATTTGTTTATTTTTCCCCTGTACTAGATAGTTTTGATAATTTTCATTTTATACTGTTTTGAAACCTAGCAAGGCAAGATCCATTTCATCAGCTTTTCAACAGTTCCCTTTGCTATGCTTACCCATCTATTTTTCCATATAAATGTTATCACCATAGTGGGAGAGGCAACAGAGTATAATGGGAGGAGGGCTAGACAGCAAATCAGGAAAACCTCATTTCAAATCCCCGCCCCACTCCCCAACATCTACTAGCTGTGGGACCAAAGGCAAGTAACTTTATTTTTTGGCACCCCACATTTTTCATCCATAAACTATTGATAATAATAGCTGCTTTGCTTCCTTTGCAAACCTTAAAATATTTTATAAATGGGGGCAGCTAGGTGGCTCAGTGGTTAAAGCACTGGCCCTGGATTCAGGAGTACCTGAGTTCAAATCTGGTCTCAGACACTTGACATTTACTAGCTGTGTGGCCCTGGGCAAGTCACTTAACCCCCATTGCCCCGCCAAAAAAAAAAATTTTATAAATGTCTGTTATTATCAATCAGTTCTACAAAGTAACCCACTAGCACTTTAAAATTGCATTGAATCAAAAAAAAAAAAAAGGATTACATTGAATCTATAAATTGGGAAGTATCTGGCATTTTAATTATATTGTCTAAGCCTGACTATAGGGCAGTTAGTGGATAGAGTACCAGTCCTTAAGTCAAGAAGACTCATCTTCCTCAGTTCAAATCTACCCTCAGATACTTACTAGCTGTGTGATCCTGGACAAGTCATTTAACCCTGTTTGTCTCAGTTTCCTCATCTGTAAAATGAGCTGGAGAAGGAGATGGCAAACCGCTATCCTTGCCAAGAAAACTCCAAATGGGAGCATGAAGAGTTGGACATGACTAAAATAACTCAGGACATGACTCCAATTTGTTCGATTCTTCCTCTATTTCTGTCAAAGCTATTTAGAAGTTGTCTTAAAGTTCTTATGTGGGGGCAGCTAGGTGGCACAGTGGATAGAGCATGAGCCCTGGAGTCAAGAGGACCTGAGTTCAAATCCAGCCTCAGACACTTAACACTTACTAGCTGTGTGACCCTGGGCAAGTCACTTAACCCCAATTGCCTCACTTAAAAAAAAAAAAGTTCTTATGTGTCCGTTGGTAAACCAATATATTTGATGGTTTTATAGTTATCACTTTGGTTCTCACCAGGACAAAGCTGCTAGAATAGAGTGAGTACATCAATCCTCACCTGAGTTTACTATTTGTAACCATTCCTAGATTCTAGGCCCCCAGACTATACCTCATCCCTCCAGCCATCTATCAGGACACAGAAGCCTAGCTATTTTACCTGCTATCTGCTCTGCTGCATCCAAACCCACCCTTTCCACTTCTTGTTCAAGGAACAATAATCAAATCACTGCTACCACTGTTCCTTGAAAAGATGCAGAATTGGGGCAGCTAGGTGGCGCAGTGGATAGGGCACCAGCCCTGGAGTCAGGAGGAACTGAGTTCAAATCCAGCCTCAGACACTTAACATTTACTAGCTGTGTGACCCTGGGCAAGTTACTTAACCCCCACTGCCTCACAAAAAAAAAAAAAAGAAGAAGAAAAGATGCAGAATCTACTAACTCATGGATCCATTCATAATTCCAGTGACTGTCTAAACCACTTCTCCTTTCCCTGACCATCCTCCCCTAGATGTCGTGTCCCACTAGTAGAATGTAAGGGAATACAAGGATTGTCTCACTTTTATAGTGTATCCTCATGACCTAGCATAGTATCTGACACATTTTGTTGTTGTTTTTCGGTCGTATCCGACTCTTTATGACTCCATTTGGGGTTTTCTTGGCAAGAATACTGGAGTGGGGGCAGCTAGGTGGCACAGTGGATAAAGCACCAGCCCTGGATTCAGGAGGACCTGAGTTCAAATCCAGCCTCAGACACTTAACACTTACTAGCTGTATGACCCTGGGCATGTCACTTAACCCCAACTGCCTCACCAAAAAAACCCAAAAAAACAAGAATACTGGAGTGGTTTGCCATTTCCTTCTCTAGCTCATTTTATAGATGAAGAAACTGAGGCAAAGAGGGTTAAGTGACTTGCCTGGGGTCACACAGCTAGTAAATGTCAAGTAAGTGAGGCCGGATTTGAACTCAGGTCCTCCTGACTCTAGGGCTAGTACTCTATTCACCACATCACCAAGAAAGCCCTTCCTCCCCTCCTCCAATCTTGTTTTCTCCAAGTTAAACTTCCCCAGTTCCTTCAAGTGCCTACTTTATAACCTGGTCTCTAGTCTGACCAATCTAGCTGACCTCTTCTGGACACACTCTAACTTGTAGGTGTCCTAAAATGTGGTGCCAAGAACTCAACAGATTTCTCCAGGTATACTATAAACAGGGTAGAGGACAATGAGATGATAGCCTCCCTGATCCTGGATACTCCACCTTCATAATGTTGACTAAAATCACATTAGCTTTAATGGCTGCCATATCATACTATTGACTCATATTGACCTTTGGTGATCCAAACAATAACAGATCCATTTCCATTGTGCTATCTAGTTATACTTCCCTTAACTTGAACTTTGTGAACTTGGTATTTTTTTTTAATTCTTTTTGTTTCAATCTTTTTTTTTTATGTATAAGGTATTTTATTTTTTCCATTACATGTAAAGATAGTTCTCAACTTTTGTTTATACAAGCTTTACAATTTCAGATTTTTCTCCCTCCCTCCTCTCCCTCCCCCCTCCCCTAGACAGCAGGTAATCTGATATATGTTATATCTATATATCTCTATACATATACATATATACACACATACATATATACACATAATAACATTAATCCTATTTCTGCATTAATCCTGTTACAAGAGAAAAAATCAGAGCAGTGATGCAAAACCTCAAAATAGAAAAAAAAAAACAGCACCCAAAACAAAAGAAATAGTATGGTTCAATCAGCATCTATACTCCACAGTTCTTTTTTTTTTCTTGGATTTGGAGATCCTCTTCTATCATGAGTTCCCTGGAACTCTTCTGTACCATTGCATTGGTGAGAAGAATATAGTCCATCACAGTAGGTCAACACTCAATGTTGATGATACTGTGTACAATGTTCTTCTGGTTCTGCTCATCTCACTGATCATCAGCCCACGCAAGACCCTCCAGGTTTCTCTGAACTCCTCCTGCTCATCATTTCGTACAGCACAATAGTATTCCATTGTATTCATATACCACAACTTGTCCAGCCATTCCCCAACTGATGGGCACCCCCTCAACTTCCAATTCCTTGCTACCACGTAAAGAGCAGCTATAAATATTTTTGTACATGTGGTTCCCTTTCCCCCTTCCATGATTTCTTTGGGCAAAAGACCTAAAAGTGGAATTGCTGGGTCAAAGGGTATGCACAGCTTTATCGCCCTTTGGGCATAATTCCAAATTGCTCTCCAGAATGGTTGGATCAGCTCACAGCTCCACCAACAATGCATTAGTGTTCCAATTTTCCCACAGCCTCTCCAACATTTATTATCTTCCTTTTTTGTCATTTTAGCCAATCTGATAGGTGTCAGGTGGTACCTCAGAGTTGTTTTAATTTGCATCTCTCTAATCATTAGAGATTTAGAGCATTTTTTCATATGGGAATAGATAGCTTTAGTTTCTTCATCAGAAAACTGCCTGTTCATATCCTTTGACCATTTCTCAATTGGGGAATGACTTGGATTCTTATAAATTTGATTTAATTCCCTATATATTTTAGAGATGAGGCCTTTATCAGAAGTACTGGCCTCAAAAATTGTTTCCCAGCTTTTTGCCTCCCTTCCAATTTTGGATGCATTGCTTCTGTTTGTACAAAAATTTTTTAATTTAATATAATCAAAATCATCCATTTTGCATTTTATAATATACTCTATCTCTTGTTTGGTCAAAAACTGTTTTCCTTTCCAAAGATCTGATAGGTACACTATTCCTTTCTCTCCTAATTTACCTATGGTATCACCTCTTATGTCTAAATCATGTATCCATTTTGACCTTATTTTAGTATAAGGTGTAAGAAGTTGGTCTATGCCTAATTTCTGCCATACTATCTTCGAACTTGGTATTTTTTTAACCCAAGTATAAAGCTATACATGTATCCCTATTAAATTGAATCATGTTAAACTTGCTTATTTAATATTTTTCTAGCCTGTAAAAATATTCTGGATCATGATTCTATGTGTTCCATTCTAGTATGTTAACCATCTTTCTCAGCTTTGCATTACCTGCAAATTTTAGAAGCATGCTGTCTATATCTTCACCCAAGTTACTGCCTTCCCCCTAAAATGTATTTGGCATATAATTTGTTCGTACATGTTGTCTCCCACAGAAAATACATAAGCTCCTTAAGACAGGGATTGTTTTTTTTTTCTTTTGGAAATAACATAACTTTGAAGTATAGAGGGGTCGATTCTCAAGGTATATAAAAAAGAAGAGTATAGCAAAGACTTGGAAGAGACCTCAGATGTTACTATTATTCCCCAAAAGGCAACTGATAAAATATTGTAAACTATTGACCCATATACCTACTTTCACAACTCCAGAAAAATTTTTGATAACTTTGTGTGTATATATACATTGATGTATAGATAGATGATAGATGAGAGATAGAGAAAGACAGTGAGACAGATAGAGAGAGAGAGAACTGTAGACCAATATTACTAATGAATATCAATCAATTAAAAAAATTTAAATAAAATTCTGGCAAAAACACCACCGTAATTTTTCCAAAAAATTATTATAAGCAAGTTGGATTTATACTAGGGATGCATGGATGGCTTAACATAAAAAAGCAACATAATTAATCATATTTTAAAATAAGAGCATTATCTCAATCCATGTAGAAAAAAAAAGCCTTTAACAAAGCACATTTTTCATCTAGGCTTTAGAAAAAAACAACAACTTGTCTACAAAAAGTAGTCATAGAGGGATCTTTTTTTTGATGATAAAAGATACCTATCTAAAACCAAAAGTAAACATCACATGCATACACACCAGAAATTCTCACAGTTAATACAGGAATAAAACAAAGATGGCCCTTTGCCCAATATACTATTTTATTTCTAGAAATGTTAGCAACAGCAATAAGACAAGAGAAAGCAATTAAAGGCATAAAAATAGGCAAAGAGGAAATAAAACTATCCCTATTTGCCAATGGCATGATAGTCTATTTCAAAAATCCTTAGAAAATTAGCAAAGGATTTATGGGAATACATTGACAAGGGTATCACAAATTGATAGGCATTGACAAGTTCTTACCTATACTATTGCAAGGAATAAGCTCACTACATCAATGAGAACATAAATTCATCAACATATTATTACTATGGCAATACTGGAAAGAATAGTTAGGAGTCATGATACCTAGATTCTAGACCCAGCTCTGCCATTAACTTGCTGTGTGGTCTTGGGCAAATCATTCCTCCTTTCTATGCCTCAGAGTCCTTATCTATAAAATAAGGGAACTGAATTAGATGATCTCTAGGGTCCCTTCCCACTTTAAAATCTGAAAACTATTAAGATTTATAAGATGACATTGATACTCAATACATAGGACTACGATATTCCTAGGCTTCAGGCTAATAATTTCCCAAACTTTCCAATGTTTGGATACTTAGTCTCTATTAGTTTCATTGTAGGATAACCCCTACCACTCTCCTTAAAAGTGCTTTATGGCAAAAATAATGCCATAGGACAATTCCTGGAGTAGCAAAATCCACAGAAGAATGTGCTGAAATAATTTTGCAACCAAGGACAGTTTAGAAGGTCTGAAGGAGGGAGCTGCTGTGCTGAGACAGGAGTGGAGCCCAACCCCACAGTCCCCCTGACAGAGATCCAGTCCCAGGAAGGCCTCACCAGAGAAAGAAGCCTCTCCCAAAGCCTCTGAATCAGCTGAAGCACCAGTGTCATCTGGAACTAAGCTCACAGTCTAGTGAGAGGGCTGAGCCCTTGGCAGAGGGAAGATTACAGGGGTCTCTGCTGGTGTTAAGGTGGAACTTGGGTTTTTCACCCCTGCTGGGAACCAGGAGGTAAAGTTGAGTAGCAGTGGCCCAGATGGGGGAGGGGCACAGGCTCATTGGAGCTGCCAACCATAACACACAAAGCTGGTTGATTAGCAAGTTGGTCTGGGGTCATTTAGGGAACAGGGAACAGGCCAGGTGAGTGAAGAACCTGATCCTCCTTAAATCATACCACCTGGGACCTTCTGAAGTTTGGGATAGTGCAGCCTGGAAATAGTGCCCACTTTAAGGAGCTAAAAGTCAAGTAAAAGAAAGGCAAGATGAGCAGACAGAGAAAGGTGAGGACCATAGAAAGTTTCTTTAGTGACAAGGAAGATCAAGGTGCACCCTCAGAGAAAGATGTCAACATCAAGGCCCCTATATCTAAAGCTTCCAAGAAAAATGTGAATTGGTCCCAGACCACAGAGGCACTCAAAAAGGACTTTGAAGATAAAGTTAGAGAGGTAGAAGAAAAAATGGAAAGAGAAATGAGGGTGATGCAGGAAAGACATGAGAAAAAAGTCAACAGCATGAAAAGCCAAATTGGCCAAATGGAAAAGGAGGTACAAAAGCTCTCTGATGAAAATAATTGCCTAAGAATTAGGGTTGAACAAATGGAAGCTAGTGACTTTATGAGAAACCAAGACACAATAAAGCAAATCCAAATGAATAAAAAAAAAGTTAAGGGCAATGTGAAATATCTTCTTGGAAAAAATGCTGACCTGGAAAAGAGGTCCAGGAGAGATCATCTGAAAAGTATTGGTCTACCTGAAAACCATGATCAAGGAAAGAGCTTAGACATCATCTTCCAAGATATTCTCAGGGAAAATTGCCCTGATATTCTAGAAGCAGAAGGTAAAATAGAAACTGAAAGAATCTACCAATCACCTCCTGAAAGAGATCCCAAAAGGAAAACTCCCAGGAATATTAGAGCCAAATTCCAGAGCTCTCAGGTCAAGGAGAAAATATTGCAAGCTGCCAAAAAGAAAGAATTCAAGTACTGTGGAGCCCCAGTCAGGATAGCACAATACGTAGCAGCTTCTACATTAAAGGACAGGAGGGCATGGAATATGATATTCCAGAGGGCAAAGGAATTGGGATTACAACCATGAATCACCTACCCAGCAAACCTGAGCATAATCTTTCAGAGGAAAAAATGGGACTTCAATGAAAAAGAGGACTTTCAGGTATTTGTGATGAAAAGACCTGGACTGAATGGCAAATTTTACTTTCAAATACAAGACCCTAGAGAACCATAAAAAACTGGAGTTGGGGGACATACCAAGGGTTGTACAGTGGGTGACTCTCTTCTGTCTGAGGCCAGGTTTTGGCTGGGATCCCTCTGGGTCCAGGGTGGATGCTTTGTCCACTGTGTCACCTAGCTGCCCCCATGATGACATCTTTAGGGTTAAATTGAGGGGTGAGGGGACTGCATTGGGGGAGGGGAAAGGGCAGAAGTAGCATGAGGTGAAATCCCACATGAAAGAAACAGGAAAGGGTTTGTGGAGTGGAGGAAGAGATGGGGAAGAGATGGGGGAGGAGCAGGACAGTAAATGAACTTTACACTCATCAGAATAGGCTCAAAAACCTTAATCTCATCAGAGTTGCCTCAAGGAGGGATTAACACACACACAATTGGGTGGAGTAATCTATTTAATCTGGACAGTAAATGAGCCAAACACTTATCAGAAATGGCTCAAAGACCTCAATCTCATCAGAGTTGCCTCAAGGAGGAAATAACATGCACACTCAATTGGGTGAAGTAATCTATCTAACCCTACAGGAAAATAGGAGGGGGAGGGGATAAAGAGAGAGGGGCAAAAGAAGGGAGGCAGATTGGGGGAGGGGACAGACAGAAGCAAATCTCTTTTGAAGAGGGATAGGGTGAAAAAAGATGGATAATAGAATAAATATCATGTGGAAGGGAATAGGATGGAGGGGAATAGTTAACAATAGTAATTGTGAAAAAGAAAAGGGGGGAAAATTGTACAAAAATATTTATAGCAACTCTTTGTGGTGGCTAAAAATTGAGAATCAAGGTAATGTCCATCAATTGAGGAATGACTGAAGAAGCTGTGGTGTATGATTGTAGTGGAATGGTATTGTGCTATAGGAAATGAAAACAGGATGATCCCAGAAAAACCTGGAAAGACTCATTATGAACTGATGTAGAGTGAAGTGAGCAGAACTAGAAGGACATTGTGCATAGTAACAGCAGTATTGTTCGATGAGCAATTGTGAATGACTCAACTACTCTCAGCAATACCATGATCTAAGACAATCCCAAGGGACTAATGACAAAACATACTATCCACCCCCATAGAACGAACTGAAAAAAAGAGCACTTGTGGATTGTACATATACAACCTATATCAGATTGGCTGATGTCTTGTGGAGGGGGGAGAAAAGGGAGGGAGAGAAAAAAATTTGGAACTCTAAATCTAATGAAAATGAATGTTGAAAACTACCCTTACATGTAACTGGAAAAAATAAAATAAATGTTTGTTGTGCTGGGGGAAAAAAAGTGCTTTATGGCAGAGAAAGTAATGTAAAGAGAATGTAAAATAATTCCATCCTGAGAGAATCTGGAATACCACAGAAATAAGTGATAGTATTTTACATCAAGTTCACAAAGAAGTCTAGGGGAGATGGTTCCCATATGGAGAAAATGTTTGAGTTTTGATTTAATAATAAAAAAAAGCTTTAGGTTAATACTGATATTTCCATATATAGCTCTATTCTAAGCCCAGGGTTATGTGATATATTGTAAAACATGTTATAGCATATTGAAGACAAGATTGCCAGTGTTGCCTAAATGTGTCTTGTTCTGTAAAGGGCTTCAGGTTCACATCAGGAAGCAAGAAGCTTCCTTCCATGGAGGTAGCCGCAAAAGAGGAAAGGGAAAAATCACCAGGGAGGTGGTGACAGTGAAGCAACATGGCAGTAAAAACACCCACCTGGCACTTTCCCCTATTGATCCTAATCTTACCCTTCATTCAAAGTAATACAGAACATCCCCATTACTCTTCCAAGCAACAGACCTTGAAATATGTGACTCTACACCTTTTTGCTTAAAGACACAAAGCAACATAGTATATTCAGTGTCAGCTCAGATATGCGTTTCCCTTTAGAATTAGAGAGAAAGAGAATCTCCCCAATGTTTAGAAATATATTTCAAGAGTTTAAAGAATAAGTAAATACAAAGGGGGGCAGCTAGGTAGTGCAGTGGATAAAGCACCAGCCCTGGAGTCAGAAGGACCTGAGTTCAAATCCAGCTTCAGACACTTGACACTTACTGGCTGTGTGACCCTGGGCAAGTCACTTAACCCCAATTGCCTCATTTTAAAAAATTAAGTAAATTCAAAACACTGCTTAGACAACCTACCTTTGGGGGTAGGGGAGAAGAGAAGTGAGATCTGTGAGTTCACTAGTATAGAGACAAATAGCTAGTGTTAACCTGTGGTCTTAGAGACTTGCCTAGGTTATGAGAGGCTTTGTGACTTGTCCTGGGTCACACAGAAAGAGGTAAGATTGAACCCAGGTCTTCCTCACTCTCCCATTCAGGCCACCTCTCTATCCACTTGATATCTACCATGATGTCTTTAACTAAAACTGTTTATATTTAAGTAAGACTGAAAATACTGTGTTTAGAAGGATCTGTTCACTATGGCTTCATATTATACCACTGCCAGTTTCATTTTTTTCTTTCTTTCTTCCTTCCTTCCTTTCTTCCTTGGAAGCAATCAAGAGTTAAGTGACTTGCCCAGGGTCACACCACTTTCACTTTTCTGAGAAACAGTATGTTATTGAGTACTGTACTGCCCTGGGAATCAGGAGACCAAGGTTCTAGCCCTAAATCTGCCACTAACCTTCTTTCTGAGGGACTCTAGCAAGTCATTTCCCCTTAGGGCAAACCCAAGTTTTTGCTTCATAAAATGAAGCAGTTGGACTAGACAATCTTGAATTTACCACTCAAATTCTAGACTGTTAAATATAACACTTTTGCCACAAAAATAACTCCCATTTCCATCAAGTGTTTTCTTAGCACATAGAGTATTTAGATATGCCTACACACTAACAAAGGTTTACTCTGATACAGGCATGGAACAACTGGGTCTCTATTTAAATTAAAATTCTCTGACCCTTTCAGACATGGACTCGAGAATATTTACAATACTGCCTAATGGTTTGCTCTCTTCATAAATATAAAGTTTAAATATTTGCTTTCCAATAATGATCCAATCCAAACCATACACCTCTGCAACAAAGTCCCAGCTGTCTTTGGGAAAATGACCCTCACAGGATAAGTTATTCATACCTGGGTAAGTTCTATCTCCCATGGTGGCCCAGCAGAAACCCAAGGTGGGAGGTCAGTCTTTCTTTATTTTCAGAGTGATAAATATCAAAACCAACCAGCAAATATGAACATTGAACATTGAAGAATGAAAACAGTTTCTTAATGCTTTTCCAGAGACAAGACAATTGCCTGGCACTGATATCCATGCCATGTACTCCTGTCAGAGAATATGCACAGACACATTTATCTGGTAGTATTCTTTGTGTGATTAGACACAGAGAGAGAGAGAGAGAGAGAGCCAAAAGTCTTAATGCAGTTTTAATATTCAATAGCTTAATTAATAGTTTAATTTGATAGCTCCATAAGCTTATTAAAGCTTAAAAATAGCACTGGCCCTGGAGTCAGGAGGACCAGAATTCAAATCCAGCCTCAGACACTTGACACAAGCAGTGTGACCCTGGGCAAGTCACTTAACCCTCATTGCACTGCCCTCCCCCCCAAAAAAAATGTGAACTAAGATTTTTGGGACTACACACACACACACATACATACATACATATATACATACATACATACATACATATATTTCATTTGAGAGAGAGAGAGAAAGGTGGGGCTGGGGATCACAAGCATAGAGTTAGAAGGGATCTCATAGGTCATATAATGAAATCTCATTTTACAGATGAGGAAACTAAGGTGAAAAAAGTATGACCTGTCCAAGGTCACAAAAGTGTCAAAGGTTAAATTTGAATCCAGGTCCTCTGACTTCAGAGCCAATGGTCTTTTCACTGTATCATAGGGTCTCTCTCTCTCAATTCATTCAAAAGTCAGTATGGACTAGTGGATAGAACGGCAGCCCCAGAGTCAGAAAAAAGTGAATTCAAGTCCTCTGACACATACTGGATACATGACCCCAGACAAATCACTAACCCTCCCATGCAGCTCTAAGACTGTGAGTGGCAGATAGGTATCAAGCTACCTTAGTTCCTCATCAGGTCCACTTTAAAAAAATAAGTATGTTCATTCATTGAACAAACACTATCAAACAGCTCCTATGAGCAGGGCCCTCTACTGTCTCCTGCTGGGAGAGACAAAGAGAACCAAGAAACAGGTCCTAGCCTGGAGTAGTTTATAGGTAGAGAGTCATCATCCTTGTTGCCAGTGTTGTTTTTGTTATTTGGGGGACAGGAGACAATTAAACAAAGAAATACAATGCAATGCAGGATGCACTAAGTGATACTTGAGCAGAAAGAAATGCTATGGGGAGTTCAGAAGATGGAGAAGAAACAACCAATTGGAAAAGAGTATGGCATAATAGAAACAGTTGGAGATTTGGACTCAGAGGACAGGTTCAAATCCCAACTCAGCTACTTAACTGCCTTAGGTGGATCACTCTGGGTATCAATTCCCTCATCTGTAAAATGAAGGGTTTCAACTAAATGATCACTAAGGTTCCTTCCAGCTCAAAATCCTATGATCCTATCAGAATTTGAGAAGGCTTTATGGAGGGCATGCCACTTGAGCATGAGGTAAGATTTAGAAAGGTGGAGCACTGGCCCTGGAGTCAAGAGGACCTGAGTTCAAATCCAGCCTCAGACACTTAACACTTACTAGCTGTGTGACCCTGGGCAAGTCACTTAACCCCAATTGCCTCACCAAAAAAAATTAAATTAAATTAAAAATTAGAAAGGTGGGGATGGAAGCATGAACAAAAGCCTTGGGGCAGGCCACCCTATCTTTAAAAAACCTTCACTTGGCTCTGCTGTCCCATCAAATTATCATCATATATATCTCCTCTCACTGCCAGAACTCCTCCAAAGTCTGCACTGTGATACTTCTCCTACTTGTCTGTTTTTTTCTACCTCTGTTCAACTAAATGTGGGTATTCTCCCCACACACATACAAGGTTCTCTCCAGGAAATCTCTTCTCCCTCCCCTTTCATTCATCCATCAGAGCTGAATTATCAATTGTACATAAGATGAGTCCCAAATCTTTATATCCATCCCTAATATCTGTCTTCCTCTCCTCCCTCCTTGAAGGAATTTAGCATTCACCTTAATTTTCAGCAAATAAACTAGATTATATGGTCAGATAGAACATCATGCTCCTTCCCTTCTCTTGTGCTTTAGTATATCAGAGACAGCAAGGCAATGATCACATTCACAATGCCTAAGACCACCCAGATCAGTGATGATAGAACAATACACCACTGAATAATGTTGGGAGTACTAAGGCATCAAAGACACCAAGGTTATCCACTGCAACTTGGGGCATCACCAGATGTCTTGACTTCTGTCCTGCCACTGGACTTCAATGACTCAGGATGAGCGAGGCTGATGACTTTGTGCAACTCTGCCTCACTTAAATCCAATTCACATGAAAGTCAAGATGCCATTGGTGTTCTTCGATAACAAAAGAACTCCTTTCTGCTAGGAGCTCATCTCCTCCATGGAAGGAGGGAGAAGAAAGAGATACAAGGCTGCCACCCCCCTCTACCCATCTGGAAAACAGAAGGAATATTTTTCATTTATCAAAAAGAAAGACTTCTGGCATAAGTGAAACTATTTTAAGAGGCTATTCAACAGTGCAAATAGAGATACAAGGTCACTTCCCCCAGTGGATCAGTGCTGGACTAGTGTCCCAAGAGCTATGCACAGGTCTGACCCTGCTAACTCTCTATTCAATAAACTCCAGGGAGTCTCTATTAACTCAGGGATAAAATATAAAATCCCAGCTTTAAAAGCCTTTTACAACCTGACTCTTTCCTATCTTTCCTGTCTTTATCCCCTTCATGTAGGCCAGATATACCGTGTCCTGTAACACCTCATCTTCCAACTCCATGACTGTTCAGAGAGTACCCCATAAAGTACTTCCGCAATTGCCAATACTCTCCCTCTTGAACTCTGCTACCTGGCTGCCCTTCAATTTCACCTTCTGTGAAAGGTCCCTTCCTACTTCTGCTTTCCCTCTGATTAACTATCTGGTTGGATGGTGCCTTCCCCATTCAAATGGGAGCTCCTAGATGGAAGGGACTTTGGTTTTTATGTTTCTCTGTATGCAGAATACTTAGTAAATACTTGTTGACTGACTAAGAGTCAGCTCCAACAACTTCTTCCATATATAGCCATTTTCAGCAGTAACTCATTTCTATAGCAATTTGAGATTCACAAAGGACCTTCCTTGTAACAACCTGGAGAAGAAAGTAATATGGTTATTACTATCCTCATTTTACAGAGAGGGTTAAATCAGATGCCCACAATCATTCACCTGACAAGGGGCAGAGCCAAGATCTGAACTCAGGTCCCCTTGTTCCAACACTATAATTCTTTCCATCCATCTAATTTGACTCTCACAGCACCCCTGTGAGGCAGGCAGATAAGTAACATGGCTAAGTTGGCTTTTACGTCCCAACACCACTACAGAGTCACATCCTGACACTATTTTTAGGTGGTCCTTAGGGACTTGGCCTGACCTGGGGAAAGTGTGATAAAGTCAAACAGGGAAGGATTACCAAGTAGCAGCTAGGAACCAGTGAGATTAGATAACATAAATTTGTAGCACAATCACCTGATACAATTGTGATACAATTCAGGAACAAAGAAGGTAGATGATGGGGTAACCTCCAAACTACATTTTACCAAAGCAATACTAGATACAGGAAAAAAGGGCAAGGGACTCAAACGAGAGGATAGCATATAGTTTAACTGGTCAACCACTGATAGGATAAAGACTGGGAAGGGAGAATAGTGAGGTTGAACTGGGGAAATAGGGAACGGTAAAGGGCTTGCATGTCATAGTGAGGATAAAAAAAGGCTTAGGAGCAGTGAGACAAAGCAAAAATGAAAAGATAGTAAATTGTTATTAGAAAAAAATCGTTATTAGAGAAAGGAATTTCAGAATTGTGGATGAAGATCACACAGTTAACAGCAGATGGTGATAGCAAGAATATGGCTATCTGTTCCTACTGAAGGTGATCTGAAGGTACAGGGCATGGGAGCTAAGGAAGCTAGTGGATCAGGATGTTTGGGGCACAACAGTGTGAGTATTAATATCATTGAGTCTGAGGGCAGAGGTTACAGTGGGTGGCAAGACTGTGAGGCAGGTACTGAACTCCTTGAGAAAAGAGAGCATATAAGTCATCAAATCACTGCCACAAGGATCTAGGCTAAGTAACTTGGACGGAGAAAACTTCAAGGAAGGAGAGAGTGTTTCATGACAGTAGGAAAGGGACTGTCTAAAAGGGAGAGTGGGGATCAGACTCAAAATGTCGGGGGAAATTAGAGAAGATGGATATCAAGTGTTGGGAAGAGTGAGAGAGCTAAGTTTTTATTAATGTAAGAAAACGGAAAGAGTAAAAAGTAGAACATCCAAAATGAAGGAAAGTTTGTTAAAATTTGTTGGGAATTTTTTTTTCTAATTGAGTAGGCTTTTTACAAGGGGAAAATGAAAGGGAAGAAAAGAGAATGATATGAATTGTGGAGACACAGGGATGAGGTGGGTCCAGATAAGTGAAGAAGGAGGGGTAGGAAATGGAAGGGCTTTTCACCTCAGCAGATGCTGCCACTAAATCATGGGGACATGTAAAGCAGATGAAAGTCTGTCCATCAGTAAACAGCACTGGGAAAGAACCAAGTGATTGGGGCAACTAGGTAGCACAGTGGATAAAGCACTGGCCCTGGATTCAGGAGTTCAAATCTGGCCTCAGACACTTGACACTTACTAGCTGTGTGACCCTGGGCAAATCACTTAACCCCTGTTGCCCTACAAAAAAAAAAAAGAACCAAGTGATTAAGGGCTTCCATCCTGTTGGGTCCTACGATGGTCAAGCATGGATTCAGTTTAAGGTGACGGTGTCAGCTTCCCTGGCTTGTCACTCAAAACACAGGAGATATGGGGAGGATAGGAAGAAGAGTAGAGGTGGCAGGTAGTTTTATCCAAGCATCTGGGGTAATAAATAACCAATGTTCTAGTTACCCAGTAAAGCTGAATTCATTCTCAATAACAGTCCTCTAGCTCAGTGATATGGAATTCAAATAGAAAAGGATGCCTGATGGCGCCATAATGACTTAGAAAACTACAAATTAACATCATCTATGTTGTACTATATTTTTATTTATTTTGTCTGGCACATAGTAGGGGCTTAACAAATGTTTATTGATTGATTGATACAAGGGCCCACAAATTATTCTTCTAAAGTATAATCATAGTTCTGCTTTGAGAAAATCTATTACTTGCATACCCTTTGTATTTACTTGCTTGTAAATATTTTTTATTTCCTTCCTACCCCCCCCCATATAAGATACTTGAGAAAGGAGTTTCATTTTTTTTTGCCTTTATGCCCTCACAGTCTTGCTCAAAGCCTAGTAAGTAGCAGATGCTTAATAACTGCTTTCCAGATTGGTTAGAATCTAGTAAATAAAGATAGAAGAAAGTTTCAGTGTCCTCTTATGCTGGAGGGTTGACTTGTAATATTCAGTACAGTGTACAGTTGAATTGGAAGCTGCCCTTAGGAAGAAGAAACTCTGCATCCAGTTCCACATACGGTGTGGCATGGACAACGCAGCCAAATTCCCTAAACATTTAGAGTTGGAAAGAAAATTAGACCTCATCCAGTCCCTTCTCTTCATTGTGCAGATGGGAAAACGCAGGCCTAGAGATGTGAATGCCCAAGGGTACAAAGAAAATAAGAGTTTAAGGTCAGGTCTCCAAAGTCCAAATTCAACATTTCCCCAAACACCTGGCTGCATAGAAGCTTTACTGTTTTCTTTAATGACATCTTCCATTAGATTAGGAAAGAGGTTGAATAGAATTATACCGGCCTCCCCTTGGGGGGGGGAGGGGAGGGAGAGATGGGGATAATTGAAGAAGGCTCTGAGGAATAAGAATTTGCCACACTGTTACACACCCACACCTACAGATTTCCTGCAAACGCTCCTGATGAGAGAAGAAGCACCTCTGAATAAGAAGTTCGGGCTCCAATCACAGAGCTCACTCCGGGAAGAAGGGGGAGGGGTGAAGTTGGGAAGGGGGGGGGGAGAAACAGGAGAGTGTCACTGTTTCCTTAGTCTGGGAAAGTTTTCTCCTCTTCCATTCTACGTGAAAAGTTGCTTTTTTCCAAGTTGTTCCCCTTCAAGTCTCCTGAAAAAACCAACCTCCGAAACTGTTTCAAAACCGTTTGAGGGGGGGCTCTTAACTCAGGGGCCTGCATGGATTCCCATTTACTCCAGTTACAAAGAGGAACGCGGTGAAAACCTTAAGGCTGCTTCTGCATTAACGCTTCCATTCCCAAGGAGCCTCATTTCCGAAGTGGGGAACGGGGGGGGGGGGGGCTAGACCAGGGTAGGGAGGCTCGTAGCCACAGCCCACTTTCCCCGCATCGAGTCCGAAACGGAGACAGAGAGCAAGACCCGGGCAGAGTCTGGCTGACCTCCGGTGGGCCCTTTCATCAAACCGGATGAATAGGATCGCTGCTCTCTAGTAAAGGCACACGATCCGACCGGGCAGTGGGAGGAGGAGCCCGACGACCTCAGTTTCCATCTTTGTAAAATAAGGAGGTTGTCCTAGATGATCCCGAAAGGCCCTTCCAGCTCTAAATCTATTATCCTACAGTGGCACACACCGCCCCCCCTCCTTCCCCTTAGCCCCCACTGCTCCAGAGGCGGGTCCACAACTCAGCTTCCTTCCCTCCCTGCCCCCCCTCCCCGCCCCCTCCTCTCTCCTCCCCTCTCCCAACTCACCCTCCGCCTCCATGGCGCCCCCCGCTCTTCTATTCATGCCAGGAGCAGGGAACTAGAAGGGGAAGGGGGAATCCGAGTCCAGGTTGGGGTCCCGGAGCCCTGGCGCCCTAGGGGCCACCGCAAGGCAAGCAACCAGAGCAGCGCGGAGCCGGACCGCATCTCGCCAGCAGCGCGGGCGGGCGGCCTCGCTGACTCCCGGGCTCCCTCCCGCCGCCGCCACCGCCAGCCCCCAAACTCGGCCCCGCCAGGCTGGGGGCGGGGGGGGAGGGCTCGGCGCGCGCCGCCCAGGGCTCCCGAGGGGGCTCAGTCCCCGCCCGCCAGCCCGGAGTCCGGCCCCCGCCGTCAGACCACCCCCGCCTCCCGCCCGCCCGACCGGCTCCTCCCCTCTGCCGCCCCTGCCCCCGCCCCCACTCCGGCCTCCGGGCCTCGGCGGGTCCCGGCCGGCTGCAGCCCAGAAGGTCATCGAGGCTGGGGGAACTGCTAAGGCTGCAGGAGCCCAGACCCTAAGCGGCTAACTTCTCCGAGGACACGCCCCTCCATCTGCCCAGTCCTCGGCTGGGCTCCTCTTGAGCCCGCAGCCCCGAGCCTGGAGCCAAAGTCTCGGCTTTGTTACTTCGGGGTTCCCATCTTCATCCTAACAATTCCTAGCCTTTACGGTTTACATAGAAACGTTTTCTCACAACCACCCCTAGAGACTAGTAGTGGAAATATCATTATTCCCATTCTACCGAGGAAACAGCCTCTGGGAGGTTAAGCAACTTGTCCGAGGTCTATTAGTAAGAGATGGAGCTAAGACTGCAATTTAGGACTCCCGGCTCCAGGGCTCTAGCGCCCTTTCCGCTGAACCAATCTGCCTCTCACATAATTATGTCCAGTTTCCTCAACTAGGCCTTGAGCTCCAGATCTTGCTCTGTAGAGCTCACAGTGCTCAGCACAAGCCTAGGCATGCTGAGGAAGGAAGGAACGAACGAACGAACGAGGGGGGGGGGGGGGGAAGAAGGGAAAAAGGGAGGGAGGAAGGGAGAGAGGGAGGGAGAGAGAAAAGGAAGGAAGGAAGGAAAGGAGGGAGGAAGGAAGGAAGGAAGGAAGGAAGGAAGGAAGGAAGGAAGGAAGGAAGGAAGGAAGGAAGGAAGGAAGGAAGGAAGGAAGGAAGGAAGGAAGGAAGGAAGGAAGGAAGGAAGGGGAGGGAAAGAGAAGGGAGAAAGGGAGGGAGGGAGAGAGAAAAGGAAGAGAGGGAGGGAGAAGGGAGGAAGGAAGGAAGGGAAAGAGGGAGGGAGAGATAAAAGGAAGGAAGGGAAAGAGGGAGGGAGAGATAAAAGGGAGGAAGGAAGGAAAGAAGGGAGAGAGGGAGGGAGAGAGAAAAAGGAGGGAGGGAGGAAGGGAAGAAGGAAGGAAGGGGAAGGGAGAGAGAAGGGAGAAAGGGAGTAAGGAAGGGAGAGAGGGAGGGAGAGAAAAGGAAGGGAGGGAGGAAGGGAAGAAAGGAGGAAGGAAGGAAGGAAGGGGGAGGGAAAGAAGGGAAAAAGGGAGGGAGAAGGAAGGAAGGAAGGGGGAGGGAGAAAGAGGGGAGGAAGGAAGGGAGAGAGAAAAAGGAGGAAGAAAGGGAGGGAGGAAGGGAGGAAGGAAGGAAGGAAGGGGAGGGAAAGAGAAGGGAAAAAAGGAGGGAGGGAGAAGGAAGGAAGGGAGGGAGTGAGAAGGGAGAAAGGGAGGGAGGAAGAAAGGAAGGGAGATAGAAGGGAGAAAGGGAGGGAAGGAAAGAGAAAAGGAAGGAAGGGAGGGAGAAAGGGAGGAAAGAAGGAAGGGGGAGGGAGAGAGAAAGGAGAAAGAGAGGGAGGAAGGAAGGAAGGAAGGAAGGAAGGAAGGAAGGAAGGAAGGAAGGAAGGAAGGAAGGAAGGAAGGAAGGAAGGAAGGAAGGAAGGAAGGAAGGAAGGAAGGAAGGAAGGAAGGAAGGAAGGAAGGAAGGAAGAAGGAAGGGGAGGGAGAGAGAAGGGAGAAAGGGAGGAAGGAAAAAAGGAAGGAAGGAAGGAAGGGAAGGAGGAAGGGAAGGAGGGAGGGAAGGAAAGAGGGAGGGAGAGAGGAAAGGAAGAAAAGAAGGAAGTATAGTTTTAACTTTAGCCTCTTGTTTCTACTTGCTCCAGGATAAAAGTTCAAGATCTGAACTTCAGTTCCTGCTCTTTTCTCCAGCTCATGTCTCTAGTGAAGCAAGAGAAGAAGTAGATGTGGGTAAGCTAACAAACTGGACAATTACCTCATGAATAATCTTTTGAGATGCAAATGAACACAAACCAATTAAAACCAGAGGCTGGGCCTACAGAACATTAAGTAAATTATACTTGTCCTTGGCATAAGAGCTCCTCTCCAATAGTAAACTGGCTCATTCACTGCAAAATCTGGCAGGTGTATATAGATAGACTCAGGCTATCCAGTCCATAAAGGACCTTAGAAAATAGAGTAAAGAAGGTCAGAGATGGAAAGGCCTCAGAACACAGAACTTCAGAAGAAGTAGAGGTGATATGGTACTTTTGAAAAGGCACTGAACTTGGAGCCACATGGCTTTGAGTAAAATCCTGAATATTCAGGTTACTACTTATGGACCATCACTCACCTAACCTTTCTGGACATCAGTTTTCTCATCTGCAAGATAAGGAGGTTGGACTGGATGAACTCAAAAGTCCCTTTCAACTCTAAATCTATGATATTATCCTATAACAAACAGGGAAGGAACTTAAAACATAGATGGACTAGAGCTGGGGGGAAAAAGAACTTGAAAATCATCTAATCCAATTCCCATTTTACAGATAAGGAAACTGAGGCCTAAATGTGCTTCCCTTCTCTCTTCATCTTACCAGGCTGATAGATATTTTTCAGTACTGGGCTACAGGATCATTCACCAGCATCCACCACAGCTATTTAGCTTCTAAGCCACAGATGATGCTACAGGAAATAATAATAACAAGAAAAACTCTGAAGCTTGCAATAACAGCCTTTTTAAAAGCTAGTTCCCCAGTGTTTAAGGATATTCCTCCTGTTGCTCTACTATGGTTGCTAGAAGTAGATGGCTTAAGTCATGGCTCAAGGTGAATGTTTATTGTTGTAACTGAGGGGCAAACAAAGATAGAGAAATCTTTTGACCCTATTAAGTCCTCCACCCTCCTCTGAAAAGCTTGTCACTCCAGCAAATCCTATGGGATCACAATCTTCATTTGTTGTTATTCAAAACAGAAACTGCATTCACTTTTTTTGTTTTGTTTTGTTTTGTTTTTTGTTTTTTGGTGGGGCAATGGGGGTTAAGTGACTTGCCCAGGGTCACACAGCTAGTAAATGTCAAGTGTCTGAGGCCGGATTTGAACTCAGGTACTCCTGAATCCAGGGCCGGTGCTTTATCCACTGCACCACCTGGCTGCCCCAACTGCATTCACTATTACAGAATTGTCCATCTAAGTGTGAGCCTTATCTCAAGAGCACACTTATTTCACTATCAGAGACTCAACTTTCATCCTTTTAATGCAGGGTGATAGAGGGCACTGGAAATCATAGAGCCTGGAATTAGGTATGGGGCTAAGGTTCATGTGTAATATTGGCAAAAACAGAACTGGCACAATGTCAGGTCTCAAGGGTGGTAAGAAGAAGCCTCTGAAACAGCTCAAGAAGCAAACCAAGGACATGGATGAGGAAGATATAGCTTTCAAACAAAAACAAAAAGAATAGAAAAAACGAAGAGTTAAAAGCAAAAGCTGCTGGGAAGGGACCACCTGCCAGTGGTGGAATTAAGAAATCTGGTTAACTAAAAATAATGGAACCTTGTGCAAAATGAAATTTAGTTTTTGCTACTAGTTACTATAAATTCATTGGGTTAAAAATATTAAAATCAAATAATAAATCAAAGGAAATCTGGCAAAAAGTAGATATTCCTGTGTAGATAAGACGGTGATTCCTGTTAGTTTCTTTCTTGCTTTGTGACATCTGTATTTCCTACTTCAACATCTGTTGCCACCTGCAGCCATGATTGTGTCATCTCAATGAGTCTATTGTATATTGTAATAAACATTTTTTAAATCATAAAAAAATTGGCAAAAAAGGAGCTTGAAAGTTGGCCCTGCTCATCTACTGGCATCAGGCATATGCAACATGGCATACTACAAAACCAAGTACTCCCTCTTCCTGCTAAGTGCTTGACCTCAGGGCTCAAAGAGCTGAAGAAAGCCTTGAGCAAGAATCCCAAGTAGATCCACAGTAAAGGTCAGGGATCTCAAAATGGATGTGTGGCCAAAAGCCAGTTATTTTAAGATTTCATCTATTGAAATGAGAATGAAGCTAGTACTAAAGCTAAGAGAATAGAACAATTTACTGGGGAAAAAGTCACCACAACATGAATACCATTTCCCAAAGGTCTAAACTGAGTTCAGAACCCTGAGAGTCTGTGTCCACAGAACAGGAGTAGGTCACCAGCAGAACTCCAAGCAGGAGGGTAATAGGTATCTGAGAGCTCCAGCAATAACTACAGACAACACAGTCAGAGATTGGAATTCAGGAGCAAAAGTCCTCTAGAAAATAACCTGGTATCTGAGGGTGGAATCTGGATATCTGATCTACTGCACCACAGTTTAAAATTTAGGCGTACATTTCCAAACTATATAAGGAAGTAATTCAATATATAAGAATAAAAGACATTCCCCAAATGATAAATGATTAAAGAATATGAATATGTAGCTTTTAGAGGAAGAAATCCAAGCCGTCAATAGCCATATGAAAAAAATGTTCCAAATCACTAATAATTAGAGAAATGCAAAAGAAGGCAACTCTGAGGTTCCACCTCATGCCCATCAAACTGGTAAAGTTAAGAAAAAGGGAAAATGACAAATGATGGAGGAGCTATAGGAAAATAGGTACATTTATGAAGCTTTAAATTAATCCAGCCATTCTGGAAAGCAATTTGGAACTGTATCTGCAAAGTCACTAAACTGTGTATACTCTTTGGCTCAGCAATATGACCATTAGTAAGGTCTTGTCACCAAAGAGATCAAAGAAAGAAGGATCCATGTTTACAAAAATATTTATAGCAGTTCTTTCTTGTGGCAAAGAATTGGAAACTGAGGGGGTGCCCATCAATTTGTGAATGATTGAACAAATTATGGTATATGAATTTAGAATACTACAGTGCTGTTAAGAAATAATAAAGAAATGGGGGCAGCTAGGTGGTGCAGTGGATAAAGCACTGGCCCTCGATTCAGGAGTACCTGAGTTCAAATCCAGCCTCAGACACTTGACACTTACTAGCTGTGTGACCCTGGGCAAGTCACTTAGCCCCAATTGCCCAGCCAAAAAAAAAAAAAGAAGAAGAAGAAAGAAAGAAATAATAAAGAATATGGTTTCAAAGAAACCTGGGATGACTTGTGTAAATTGATGCAGAATAAAATGAGCAAAACCTGGAGTACAATGTATATCATCACAACATTGTAAAGACAAACAACTTTGAAAGCCTTAAGAACTCTAATCAATGCAATGACTAATAACTATTCTAAAGGACTCATGAAATCTGCTACTAGCCTCCTGACAGAAACAATAGATTCAAGATGCAGAGACATATATTTTTGTACATGACCATAGCAAGAATATATTTTGGTTTTTTATTCATATTTGTGACAAGGGTTTTCTTTTTCTTGTTTTCATTAGGGAAAAGGGACAGGGGAAAAGAAGAGAAAATAGATTTTTGATTGAAAAAAAATTTTAAGTACATAAAATATAAGAATGATAGATTCTTTCCCAGAAATGAAATATACCTAACAGAGGCAGATAAAAACATATTTGCCTGGAATCTTGAAGATCTCATCATGAGGACTTTAAACTTAAAATGAAGGAGGAGAGAAAATATCCTACCTCTATCTGCCAAGCCAGATACCAAACAAAGGAGGAAGAAGAGGATCAGGAGACAACATCCAAGAAATGATAAAGCAGTAAGATGCACAACCTCAGATATTTTGTGTACAAATCTACAGAGTATGGGTTGTAAACAACCCATGAATTGAGGACCTTAATGCAAAAATGTAAGTTTGACATTAAATATATTGCTGAGCCCTAGTAAGATGCTACTTAGGGGGATATGACTGTGGAAGGGGATGCCTTAGTCTAACAAAAGAGGATAAAGAGAAGGAAGAGAGAAGATAGAACTTTTTAACTCTTATTTTGCTTCTCTTCTCTCCACCAAGAGAAATCATCCTTAGCCAGGAAAATATAGAATAAAAATAGTTAATAGGTAAGTGCAAGAGATAAGTAAGAGTACCTTCAAGGAGTTCAAAACACCAGGACTAGACAAGCTACATTCCAGGATACTGTAACAATCATGCCACACTAGCTCCATTTCTCTCTCTCTTTTTTTTGATAGGTTTATTAGACTGGTAGAAAAGAGAAATATACACAGTATTCTAGATACAGTTTACTAGATACAGTATACTAGATGTCAACAAAGTATGTGACAGAGTCTCTAGTTTTATCTTTGTGAACAAGCTGAAGGGATGTGGGTTATAGATTAAGTGGATTTAAATGACTGAGCCCAGTGATATGTAATTTATAATGATGTATAACCTTGTGTCAGAGGCTCCTTCCTGAACTGAAGGACCCAGGTACAATTCATTTTTATTTTTTTGTGGGGCAATGAGGGTTAAATGATTTGCCCAGGGTCACAAAGCTAGTGTCAAGTATCTGAGGCTGGATTTGAACTCAGGTCCTCCTGAATCCAAGGCCGGTGTTTTATCCACTGCGCCACCTAGCTGCACCCCCCCCAGGGACACTTTGGGGGATTCTCACTTCTCTGACTAGTTATCCCCACCCAAATGATCTAAGAATTCCAGTACCTAACATTCACCCAAATGTAGCCATCAGCTTCCCTGATGAACACATAGACTCAAAATGTGTACAGTTTAATTTACAAGTTAATGGAAACAGAACTCATATCTGGGCCTGGTCAATCATAAGCATTTATTAACTGGTTATTGTGTGCCAGTCAGGCAATGTGCTCAGCTTTGAAGATGTAAAGAAAAACTTAAAAATCCCTGCCATCAAGGAGCTTACATTCTTTTTTTTTAATTATGGGGGGCAGCTAGGTGGCACAGTGGATAGAGCACCGGCCCTGGAGTCAGGAGTACCTGAGTTCAAATCCAGCCTCAGACACCTAACACCTACTAGCTGTGTGACCCTGGGCAAGTCACTTAACCCCAATTGCCTCACTTAAAAAAAAAATTATGAACATCGAGAGCCAAGATAGTGGAAGAAAAGCAGTGAGCTCTCAAACATGACATGATCCCTCCAAAAAACATCCAAATAATGCCACAGGACAATTCCTGGACCAGAAAAACCCACAGAAGAATGTGCTAAAATCAAGGACAGCTTAGAAGTGAGCTGCCGTGCTGAGACAGGAGTGGAGCCCAACCCCACAGTCCCCCTGACAGAGATCCAGTCCCAGGAAGGCCTCACCAGAGAAAGAGACCCCCCCCCAGAGCCTCTGAATCAGCTGAAGCACCAGTGTCATCTAGAACTAAACTCACATTCTGGTGAGAGGGCTGAGCCCTTGGCAAGGGGGAGATGACAGGGGTCTCTGCTGGTGTTAAGGTGGAACTTAGGTTTTTCACCCCTGCTGGGAACCAGGAGGTAAAGTTGAGTAGCAGTGGCCCAGATGGGGGAGGGGCACAGGCTCATTGGAGCTGACAACCATAACACACAAAGCTGGTTGATTAGCAAGTTGGTCTGGGGTCATCTAGGGACCAGGGAACAGTCCAGGTGAGTGAAGAACCTGATCCTCCTTAAATCATACCACCTGGGACCTTCTGAAGCTTGGGATAGTGAAGCCTGGAAATAGTGCCCCACTTTTTTTTTTTTGGTTTTTTTTTGGTTTTTTTTTCTTTTGTGGGGCAATGGGGGTTAAGTGACTTGCCCAGGGTCACACAGCTAGTAACTGTTAAGTGTCTGAGGCTGGATTTGAACTCAGGTACTCCTGAATCCAGGGCCAGTGCTTTATCCACTACGCCACCTAGCTGCCCCAGTGCCCCACTTTAAAGAGCTAAAAGTCAAGTAAAAGAAAGGCAAGATGAGCAGACAGAGAAAGGTGAGGACCATAGAAAGTTTCTTTAGTGACAAGGAAGATCAAGGTGCACCCTCAGAGAAAGATCAAGGCCCTTATATCTAAAGCTTCCAAGAAAAATGTGAATTGGTCTCAGACCATAGAGGCACTCAAAAAGGACTTTGAAGATAAAGTTAGAGAGGTAGAGGAAAAAATGGAAAGAGAAATGAGGGTGATGCAGGAAAGACATGAGAAAAAAGTCAACAGCATGAAAAGCCAAATTGGCCAAATGGAAAAGGAGGTACAAAAGCTCTCTGATGAAAATAATTGCCTAAGAATTAGGGTTGAACAAATGGAAGCTAGTGACTTTATGAGAAACCAAGACACAATAAAGCAAATCCAAATGAATAAAAAAAAAGTTAAGGGCAATGTGAAATATCTTCTTGGAAAAAATGCTGACCTGGAAAAGAGGTCCAGGAGAGATCATCTGAAAAGTATTGGTCTACCTGAAAACCATGATCAAGGAAAGAGCTTAGACATCATCTTCCAAGATATTCTCAGGGAAAATTGCCCTGATATTCTAGAAGCAGAAGGTAAAATAGAAACTGAAAGAATCTACCAATCACCTCCTGAAAGAGATCCCAAAAGGAAAACTCCCAGGAATATTAGAGCCAAATTCCAGAGCTCTCAGGTCAAGGAGAAAATATTGCAAGCTGCCAAAAAGAAAGAATTCAAGTACTGTGGAGCCCCAGTCAGGATAGCACAATACGTAGCAGCTTCTACATTAAAGGACAGGAGGGCATGGAATATGATATTCCAGAGGGCAAAGGAATTGGGATTACAACCATGAATCACCTACCCAGCAAACCTGAGCATAATCTTTCAGAGGAAAAAATGGGACTTCAATGAAAAAGAGGACTTTCAGGTATTTGTGATGAAAAGACCTGGACTGAATGGCAAATTTTACTTTCAAATACAAGACCCTAGAGAACCATAAAAAACTGGAGTTGAGGGACATACCAAGGGTTGTGCAGTGGGTGACTCTCTTCTGTCTGAGGCCAGGTTTTGGCTGGGATCCCTCTGGGTCCAGGGTGGATGCTTTGTCCACTGTGTCACCTAGCTGCCCCCATGATGACATCTTTAGGGTTAAATTGAGGGGTGAGGAGAATGCATTGGGGGAGGGGGAAGGGCAGAAGTAACATGAGCTAAAATCCCACATGAAAGAAACAGGAAAGTACTTGTGGAGTGGAGGAAGAGATGGGAAAGAGATGGGGGAGGAACAGGGCAGCAAATGAATTTTACATTCATCAAAATAGGCTCAAAGACCTTAATCTCATCAGAGTTGCCTCAAGGAAGGATTTACACATACACATACACATACACACACACAATTGGGTGGAGTAATCTATTTAATCTGGACAGTAAATGAGCCTAACACTCAGCAGAATTGGCTCAAAGACCTCAATCTCATCAGAGTTGCCTCAAGGAGGGAATAACATGCACACTCAATTGGGTGAAGTAATCTATCTAACCCTGCAGGAAAATAGGAGGGGGAGGGGATAAAGAGAGAGGGGCAAAAGAAGGGAGGGCAGATTGGGGGAGGGGACAGACAGAAGCAATCCCTTTTAAAGAAGGATAGGGTGAAAAAAGATAGAAAATTGTGGTAAAAAGTTTTAACAGTCGGTTAGATAATGGAGAGACACCAGGTTTTTTTTAGGACCACCCTTTTGGGGAGAAGACCAACAGCATGAGCTACGCACACCAGTCCGCCTGCAATGCACACCAGATTGCCTGCTGAGCACTCGACTTCCGGGGTGCCAGCTTGAAAGGCAAGGAGAGAACAGAAGTGGGGCTTTTTTTCCTGCTCCACTGGTCTCCTGGCTGTGCTGCACAGACAGACACTGACTAGAGTTTGACTCGGCCCGGCTCTCGGTTAACAGCACTCGCTTGACTCAGTCTCTCTCCCCAAAGGTGGCCTTGGGTTTTGGTGAGTTTTATACAGAATATAGACTAAGCCTAGACTTAAGACGATTTGTATTGTTTTTCTACTTTCCTATCCTTCTAATCAACATCACCTTGTGACTACCATACAATGAAAGCTCTAACTAGAAAACCAGAAGTTTCTTCCATTTACTAGTCTGGGAGATAAATTAAGGGAAAGGTTAAGTAGGGGAGATTTATGATCTAATATCCAATTTTAATCTCACGTAATAGAGTAAATATCATGGGGAAGGGAATAGGATGGAGGGCAACAGTTAACAATAGTAATTGTGAAAAAGAGAAAAGGGAAATTGTAAAAAAAAATCTTTATAGCAACTCTTTGTGGTGGCTAAGAATTGGGAATAAAGGGAATGTCCATCAACTGAGGAATGACTGAAGAAGCTGTGGTATATGATTGTAGTGGAATGGTATTTTGATATAGGAAATGAAAAATTATGAACATCTTTAATTTTTCCCCACTTAATAGGATTTCATTTTTTCAAACTACATGCCAAGATAGTTTCAACAATCATTTCTTTAAGGTTTTGAGTTCCAAAATTTTCTTCCTCTCCCACTTCCCTCCTCTGTTCCCAAGAAAGCAAGCAATCTGATATAGGTTATACATGTATAATCATGTTAAATGTATTTCTACATTAGTCATGTTGTGACAAAAGGGAAAACCATGAAAAAGAAAAAACAACAAGAAAAGTGAGAATAGTATGCCTCAATCTGCATTCAAACTCCATAGTTCCTTCTTTGGACGTGGACAGCATTTTCCATCATGAGTCTTTTGGAATTGTCTTGGATCATTGTAATGCTGAGAAGAGCTAAGTCTATCATAGTTGATCATCTTACAATATTGTTGTTACTGTGTACAATGTTCTAGGGTTCTGCTCACTTCAGTCAGCATCAGTTCATGTAAGTCTCTCCAGGTTTTTCTGAAATCTGCCTGCTCATTTCTTACAAGAGAATAGTACTCCATTACATTTATATACCACAACTTGTTCAGCCATTCCTCAATTGATGGGCATCCCTTCAATTTCCAATTCTTTGCCACCACAAAAAGAGCTGCTATAAATATTTTTGTACAGTGGGTCCTTTTCCCTTTTTTCATGATCTCTTTGGGATAAAGTGGTATTACTGGATCAAAGGGTATGCACAATTTTGTAGCCCTTTGGACATAGTTCCAAACTGCTCTCCAGAATGGTTGGATAAGTCCATGCATTAGTATTCTAATTTTCCCACATCTAAGGAGCTTACATTCTAATGGGGAGACAACAGGTACATAAATATGTGTAACAAAATACATTTAGGTTTCATTCATTAGCACCTGGAGGGAACATGGAAAGCCCTCCTGAAGAATGTGACAATTGAGCTGAGTCTTAAAGGAAGCCAGATATTCCAGGAGGCAAAGGCAAGAAAGAAGAGCATTCCAGGCTTGGAGTACAATCAGTTCAAAGACACAGAGATGAGGAGAAAGAATCATATGATGCAGTAAATAGGCCAATATAGCTTGACCACATAGTGCATGAAAGGGAGTGATGTATAAGAAGACTGAAAATACAGGAAGGGACCAGATTGTAAAGAGCTTTAAGAGCGAAGTAGAATTTGTATTTGATACTAAAGGAAGCAGGGAAACACTAAAGTTTCCTGTCAATAATAACTCAGATGAGCTTTCCCCATTGAGCCCTGTACAGTTCCCATGCATGTAGTGCCTTGAGTAAGGAAGGGTAAGGAAAGGTCGAGTCTCAGGTAATTGGGGCTTGCTCCTCTTCATCAGTGCTCCCCTACAAGGCTCCCCTCTTCTCTCTGACCCACATTACTAGTTTTTAGCTATATTCACTGTCCTTTTTCTTAATAGTCATTGATCACTACTTCTCATAAGTGGTTTTGTATACTCTTCTCTTCAACCCTTCTTCTACAGCTCTCCTCTACTCCTGGAAGACGGTCCTCTCATCACTGTTGATCTTCTCCCCAGTCTCTTCATACTTCAGCTTCCTATTACTGTTAAGGGGCTAAAATTCTAGCTAAACTGTCTAAAATATCTAATGAGTGGTCGCCAATAAATTATAAGCTTTAGCAAGAGTTAGACTTTTAAGCATTTATTAAGGAGAATAAGAATTTGGTAAAGAGAGAGAGAAAGGCCTAGATTCCTATCTATTAAAGGGAGAGCACATTTCTACCTCCCTTCTCCACCGGAGTCCAGAGGAAAGAGCGCGAGACTGAGCGCCAGTCTCTTCCTTCCTCCTCCCACTAGCCCGCGTCACTTCCTGACTCCTGGTCTTGCCCTCAAAGACCTTCCCTTCATGGGCAGAACTCTTCTACAGTAAGTATCCAGCAGGTGGCGTCATTCCAATCGTTACAGTCCCACCTGTTGTTCCTCAAGAAACAAAATGTTTCCTTGACGGAACAGTAAAAACAATATAATAACTATTGCTAACTAATAATATGTGAACAACAATATAGAAAAGGAAGAGAGGAAAGTTTTGTCCAGAGGGGCGATTTTTTGTCCTCATGAACCGACACTTTGACATTGGTCTTGCAAAGGGAGGGCCTCTGCAGAAAATACATATTACAGATGGTGTATATTATAACAGAAAAAGAAAAGAGGAAAAAAAAACAAAACAAAACTGTTCATTTAAAGTCTCTGAAAGTCTTTTCTCAGATGTCCTCTAGGTGTAGTCGTGGAATGGAAGTCTTTTCAGGGGTTGATGTGTGGATACTGGTAATCAGCCAGGAAATTTCCTACAAAATTGAGCTTAACACAACTTTAAAATAGCTTTGTCAATAATCAAATCAAACAATTAAAGTTCTCAAAAACATGTCTAAGGGAATACAGAATCTTAGTTGTTAACATGTGAAACATACAATAAAACAAAAATTGAACCATTCTTTAAAATTATATTATTATTATAGTCCCCCCTTATGGAGAGTAATTGAGAAGACAATTGCTGCGATATTAATTTTTAAAAATAATTTTTATCTTTGTTTCATCACTTTTTGCATCATCTGCCTAATTATCCTCATGCCATTATGAGAAATTAGAAAATCTAATATAATTGGTAACAGGTGTCAAGGCCAAATTCAACACTGTTATTTATCATGACACCTGAGATAATTATGGGGGTTACCATAAAAGAACAGAGAAATGATGGGATATGAGCATTCCCACACTTGAGCAATATGTACTGCCCATACAGTATGCCAGGCTTAAAATAGGTGGATGGAATATACGTCCATGCCACCGAACATATTGGAGGAAACTGAGTCAGACTTAATCAGATCCATGGGATTAAGATGTCCATGGCATCAGGCATATAGGAGGGAGCATAGAAGCCAGGTGTAGAAGTGAGATGGGTGGGATGAATACTTCCAGCCATCTGTACAATATTGTGGGGAAAAATAAAATAAAATATTAAACCAAGAGAATCCAACCTCAACATTTGTCAAAAGCCGTTCTCTCGGCCATACCTTGACTTCATGCATGTCTCCCCTCATGTGACAGTTCAGTGTCTGCTCTTGCATGTATTCCTCTTGTGATTGGATGGCACCTTGGCCAACTGGCATCTGATAACTCAGAATAAAGGCAATTAATGCCTTAAATGATAAGTTCCCATAATCCAAGTCTCATATGGATTTAAAATTGAGGATAATAAATGATTGCAAAAAATGTGAATACATCTTGACTCAGAACACAATATATAATTATGCAACAATTTCAAATAATACCCCTTTTTTTTTTACTTAGTATACAATTTCTTTTTTGAAAAATCATAACATTTAAATATAAGTTAAATCACAACACAATCTCAAAGAAAACTTTTACAAATGTTTCCCTCTTTTTTTTTTTTTGGAATATGCTTATCAAAAATAATACTTCTAGAATCAATTTACACTTGCCATGGCAACCAATTTGCCAGGGAAATGCTTTAAAGAAAGAGTTTGATCAAATAATCAGTTGAGGAAAAAAAATAACAAAAACAAACAACTCAGATTATGGGAACACAATACTCCTAGAATTAACATTGTATTATGAAATCAAAACCATCTTGCAATTTTTCAAAATTAGGTCGCCATCTGTTAAGGGGCTAAAATTCTAGCTAAACTGTCTAAAATATCTAATGAGTGGTCGCCAATAAATTATAAGCTTTAGCAAGAGTTAGACTTTTAAGCATTTATTAAGGAGAATAAGAATTTGGTAAAGAGAGAGAGAAAGGCCTAGATTCCTATCTATTAAAGGGAGAGCACATTTCTAGCTCCCTTCTCCACCGGAGTCCAGAGGAAAGAGCGCGAGACTGAGCGCCAGTCTCTTCCTTCCTCCTCCCACTAGCCCGCGTCACTTCCTGACTCCTGGTCTTGCCCTCAAAGACCTTCCCTTCATGGGCAGAACTCTTCTACAGTTAGTATCCAGCAGGTGGCGTCATTCCAATCATTACATTACTCTTTCTGTTTTGCTGCTATCAATATTTCAGCTCTCTTCTAGCAGATGATGCTTGTCATCCTGTTGCTCTTGGCTGCTTATTTTCTCTCTCAGCTACTTTCCACACTTCTGTCTTCCTCCTAAGTGTTTTAGTTTTGGTAGAAAGTGGCTTCCTTTCTTTGAAAAGCTTTTTTTAAAAAATAGAATTTATAAGATACATGAAGCCTGAAGGCAATCAGGATGATTATTTCCCAGCTAGTTGAATTTAACACAAATATTCACAAATTTCCCACAATTCAACTCTCTTTTAAAAGATGACACTAGACCCCTTTACCAATAAGTCATCTTTCTACTTTTTTGCTTTGTTTTTCATCTTTCTAATTTTAAATCAGTAGGAGTATCTATACAGTTAATGGAAAACTACCAAAAATACTCCTATGTATCTCTATTGTTCTTTTTTTCAATCTTAGTGGTATTTTTTCCAGTTACATGTAAAGATAGTTTTCAACATTCATTTTTGTTGTTGTTGTTGTTTTTCTGGCCGGACAATGGGAGTTAAGTGACTTGGCCAGGGTCACACAGCTGGGAAGTGTCAAGTGTCTGAGGCTGAATTTGAACTCAGGTACTCCTGAATCCAGGGCCGGTGCTTAATCCACTGCACCACCTAGCCGCCCCAACATTCATTTTTATAAGATTTTGAGTACCAGGTTTTTCTTTCTCCTTCTCTTCCCTCCCTCCTCCCCAGGACAGCAACCAGTCTGATAAAATACCTTTATTATTCTTGTGGCTTCCTTTGTATATGGTGTCCACAGCCCCATGACTTTTTGGGGTAGGGTAGAGTATGAGAATTTTACTAAAATCCAAACAAATACCTTTCCCCAACCCTATATAAGGCTATAATAATTTTCTGTCAGCCATCTATCTCCTTTCTTTCCCAGTGTTCAGGCTGAGCATCTTCTGTTCATGCCAATATGATTCTGGCTGAATCTTAGAATTTCATAGAATACCAGCATCATCTCCCCAACTGTATTTCTATCCCCTGAATTTCTCCAGAGCAGCTACACCAAATAAAATTACACAAAAATGTTTTCATGTAACACGTCCAAAACAGAGAGGGGGAAAAGACTGGAAGTGTCTACTCCCAGCTATGTTTCCCTGGCTCAAAAAATTTGCAGTACCTGCTAATTGTCTGAGAAAAATATATAAAATATACATAGATTAAGTATAGTTAAATACATTATACAATACATATGGGCTGCACATAGTCAAGTTATGTAATATTAATCCTATTTACCTCACTAATGCATTCCTTGAATTCAGTTTGGAGTAGTTATGGGTAATCATAATTATCCCTTTATTACTTGAGCACCAATCTCACAACAGACTAGGGAAGTGTGAAGTCAAGCTCAAGTCTAGATATCTAGTGATTACTAACAGACCAAATAGGAATCATACCTTAAAGAACAAAGAATTTATTTCAGGCACTAAAAACCAGTGGGAAAGGGATAAGAAAACACAACTCATATTCATTTTTGAATGTGCATAAATTCATCCCCAGTTCCTACCAGAGTAGCCTGAAAAAAAAAAAAAAAGCATCTCAGAGATGTTTGCCTCCAAACTGAGATAAGCAGTCTCTTTTTCTCTTTCTTGTGCAACAACTCTTCTGAACCGACTTCCTCTGAAGAGACATAAGTTGCTAATGATCCTTGGAGTTGCATTTTTTTTTCCAAGACAAGGAAAGAAAACTTATGTCTGGACCAGGAATGAAGGGTGAAGCTTCAGGTCCTGTGGAACTTTGAAAAAAAAAAAAAAAAGGTCTCTTAGAGAAAAGATCAGGGAGGGCAGTGGAGACAGCTGCAGCAGCAGATGGACAATTCTTCCCAGGAGAATTTGAAGCCTCTTAGCACCTTTTTCCTTTCCCTGACTTGAAGCTCAGTTTATTAAAATAATCCAGCATAGAGTGATAAAATCCTGGCTTCTCAGTGAAACTTTTGGAAAAATGGAAACCTACCCAACTCTCCATTTCTCTAATAAAGATAAGATCATTTTAGTGGAGTGTTGAGTTTGTGACTTTGTATACAAAGTAGAAAGAATGAGGAGGAAAATCTGTGGCTACTTGTTTGTGTTAAATTCAACTAGCTGGGAGATAACCATCCTGATTTGGTAATCAAGAAATTGCCTGAGGGCTCCATTAATCTTATTAATTCTATTTGCAATGTGCATTTTAAAGGTTGTCTTTTTTTTTCTTTTTTCCTTTCCTTTCCTTTCTTTCTTTTTTTTTAAAGCTTTGCAAGGAACAGAATACACTTTCTACCAAAAACAAAACCCCCCAGGAGCTAATCTAATTATCTCTGACTGGTTGCTTTGTGCCAAGGGCCTTTTTGTTTTTTCTCCATCCACTATTGAGAAAGAACTAGAGTAGAGACCTCAAGAGGAGTTAATTCCCAGAGCCAGGGACAGAGACCTTTGCTGGGCAACACTTGCTCTTTCTCAAGATGAAGTATGTCCCTCAGTGATGAAATCTTTGAACTTCTAAATTGCTCCAGTTGACCTCACAACTTTGTAGGGAAAACCTAGCTGATAATTACCAGAAAGACCCATGTTCCAGAGTAGGGAAATTGTCTTTGGTATGGTTAGACTAAAGAGGTAGGTAGCATTTATTAATGTAGCATCTCCCCTCAACTTGTTCTCAGCAGTCAGAAAGCAAGCTCTGGCCCATCTTCTGTCTTGGGTGGCGCCTGGAATGTTCCTTTCCTTTATTTCCATAGGTCCACTCATACCAATCAAGGACCACATTTCTTTGACACAATTACCTTATATAATAGGCCCCAAATCTTGTGGGAAATGAAGTCTCAGGAGCATCTCCAAATGAGCAATTGTTCTCTTAGCTCAAGCATCATAGAAAATGTAATCCGAAGGGAGCTGCAGTATATCCCCTCAGATATGCCCCTATTACACATCTGAGTTACATTTATCAGACTTTGTATGCAATTCTTCCTTGAATAAAGTCTGCTGCTCTGAGCTTGTAGACATCTCCACACTACATAAATGATATCCCTGGAGTACCATATGTCAGCTTGGACACTGGCCAAATAAGCTGGGTACCTCTGTTGTGCTCACTGCTACTTCTGAAAGCTTCATTCCCCTGTTTATTATGGGAAGAGGAGCTGTCCTTGGGTTCATAAGTACAGTGCTGCACTTGTAAACAATCAAGGATAAGTGGGGCTGTCTGCTCCTCCTAAGGAAACCTATAGCCCCTGTCTCCTTTAGCTCTCCAATGATAAAAGTAGCCAGCAAAAGGGAGACTGCCTCTCCCCTTCCTAGGCAGAAATTTCTTGATAGGTGAGGCAATCTTTCACCATCTCTAATGTATGTCCACACTCAGTTTTCTCCTCATCTAGATTTTGGCCTAAATGCCAAGTCTCAAACTTCATTTATAGATAAACATACACGTAGGAAGAATCTGAATATTTATGCTAAATTTAATATATGATGTATATATATATATATATATATATATATATATATATATATATATATATATATATATATATATATATATATACACACACAAATATCTTGCCATACAGGACAATAGAATTTTCTTTTAGCCCAGACATCAGAAATCATCACACTCATAAGCCATGGATCAGTTGGCTTTGAATAAAACTAATTGACTTCTCAAATCTATCATAGGCTCTCTTGTACTTCAGTATAATAGCCTATTACTGAGTTCCAACTTCTTTCACTATCACATCAGTAGATGACCTTCAAATAAGTGACGTTTTACTTCCTTGAGAGTCAACATCCCTTTCTCTTAGCAAGTATTACAACTTATAGATCATCTTAAAATGAATTGTCGGGGCGGCTAGGTGACACAGTGAATAAAGCACTGGCCTTGGACTCAGGAGGACCTGAGTTCAAATCCAGCCTCAGATATTTGACACTTACTAGCTGTGTGACCATGGGCAAGTCACTTAACCCTCATTGCCCCACAAAAAAAAAAATGAATTGTCAGTTATACCTGGTCTACTTAGGTATGAAAGACTGGGAACAATCTCCCAGGGAAGAAGTCCTAGGCTCTGCCATGCTTTCCTGTTTCTGGACTCCTGCTTCCTTTGAGCCATGGGCTGTCTTCAATCCTTCAGCTCTTTCAAGTGATTTCTTAGGTTTTCTCTCTTGGAGACAGCATTTTTTTCAGGACCACTCTTAGAATTGTCAAGAGGTATTTGGGAAGATCTTATGTGTTACCCACTGTACACATCCTACATCCCACTCATCCAGTGAAGATGCTTTCATTCCTCTTTCTAATTTCCTTACAGTTCCTTGAATATGAGGCATTCTCTTCAATTAAACCTCTCCCACAGCTGAGGGTTTGAGAAGCAACTGAAAAATGTTGGGTTACTATGACTCTCTGTACTCCATGCCAGGGGAATCCTGGAAAACTAGAAGCCTACAAATGCAATTCAGAGGCTAGAAATCCAACCACAAAGATTCAAGTGTAGCTAGAAAACTACAGAGATAAAAAGTCAGCAAATTGAGTTAGAAACCTCAAAACCGTCAGAAAGATAAAAGTCTAGTTAGAAACATGGCTATAACATATGTTTGCACACAAACACACACAACCTAGCCAGGAAGAAATAAGGATATGTTTAAAATTCACACAGATGGAAACCTAGACATCTCTACAGAAACCTAGAAACAGAGTTAGAAAGGTGAAAATATAGCCAGGAAAGTTCAGATACAGCTAGCTGTAAAGCTAGTAATTGGACCAGAAAGCTTCATATATAATTTAGAGAACTACAAACATAAGTAGAGTTCTGAAAATCCAGTTTAAAACTTACAAACCGGGCAGCTAGGTGGTGTAGTGGATAAAGCACTGGCCCTGGATTCAGGAGTACCTGAGTTCAAATCTGGCCTCAGACACTTGACACTTACTAGCTGTGTGACCCTGGGCAAGTCACTTAAGCCCCATTGCCCCACCAAAAAACAAACAAACAAACAAAAAAAAAACCTTACAAACCCAGCTGGAAAGCAGAGAACTTACTCTGAAACCAACAAATAGAAATAGGAAACTACAAACAAAGCTAGAAAACTGAAAAGTTAATACCAAAACTATGGACACAACTGAGAACAGATAAAGATACCTGAAAAGCTGGAAATCTAGAAAGAAACCTACAGAAAAGGATAGAGAACGATTTGCTAGCTAGTTTTCCCTCAGAATTCTAGCTTTATTTTTAGCTAATCATCAAGTAACCAATAGTACTGAGCTTTTATTACCTATGTTTAAAGGTTCTTAGCTAGAATAACAAGCTTCTTACTCTGCTTATAACCTTCTCCCTGGACTTCACACAATTTCAGCATTAGAAGAGACCACAATGGTTGTCTGAGTCAATATGAAGCTTAGCGAGAATCCCCTCTACTATATGCCAGGGAAGAAGTCATCTAGCTTTAGTGAGAAGCCTTCTAAAGAGGTCGGTTGATTCCACCTCTGCATAGCTCTTATTGTTAGGAAAAGTTTCCTTACAGATAACTGGAATCTACCTCTTTGCAACCTCCATTCGTTGTTTAGTTCTGCCTTTGAGACCAAACAGAAAATGTTTAAGCCCCTTTTCATAGGATAGTCCTTCAGATACTTAAAGAAAGCTATCTTTTAACATCCCCAATTCCTGCTATTTATCTTCATAGGCCATAATCTTGAGGGCCTAATTAGGTTTTTATCTCCCTAGCTATATCTGTAGCTTTCCAGATTCATTTCTATCTTTCTGGTTGTGTTTGTGAATATCTAAGCATGGTTCTAACTTCCTAAGTACAGCTTCTACCTTCTGAAAAAACTTCCAGCTAAATTTGAGCTACCTTACAATATTTGTAGCTCTTTAACTAGATTTCCTCCTTTCTAAAATGTAATTGCAAAGTTTTAAGGAGATACCCAGTCTTCTCGGTTTCTTAGCTATATTTGTAAGTTTCTAACTAGATTTCTTTTTTGGGGTGGGGGGTGGGGGGAGGCAATTGTGACTTGTCCAGGGTCACACAGCTAGTAAGTGTCAAATGTCTGAGGCCAGATTTGAACTCAGTTCTTCCTGAATCCAGGGCCAGTGCTCTATGCACTGTGCCACCTAGTTGCCCCTTTTGACTTTTTTTTTCTAACTATATTTCTAATATTAAAATAGTTTTTGTAGGTTTCTAGCTAGTTTTCCAAGTTTTTAATCTATATATAAAACTTTTCAGCTATGTTTCTAATCTTATAGTTATGTTTGTACATTTCTTTTATAGAAGCTTTCGAGTTAGATTCATAGTCTTCTAGCTGTGTTTTTAAGTTGCTAAGTAGGTTCTCAACTTTGGAGATAGGTTTCTAGATAAATTTGCTTTTTCTAGGCATATTTGTAGGTTTCTAACCATTTTCCAGGTATTTTCCTATGTTTGTAGCTAGATTATATGGCAATATACTATATATAGCTGTATTGTATGACATATGTTGTGTATAATATTATATATGGCTATATTATGTTACTATACCTATATTGTATATAATAAAATTAATGTGGCTATATTATAGAATAGCTTTTATATATTATAGTTATATATCCCATATATAGCTATGTTGTATATATTATATAGCTATAAAATATATATTATATAGTTTAATTTCTAGCTTTATGGTCTTTTGGGGGTTTTTAACAACACACACTTTCCTAGGTATATTTTTCATTTAGTTTTTCAGTTGTCAAGCTATTTACTTTGCTCCCACCTCAATCTCCCACTTTATAGCTATTTTTCTAGACTTCTAACTAGATCACAGAATCTCCGTGGTTGGATAATATAATCCTGAATAAAGATCCATTCTAAACATACTCCCAAAGTAGTCACTGAACCTGTACTTAAAGATCTCTAGTAAGGAGGAACCCACTATGTCCCAAGACAGCCCATTCCAATTTTAAACCACTTCAATTGTTAGGATGTGTCTCCTTCTACCACGCCTAAATTTGCACCCTGTACCTACTACCTATTGCTTCTATTTTTTCCCTCTGATACCTATCAGAAAATCATCATGCTTTTTCTTCCAATATTAAAAGACAACTATCATGTCCCCTTTAATAAATCTTCTCTTATCCAAATTAAACCTTCCAGTGTTCTGTCAACTGATTCTTATTTGTTATCTTAACTCTCAACTAAGGCTCCAAGAAGATATAGCATGTACAATGGCCACACCCATGTAAAACCCTCTTGGCAGACAGGCTAAATCAGGCTGAAGGGTAACCAACAGGCTTCAACCTATTGGTGACTTAGGAGTATGACTAGCCCACGAATATAAAAACTTCCTCTGGAGGAATGGGCAAGTGAGAACAATTTGTTCCAATGACCATGAAGGCAGCTGAAGCAGATGGAATACTCAGAGCTTGGTCAGACATTGAAGACCCCAAGGCCATCCACTGCATCTTATGCCATCAACAGTTATTTAGACTTTTGTCTTATCACTGGACTTTGATGACTCTGGAAGAGAGCGAGGCTGATGACTTTGTGCAGATCTGCCTCGCTTAAAAAGTCAAGACATTACTCCTGATGTCATTGATCCTCTTTGAAAAAAAGGACAAACAATTTGATGTGATCTTGAGGCCTTTCATCACCCTGTTCAACCTCCTCTGAACACTCTCCAGTTTATCAATGTCCTTCTAAATTGTGGTGACCAAAAATGAACAGAGAATTCCATTTGTAATCTGACCAAAGCAGAATACAGTAAGATTATGACCTCTCTAGTTTGGGGAAACTTTGCCTCTTATAATTACATTGATTTGATTGCATTCAAAGATTGCATTCATTGCCTTTCAGGGCAGCCATTTCACACAGTTGATTTAGGAGTTTGGAGTCCACTGAAACCTCCATATCTTTTTCAGATAAACCACTATCTAGCTATACTTCTTCTATCTTGTATTTCTGAACTTTTTCTTAAAGCAGTGTAAAGCTTTACATGAATCTCTATTATACTTCATCTTATTAGATTAATGTTTGAGGGGCAGCTAGGTGGTACAGTGGATGGAACACCGGTCCTGGAGTCAGGAGGACCTGAGTTCAGGTCCGGTCTCAGACACTTGACACTTACTGGATGTGTGACCCTGGGCAAGTCACTTAACCCCAATTGCCTCACCAAAAAAAAAAAAAAAAAAAGATTAATGTTTGAGCCTGTCAAGATCTTCTTAGATCCTGACCCTGGTATTTAGTATATTAGCTATGCTTTCCACATCTATGTTATCTGCAAATTTGATAAGCATACCATCCAAACCACTGACAAAAATGATATGCAGCACAGGGCCAAAGATAAGTCCCTAGGGCATTCCAATAGGGACCTTCTTCTGTGCTAACATAAAAGTGTGATATAGAACTGCCAGAAACCTCAGAAGTCATCTAATAAAATCCTCTACTCTTACAAATGAGGAAACTGAGACCTAAGGAAGTTATTGGACTTGACTTTCTCTCTCTCTCTGAAGACCTCCAAGTCTCAGCTTAAATCTCATTATCTGTAAGAAACGTTTCCTTGTCCCTCCTACTACTAGCACCTTCCATCTGTTTATTTTTTTCCAATTGACCCTAAATATATTTTGTATGTACACAGTTATTACATGTTGTCTCCTTCACTAGAATATGATTTGCTTGAGGGAAGGTACTGTTTTTGCCTTTCTTTGTACCGCTAGAGCTTAGCACAGTGCCTGGCACATAATCAACTCTTTTTTCCCTCACCATTAATTTTTGTTTCATTTTCTCCAAACACACATAAAAACAATTTTTAACATTCATTTTAAATAATTTTTGAAATCCAAATTTCCTCTTTCTCTCTCTCTTCCCCCTTCCTTGAGAAGGCAAGCACTCTGATGTAGGTTATATATGTACGGCCATGCAAAACATCTATCCATATTAGCCATGTTGCAAAAGAGAAGACAGATTTTAAGAAGCACACAGAAAAATAAAGCTTCTAAAAAGTATGCACAATCTGCATTCAGACTCCATCAACTCTTTCTCTGGAGGTGGACAGAATTTTTCATCATAAATCCTTCAGAATTGTCTCATTATCATTGATTGTATTGCTGAGAATAGCTAGGTCATTCACAGTTGATCACTGTACAATATTGCTGTCATTGTATACATAAATTCTTTTTTGTTGTGTTTTTTTGTTGTTGTTGTTGTTGGGGCAATAGAGATTAAGTGACTTGCCCAAGGTCATACAGCTAGTAAGTGTCAAGTGCTTGAGGCTGGCTTTGAACTCAGGTCCTTTTGAATCCAGGACCAGTGCTTTATCCACTGTGCCACCTAGCTGCCCCCACATAATAAATTCTTTCTTTTTTTTTTTTAGTGAGGCAATTGGGGTTAAGTGACTTGCCCAGGGTCACACAGCTAGTGAGTGTTAAGTGTCTGGGGCCGGATTTGAACTCAGGTACTCCTGACTCCAGGGCTGGTGCTCTATCCACTGCGCCATCTAGCTGCCCCCCATAATAAATTCTTAATGAATGCATCTTGACTTGACTTAATTTGACCTGCCTTCGGCCATGCACATAGTAAGGGGCAAAGGCAGAATTTGATACTAGGTCTTTCAAATCCTGAAACAATGCTATTTCCACTGAACCACACTACCTACACCCAGTTTTTTACCTAGTTCTGAATCCCCTTCTTAGTACCATTGTCTAGCATACTTCTCACTATTCGATTCACCAAAACCACATGAGAGGCTCTGCCAAATGCTTTGCTAAAAATTCAGCTAAACTATCATATACAATGTTTTATACCATGAGTGAACAAATCACATCCCAAAGGAATAGCTGCATAGGGATTAAATCCTACAATGTAGGTTAACACCAAGACTGTAATCACAGCAGGGGAAGCAGATACTATTAAGATTATATTGTGTAAAAAAAACCCTTTATAGCAGCTCTTTTCATGGTGGCAAAAAAATTGGAAATGGAAGGGATGCCCATCAACCAGAGAATGGCTGAATAAGTTGTGGTACATGATTGTAATGGAATACTATTGTGCTATAAGAAATGAGGGGGAAAAAAGAAATGAGCAACAGGATGGTTTCAGAAAAATCTGGGAGGACTTATATGAACTCATGTAAAGGGAAATGAGCAGAACCAGGAGAACACTGAGCACAGTAACAGCAATATTATAAGAGCGATCAACTGTGAAAGACTTAACTACTCTGATCAAGACAAAATACAAAACAGTTCCAAAGGGTCCATTATGAAAATTGCTATCCAACTTCAGAGAGAGAACTGATGAACTGTGAATGAAGATTGAAGTATGTTTCTTTTTTACTGTCTTTATTTTTCTTGTTTTTTTTAATTTTGCCTATGCTTTCTTTTGCCACATAGCTAATATGGAAATATGTTTTACATGACTTCACATGGATAATTGATATCAAATTGCTTGTCTTTTGTGACTTGCCCAGGGTCACACAGCCAGTAAGTGTCAAGTGTCTGAGGCCGGATTTGAACTCAGGTCCTTCTGAATCCAGGGCCGGTGCTCTATCCACTGCACCACCTAGCTGCCCAAATTGCTTGTCTTTTAAAGGAAAGAGGTAGGGTAGGAGGGAAGGAGAGAATGTAGAACTCAAAATTTTTTAAATGATTGTTAGTTTTACATGTAATTGGGAAATGTTTAACAAAATAAATATTTTAAACTGTATTATATAAAGATACAAAATAAGAAACAATAATTAAAAATTTGTTGAAAAGTTCTGAGCTAACAAGGTCCCTTGGATTTGACAAGAGTTCTTTCTCCCTAGTCAAAGACAAGCAAATCATCTTGATGATGGAGCTGGCAACCCCAACTACTGAAACCCAGCTATGGGGAAGGGAAAGGGGTACCTACAAACCAGCCAATTCGTTTTAGCTCAGCCTCTACTCACTAAGACCTAATCAGGAGTTATCTTCTGTTCTTTTAACAAATTGCCAGTGGAAAAGGTGTTCATCAAATGTCCCAAATAAGAGCTCACTGCCCTATAAGCTCACCAAGTTGAACTCAAGGAGCTCTCTCAACCAACTCTTTTCATGAAAAATAATGAGGTTATAATTCCCTAAATGATAACACTAGAGCTACCATACTAAATACTTTAGACACACATCTTTTGACCAAACCCCCTATCTTCTATCCTGTCCTATTTCTCTGATTTCTAGTGTTTGTGCTCAGAAAAATAGAGAGAACATGAAAAGCCCATGGGCTTTGGTCCCAAAGAAGCTGGTAATAGCTCCTGGGGAAGAAGATTGTGCCCATACAAGAGCCCACTCCTCAGCCCTCCAGAAACCTTGTCCAATCTGTGGAGCTCTGTCTGCCCTCTGAAGAAGGGGGAAAATGAAAAAGGAATGCTGCTGTTGCTACTCTACCATCCCCTGGTTTAATGCTGAAACCTTTCAAGACTTGGCTAATGTCTCTAGTTCTACCATTCCCTAGAGCTGCATAAGATCATACATTTAGAGATGGAAAGGATCTTGGAAGTCATCTAGTCCAACCCCTTCCCCCACAAAGAAACTTGACACTCAAAGAAGTGAAATGACTTGCCCATGGTCATAGAGTTTGTAAGTGGAAGAGTCAGAATTTGAAATCAGATACTTTTACTCCTAATTCAGCATTCCTTCCACTGCTGTACTCTGCCTTCCATAGTTGCCTAGAAGGACCTTGCACATGTCCTAGGATATGGCAAAGAATTCAAGCCTGATTTTCTTTCAACATTGAAACAAAATCTATATTAATGAGAAGAGAAGAATTTTGTCAAGAAGTTAACCTCCGGGGTGGCTAGGTGGCGCAGTGGATAAAGCACCGGCCCTGGATTCAGGAGTTCCTGAGTTCAAATCCAGCCTCAGACACTTGACACTTACTGGCTGTGTGACCCTGGGCAAGTCACTTAACCCCATTGCCCCATAAAAAAAAAAAAAGAAGAAGTTAACCTCCTTAAGAAATGATGAGAGGGGGCAGCTAGATGGCGCAGTGGTTAAAGCACCGGCCCTGGATTCAGGAGTACCTGAGTTCAAATCCGGCCTCAGACACTTGACACTTACGAGCTGTGTGACTGTGGGCAAGTCACTTAACCCCCATTGCCTAAAAAAAAAAAAAAAAAAAAAAAAAAATGCTTATAAAAAAAAGAAATGATGAGAGGGGCGGCTAGGTGGCGCAGTGGATAGAGCACCAGCCCTGGATTCAGGAGGACCTGAGTTCAAATCCGGCCTCAGACACTTAACAATTACTAGCTGTGTGACCCTAGGCAAGTCACTTAACCCCAATTGCCTCACCAAAAAAAAAAGGAAATGATGAGGAATGTGGTTTCAGAAAAACCTGGGAAGACCTATATGAACTGATACAAAGTAGACTGAGCAGAACTAGATCATGTATACAGTAACAGAGTTGGGGTTGAGAGTTGGGTTTCTATCTCAGCCTTGAAGCTAATTATGTGACCATGAGTAAGTCAGCCTTCCTGAGCTTCAGTTTCCTCATCTATAAAATGGGCATAATAACATTTATACTACTTATCTTATAGGGTTTTGTGACAAAAGCTCCTTCGAAATGTGAATTGTTACAGTTGTTGTTAGTAGCAGTATGAACCCTTGGCTCCTTGTTTACTCTCTACAGACCTTAGATCATATCTCTCCATGCCACCTTCAAGCCATGTCTATATACTGAGACAACTCATATATATATATATAGAGAGAGAGAGAGAGCTAGTGTGTGCACATATACACATATGTATATATATATATAAAGTGTGCACATGTGTGTATATGTGTATATAAATGTATGTATATATACATATGTGTGTATATATTATATATATGTATGTATAGTAGGTGGGTGGGCACAATATCTTACACAGGTTGAGGTTCTGAGTAGCACCAAGGAAATTAGATGGAATCAGAAACGGTTTGAGGATGTGGTTTTCTGGATGGTGGTCCTTTTCTCCCCATGATTGTCTTGCCATTTTGTGAGTTGATATGGCAACAAAAGCTCATATTTGTGTAGTACTGTAAGATTTGCCTTGTTTCCCTACAACCCTTTGGGCCAGGTGGTACAAGTAATGCTACCCCCATTTTACGGATGGAGAAATTGAGCTTCCAAGGGGTTAAATGACTTGACAGCGATTACAAAGCTAATCAAAACTGAAGCAGTATGTGAACTTGGGTCTCTTGCCTCTTGGTGCAGATTCACTTCTCCATGCCACCTCTCCCTGTGATGCCAAGGTACATGATGGTGAACTAAGATAAGGCCTCACTGCCATGATGGTCGAAGAGAGAGATGGCCAAATGACCACCCTTTTATTAAAATGCTGGCATTATTAATAAAACGATCAAATTACCCAGAAAAAAAAGAAGACACTTTCCTTTCTTGTGGCTCTGCAAGGAATGATTATCCCCTTCCACCAGATGGCACCATTCCCCAAAGGGAACTTTAATAACCAATCAGGAACTTGGGTTTCCAAAGGACACGTTAATATTAATTTGATGTGATCTGCAGAGGAAGTTTCATCTCATCCAATAATTGCCACATGATACTGGCATGGGCCACAGTACTCAACTGCAATGGCCACCCTTCTCAAGCAGGAGCTGATGGTCCTGAAGAACCTGCTTATGTCAATTTGTGAATTACAGATAAGAAGAAGGCTGGGGTTAGGGACATTGCCTTTTTATCTTGTACCTTCCTGTTTTAATTAATGATTCTAGCTACCTGGCGTTATGCTCAGGTATTTCTAGCCACTAAAGGAATATCCAAGTCCTGCAAGCACCTGCTATGTTTTGGTGCTCTGGAAATAAGCGCTATTTACCCTTCCCTAGTTAAAGCTCTGCTTTTTGGGTTTTTTATTTTTGTTTTGTTTTTTTTTAGTGAGGCAATTGGGGTTAAGTGACTTTCCCAGAGTCACACAACTAGTAAGTGTTAAGTGTCTGAGGCCGGATTTGAACTCAGGTACTCCTGACTCCAGGGCTGGTGCTCTACATAGCTGCACTACATAGCTGCCCCCTAAAGCTCTACTTTTTAATCTTTACAGTTTACTAATATTCCTGGAAACATTTCAAACTCATGTTATAAACATAGTTATATGTTTATAGGTCCAGAAAATTCTTAGCACACACATGCCAAAATATTGAAAAAGCATGATCCTTCATACAGTTCTAACACAATCTCTGCTTTTAACTAGATTCTGACCTTAGGCAAGACATTCAGTTTCCTCCTCTGAAAAACAAGGCCTGAGATCCATTCCAGCTCCCAAGATACAGATATGTTCAGGTATGGTTCAGATTACCTGAGATTTGGGTGGTATAGTAGAAATCTTTGAGTAATGAGATCCATAGCCTAATTCCAGAATCTGTTTGATCTGGGCAAATAAGTTCAACTCACCTCCAAAATGAGGGTGCTCTAATTAATGCCCTTTTGTGGTCTTAGAGTATGATAGTTTGAGTACATTCAAAATATCCATAACATTCTCAAAAGACAGTCTAACACTGTGTATATAACAAGTTATAGATCCTTTGGAGGTCCAATTTCATAAATCAATGAGCAATCCCACTGAAGCCATTTTAAAAGTTCCTATAGAGGTTGTCCGTGTATTAACTATGACCTAGAATTATTTGAAGAACTTAAAAACTGTCAGAAATAAATACAAGATTCTAGTCCAATATCTTTTAAATCTCATCAAGTATTAAGCTATTATGACATTATTTATAGTAATAAAGAAATAGAAACAAAGTAGTTGCCTATCCATTAAATAACCAAACAAAATTGTGTATATGGATGTAATAGAATATTACTGAGTCATAATAAATGGAGAACATAAAAAATTCTGGAAAGATCCATTGAATGATGCAAAGTACAGCAAATTGAACCAAGAAAATAATATGGAAAGAACAAAAATGAAACAAGAAAACATGAATACTGCATAATTATAATGATTAAGCCTGGTTCCATAGAAGAGTTAAGAAAATGTACCTCCCTTCCTTCATTGAAGAAGTGGGGGACTACAGGTGTAGGATATTACATATACAGGCAGACACAGCTGATCTGTTAAGTAGTTTTGCTGAACGTTTTTTTCTTTCTTTTTTAATCTTTATTATAGAAGCTATCTCTCTGAGAAGAGGAGGAGGGAAGACAGGGATACATTCTATATCTCAAACCAAAAGACATCAATAAAAACAAGAGGCATTTATTTTAAAAGTGATTATATTAATGCCCTTTTCCAATGGCTCATCATGTTATGGAAGTGACCCTGGCTCTCTTTTTTCTCTTTTTCTTTTTTTCTAAAATAATAAATATGTTATTTATAGTTTTGGGTTCCACATTTTATCCCTCCTTCCCTTTCTCCCCTACCCCTCCCTGATGCAGTAAGCAATCAGATATGGGTTATACATGTACAATTATGTAAAACATTACCACATTAGTCATTTTGTACAAAGAAAACTTGAATAAAAGGGAAAAAATGAAAGAAAATTAAAAATAGCATGCTTTATTCTGTGTTCAATCAATATCAGTTCTTTCTTTGGAGATAGGTAGTATGCTACATCATTAGTCCTTTGGGATTGTCTTAGATCACTGTATTGCTGAGAATAGTTAAAGTCATTTACAGTTCTTCATCAAACAATATTGCTATCTCTGTGCACAATGTTCTCTCTTGGTTCTGCTACACTTCACTATACATCATTTCATACAAGTCTTTCCAGGCCTTTCTGAAATCATCCTGTTTGTCATTTCTTATAGCACAATAATATTCTATCACTATCATAAACCACAGTTTGTTTAACTGTTCCCCAATTGATGGGCATTCCTTTGATTTCCAATTCTTAGCCACCACAAAAAGAGGCCAACAGGCCTTTTTCTCTCTTTGGGGATGTCTTTGGGATATAAACCTAGCAGTGGTATTGCTGGATGAAAGGGTATGCACAGTTCTACATTCCTTTGGGCATAGTTCCAAGTTGTTCTGTAAAATGGTTAGATCAGTTCACAACTCCACTAACAGTGGATTAGCATCCCAGCTTTCCCACATCCCCTCCAACATCCAATATTTTCCTTTTTTGTTATATTTGCTACTCTTATAGGTATGAGGTGATACCTTAGAGTTGTTTTAATTTGCCTTTCTCTGATCAATAGTGATTTAGCGCATTTTTTCATATGACTATAGATAGTTTTGATTTCTTTGTCTGAAAACTGCCTGTTCATATCCTTTAACCATTTATCAACTGGAAAGTGACTTATACTTTTATAAATTTGACACAGTTCTCTATATATTTGAGAAATGAGGCCTTTATCAGAGATACTTGTTTCAAAAATCCTTTCCCTTGGGGCAGATAGGTGGTGTAGTAGGTAAAGCATTGACCCTGGATTCAGGAGGACCTGAGTTCAAATCCAGATTTAGACACTTGACACTAGCTGTGCAACCCTGGGCAAGTCACTTAACCCTCATTGTCCTACCCCCCCCCCCCCAAAAAAAAAATTCTTTCCCAGTTTTCTGCTTCCCTTATAATCTTGGTTACATTAGTTTTGTTTGTGCAAAAGCTTTTAAATTTTATATATCAAAATTATCTATTTTACATTTTGTTTTACTCTCTATATCTTCTTTGGTCCTAAATTCTTCCTCTGCCCATAAATCTGACAGATAAACAAGTCCATGCTCTCTTAATTTACTTATAGTGTCATCCTTTATGTGTAAATCATGTACCCATTTTGATCTTATTTTATTATATGGTGTGAGATGTTGATTTGTAACCTAGTTTCTGCCATACTGTTTTCCAATTTTCCCAGAGGTTTTTGTCGAATATTGAGTTTTTGTTCCAAAAGCTTAGATCTTTGCATTTATTATATACTAGATTACTGTAGTCATTTACTATAGTAAAATTCAAACCTATTCTATTACACTGATCTACCTTTCTATTTCTTAGCCAGTACCAGATTGTTTTGATAATTACTGCTTCATAATACAGTTTGAAATCTGATACTGCTAGACCACCTTCTTTCATATTTTTTCATTGATTCCTGTGATGTCCTTTTTCCAGATGAATTTTGTTATTATTTTTTCTAGATCTTTAAAATATTTTTGATAGTTTGATTGGTATAGCACTAAATAAATTAATTAAGTATGATTGTCATTTTTATTATATTGGCTCAGCCTACCCATGAACAATTAATATTTTTCCAATTGTTTAGATCTGACTTCATTTGTGTGAAAAGTGTTTTATAGTTCTGGTCATATAGTTCCTGGGTTTGCCTTGGCAGGTAGACTCCCAAGTATTTTATATTATCCACAGTTATTTTACATAGTCATTTTGGGGGGGGGGCGGCAGGGCAATAAGAGTTAAGTGACTTGCCCAGGGTCACACAGCTAGTAAGTGTCAAGTGTCTGAGGTCGGATTTGAACTCAGATTCTCCTTAATCCAAGGCCAGTGCTTTATCCACTGTGCCACCTAGCTGCCCCCCACAGTTATTTTAAATGGAATTTCTCTTTCTACCTGTTGTTGCTGGACTTTGTTGGTAATAGACAGAAATACTGCTGATTTATGTAGGTTTATTTTGTTATCCTACTACTTTGCTAAAGTTGTTAATAATTTCAAGGAGCTTTTTAGTTGATTCTCTAGGGTTTTCTAAGTATAACATCAAATCATCTGCAAAGAGTGATAATTTTGTTTCCTCATTATCTATTCTAATTCCCTTAATTTCTTTTTCTTCTCTTATTGCTATAGCTAACATTTCTAATACAATATTAAATAATAGAGGTGATAATGGGCATCCTTGCTTCACCCCTGATTGTACAGGGAAGATTTCTAGTTTATCCCCAATACAGATAATACTTGTTGATGGTTTTAGATAAATATTGCTTATCATTTTAAGGTAAGCTCCTTTTATCCCTATGTTTTCTAATGTTTTTAATAGGAATGGGTGCTGTATTTTGTCAAAGGCTTTTTCTGCATCTGTTGAGATAGTCATACGATTTCTGCTGGTTTTGTCATTGATATAGTCAATTATGCTGATAGTTTTCCTAAGATAGAACCAGTCCTGTACTCCTGGCATAAACCCCCTCTGGTCAGAGTATATGCTCCTTGTAATGTATTGCTGTAATCTTTTTGCTAGTATTTTATTTGAAATTTCTGCATCAATATTCATTAGGGAGACTGGTCTATAATTTTCTTTCTCTGTTTTGGCTCTTCCTGATTTGGGTATCAGTACCATATTTGTTTCATAAAAGGAATTTGGTAGAACTCCTTCTTCACTTATTTTCTCAAATAATTTATATAGTATTGGGATTGATCTTTAAATGTTTGGTAGAATTCACTTGTGAATCCATCTGGTCCTAGGGATTTTTTCTTAGGAAGTTCATTGACAGCTTGTTCAATTTCTTTTTCTAAAATTGGGTTATTTAAGTATTTTATTTTTTCTTCTGTTAATCTGGGTAATTTATATTTTTGTAGATATTCATCCATTTCATTTAGATGGTCAAATTTATTGCAAATAATTGGGCAAAATAGTTCCTAATAATTGTCTTAATTTCCTCTTCATTGGTGGTAAGTTCACCCCTTTCATTTTTGATACTAGTAATTTTGTTTTCTTCTTTCCTTTTTCTGATCAAATTAACCAATGGTTTATCTATTTTATTGGTTTTTTCATAAAACTAGTTTCTAGTTTTATTTATTGACCCTGGATCTCTTAAGGCTATCCCAGCAGATATCTCTGAAAAATCTCACCAACCCAGAAATGATTTGAGTACAGATCTGAAGTGACCATCATCAAAGAACTATACTAGCTAAGTTCAGGGAGGCTCAACAAGAAAGGGCAATTCATGGAACCATCTATTAATATGTAAAAGGACTACTGATATGTGCCATTAACGGTACTGTTCTTGCTGCTAAAATCATAGATCATTTAAAGTATTAGAAGTTTAACAATTCAATTTTTTGTTTTATTTTAATCGTTTATATAACACTTCTTCATGAATAAGGTAGGCATATTGGTGGGTAAGGTAGAGAGATGGGTAAAAGATGAACCTTTCTCTAAAGGAAATAATCCACATAAACCAAAAAATCTAAAAACTACTTTTTGTTCCAGCTCTAAGGCCTATAAATCTATAGATAGACTTCTTCATCTCTTCGGAATTCTTATCTTCCTTTAAGACTCACCCCCATCCAGCTTTCTCTTATCCCCTCTCTTGAAAAGATAATCTCCCTCTCTCAAATATTCCTAATTTATTTGTGCATTGTATATACATATGTGTATATGTACATGTCCTATTCCATCCACAACCACCCCTAGGAGAAGCAAGCACCATTTCATTTTTTGCCTTTGTATTCCCAGCACCTAGTATGGGCCTTGCATATAGCAATACTATTGAATGGAATTGAATCAAATGGAACAGAATGGTAAGTGGGCTTATCATGTGCAAAAAATGAGAACAAAGGAACCTGAGGATTGAACTAGTATCCATAAAACATTGAAAAAACAAAAGAAAGACCTACAGCCTCATACTCTTCCTAGCTGTGTGACCCTGAGGAAGTCACTTAACCGCTGTCTGCCTCAGTTTCCTCGACTGTAAAATGGGGATGATAAACATACTTACTTCCTAAGGTTGTTGTGAGAATCAAATAAGATAATATTTGTGAAGTGCTTAGCACAGTACCTGGCACATAGTAGGTGCTTAGCAAATGCTTGTTCCCCTTTTGTTTCATAACATGGAGGAGATGGAAGATTGATAGATGAACATATAAAAGGCATCATAGACTCATGGATGTGTTTTGATGTGCACTGATGAAGGGAGTACCCACACAGGGGGAGCATGGGTCCATCAACATATTGAAATAATGTAAAGCACTCTGTATTTAAGACCGAGGCCCTGAAAAAAAATAAACAAACAAACAAACAAATAAATAGAATAAAAAAAGACCGAGGCCCTGGATTTAAATCCTGGCTCCACTCTTTACTCCCTGTTTAACTTTCAGCAAGAGAGTTTCCCCCTCTGGACCTATTTCCTCATCTATAAAATGAATGAGTTGTACTAAATGGTCTTTAAGTTTCCTTAAAACTACTAAATTAATCCCAAAATCCTATGCATTTTTGGCCTCTGGGCATAAAACAGTTGCCTAACTGCATTATCCTCTTTGTAAAATATGACTTTCTTGAGTAGCTAGGTGGCACAGTGGATAAAGCACCAGCTCTGGATTCAGTAGGACCTGAGTTCAAATCTAGCCTCAGACACTTGACACTTACTAGCTGTATGACCCTGGGCAAGTCACTTAACCCTCACTGCCCCACACACAAAAAATTGACTTTCTTCCAAGATCTGTGATTTTACTGGCATAGGCACTGGCTTGACCAATGGGGATCACAGTCTCTCCATACCATAGGAGACACCTTGATTGCTGTGGCATGACAAATCCATCCTCGGTAGCCAACCTTGTAATAAAGAGTTTGTGTAAAATAATACTTCCTTTTAATTTTTCTGAAATTTACATTGTGATACCATGGCTCTGATTCTATTGGGAAAGAGAATTGTCTATTATTCATTCCTCTAAGTGTAATTTTTTTTTCTATTATAAAGCCTGTACGAACATCTTAGTCTAGTGAAATATGTTCACATTGTGCTTTGTCATGATGTGAAATGACTCCTGGATTTTCAAATGCTATGTTAGAATGAGTCTACTAGGTTGGAAAGACAAGGAGGATACAGATATACAAAAATACATATAGCCACACATTTTGTTGTAGAAAAGAACTTGTACCAATGTATATGCCAATTGATTGAGAAATGGCTGAATAAATTGTGGCATAGGAATTTGTAAGAGGGAGACAGGAATTTTACTCATCTGTCATAGAGCCAGAATAGATGTTCCATGGAATCACTCCTGTTAAAAATGGAATGGAATAGTATTGCCCATGAAAAATGATCTTTAAGGGGCATGTTTTTATGTGTGGTTGCTGGTTTGGGTTTTTTGCCCATGTAGGTTATGTGTGCCCACATGGGTATGTCTAGATGTGGCTCATAGGAAGGCAAGAACATATATTTCTAGTATCTCCTCCTCCCACCCTTCTTAAATGAAGACTTTAATTCCTGCCAGGAGGGAAAGCAGAAAGTTGGGACCAGAGATTGGCCACTCTGATCTCCTCAGAGAAAGGGGATACTGGGCTAGAATTATATCTATCTCTTCCCTCAAATATTGCTAGTGTAAAGGAATTAAGTTTTAGGTTAAGCTGTACTCCTAATTGGTATCACTTAATGAGAAAGGAAGATACCATGCTATATATCCAAGGCTTGACTTCCTTCACACAAAACACCAGTTCCACGGTGAAGATGTATAGCAAATAGAAAACAAATCTATTTGTACACATAGAGAGAAAACAAAAATCAAGGGGACATGTATATGTATGTGTATGTGTATGTGTATATGTATACACTAGACTAAGACGTTAGTACAGGCTTTATACTAGAAAAAAATTACACTTAGAAGAACGAATAATAGACAATTGTCTATTATTGTCTCTTTCCCAATAGAATCAGAGCCATGGTATCACACATATATATATTTCCCCCATTTCTATTATATATTTATATATACATATATACCAGACAATCTCTTTCTATATGTGTGTATATAAATATAGATATAAATAATATATACCAGACAATAGAGTAAAAGAGCTTTTCCATTGTTAGTGAGATAATTCAGCTCAACTAAAAGAGAGACTCAGATCTCATCCAAGATTAATTCTCCAAAGTCTCTAGTGTAGCAAGTTGGGGATAGGGACATAAGAGAGATTTGCCAGCTTCTCTACATGTTGAGTTCTTCCCAGAGTATTTCTCTTCCTTTGGGACTTGAAGAGAGGTTGGAATGGTGCATCTTTTTTTTTGCAATGCTGGTATCCAGAAGAGCAAAGAGATCTCTAATCTATATCCAGCTCTCAATAACTCTGCCCATTCCTCATGCAGTCACAGAGCATTCATCTCCACTAATAAGGAGAGAGTTTCATATAATTGTCCTTTTGAATCAGTCCTTTTGAGAATCCAGGATGAATATGAAGGAACATGGAAAGACTTGTATGAACTACTATAGGGAAAAAATAAGCAGCTGTTTCCATGATAACAACAGTAATATAAAGAAAAATGACTTTAAAAAACTTCAGAACTCTGATCAATGTAGTCATTAATCGTGACTTTAAACTAATGATGAAATATGCCTCCCACCTCTTAGTAGAGACAGGTTAACAGACCAAAAGTTCTGAAAGAGACATACATTTTCAGACATGGATGAAGGGCTGATCTTCACTTGGCTATACTGATGTATTAAAAGGGAATCCTCTACTTGGGGGGAGGGAAGAAGTTAGCAAGAAATGACACTGATGAAAAAAAGGATAAAAGAACATCAATAAAACATGAAAAAGATACACACAAAAAATGAAAAGCAGACAAGGTTATAGAAACAAACCTCAGGTCTACGAGAAATGACAAAGATTATTAAGTAGAGAGGTGAGGACTAGAGTTGTGGAATATAATTTATACTATCAAAGTTGCTACGTTGGTTGCCTTTGCTTAAATATCTTGGACTTTGTTGCTTTAATATTTTGTTGTTATAAGGAAGGATTCAATAGTAAGAAAGAGGTTAAGGGAAGATGATTGTAGTGTAAAAATAAAAGACATCAATAAAACTATTTTTGAAAGAGAAATTTATCTAGTAGCTTCCAATTTTAACAATCATTCCTATTTACTAAAGGTACTAAACTCAGCTCTATCTACCAACTGCCAAAATACTCTAGGTAGATCAGTCAGCACCCTCTCAATTTCCGTGCCCAGAGGCAAAGCTCTGATCTCTCAGTCCAAGTTACCACTCCCAGCTTTGAAAAAGACAGCCTGAAACCCTGGGGGATTCTTTGGAAAATTAATTAGACTAGTACCTCCCACAAGCCAGGTGGTCCCACATCCAGAGATAGGAAACTGAAAATACAGACAGCCTTAGCCAGGAGAATCTATCTCAGCTAGAAACCCTAAAGTTTGATCTAGCCTTAGACAGGACTAGGCCAACTGACTCAGGGAACAACTGACAAGGGGGAGGAGGGAGAAAAATGTGTGGAATAATGGAGCTTTAAGTCTTAGTTCCTTAGGTACTTGCATGGAAGACCAACAATAACTTCTATAAGTTGTCGTTTTTCTCTCTTTGTTATTTCAAACAGCTTATGTTTCCCTTTAGGGGAAAAAAATTCCTTTAAAAAAAAAAAGACCAACTAAAGAAAACTCGTATACTATGTGCAGAGAGCAGAACAGGAAAGAAGGTGGGGGATGGGGAACAGCTGGTTTACGGCATGGCCTATTTCTTTCAGGCTTTCTCTCTACCTCCAGCTTTTCCAGACTTGGCGAACAAGTCCATATCTGCCTGTCCATAGCCATCAAGGTTTTAAAAACGGAAGATTGAAGAATCTATTCAAATCAATTCAATTCAACAAGAATGTATTACATGTCTACAATGAGCTTGGCACTGTGCTTAAACCCTGGGGATCCAAAGATAAACAAAAATGTTTCTTGCCTCAAAGCTTACATTCTATGGAGGGTGGGGGGAGGAGCGGGATGATGTTTACATAGATAAGTATTAAAGAAGGTAGGGAAAGAAGAGTCTAGAGAAGGGGCAAAACAGTGTTAATGGGGGAGAGAATGTTAACAATCACAGCTGTTTTAAATAGGGTTCTGTCTTTGCTTAGTCTTGCTAAACCAAACCACTAAATGTCTTTACAGATGGATATTTTATCACACCTTACTTATAGACTGGGAGGTTGGTGGAGTTTCACAAAATCAGCCCTTAAATCCAATCCATACCTGAAAAAGAACCTCCTTTTAATAACAGCTAGTATCTGACTTGTCGTGACCCCATTTGGGATACTGGAGTGGTTTGCCATTTCTTTCTCCAGCTCATTTCACAGATGAGGACACAAATAAATAGGGTTAAATGACTTGGTCAGGATCACCCAGCTAGTAAGTGTCTGAGGCCAGATTTGAACCCAGGAATGAGATGAGTCTTCCTGACTCCAGGCCCAGCACTCTATCCATTGCCTCACCCAGCTGCTTCAACAACATCATCACAAGCCTGTGAAGTAGGTACTATTATTATCCCCATTTTACAGATAAGGAAACTGAAGCAGACAAGAATTAAGTGACTTGTCCAAGGCCACACAGCTAGTAAATATCTGAGACTGGCTTTGGATGTAGGTCCTCCTGGCTCCAGATCCTTCACTTTAACCACTGTCTCACCTAGCTGTCTTTACAACATGTCCAGCAAGAGGTCATCTAGCCTCTACTCAAACACTTCTAATGATGGGAAAGCCCACCATCTTCCAAGGCAGTCTCTTTCATTTTCAGATAGCTCTGTTAAGAAATTTTGCCCAGTGTCAAATATGCTGCCTTAAACGTCTACCCATTGCTTCAAGTTCTGCCTTCTGGAGCCAGAAAGAGCAAATTTAACCCTTCTTCCACATTAACAGCCTTTTTTTTTTTTTGGTGGGGCAATGGGGGTTAAGTGACTTGCCCAAGGTCACACAGCTAGTAAGTGTCAAGTGTCTGAGGCCAGGTTTGAACTCAGGTCCTCGGGAATCCAGGGCTGGTGCTCTATCCACTGCACTACCTAGCTGCCCCTCATTAACAGCCTTTTAATACTTGAAGGCAGTTATCATGCCCCCATCAAGTCTTCTCTTCTCCAGACTGATATGGGGGGAAGTGGGGTACAGATAGGGGTTGGGTTTCTTGGGAATTCCTCTTTAAAGAATTACACCCTCTTGCACACAAAAGTAGTTAGAATAAGGTGGTAGTTTATTTAGGAGCAAGGGAAGGGAAGGGGGCGGGGAGGGAAACCATGAAAGAAATCCTTGGACTTCTCATGGGGAGATAGGCACAAAGCACATGACTCAGGGGTACCAAATCTCCCTGAACAGGAGACTGGAAGGTATTTTTATAGAGGACTGATGGGGGTGGACCATCTGCCTGTGGAAAGTTCCTTTAGTGAGGGTGGACCATCCCCCACTGATGATAGCTGGGGGAATTGGGTGAGGAGTGGAGGACCATCTCCCACTGGTAGTGACTAGAGGAATTGGGTGAGGGGTGGCTACGGATCCCTCTTCAGAACGCAAAGGGCGAAGCCACACCCAAATTTATCTCCCCAGGGTAAGGGAGACCAGAATGAAGGATAGGAATCCGAAGCTAGCTCAGTCCGATTTGGTTCAGCTTCTCTCTCTAGGCTTTATCATTCCTCTGGTTTAGTTTCTTGAGAAGGTTCCTTGATGTGCCCCAGAGAACTTCTGGGGTGTTCTGTACCCCATGACAAGACTAAATATCCAAGTTCCTTTAATTGCTCTTTATATGACATAAACTCAAGCCCCTTCATTGACCTTCTGTTGGTCTCCTTCTGGATATTTCCTCTTATTAATGTCCTGGGGTCCTCAGAAATGAAGATGCTATTACATGTATAATATGATGAGGGCAAAGTATAGAAGGACTAATGGCATCTGATTCCTGGAAGCCATCTCTCTCTCCTCTCTCTCCTCTCTCTCTCTCTCTCTCTCTCTCTCTCTCTCTCTCTCTCTCTCTCTCTCTCTCTCTCCTTCCCTCTCTCTCTTTTGGTGAGGCAAGTGGGGTTGAGTGACTTGCCCAGGGTCACACAGCTAGCATCAAGTGTCTGAGACCAGATTTGAACTCAGATCCTCCTGACTCCAGGGCCAGTGCTCTATCCACTGCACTACCTAGCTGCCCCAGCCATGCCTCTCTCAATGCAGCCCAAGATCCCATTGACTTTGGGGTTACTCTATCACATCATTAACTCACATTGAGTTTGCAGTCCCCTAATTACATCAAATCTTTTTTTATTTGAGTGCCCTAGAGACTTCCTTTCTTAAATTTAAATGTTAACCAATCAATTAATATTATGCTAACACAGAAAAATTTACTTTTTTTTCTCTTTGACTTATTGTTTTCTCCTGTTCTTGGGGAAGTGATTTATGGAAAGAGAGGGCCATATCTAATGATCCTAGCACAAACAGTTATCCTTTCCCCTCACAGTTTCAATGAACTGGTTTTTCAGTAGAGCTAAGGTGAAGGACAAATAGAATAAAGGGATATTTGTATGCTGTGGGATTTGCTTTTTAATTCTTCTCTTCCTTTCTTTGCCCTTGGGATTCAGACTTCCTGAAGAGAAAAAGAGGAGTGTCTGGGAGGAGTGGGGAGTGCCTTGGGATCACATAGAGGGATGCAGAGACTATAACTAGCACCAGATAGAAGCTACAGTACCAGAGAGGTTCTGAGCCTACAGCAGACTTGGTGACTTAGAGCCACTGGCAAAAAGTTCCAGTTGCCACACTGCCAGCAATTGTGAATTCTGCCTGGCTGGTGAGGAAGGAAAGCTCATTCCCCTTTTTACTTCATGAGTCAGAATGGGGGAGTGGAAGATCTTCATCATCTTACCCACTTTCCCTCTTTTAGTCCATGGTCCTGAGAAAATGAGCAAAAACCCCTCCCTGCAATTCCTTTTCCATGAGCTATGGATGTATGTGGTTGGGAGTTCCCTTAGCCACACTCAAAGATCTGGGAGGGAAGAGAGAGGAATGCTGAGAAAGAGTTGAAGGCAAATGTCTCCATAAAGGAAGGTAGGGCTTACTTTCCTATTCACCGTATTTTATATACAATCAACTATGTGATCATAGGGCCAGCTTAGTGGAAAGAGTGCTGGGCCTGGAGTCAGGGAGACCTGAGTTCAAACCCAGCCTCTGGCACTTACTAGCTGGGGGACGCTAGCCAAGTTGTTTAACTTCTATCTACCTTAATCCACTTGAGAAGGAAATGGCAAACTACTCCAGTACCTTTGCCAAGAAAAACCCATGGACAGTTTTGTTTGTGAGGTCACAGAGTTGGACATGACTGAACAACAACATGTGAGCATAGCATGCTAAGTTTCAGAATCTATTAATGCAATGGGCAATGAAGTGAGATAATGGAAGCCACTATGGATTGGGGGCTCTGAGCTAGATAGACAGCAAATTTAATATTTTATAACAAATTCTTAATATTTCCAGTAATTTGTCATAGAACTATAGGACCCTAGATCCAGATCTGGGACTTCAGAGATAATGTTGTCCAACCCACTCACTTTAAAGATAAGGAAATTGTGGTCTAGCGGTTAAGTGACTTGCCTAAGGTCATCGTAGTTACAACAGAAACAAGATTTGAACCTATGTCTTCTGACTGTAGCTGGGTCCTCCAATACACTGCCTCAATATTACATTTCATCTCCAAAATTAATTTCAGAGCTCACCAGAGAGTATATCCAAGCGTCTAGTACCACAGGGCTGGATGGGCTTAGCAATAGAGCTGCAACTTAGGTACAGGCTAAGAGCCCTCTGGTTGCCAGTAGGAATAATACAGCCTCAGGAAACTACTATCTCAAGTATATGATAGTGTAACTAATGCTGGGCTGATGGTTCAAAGAGAGTGCCATCTGGTGGACAATTCAGATATCACACCCCCCCCCTCACTGGATAATTAATAAAAGGACAGAGTCTTTCTATAGGGTTAAGGAAGGCAATACTTAAGCCACAAAACTCAAAGATCCCATGGGGAACCTAGGTTATTTTGACATTTTGGCTCCTATCAATTCTTAAGATAACTTGAGATTTAGTTCAATTTGAAGCGCAAATGCCAAAAACAGATAAACTGAGGTCCAGAGAGAAGAACTGACTTACTTTGCCCTGATCACACACATATTAAGTGGTAGAAGCAGCATTTGAACACAGGTCCTTTGAGTTTTTCAAGTATTGTTTTCATACAATAGAACCATGATGTTCTGTGATTGCTTTGGAATCTCTGTTGAAAGATGTAGTCTGGCATCTGATACTTTTCTTTTGTCTAATGAAAGACTCTTCATTTACCATTTTGACCATCTGTTTTAAAGGGTTTGGAAGGAGAGGAAAGAGTAGAATTTCTGTTCAAAGATAATGACTATCCAGGCCCCATGGCCAAAAGCCTCATATAGAGGAACAGAGCCTAGATGACAATTTACTACAACAAATTAAAGAAAATGCGGAATGTCCACTAAACTTAGGATAGAGTCCAATCCAATTCTTTTTTTTTTTTTGGCGGGGCAATGGGGGTTAAGTGACTTGCCCAGGGTCACACAGCTAGTAAGTGTTAAGTGTCTGAGGCTGGATTTGAACTCAGATACTCCTGAATCCAGGGCCAGAGCTTTACAATCCAATTCTACAAAGATTTATTAAGCGTGGTAGATTGCTTTGAGCTCAGGAGTTCTGAGTGTCAGTAGGGCTAAAGCTGTTCACACTAAGTCTCCCACCAAATGGTGAGTCCCTGGGAGTAGAGGTTTGTGGTTGTCATCAAGCTGCTCATGGAGCAAGCAAACTGGCCCAGGTCAGAAAAATGGAGCGGATCAAAACTTCCATCAGAATTGGGATCAGACAATGAGCCCTTGCACTTCAAACCTAGCAAGACAGGGAGACCTGGTATTGGGGGGGGGAACCCCAAACAAATCTGGTCAGTGAATGTACTTAAAGAAAACTAACCAGAACAGAATGAGATGGGTTAAAGGTAAGGTAGAACCTCGGGAATTCTTTAGTCCCTGGGTAGTTCTCTAGGTTACTGTTCCAGTCAAGCTTTCCAAGTCTCTCTCTGTTTTCTCATTATCCTCATTAGCAAATCTTGAGCATCAGCAAATTTATATTAAAAGTGGTTAGTAATTCATCTAGCTGATAACACCAAAAGCCTCCAAATAACGCCCACACATACACCAGTTTTGTGCCTCTTTAAAAAGCAAATTAAAAACGGATACAATTTCTGCCCCCTGGGAGGTGTTGACACATATAATAACAACACATCTCTATATCACTTTCCTCACAACCATCCTGTGAAGTAGGTATTTTTACTCATTTCACACCTCTGATTTCACAGGTGACAGGAACTCCTGGTGTGAAAACTTCCAGCACGGTTTCAGTACAATTCACTTCTCTATTATGGTCTGAAGAGTTCTGGGAGAGGGGAAGTGTATGTAAATGACAGGTTTAGATGATGTGTCCACAGTCACAGAACTACAATGACTCAGACAGGATTCAAAGGAGAGGGCCAGCCTCCAACTAACTCCAAGGCTTAGAACTTGTTCTGCTAACCCCAAACTGTCTCCAGATTGGGAATTATGTTGATTTTTGCATTACTGGGGATGAGAGCTGAACTGGGGGGGGGGGGGCTGAGGAGTAGGATCTGTTACTATGTTGCATCATTTTGCTAAGTATCTAAATTTTCTTTTTTGCAGGGCCATGGGGGTTAAGTGACTTGCCCAGGGTCACACAGCTAGTAAGTGTCAAGTGTCTGAGGCCAGATTTGAACTCAAGATACTCCTGAATCCAGGGCCAGTGCTTTATCCACTGTGCCACCTAGCTGCCCCCAGTACCTAAAATTTTAAGCAAGGCCAGAGAAGGGCAGTCCAACGCTCTAAGGAGTAGAAGAGAGCTGAGGACGGGCTGGAAAGGTAAAACCTCTTCAGGTTGGAAAGCTCCTTAATGGGATCACAGAATCATAGAAAAACAGGATTTTAGAGTTGAGAGAAGCCTTAAAAGCTAAGCAGTCCTTGGGGTGGCCAGGTGGCACAGTAGATAAAGCACCAGCCCTGGATTCGGGAGTACCTGAGTTCAAATCTGGCCTCAGACACTTGGCACTTACCAGCTGTGTGACCCTGGGCAAGTCACTTAACCCCCATTGCCCCACACACAAAAAAAAAGCTAAGCAGTCCAAACTGTGCTTGAAAATGACCCACAAATGATCATCCAGCCTCTACTTGGAGGTCTATTTAGCTAACTAAATAGCCATTTCTTATATGTAACTAGTTTTTCACATGTTGTCTCTCCCCAGAAGAATATGACCTCCTTGAGGGCAGGTAATATTTTTGCCTTTCTTTGTATCTCCAACACTTAACACAATGTCTGTAATGTAGATCTTAAGAAACACTTTTTGATGTACTGATTCGGGATCCCCACTAAGGCAGCCCTTTGCTGCTTTCACGATGCCTCTCCCTCTAATTAGGAACTTTTTCCTGACATCAAGCCTAAATGTAAGCTCTTTGAAAATCCCATTCCTTGGTCCTCTTCTCTCTGAGGCCAAGAGCCAATCAAGTCCCTCTTTCACCTGACAGCCCTTCAAGTAATAGTGGCCTTGCCTCCAAGTCCAGGCTAAACACCCTCATCAGTTCCTTTGCTGGCACGTTCACAAGGCCTTTCACCATTTTCATTACCCTCCTCTGGATGCTCTCCCACTTACCCAACCTCATCAATGTCCTATAATTGTCATCTGGAAGACATGGCCTGTTTCTAAATTCATTTATTCCCGGTAGTTTGGGAGAGGGTTAAGGCCATCTTCTCCCTGCCCGAGGGCGAGCTTTGTCAAGAGCCAAGAGCAGGGTGGAAGATGGGGCGGAGGGGAGGGGTGGAGCGGGGGAACTGGGAAAGGAAGATGGGCCGACTGAGAATAAAGATCTGAAAACCACAGGCCAGGGCGGAGGCCAAGTCTTTGTTCAGAGAACCTCTGCTCCCTACGCCCACTCGATAGCCTCTCACTGCTGACGCCTCCTTCGCCCTCCCTGCTCTGGCCTTTGGTCCTCCGCACGGCGTGGGAGGGAGAGGGCATTAGAGTGTCTAGCCCGGGAAGGGGAAGGAGGAGGCGGGGCTGGTGTAGGGGATTGCTGCAGGACCCCAGTGTTTCATTTTCCCCTACAAGGAAGTCGACGCGAGGAAGGGAGTGTAACGCGGATAAAAAGGTGGTGGATGTGGCTAACTAAGCAGGGCGGGCTATTGAGCATTTTAGAACGTGCCCAAATGGCTGGCGGGCGCCTCGCCTAGGAGGCCGGCAGAATACTGAGTTCAGAAAAACCTCGGGCGGACAACCCCTGGGCACACTCTTTACCAGAAGCTTTTCCTGATGTCCCTGTTCCCTGTCCCCACGACCTTTTTTACTGCTCTCTCCCTCCTCAAATTATCGTGTATGTGTGTGTGTATATATATATGTATATATATGTATGCATGTATGTATGTATATATACACATATATGCATATATCCCATCCTTTACATATTAATAATGGCTAATCATTTATACAGCCCTTTAAGGTTTGCAAAGTGCTTTATAAAAATATCTCATTTGGGGGCAGCTAGGTGGTACAGTAGATAAAGCACCAGTCCTGGATTCAGGAGGACCTGAGTTCAAATTTGACCTCAGACACTTGACGCTTACTAGCTGTGTGACCCTGGGCAAGTCACTTAACCCTTAATTCCCTGCAAATATATATATATATATATATATATATATATATATATATATATATATATAAAATTTGATCCTCACAACGAGGAACTAAATGCTATTTCCATTTTACAGATGAGGAAATTTAGGCAGACAGATTAAATGTCTCACCCAGGGTCACATCAGTATTTTAGTATCTGAGGCTGATGTGGACTAGAATTTGGGGTCCAAATGATTGAGTTGTCCCAAAAGAATTACAAGACTCAGTGACTCAGTTTCGTAAGTTTTATTGCAATACTGTGGGTGACCACAGGGAGAGAACCAGAACAGTGGAAAGGTATCTCTCAAATAAGGAAAGGAAAGACAGTTATAATTATAGTATAGATAAATTGATTATCAGTCTCATGATAATAATCTCTACCTTGGGGAGGTACAAGGGAGGGCCTGTTCTGCTCATTATAATATTCTCCACCTAGGGGTGTTACAGGGGAGGGCTTATCCTAATTTGGAGTTCCTGGGGGTCCTAAGCCACCCTTCCCAGGCAGGTACCTTTTTCAGTGGAGGTGTGTTTTGGGGGTCTACGTGTCATAAGGTGAATCTGGGGACAAATTTGGCCTTTTCTGCGCATGTCTCTTTCTGATTCCCATCGCTAGTTTCAAAATATAATCATTTTTCATTAGAATTTCTATAGGTTGTCTTTTTCCTTTATTGTTATTTTGACCTGACCCGTTCTGGTCCGTTATGGATGTTGATCACTAGAGAACGTAACATAAGTTATCCATAAACTGGGATCTAACTCCCTTTTAGAGCTAATATCTGTATCAGAGCTTGGGTCTTGGGTTTTTCTATTAACTTCTTTTTGCCTCCTACATCAAGGCCAGAACTGAACTCAGTTCATCCTGGTTCCAGGTCCAGTGCTCTCTATCCTCTGGCCTGTCAGCATATCACAAGTTCCTTGAGGACAGAGAGTTCTGGTTTTGGGGTTTTGTTTTTGTTTTTGTTTGTTTGTTTGTTTTGCAGGGCAATGAGGGTTAAGTGACTTGCCCAGGGTCACACAGCTAGTAAGCATCAAGTGTCTGAGGCCAGATTTGAACTCAGGTCCTCTTGAATCCAGGGCCAGTGCTTTATCTACTGAGCCACCTAGCTGCCCCAGACAGAGAGTTCTTATCTTTGTACCCTTTATAATAGTGTTTTACAGATATTGGGCATTTAATAAATGTTTGTAAAATTGAATTAGAACACTATAGTAAAACTTAAGATCCTGGGTTCTAGCCTTCAAGGCTCAGATTAAAATCATGGTAGCTATTCTTTACAGAGCTCCAAGACACTCCCCCTTCCTTCCTTAATGAGTTCAGTACCTGGCTCAAAATATTCCTCTGAATTGGAAAACAGTATGGTAGAAACTATGTATAGACCAACATCTCACACCATATACTATGATGAGGTCAAAATGTGTACATGATTTACACATAAAGGGTGATATAAGCAAATTAAGAGAGCATAGAATAGTTTATCTGTCAGATTTATGGACAGAGGAAGAATTTAGGACCAAAGAAGATATGGAGAGCAATGTAAAATGGATAATTTTGATTATATAAAATTAAAAAGCTTTTGCACAAATAAAACTAATGTAACCAAAATTATAAGGGAAGCAGAAAACTGAGAAAGAATTTTTGAAACAAGTATCTCTGATAAAGGCCTCAAATATATAGAGAACTGAGTCAAATTTATAATTTATAAAAGTATAAGTCATTCCCCAATTGATAAAAGGTTAAAGGATATGAACAGGCAGTTTTCAGACAAAGAAATCAAAACTATCTATAGTCATATAAAAAATGCTCCAAATCACTATTGATCAGAGAAACACAAATTAAAACAACTCTAAGTATCACCTCATACCTATCAGAGTGACAAATATAACAAAAGAGGAAAATATTGAATCTCAAAATTTTCCTCTCTTCCCCTACCCTTGACATTTATCAAGTACCTCTCCTACCCCCCAAATTGCCTTGTTAATATTTTGTCAATGTTTTGCAAATGCTTTTATATGTACTAGATACCGTCCCCTCCCCATCAAATCAAAGGCCTTTAAGTGCAAAACTTGGTTCCCTTTTTGTCTTTTTCGTCCCCAGCTCCAAGCACAGTCCTAGGCACATAGGGTGTTCTTATATTAGGGAGCTTCAATGTACATATTGACTCCTCAAATACCCTAACCTTTCAGTTTTCCAACTTACTTATTTCCTGTGACCTACTCCTCCACCTCACCTCAGCCACATACAGAGATGGTGATAACCTTAATCTTATCATCAACTACAAATGTGCCATCCCCATGATCAAGAACTCTGAAATTCCTTTATCTGATCACAATCTATTAGTTTTTCATCTCTTTCTATGCTTTCTCATACCACTGCCCCAGCCATACTTTCCTTTTCCCATCTTGATCCCTTGATGAACCCATTCTATGCGACCCTGTCTTCTTCTCTTGAGTCCCTTGCTCAATTATCATATCAATGATTGTGTCCTGCCAAGCCTCGGCCTTGAATCATTACCACCATCTGCTGCCTTGGCTCCTCCACACATGCTGCTGAACAAAGCTGGAGAAAATCACAAAACGATACTGAATGGGTTCACTACAAATTTATGTTATAGAACCTTAACTGATTCCTAACTGCTGCTAAGGAATCCTTTTATAACCCTCACCCCCCATTCACTATTCTACTCACCACAGGACTCTTCCAAACCTTTTCATCCCTCCTCAAATCTCCCATGGCTCCCCCTCCCTCTACCCTCTCAGCTGAGAATCTTGCCTCAAAAAAAACTGAGGCCATTAGCCAAGAGCTCCCTCTTTTCCCCTCCTCTTTATCTCACATCACCCAGATGCCTTCCACCAGTATCTCCTCCTTTAACCCATCTGACATGATGAGACAGAACTTCTTGCCAAGGCTACCCCTCTACATACACAAGTGATACTATTCCAACCCATTTCCTCCAGCAGATGGCCACCTCTCTCATTTCCTATTTTCTCACATAATTTCAATCTCTCTCTGACTAGTGGCTGCTTCCCCACTGCTTACAACATGCCCTTGTCTCCTCTAAACACCTATGGCCTTTTCTCAAGTCTCACCATACTTGACTTCTCTGAAGTCCTTGACCCTGTCCATCACCTTCTTCTCTTTGATGCTCTCTTCTCTCTAGGTCTTTGGGACATTATTCTCTCCTAGTTCTGTTCCTACCTGTCTGCTCCTCAGTCTCCTTTGTTGGATCTTCATTCAGGTCATGCCCTCTAACTCTGTTTTTTTGCCTTTTGTTCTATTGACATTGCTTGGCACTTAGTAAAGACTTAATAAATGCTTGATAACCTGACCATTTGACTTGACTACTGAACACTGGGGATACAAAAACAAGCAAGAAACAATGCTTCCCCTCAAGAAGATTATTTATAAGGAGAGTAGACAGCACATAAAAGGAGATTGAGAAGGGGGAGGAGTGTCTCAGGGTGGAGTGCTTGTTTCCCATGGGTTAGGGATGAAGGCAGAAGTAGAAACTGAATTGTTTGGAGCTGGTGGCCTGGCAGTGAAGTAGGGGCTTGGTTCAAGGCGAGATAAGGGGAAAGGTCACTTGTCACAGCCCAGAGTGCTTCTCAGGGTGGAGTCCAAGTGGGATGTAGGCCAGAGTGTCAATGACTTCGTTTGGAGCCGCTGGTAAGGAAATGAAGTAATGGGTAATCAGTCTAGAAAGATATGCTGGAGCCAGATTTTGATAGGCTTTAAATGTCAAATTTAGGAGCATGTATTTTTATTCTAGAGTCTACTGGGCAGCATTGAAGTTTTTGAGCAGAGGTTTAATGAGGTTTTAGGAATATCAATTTGGCAGCTTAATTATGATTGACAAACATTCACTGATGGCCTCCTCTGTGTATGGACATGGTTGAGTGCATGAAATATTAATATGACAAGAAAATATCTAACTTTTCATTCACTAAGCAAGTTCACATTCACTTCCTTCAAATAGCCTTTTCTGATATCCCATTTATTAGTGCTCCCCTCATCATTATATATTGTATACATCCTACACTTATTTATCTGATCACTCAATCAATAAACATTTATTAAGTGCCTAGTAGGGGCAGCCAGGTGTCAAAGTGGATAGAGCACTGTCTTGGAATCAGGAAGACTCATCTTTATGGGTTCAAATCCAGCCTCAGACATTTCCTAGCTGTGTGACCCTGGGCAAGTCACTTAATCCTGTTTGCCTCAGTTTCCTCATCTGTAAAATTAGCTGAAGAAGGAAATGGCAAACCACTCCAGTATTTTTGCCAAGAAAACCCCAAATGGGGTCATGATGAGTCAGATGCAACTGAAACAACTGAACAAGTGCCCACTATATGTTTGGTGGGGTTTTGTTTTGTTTTGTTTTGTTTTTTTGGTGAGGCAATTGGGATTAAGTGACTTGCCCAGGGTCACACAGCTAGTAAGTGTCAAGTGTCTGAGGCTGGATTTGAACTCAGGTACTCCTGAATCCAGGGCCAGCGCTTTATCCACTGCGCCACCTAGCCGCCCCCAGCCCTGCACTTTTAGCGGCTAGATTGGTGTGGGGAAAGGCTTGAGGCAGGCAGATCCACCAGCTGGGTATTACAATAGTCCCAGGTGTGAAGTGATTAGGGTCCAAACTAGAGCAGGCAGGAGGGGACACATAGGAGGAATGTTGTAAAGGGGAAATCAACAGACTTTGGAATCAGAGGGTAAGAGATAGTAAGCAATACAGGATGGTTCCTAGGTTTTCCTATAGATCCTCTGTGAAGGCCTTCCTCTGGATTTTTTTACATTTCTTGTGTACCAGTGCAAGACTCCACCTGTTGCTATCTTTCTTTCTTTTTTTGGTGAGGCAATTGGGGTTAAGTGACTTGCCTAGAGTCACATAGCTAGTGTTAAGTGTCTGAGGCTGGATTTGAACTCAGGTTCTCCTGAATTCAGGGCGTGCTCTATCCACTGCGCCACCTAGCTGCCCCTGTTGCTATCTTTCAAAAGCATTCTCCCTTTGAAGGAGGGAATTTACCAGGAATAATCTAATACTTGATCAAAGGTTTATAACCTCATGGATTTAAGGTCCAGTGGACTTAAGCTCATCTACTACCATCCTTGGATTTTAAGAAGAGGAACTGAGCCCTAAAAGGAAGAAAAGACTGGCTAAAACCGAGAGTCAGAATTAGAATTCGGGTCCTCTGATTCTCCATCTAAGCACTCTTCCCAGCAAAATTGCCTGTAAACTACAACCCCCCTAGAAAACTCTGTTTCCAAATACTTATTTGGACAACGGCCAACGGAATCTTTTTTTCCTTCACTATGCATATTTGTAACAAGGATTTTGTTTCCTTAAAATTTCTCAATAGGGAGGAAAGTGAGAAAAGAAAAGAAAGAAGAGGAAAAGAAAAGAAAAAAGAAGGGAAAAGAAAAGAAAAAAAAATAAAAGCAAAGCCAGTCTCTGAAAAACAACACCAACCCACAATGCAGGCCATCAGGTGCTTGTAAGTGAGAGGGTAGAATGGGTTTAGGCCAGGCCAGCCCACTGGAGGGTGGAGTCCACTCCACCACGTGGCAACCCGCCTACCTTCTTCCGGTCTACCTAGGAGGGGGCGAGGACTTCGGGGTGATGTAAGGCGTCCGGGGCGGGGACTTCGGGGGTGATGTAAGGCGTCCGGGGCGGGGACTTCGGGGGTGATGTAAGGCGTCCGGGGCGGGGCCAGGCCTCTCTTTGCCATGGGGGCGGCGGCGGTGGTGTCGGCTGTTTCTTTTTCGCGGTCTGAAGGATCCGGGCCTGACTCTATCTGAGTCCATCCTGGGGCTTGGAGCCCTTCAGCCGGGGACAATGGACAGGTAAGAACCGTGAGGACCTGGAGGCGTCATCGCGGGGGGGTTTGCGGGTGTCCCTCCTTGTAGGAGCGGGGCGGGAGGCCGCGAGGAAACCTTGGCTTGCCGGGCTCCGAGCACGTGACCGGGACCCCCTGACACCTCCCCCTGCCCCAGCTGCGGGCTGCCAGCCGCCGGCTTGGGGCCTCGGAAGCCGGGGCCGGGGGCTCACCCCCACCTCCTCCACTCTGCCGGGCACCTGGACCAACGTCCTCTTCTCTCCCTAGCGGAAGAGCCCGTGGACGGAGGGGACCTCGTGGGTGAAGCTGAGACACGCCATGTGAGGGGGACCATCTTCTGCAAGATGAATGGGTGAGGGACGACCCAGGACACATTTCCTAACAGACTCCCCCTCCCCATCCCCGTAGGCCCCGCTGTGGCCCAGGCGCTGGGCTGGAAAGGGTTTCTTGTGAAAGCTGGACTTTGGCAGACTTGGGGGGGAAGCCCAGGGGGCCGAGATAGGGGAGGGAGAGAGTTCAAAGCATGGGGCAGCCAATGAAAATTTCCCAGAACTTGGGAAATGTGCAAAGTACCCCCTTTGAACCTTTGATTCTCCCCAGTTCTCCCAGCCTGGAAAGCCCTTTCAGAAAAAGCCCTGGGCTTGGAGACAGAGGACCTGGGTTCGAATCCCAGCATGTTTTCCCTCATTGACTTTGAACAAGTCATATAAGGGTGCTCAAGACATAACTATAAGACTCGTTTTCTTACCTGTAAAAGGAGTGTTGGATGGAGTTCCAAGATTTCTTAAGGACCCTTTGACTTATTCTTTTTTTTTTTTTTTTTTAGTGAGGCAATTGGGGTTAAGTGACTTGCCTAGGGTCACACAGCTAGTAAGTGTTAAGTGTCTGAGGCCAGATTTGAACTCAGATACTCCTGACTCCAGGGCCGGTGCTCTATCCACTGTGCCATCTAGCTGCCCCTGGACCCTTTAACATCTAAAATCCCATGAACTTTTTTTTTTGGGGGGGCGGGGCAGTGGGGGTTAAGTGACTTGCCCAGGGTCACACAGCTAGTAAGTGTCAAGTATCTGAGGCCGGATTTGAACTCAGGTCCTCCTGAATCCAGGGCCAGTGCTCTATCCACTGCGCCACCTAGCCGCCCCAATCCCATGAACTTCTAAGACTCGATAGGAACTGTGGGACAGTAGATTACAAAGAGAAATATAAGAAACAGAAAGGGAGGTAGATATGGGAACATGCATCAGAACTAACCTCCCTCCCCACCCTGTAATTATAGGTTTCAGGTGTTAAGACTAAAATTCCTTAATAGACAAAAGTAACTAAGAGGTAAACTTACTACCCAAACTATGAAGTAACTCCATATATGTAAAACAAATGGTTGGAATGTGGTGGTTAACATCCCAGTTCTAACGTGAGATTACATATGAAACAGCCGAGACCTCCAGAGTAGTTAAATAAGCTTTTTTTTTTTTAAGGTGAGAAATAAGAAAAGTAGGGGAAGGGAACTAGTAGAAGAACCCTAGGCTTCTCACTCTTAATCTGCTGTTCTCTACCATGCCATTTTCCTCTCTTACTAACCAAATTCTCTTAATTCACAGGAATAGGCCAAACCTGCCTCTTAATGCATGGGGCTACCAAGTAGGTAAGTACATTATTTAAGAGTGTATATATATATTGGGGGGGGGCAGCTAGATGGTGCAGTGGTTAAAGCACCGGCCCTGGATTCAGGGCGGGTTGCCACGTGGTGGAGTGGACTCCTCCCTCAAGTGGGGCTGGCCTGGCCTAAGAACATTCTCTTCTGCTAGTACCTGAGTTCAAATTCGACCTCAGACACTTGACACTTACTAGCTGTATGACCGTGGGCAAGTCACTTAACCCCCATTGCCAAAAAAAAAAAAAAAAAAGTGTGTGTGTGTGGAGAGAGAGAGAGAAATAGAAAGAAAACCGGCAGTCATTAGTTACTGAATAAATATCTCAGTGTTAGGTTTTTAGATTTTGTTTTTATTAATAGCAACTAACCCTCCTATCTGGGCCTGTGGTAACCCTATGCATTCCCAGTAACACTTTTGAAACAATTTAAGACTGTACCCTCTCCTGTTTCTGATTATGGTGTTGGAGCAACGAGATGAGCTTTGAATGTTAGGGAATTCCAGTGTAGGCTTGGGGGCAGGATCAGGCTTTGGTTCTTGGGGCTCTGGTGTTAACTTTTCTTTTGGTGTTAACCTCCTTAAGTTATTGGGGTAAATAAATTACCCTTCCTAATGGGCTACAACTTCTGTCTCAAATTTCTGCTTTCTTTAGTTTCAGGTGCTGATCACTGACTGGCTCCCAGCAATTAATTGTCACTTTCTTTGGTGGCCTCAAATTGGTAGGTAAACAATTTGTTAGTGGACTTGCGTCCAAATCACCTTGTTCAGTTGCTCCTCGACTTCCTAAGACCTCCTTTGTCCATATATTTAAATTCGGTGCATCTTTTGAGTATTCCCCTTACGCCCCTTAGTCTTTTTTGAAGGGGAAAGGAATTGGATCAGTGCCAGCATTGCCAGGTACAGCAGATCTGGCTGCCAGTCCTAGCCCTTCCTTGACTGCTTAAGTATTCTCATACTATAAAAATGAGTGACAAATTTAATCCATCCTATACCTCACTGTTTCAAAGATTTCCCCCGCCTCAGGATAGTTGTGCCCAAAAGATGCACTGCTTCCTCTGTATGCAAGCTTTCCAGCATGTCGGTGTCCTGTATGACTCCAGACATTCCTAAAGACTTGCTAGAGCAACTCGGAGATGGTTTGAGGCCTCACTCTGCTGACTTCGGAGTAAGGTTATAGAAATCTCAGATATTATAGGCTAAAGTTGGAGGGATAAATGTTTTTGTGTCTTAGTGTGAAACCAAAGCTGCTTCTGTCAAACTGACTTCTCTACTCTTTAGGTTTGGGCTTTTCATCAGCTTTGTGAAGGGAACAGAAGGAATATGGAACCATCAAGATGTTGTCACTCCCTTGGACTTCGGAACTATTAAATGATGCTTAATAAATCTTATTTTTACAATAATAACTGTTCTCACTTTCATTTCTCACTAGAATGTGTCAAGATAGTGATTATTGCACTTAACATTTGTGGTGTGGAATCCTCAGAGCCAATAGGTCATTGGGGGGGGGAAGTGGGAGGGACATGGGCAAGATATGATAGCCAGCTTCTGAGTATTTCAGTGTTAACTTACCCCACCTCCCTGAATTTACTGTGCTTGTTGTATGTATTTGGTTAAGTTGTATCCTGAACTTTAATTATATTTGCTAGGCACATAGAAATCAATATTTACTGCTCCAGAACAGAAATTTACTTTCTCTACAATATGTCCCCATTGATTAGTTCTGCCCCCTGGAGGGTAGGGTAGGGAGACACTGATTAGGAAAAGGCCACTTGGAGAAGGGAGCATGTAAGATGAGCTTTTAAACAGTCCAGGGTACAGCTTGGATTGGTGTGTGGGGGGGAATCTGGCATAATGTGAAGGACCTTGAACACCAAATGAGTTAGCTATGGGGAACAGGCTTTTTGAGCAAAGCAGTGGTGTAGTCAGCCACAACTGCTGTAGGAATATCAATTTGTCAGTTGTGAGACAAACATTTATACTGTGTCCTGGTGTGGGGATTACAAAGGTAACTGAAAGCCTCTGCCTTCTAGGAGCAAGATACTAGATGACATCGAGAAGAGGGGTGGCTGTCGGGAAGACTAATCAGGCTTTCTCACAGTTGTCTACCTGTGGGATGATGGAACCCTGAGCTGACAGTGGAAGTGCTGTGATTGGTATCAAGGGATGGATAATAGGAAGATTTAGAATCAGATGGAAATGACTCTAGAGGTCACATAGTCCAACTTCCTCATTTAAATGAGGAATAGCCCCACAGGTAATTGGGTCACAAGTAATGTAGGTAGCAAAGCTAGGATTTGAGGTTGTGCATCCCTGGCCCAAGAATGGAGTGAAAGTTATCTACAGAAAGACCTGGGCTCCTGTCTACCAGTTTTCAACTCTGCCTTTGGAAGTCACAGCTGGAAAGAGCCTCAAATCTAGTTCCACCTTCTCATTTGACAAACGTCCAAAAAGACCCAGGGTCATGTGGCACTGTCAGAATTCAAATCCAAGTCCTCTGACTAAATTGTTTACTCAGGTACTTATCTATAAAATACTATTTCATAAGGGCTTTGGGAATCAAAATGTAAATAACTTTTATAAAATTAAGCTATTTGCTGCTCACAGATACTCAGGACACACTCCAGATATGACAAATTGAATCGCTGAAGTAAAAATAACAGCTGGGTTTTTCAATTGGATGGGTTGGAACCTTAGGGTAAAGTTATAATAGAATTTCCAAGCCCTACAGTAAGAATGATTTGGGGGTGGGGAGGAGTGTGCCTTTCCCTGAATCTCTGAAATAATGGCCTTTACAAGAGATCATGTGATTTGAAACTGGCTGCCTCCATAGTTCATTTCACTTCCTAAAACACCTCTCAGTTCTTGATCTTTGGTACTAATTCTAAATCTCCTTCTCTGTAATTTCTTAATCCTTACTGAGCCCCTCCAATGAAGTTAGCATCTCTGATCATTAAACTCTATAGGTCTTAAGTTTCTTTCCTTTTTTGGGGGGGTGGGGTGGGGCAGGACAATGAGGGTTAAGTGACTTGCCCAGGGTCACAGCTAGTAAGTCTCAAGTGTCTGAGGCTGGATTTGAACTAAGGTCCTCCTGAATTCAGGGCCAGTGCTTTATCCACTTCGCCACCTAGCTGCCCCTGGTCTTAGTTTCTTTATTCCTAAAATAAGTGAGTCAGACTACCCAGTCTCTGAGGACACTTCTGGGTTTAAATCTATGATCTAAATTCCAGATTGTATAATTGTGCGTCATTCAGGTCTCTGATATCCAGCCCTGTCCCCAAAAAGCCTGTGTGCTGAGAACTAGCTAGGAGAGAAAGCTTTGTTACTTCCTCTCCTGAAAACTTCTGACACCTAATTTTGTTGTTCAGTTGTTTCAGTCATGTCCTACTACTCCTCATGACCCCATTTGGGGTTTTCCTGGCAAAGATACTGGAATGTTTTGCCATTTCCTCCTCCAGCTCATTTTACAGATGAGGAACTGGGGCAAACAAGGTTAAGCTGATTTGCCCAGGATCACACAGCTAATGAGTGAGGCTGGATTTGAACTCATGAAGATGAGTCTTGCTCTATCCACTGCACCACTTAACTGCCTGGTGACACCTAATAGGTTTGCATTATTTTTTCCTTTGATCATCTCTCCTCTGAGGTAAAAACAATAACAAAAATCCACCCCCCCCCCAGTTGTAAAGTTTCACTGTTAAGGCTGAAGGTCAGGATTTTTAGTAACTCGGGGACCTTGGGAGCTATTCCTCCCTCTCAGTTCTTTCTTGGTCTTCTTTGGGTGTTGGGCTTTGTCCAAGAGGAAGTAGGTTTGGGGAGTGGGGGATCCTCTATCTTTGCTTTATATCTTGTGTTATCCTGCACAAATCACTTAACTTCTGAGTGTCAGTTTATTCAATTTTAAAATGGAGATTATGACCTTATTACCTTATCCCTCATTGATCTCGTGAGGAAAGCTCTTTGTAAACCTTAAATGTGAGTTATCATCATCATCATCTCTGTTGCTTTTGGGGCTTTCTGTAGGCGGGGTTTGGTAGGGGGCCTCCAGGGAATAATTCTGAATGTGGCCAGCAGAGGGTGTAAGGGAGGAGGCCACTAGCATGAGAAGATGCTGATTTAAAGGAAGCTGAAAAGGACTTTAGAGATGTTATAATCCAACCTCATTTCATACAAAACAGTGACCTAGAGAGATGTACCCAAGACCACATGGGTAGTAAGTGACAGAAGTATAATTTGAACCCAGATCCTCTGGTTGCAAAGCCAGTGCTCTTAGCCAATTAGGCAATTAATTGCCTACGATGTGCCAGGCATTGTGCTAGGATTCAAAGAAAAGCAAAAGACAGTCTCTGCTCTCAAGGAACTCATGGTCTAATGAGACAGCAACACATATACAGTTAAACTTGAAAACAATCAATAAAGGGAAGGCATCATTAAGGGAGATCAAAAAAGATTTTGTATTTATTCTATGGCTTCTCTGCACATCAACTAGTGGACCTCACTCATTTTACAGATGAAGGAAACAAGATGGGCAGAGGAAGTGACTTACCCAACAGCTAGCTGGTGATACAGTCAGGATTTGAACTCGGGAACTCTGGATGCAAATCTAGTGTTGACTGGACTACCCCATATTGACTTCAGCTCCTCAAACGTTTACTGTGGGTCTGAAACTATCTAGATGCTATGGACAGATAAGAAGTTTGACAGAGTCTGTGAGCTTTAAAGGTTGTAAAATAACTTTATTAACCATGTAGTTAGCTAATACTACTTTTGGGACCTCAATTTTGTCACTTATAAAATACTGTTAAGACTCGAGTTCTAGGACAGCCAGGTGGCACAGTAGATATAGTGCTGAACCTAAAGTCAGGAAGACCTGAGATCAAATCTGGCCTCTGACATTTACAATCGGGGTGACCCTGAGCAAGTCGATTAACTCTGTTTGCTTCAGTTTTCTCATCTGTAAAATAAGCTGGGGGGCGGCTAGGTGGCGCAGTGGATAAAGCACCGGCCCTGGATTCAGGGGTACCTGAGTTCAAATGTGGCCTCAGACACTTGACACTTACTAGCTGTGTGACCCTGGGCAAGTCACTTAACCCCCATTACCCTGCAAAAAATAAATAAATAAATAAAATTAAAAAAAAAATTTTTTTTTTAAATAAGCTGGAGAAGGAAATGGCAAATCATTCTAGTATCTTTGTCAAGAAAACCCCAAATAGGGTCATGAAGAGTCGGACACAACTAAAATGACTGAAAAACAACACATAAGTTGTAAGGTACCACCCAGATCTCTACCATTCTGGGATTCTGAGTTCAGTACCAAAGAGGGTGTGGAGGGAAAGGGCAGTGTTCAGTATGGTTCAGTGAAAAGAGAGCTGGGTTTGGGGTCAGATACCTGGGTTCAAATCCTTGCTCTGTCACTTTCTACTTCTAGGACCTCGAATCTTCCTCTCGGGGCCCAATTTTCATTTCTGTAAAAATGAGTGATTGGGGGCAGCTAGGTGGTGCAGTGGATAGAGCACTGGCCCTGGAGTCAGGAGAACCTGAGTTCAAATCTGGACACTTAACACTTACTGGCTGTGTGACCCTGGGCAAGTCACTTAACCCCAATTGCCCCGCAAAAAAACAAACAAACAAAAAAACAGTGATTGGACTAAATGACTTCTTTTTTTTTCTTCCTTTTTTTTTTTTTCCTAAATAACTTCTAAGGTTCCTTGAGATATGATCCTATATTCTCTGACCCTAAGGACCATGGTCAGGATTTCAGAGGAGGGAAAGATTCCTATGGGCAGATGTGGCCAGTCTTCAAAAGATTCACATAGAAGAAGGCTCTGTCCTTATTTGAGGAGAAGAGAAAGGAAACCAAATCAAAGAGAAGATGATACTTCTCGTGGAAGTCTAAGTAATCACTGCTGACTGGAAGAGGCTCCCCCATATGAACCGTTAGACACACCCTCTCAGAGGGGAAGAAGGAAGTAGGGGTCAGATCACCTCGGGGTGGGGGTTGGGGGAGCCCTGCAAGTGGTGAGGACAGGAACCTCCCAGAGCCCAAACCCACTTCCTATTGCACTCCTCGGTGGTGGCAAGAAGGGAGGGGGAACTGAATATATGACAAAGTATATGTGGCTGACTGGGCATCTAGCTCCACGGAGAGAGACCCTGGTTGCCTTTGAGCCCCAGCAGAGCAGCTGCCTGCCTGCCTATTAGAACCATTGTCCCCACTGAAGGTCCTACCTTCAGTGCAGTAAAGTTTGGGAGAGGTCTGCCCACTGTTCTCCACAGCCCTACCTCCTAGCACCCAGCACTTAGTCCAGCAATCATGGAAGAAGAGGAAGGTCCTGAGTTTGGCAAACCGGACTTTGTCCTACTGGACCAGGTGACTATGGAGGACTTCATGGAAAATCTGAAAATCAGGTAAGAATCAGGAAAAGCTGACTTAATCCTGTCTCAGATGCTTGCTAGCTGGGTGACCCTGGGCAAGTCACTTAACCTCCATTTGCCTCAATTTCCTCCTCTGTAAGTTGGGGATGATAATAGCAACTACAAGGGTTGTTGTGAGCTAACATGTAAAAACACTTTGCAATAATTATTTGTAAGATGACTATGATGATGATGAGCACTCAGGCACAGGAAGAGTTCTATATACCTGAAGTTTAAGGAGTTGGGATAGTTGAACTGCTAGGATGTAACATAATATAATAACCAGGCATCACCACCCATCAGTGGTTGAGAGTAGCCAGGGATAATGGCCATGCACATAACAAGTGAGCTCACAGCAGTTCATATAGAAGTATGTCCTGAGACCTCCAGGCATCCATCTCCCTTCTCCTCCTCACCCTTCCCTCAGGATTACTGGTCCCCTTCTCTTCTCTTTCACTATTTTTTTTTTTAGTGAGACAATTAGCAAGACAAGTGATTTGCCCAGGGTCACACAGCTAGTAAATGTTAAGTGTCTGAGGCCGGATTTGAACTCAGGTACTCCTGACTCTAGGGCCAGTGCTCTATCCACTGCACCACCTAGCTGCCCCTCCCTTCTCTTCTCAATGACTTCCAGCCATTGGCTTTTCAGAGCTTAACATTGGTCTGTCCCTCCCTACACTACCTCAATCTGACAGCCACTTCACTTTGTCTTTCCCCTCATACTTATTTATCATGGGCATTTCCCAACTCAATCTGGGCTTTTCTCATACTTAATGTGGGTTTTCCCCACTACCCTCCCCCAGCCCCTTTCCCTTTTTATAGCCTCCAAACCCCACCCCTTATGCAACATGGACCTGTGTCCCAGCATAATGCAATCCAGGGGAAAGAAGTGTTGTATTTGAAACCAGATAACCTGGACTCTGCCGTTTTTACTACATGTGTGACTTTAACCTCACGAGACCTCAGGTTCCTCATGTGTCAAATCAGGGCTGTGGACTAGATACTCTGGGGTCTCCTCCCCCTCCACACCTATCGTCAGTCCTATGGTGCTCCGAATATGATGCCCCCAACCTTCAGTTCTCTACAAATAGTAGGGCAGCAGGTGGAGGCTGCCCTACCCTTCCTATTGCTTTGGCTTCTGTCACACCCAGGCCTCTGAGCAGGAAGCAATTAGACCCTGAGCCCATGCCCCTCCCTTTGAGCCAGTCCTCTTGGGTCTTTCCTTACCCACCTTATTTCTCTTCTTCCCTCCTCCTTCCCTAGAGGTGTCAGTCCCTCTTCCCTCTCCCAGATGTCAATCCCATCTAGGATTTTACGACGCAGAACAGCAAAAAACAAAACAAAACAAAAAATCCCACACAAAACAAAAACCTAAAAAAACCAAAACAAAGCAACAAACTCAGAGATCTAGTTTACATCCTCCATTTATTAGGAGTTGAAATTCCAATAATGGACGGGACTCGATTAAGATCACATGTCAAGTCGGTGACTTCTGGGAAGACTTTTCCACATGTACATAAAAGGACAGGATTTGGGTCTGGAAGCAACCTTAAACACCATCTAGACCAACCCCTTCATTTTTCAGATGAGGAAACTGATTTTCTTTTTCTTTCCTTTTTTTTTTTTTACATTTCTATTTCTTTTTTTAAAGTTTCATTAAAAAGTTTTTAAGGGGCAGCTAGGTGGCATAGTGGATAGAGCACCGGCCCTGGAGTCAGGAGTACCTGAGTTCAAATCCGGCCTCAGACACTTAATACTTACTAGCTGTTTGACCTTGGGCAAGTCACTTAACCCCAACTGCCTCACTAAAAAAAAAAGTTTTTAAAATAAAGTTTCATGTGCACTTTATTTACTACTTGTTAATAGTTATAATTTTTTTTCTCAGTACTCCTTTATTTGAAGTTTTGAGTTCCAAATTCTATCCCTCCTTCCCTTCCTCCCCTCCTCCCTCCTTGAGGCAATCAGATATGGGTTATACATGTGCAATTATGTAAAACATTACCATTTTAGTCATTTTGTACAAGAAAACTTGAATAAAGGGAAAAAAATGAAAGAAAGTGAAAACTAGCATGCTTCAGTCTGTGTTCCAACAATATCAGTTCTTTCTTTGGAGGTGGATAATATGCTTCATCATTAGTCCTTTGGAATTGTCTTGGCTCATTGTATTGTTGAGAATAGTTAAGTCATTCACAGTTCTTCATCAAACAATATTGCAGTATCTGTGCACTGCGTTCTCTTGGTTCTGTTCACTTCATTATATATAAATTTTGGGTGAATTTATCTTTCCAGGCCTTTTTGAAATTATCCCGCTTGTCATTTCTTATAGCACAAATGATATTCCATCACCATCATATACTACAGCTTGTTTAGCCATTCCCCAATTGATGGGCATTCCTTTGATTTCCAATTCTTAGCCACCACAAAAAGAGCTGCTATAAATATTTTTTTACAAATAGGTCTTTTTCTCTCTTTGGGGATGTCTTTGGGATATAAAGCTAGCAGTGGTATTGCTGAATCAAAGGGTATGCACAGTTCTACAGCCCTTTGAGCATAGGGAAACTGATTTTCTAAGAGGAAAAAATGCCTTAACCAGTTACACGGGTAGAATACTAGTCCCAGAGCCGGATTCTAAACCAGGTTCTTTGATTCTGACAGCCCTCTTTTTTTTTTTTTAATTTTTTTTAGTGAGGCAATTGGGGTTAAGTGACTTGCCCAGGGTCACACAGCTAGTAAGTGTTAAGTGTCTGAGGCCGGATTTGAACCCAGGTACTCCTGACTCCAGGGCCAGTGCTCTATCCACGTGCCACCTAGCTGCCTCTTCTGACAGCCCTCTTAATCTCTAAGTTGGATTCCAGAATTTGGCAATCTAAGGAACTCATAGCAAAGGTGGCACGTAAAAATATTCTTCCTCCCTCCACATAGCATTCCCTTTCTACATCTGGGAAGCTCTTCCCTATTCACCTTCCCCTGAGGGAGCTGAAGCTGCAGCCAGCTCCTACTGGCTCTCCCTCACTTCCCATATCCAGTCCATTTACAAATCTTGCCATTTCTTTCTCTACATCCCCCTAATCCATCACCTCTCTCCACACAGCCAATACCCCTAGTTCAAGTTTTCATCACCTCTGGCCTGGGCTACAGGACAATAGGCAATAGTCTCCTTGTTGGTCTCCCTGCTTTAAGATTCTTCTCACTCCAATCCAACTTCCAAAGTGATTTTCTTAAAGCACAGGTCTGACCATATTACACTTTCCCCTCCAATGCACACAAGTGGCTGGTATCTTATTAGGTGCTTCTCTGATCTTGTTTACCCTACCATTGTAAAGAGCTCCCATCCACTCATTGCACATTTTCATTGTTTGCCTTTAAAACTCAAGTTTTGTGTTTCAATTATGCCCCCCAAAGCATAGTACAAGTCCTTTGGGCTCTTATGTGATATTGAGACCTTGCCAGTTTAGTCACTAAAGTCCCAGCAACCTCTCCTTTGGTTTTCAGAGGGTGGCCAAGTTAGAGAGATTTACTTCAGCGTAGTGTATAGTATAATACCCTCACACACACCCTCTGACACAAAGAAAGGTAAGATTTAGATTTAAGAAGTTTTAGTTTTAAGAATTTTATTTGCTGTACTGTATTTATAGTCCTGTAGATTTCCTATCTTATGAAAAGTTAATATCTTAAATCAATTGAGATATTAACACAAAAGGTCACAAAATTCTTGGGAATTACTAGTGAAAAATGTTTTGCATGTTACTAACTTTATTTTATACACTGCATTTTATGGGTTATTTCATGGTTACTGTGTTAGGAAAAGTATATATCAGAATTAATGTTTCATTATAAAAATTATATGCAGAAAAGTGTATTTTCAGCAACCTCTAGCAAAAGATTACAGTTTTTGGTGATTTCAGGAAACTAAACGCTCATTTCCCATAAGCTCAATGTATTGACATTCCCATTTTTTCCTCTCATGATGTTTTCTAGGAATGCTGCTCCCATGAAAGTTGAAGATTGACTGTCCTCCCATAGGATACCTCATCCTATAGAAAGCAAGATCCTTGAGAGATTATTTCACTTCTATTTTTATATCCTGAGAGCCTAGCACAATGTCTAGCATGTTGATTGATTGAATGATATGCCCCTTCATACCCACAGGTTTGAGAAAGGCCGGATCTACACATATATTGGTGAGGTGGTGGTATCGGTCAATCCTTACCGGGAGCTGCCCCTGTATGGACCAGAGGTGATTGCCAAGTATCAAGGGCGAGAGCTCTATGAGAGGCCCCCCCACCTCTATGCTGTGGCTGATGCTGCCCATAAAGCCATGAAGCGAAGGGCCAAGGACACCTGCATTGTCATCTCAGGTCAGCCTTGACTTCCCTACCTATCTCTCACTCTTCCTCCCCTCGGGACTCACCCACTTTCCCAGAAATTTGACCCTTTCCCCATTTCCAGGGAGATCTCCCCCTAATTTGTGTCTCCTACATTTCGTGCCTCGGGATCCCTTTTCTGTGATCCCTCAAAATTCCAACTCTTCTCTTCTTCACCTCATTGCTCAGAGTGAGAAGTTTAGAGTGAGCAGTTGGGATGTTGTTGGAGCCTGTTTGGCACCCCTTGGCCCCTATCTCCAGGGACTTGATCTCCACATCTCACTGTAACCTGAGCTGGAACTCTGGCCTAGTGGGTCATGCCGCAGGGATCTTGGCCCATTGGTTGATGAGTGGGGTCTCATTGTTCCTGCGTTTGTTCATCCTCCAGGGGAGAGTGGGGCAGGCAAGACAGAAGCCAGCAAGCACATCATGCAGTACATTGCAGCCATCACCAATCCCAGTCAGAGGGCAGAGGTGGAGAGGTAAGAAGATAAGGTGGGAACAAGAGCACTGGGCATAGAGGAAAGAGAGAGAGGAGCCAGGCTCTGCCCCTTGCCATGGGCAGGTGGCTTCACCTTGAAATGAAAGGCTTGGACTATTTGATGGCTAAGTTTCTTTTTCTTTTTTTTTCCTTGCGGGGCAATGAGGGTTAAGTGACTTGTCCAAGGTCACACAGCTAGTGTCAAGTGTCTGAGGCCGGATTTGAACTCAGGTCCTCCTGAATCCAGGCCTGGTGCTCTATCCACTGCACCACCTAGCGCCCGCGCGCTCCCCCCCTCCCCCCCCCCAAGTTTCTTTAGAGCTGAAGCATTCTCTGCTCCCTATTCCCAAGACTCTTCCAACGGACATTCGGTTTGCTACATTCTAAGGTTCTTCCCAAGTATAAAATTCTATGTTCTAACATCCCTTCCAGCTCTGACCTTTTATGTTTTAAGGGTCCTTTTTGTACTAACATTCTATGTTCTGCATTCTGAGAGTCTTTCTAGTAATGAGTCTCTATTAAAGTTCCTTTCAGCTCTGACTTAGCAATTTAAAATTGGGTCAGAGCTGGAGGAGAAATGAAGCACCCCATTCACTCCCCTGCACCAGATGCAGAAGTAATTGGCGTGATGTGGTGTGGTGTAGTGAGGTGTGGGTTGCTAGGGACATCCCATCACCAATAGTCAGGAGACCTGTCCACTTCCCATCCCTCCCTGTGCTACAACCAACTGTGTGTGATCTTAAGTAAGTCTCTCTGGTCTTTTCTTTAACCTGTAATATGCTGATGCTTGACAAACTGTATGACAGTAAAGAATTGGGAGCTCTTAGGCATATGTGCATGTTGTCTTCCCTTTAGAAGGTTAGCTCCGTGAGGGGAGAAAATATTTCACTTTTGGCTCTGTAACACTAGTGCCTAGCACATAGTAGTCACTTAATGCTTGCTTCCTTGATTAATTGTCCAATTAATCAACATATTTATTAAATCACTCTTCCTAGTTCAGTCCTCTGCCAAGCATTGTAGAGGCGAGGGAAGACTGTTCTTTCATTCTGCCTGGGGAGAGGAACACACGATGACTAGAGAGCAATATAAGGCACCAGAGAATCAAGTGCTACATTGTGTGGTAACAATAATGCTAATGATAACACAGTAGCTGATACTTATAAAGTTCTTTTCCCACAAGTACCAACGACGTTGATAGTGAATGTTTGATGTCCTTACTTAACAGATAAGGCAACTGAGGTTAAAATGAATTACTAGCTGGTAATTGTTAGATTGGGGTTATGGTACCCTGACTCCAAGCCTGGTGCTTTTTTCACTACTGAGCTGGTATAAGTGGGCAGGGAAAGGGGAGAATGGTATGGGCCCAAATACTCAGAGAAGGTTTCAGGGAAGAGGGGAGACGATCTTCTATCTTCTTGAGATATGGCAGAACACTTATGAGGCCTGGCATGGTGAAAAGAGCACTGGACTTGAAGTCTCCCCTGAAGTCAGGAAACCTGAGTTTGAGTTATAATCATTACAAGCCATGTGATACCAACTAAGTCATTCCAACTTTCTGAGTCTCAATTTCATCATCTGCAAAATGGGAATAATAATCATCCCACTACCTGCCACATAGAGGGAAGCTCTTTTGTGAATTTTAGAAATGAGAGCCCTTCTTGTTGTTGTTATCGTTATCATTATCTAAGTGTACTTCTACTCCCCAGACCTGATGAACTGATGTTTTGCTTTAGTCTCGAGGGGGCAGGCCAGCAGGAGGAAGGCCAAATGCTGGAGGAAGGGCCATATCCTGGCCTCCTGAGTCCCTTTCTACCATAATAATCATCTCTTCTGTGCCTTCCCCAACTTTACCCCTAAAAAAAGGGTCAAGGATGTATTGCTCAAATCAACATGTGTGCTCGAGGCCTTTGGCAATGCCCGTACCAACCGCAATCACAATTCCAGCCGATTTGGCAAGTACATGGACATCAACTTTGACTTCAAGGGAGACCCAACAGGGGGTCATATCCATAGCTACCTGTTGGAGAAGGTAGGCCAATTGAATGGGTGTGGGGGAGGAGGGCAGAGGAAAAGGGTATTATCTCACCTGGCCCAAACGGTCAAAGTCTAGAGGCATCTCTATATGATAAAAGGAACCCTACCCTAGAAGACAGTGAGGAGACCCGACTTCTAGTCCTAGCTCCCTCCTTGACTCATTCTATGACTTCTCTGGGTCTCAATTGGCTAGTGTATAAAATGGGGATAATAACATCTGGCTTGCCCTATGAACCCAATCCAATACTGAGGAATATGATATAAACTAGAAGAAACAAAACGAGAAGTCCCATTCTCTTTAGGAGGCTCAACTTCAGTCAGGAAATTTGCTTTTCAACCCCAATTATTAGCTGTATGACCCTGGGTGTTCTTTAATCTCCCTGAGTTTCAAGTTCCTCAGCTATCAAATGAAGACAATAATACTTACCTAGGTTGTTCTGAGGAAAGTGTTTTGGAAATTTTAAAGACTTATGGAAATGGGAATATATATACATATAGATATATATCCACACACATATATATGTGATATTTGTATATATACGTCTATATGTATACACCCGTCTCTATAGATATAGATATGGATATGGATAGACACATGCAGGGTGTGGATGTCCCAAAAGTTTTGTGAAGTATAAATGCCATAAATTTACCTCTCAAAAAAGCATTTAATTGTTTAAATTTCTGTTGTGCTTATTTAGTTTTGTGAATTTTGAATAATACATTTAAAATCTTTATTTTAATTTTAACAAGACAGAGCAAACAGCCACTCACAATGCATTGTGTGTGAGATGGTTTCTGGATGACACTTTTTCAGATAAGCAGATGGGTAGAGGAGGACCTCTTGCTTAGACACCTCAGACACATGTTCTGCATCCATTACTTTTTCTTGTGGGGCCCTAACAAAACTGTCATAATGCATCAAAACCTTATTCAGAGAGCCATCAAAAACCTTATGAAGGCCAGGATTACAAATATAATCCTTTCAGTCACTGAGCAGCAACTGATGAAAGTTTTTGCAAAGTTCACAAATCAACTAGAGGGATGTATAGCCCAAGATGTTGAATTTTTTTTAAACATTTATTTTATTTTCCAGTTATATGTAAGTAGTTTTCTTCTTCTCCTTTTTTTTTTTTTTTTGGTGAGGCAATTGGGGTTAAGTGACTTGCCCAGGGTCACACAGCTAGTGATAAGTGTCTGAGGTCGGATTTGAACTCAGGTCCTCCTGACTCCAGGGCCGGTGCTCTATCCACTGCACCACCTAGCTGCCCCTTGATGTTGAATTTTAATAAGAAAAATTAATATTTAGAGTATTTAAATAATTAACCTTTCAAATATTATTTCTTATAGGTTTAGATTTCAATAGCCTTTATACTTCTGAAGTTTTTTTGTTTTTGTTTTTTGGTGAGGCAATTGGGGTTAAGTGACTTGCCCAGGGTCACACAGCTAGTAAGTGTCAAGTATCTGAGGCCGGATTTGAACTCAGGTCCTCCTGAATCCAGGGCCGGTGCTCTATCCACTGCGCCATCTAGCTGCCCCTCTTCTGAAGTTATTAAATCTTAAAATTGCTTTAAGGTTTTTGGGACACCCTGTATATTATAAATAATATAGTACTAGTAATATCTCCAGCTTAAATGTTTATTAAACACCTACTATGTTCAGAGGAAGGAAGGAAACACTTATTAAGCACTGACTGTGTACCAGGTATTATGCTAAGCATTTTATAAATATTCTTTTTCGATCCTCATAACAACCCTGGGAGGTAGGTGCTATTATTATCTCCATTTTACAGTTGAGGAAACAGGCTAACAGATGTTAAGTGACTTGCTCTGAGCCACACAGCTAGTAAATATCTGAAGCTGGATTTGAACTCAGGTCTTCCTGACTCCAGGTGCAGTGTTCAATCTGCTGTGACACCTAGCTTCCTCTGAGCAGCATATGGCAACACTATGCCATGTGCTTAAGCAGTAGATATTTATTAAGCACCTACTGTCTTCCAGATACTATGCAAGGTGGGTGAGGTGGGAGATTAGGAAAGATTAGGATTTAATGCAGAAGATGGTGCCTGAGTTGTACCTTATTGGCAAAGGAAGGGGATGGGACCCATGCACAAGTATCTAAGATACAAAATTATATATGCAAAAGTTGATAAGAGAGATACAGAATATGTTATGAGGGTCCCAAGGTGTGAGGTCCACCACTGCTGACCAGGTAGGGCTGGGGAAGGCTTCCTGGAGGATGTATGTACCTTTTGAACTGGGTCTTGAAGGAAGAGGCCAAATCAGATGAAATCTTGGAGTCCCATTCAGCCTTGAGATATGATTCTCTGAAGCATTTTTTGCAAGCCTATCATATGCCCAGCCCTGTGTTTTAGGCTTTGTAGGGGAAACAAAGAGGCTCATGGAATCCTAAAATCTTAAAAGTTGAGAGATTGGGGGCGGCTAGGTGGCGCAGTGGATAGAGCACCGGCCCTGGATTCAGGAGTACTTGAGTTCAAATCTGGCCTCAGACACTTGACACTTCCTAGCTGTGTGACCCTGGGCAAATCACTTAACCCCCATTGTCCCGCAAAAAAAAAAAAAAAAAAGTTGAGAGATTATTTAGTCCTGACTATGCTTTTTTTGGTTCTTGCCCTCTAAGAGCTTATAGCTTGGCTGGGGAGAGGGGGTCTAAGCAGAGGAAGCAAAAAATAAAATCTTACATTGTCTCATAGAGTTGGGGTTAGGAGGGCTCCACTCTTTCCTATGCCTGGGGTGCCCTTCCTCCCCATCCTTTCAAGGTAGATTCCAATATTCCTTCTTCCTGATCCTCCTGGTAACAACCTTACCACTCAGACCTGACACAGCACTCTGTTTCGTACCTCTCTGTTGCACTTATTGCCAAATATGGGGTTTTATCAAGATCAGTGGTATTGTCTCAATTCTATACCACACTCTAAACTTGTGAGTTCAGGAACCATGTTTTATCTGACCTTTGTATTTCCCCTCTCCTTGGTGCTTTTTACACAACTTGTATTTAATAAATGTTGTGAGAAAGTGACTCAACCAATCAATTGAGAAAGTCGGATTAGATGACATCCAAGATTAAGTCCTATGAAATCCCTGAATAAATGAATGAGGGAATGAATGAATGGATAAATGAATGAATGAATGAAGTAGAAGTTGAACTGGATCTTAAATGACTAGTAGGAGTTGCATTGGCAGAATGTTTCAGAAAAAGTAAGGAAAGGGTGGGGTTGTGGGTGAGGAAGGAAGGGTTGGAGCGTCACAGACCCCTTATCCCTTCTTTCTTATCTTCCTTCAGTCTAGAGTCCTTAAGCAGCATTCTGGGGAGAGGAATTTCCATTCATTCTACCAGGTAAGAGATGGAATAGACCGAGGGCTGGGAGATGGGCAGTGGTTCCCATTGGAAATTCAGGGGTAGGGCAAGTCACTTAAAATTGCTTGCTTTCAGTTTCCTCAACTCTAAAATGAGAAAATTGGAGTAGGTGATCTTTAAGGTCCTTTAATATGTAAAATGGGTCGGTGGGGAGGTGGTGACCAGATGACCCCAAAATATTCTATTCTAGCTCTAAATGTCCAACTTATGATTAGATGGGTTCAGGAGGAAAAGAGGCTAAGCCAGGCTACTGGCCTTGCTGGGAACTGTTGATAAAAAGCCTGAAGGCATGAGGGAAAGCATTAGGGCATTGGGAACCAGAGAGCTCTCCACTGGGATACCCCTAGAAGTCTGGAGGAAACATGTTGAGTCATATGTAGAAACTGTGGGGCTTCACCTCCCCTCTCCATACCTCTGACCTTCAACCCAGTGGCTAAGGGGAGACGGGAAGTACCACAGCCCCACCCCTGCAGTTCTGTCGGTCAGACCTGGGGAAATCTAGAAGGAAGCACTCCCCCTCCACCCTTCCCTCCTTATGCCCACCCCCTCCCACTCTCCCCGAGTCATACGTATGCTCATGTGATAGTATGGGCCTGTGGGTGAGGTAGGTGACGTGTGCTGTGAGTGCCTCATTCGGGACTATGCATTTCCAAGTATATGTGAGCATGGGGTTGTGTGTGACTCTGCATATGTGAGTCTGTATGCCCATGTGTTGAGCAAGTGAAGGTCTTGGTTTGTGTGTAACAGAATATATCTGTGTGCAAGCAGATGTATGAAGTGCCTTGAGATCCCCCCAAACTGGGAATCTATGGGACTGGATCACTGTGTGCTTTACCCTTAGCACACCTTTGGGGGTGCCGCAGGGGGCACAGCAGAGAGAGTTATGGTTGTTTGAGGTGCAGCAGGGGGTTGCCAGATGCTGACCTCCCCTCTTTTGCACACTTCTCCTTCCCTTTCTTCCCCTCCCTCTAGCTGCTGAGGGGGGCCAAGGATGAGCAGCTCCAGGCTCTGAACTTGCAGAGGGACCCAGCCTTATACACCTTTACCCAGCAAGGGGCAGGGCTCAGCGTGAGTATTGAGGGAAAAGATGGTTAGAGACAACTCACCACACCCTCAAACTGAACAATTCACAGGTGGATGACCCCTTGTACTCACCCAGACTTTGTCAGCTTTTAGCAGCTGAAAGAGCTCTGAATAGTTGAATTCTGATCTGACTGTGTGACCTTGGACATTTCATGTGACTTTTCAGAGTTTCTACACCTATGAAATAGGGATAATAATACTAATACTAATAAATAGAGATAATGTACTACCTACCTATTTAAGCACAATAGAGATAAGAACTATTATTATTTATTTTTGGAAAGAAACTTCAGAGTCTTGGTGTCTGGTCTTTGCTTTTCCAGGGAGCCCATATATCCTCCAGGGAATTCCCCCTTCCTTTTTTTCCATTCATTCATTCATTCACTTATTTATTTATTTATTTATTCATTCATGCACTCATTTATTCAGTTATTTATTTATTTATTTATTTGTGAGGCAATTGGGGTTAAGTGACTTGCCCAGGGTCACACAGTTAGTAAGTGTTAAATTAAGTGTCTGAGGCCGGATTTGAACTCAGGTACTCCTGACTCCAGGGCCGGTGCTCTATCCACTGCGCCACCTAGCTGCCCCCCTTCCTTTTGAGAAACCCTGAAGTCCATTTCCCCTTAGTAGAGGGAATTCTTCCAACCTGGTCTAACTGGGCATGGGGAAGCCCACAGAGAAGGAGTATGCCCTACTCAAAATTCAGCTGTATGGTTGGGGTTATAGAATACCAGGTTGTGGGTGGGGGTCAGTGGGACCACCTTCACATCCTACCTTGCCCTGTTTTCTAGTCCTCAGACAGTGATGAGGCCAATTACAGGGCTGTAATCCAGGCCATGAAGATTATTGGTTTTAGTCCTGATGAAATGGACTGTGTGCACCGGGTCCTTGCAGCCATCTTGCACTTGGTAAGCACTGGGAGGTGAAACCTAGCTCCTCACACCAGGAAGGAAGGAGTGGAAGGTGTGAGGGGGGTGCTTTCTTCTAGATTTTCCTAGGGTCTGGCTGATAGAATAGCAGGGGTGGGGCTGTGGTACTCCCCATCTCCCCAGAATCATGGGGTAGAAGGTTGGAGGGATGGAGAGAAGAGGTGGAAGTAGGGTAGGGACAGTTCTGGTCTCTAGTTAACAAAGGTGAGGTAACGGTTGTTGAGGACATCACTAAAGAGACAAGATCACTAAGAAAGCCTTATTCCTCTGCATGTCCCTGTCTCCCTCATATGATCCTCTCTGGTACATATCACCACCCTCCTCATCCCCCATCCCAAACCTGGTCTTACCCAGCCTCAATTTGTTCAGTGAGCCCTGGGCTTAGAGAAATAAAGTGATGGGGAAAAGGGAAAAGAGAGTGGTGAGAAGAGGAACCAAGAAATCAGACAATTAGTCACTTAGATTTCCCAAGATACCCTTTCCAGATCTAAGCCTCTCCTGCCTAGGCTACAGAGATGTTAATATTTCATTTCAGCAAAGTTTGATTTAAGAGGTAGGACGGTATAATAGAGAGAGCTTGCCTCAAAACCAGTCCCACCTGGGCTTGGGCAAGTGTGACTCTGAACAAGCCTCTAACTTCTATACTCTAGGCAACTCTCTAAGAGAGTAAGCTTCAGAATTTCATTGGTAGAAGAAATGTCTTTGTCTATGAGTTCCTTGCACCAATGATGTCACAAGTCCAGTCCCTATCCCCTTTATTGAACACCTACTGCAAACAATCGTCTGCTAGGCACCAGGATGAAGCCTCCTTTGCCTTCTTGCAGCTTGCAATTTAGTAAAGAGATAAAGACCCAAAGAAACACTGCTAACCATCTTACACAATGTTACATGATAAGCACCCCTGATAGGTGCAAATGAAACACTCTGAGATCTGAGGAGAAAATTGTTCTTGACTGACCTGGGAACAAGGAAGGCTTCCTGGAATGAGTGGCCCTTGATATGGGCTTTACAGAAAGGGCAGGAGAAATTCAGCAGCTGAAGAGGCAGAGGGAGTGAAGTAAGAGAAAGGATAGAAGGGGAAAGTGTAGAGCATGAATGGGGGTGGGGAGGAATGGGGAAGAACAGAGGTTTACAGTCTAGTATTAGACTTCTAGACATTTGGATTTGTAGAGACGAAATACAAAACAACAGAAGACAGAAATGCTAAATTGAGGGGTGTAGGCAGTAAATGATGTATGAATTGCAGTGTGTTTTAGCAGAGTGTCCTGGATTTAGAAAGCCTTAGTGTGAATCCTGGTTCTGTATCTGTGTACCTTTAGGCAAGTCTCTTAACCATTCCGGGCCTCAGTTTCCCTATCTGTAAAATTGTATGTGGACTAGACGGTCTCTAAAGCCCTTTGAAGCTTTAAACCTATGGGTTTTTTACATTAAAAACTTGAGAATGTATTTGATGTTCCACACTTGTGGGCCCCATCACCACCACCTCTACCTCCACAAAAGAGAATGGGATGGGGAAAACCTATCATCTGATGAAAAGGAAGATCATGAAGGGAGGGGGCAGTACTGTGAACAGAGGTGACACAGTGGAAGGGTTTAGGGAAGATGGAGAAGAGACAGCTATGTCTGGATCAGAGCTGGGGAGAACAGAAGGACGCTAGACCAAGGTGCTCCTTGAATACCAAGTAGAGAAGTAAAGGTTCCATTCAATTTTGTCATTGTTCAGCCATGTCCGACTCTTTGTGACCCCATTTGGGGTTTTCTTGGCAAACTGGAGTGGTTTGTCATTTCCTTCTCCAACTCATTTTACAGATGAGGAAACTGGGACAAACAGGATTAAGTGACTTGCTCAGGGTCACACAGTGTGTGAGGCCAGATTTAAATTAAGGAAGATGATGAGTCTTCCTGACTTCAGGCTGTCACTCTATCTACTTTGCCACCTAGCTGCCCCCATTCAATTTACCAAGTATTTATTGAGTATCTACTATGATCCAGGCATTGTGCTAGGCGTTGGGTATACAATCACATAAATAAAATGGCCCTTGCCTGTAAGGAGCTGCTATTCTACTTTGAATGTTCTGGGGTCACACATGGACTCTGAACACACATGGGGGGATTCTTTGGTTGCCAGGGTAATATCCAGTTTGTGGAAACTGAGTCAGGATTGGAGGTGGCAGAGGAGAAGCTGGTGGACCATGTGGCCAAATTGACAGCCACGCCCCCGGAGATGGTAATGCGTTCTCTCCTGTCTCGAACTGTGGCCTCTGGGGGTCGGGAGCTCATTGAGAAGGGCCACAGTGCTCCAGAAGCCCGATACGCTCGTGATGCATGTGCCAAGGTACCTAAGGAAGGGAGTTTCGAGATCACCTTAGAACCCCTGTATCCCAGATGCCCTGTCTTTACCTATTTCCCAACCTCATTCTCTGACCCTCAGCCCCAATCAGAGTTGGACTAAGCTCTCTTCCAGTTCTAACGTTCTATGTGTTGAGTTCTAAGTTCTTCTCAACTTTAGTGTTCTATATTCTAAGTCCCAGGTTCCCCTCCAGTTCTGAGGTTTTGTATTCTAAGGGTCCATCTGACATTACAGATTCTGTTTAGGTTTTAATTCCGTAGTCCTTAACTGTTACTCTGCTGGGCAGGCACCTCTCTCCTTTTTTTGTGTTTTTTGTGTTTTTTTTAATTGTGTTTTTATTTTTTATTTTTAAATTTTTTTGGTGAGGCAATTGGGGTTAAGTGACTTGCCCAGGTTCACACAGCTAGTAAGTGTCAATTATCCGAGGCCGGATTTGAACTCAGGTACTCCTGAATCCAGAGCCAGTGCTCTACCCACTGTGCCACCTAGCTGCCCCCAGGCACCTCTCTCCTAATCCCAAAACATAGATCCCAACCCCTTTCCTACAACATTTCAATACCCTCTTTGTTCCCCAGCCTCACTCTCCATCCCAAGATTTTGCTTGACTCCAGTTTGGGCTAAGGTCCTCACTTGTGCTATATAGAAAACTGAGACCTCTCACCCTCAGTGATATTGTCTCAGCTTCCCTAGTCCAGGGAGAGAATTACTTTTGAAGTCCACCTATGCCCACCATCTGAGGACCCTCAGACATTGAGAAAGTCTCTCTGCCCGGGCCCCTCTCCAGGCAATATATGAGCGGCTGTTTGGCTGGATCGTGGGGCGCATCAATGAAGTGATGGAAGCACGAGGCCGGGATCCCCGGCGAGACGGCAAGGACACTGTCATTGGAGTGTTGGACATCTATGGCTTTGAGATCTTCCCTGATAACAGGTAACTTCTGCTACCTTATTCCTTAACACTGGCCATCCCCACATCTTCAGTACTCCTCCAATCTCCTCTGAAGTCTTCCCATCTCCCCACATTCCTCCAACCTCCTCAGTGTCACCTGTATCACAGACATTCCCTCCAACCAGGTCAACATCTCCACCCTATCTTGCTAATGTCTCACCTTGCAATAACTCCCAGACCTGGGGTAAAGATGTCCTGATTTCAGGTCGATACCTGGGGCCAGCTAAGAGCAAATCTCTCCTTCTTGCTACCTCAGTGGTTTCAATTGCCAAAGAGATTGTTTTCTTTCAGCTGGGAGAGTTAGGGATGGTATGTGGTGGCTATAGGAATTTGGTGGAGCCCTCGCCTCTCCCCTAGAATGGGTAGGAGCATATTGTTCAAAGATGCTAGAACAGATAAGTAGGAGGAGGAAGGGAAGAAGGGAAACCTGGAGAGGGTAATACTTAACCCAAAGGAATGACTCTAATAGTGGAATTTCTTGAAAGACTTTAGTAGGAACATTTTGGAGAGACCTTTCCCCCGCTCCTCCCATCCATTACATCATGTAGACACCTACATCCTTTGTTAAGGCAGATGACAACTATTTAATAGATATGTAGCAGCTGGTACCCCATGGTGTTTTATCCCCCACTAATGCCCACCCACCCCCAACGACTACCCAGCTTCGAGCAATTCTGCATCAACTACTGCAATGAGAAACTCCAGCAGCTGTTCATCCAGCTTATCCTGAAGCAGGAGCAGGAGGAATATCAGAGAGAGGGCATCACCTGGCAGAATGTGAGTATCTGACTGGGGTAGAGTAGAGCACATAGCTTGGAGCAGGATCAGGGACAGGATGCAGAAGATGGAGAGGAGGGGAGTGCCTGCTCAGTCACGAGGTTACTCCTGAACATGGCCAAGTACCAACATTATGGCTGTGGTGGGCATGTAGTCTAATGGAAAGACAACTAGGCTTGCAGCCAGAAGACACGGGTTTGAATCCTGCTACCATACAACTTTGGGCAAATCCCTTCTCTCTGAGCCTCAATTTCATTATCTGTCAAAATTGATTAGAAAGGATTGATAGGAAGAAAGCTTTTGTAAATTTTAAATCCCCACGAATTGCATTCTAAATTAGCTAGGATTATTAGAGGGGAGGGGAACAGAGGGTTCATTTAAGAGGAGAAGCAGGTTAAAGGATTAAAGCAGGTGTCCGTGTCCAGTCTCTGGAAGGAGGAGGGGGTTAAGGTCTGCAAGGAGCAGAGCTAAGATTCAAACCCAATTGCTCTGAGTGCAAATTAATTGTTCTTTCTGTGTCATCAGTTCAGATTGCAGCAGTCAGGGAAGACTTCCTGGTAGAGATGGCATGAGTGTGGCTGGGCCTAGAAGAATGGATAGGATTTTGGTGGATACCCAGGAAGGAGGTGGGAAGGCAGGAGAAACTGGGAATAGCCTAGGTGGGTTTGGGAAATGACCTGTAGTCAGTCAGCCTGGCTAGAATGGAGGGCTTATGTGTGGGGTGCAGCCGGAGATAAAGTTGGAGAGGCAGCTTGGGTCCAGATTTTGGAAGAACTTGAATGCCAGGATCAGGAAGCTGAATTGATTTTCTTCCCTCTCTCCTTAACCCCTCAATACCAGATTGAATACTTCAATAATTCAGCCATCGTTGAGTTGGTGGAGCGGCCCCATCGGGGTGTGCTAGCCATACTGGATGAGGCCTGTGCCACTGTGGGCACCGTGACAGACCGCCTATTCCTTCAGAGCCTTGATACCCACCACCGACACCACCCCCACTACACCAGCCGCCAGGTATCTGCCCCCTGACACCCTCAATTCCACCTGCCCAACCTGTACCAGAAAGGTTGTTTACCTATTCTCCCCTTACCCTGGCTGTCCATCCCAAGGACACTGTCTCTGCTTCCCTCCCCTCCTCATTCCCCCAGCAGCACACAGTGTCCAAGTAAAGTAGAAGGAGGACCCTAAGCCTGAGGGTCAGAAGACCTTAATTTAGTCTTGGCTCTGCTATTAACTCACTAAATTCAAATCAGTTCATTCACCTTTCAAGTAATTGGGACAGCTAGGTGGTACAGTTGATAAAGTACCAGCCTGAAATCAGGAAGACTCATCTTCCTGAGTTCAAATCTGTCCTCAGACACTTAGTAGCTGCATCTCCCTGGAAAAGTCACTTAACTTTTTTGCCTCAGTTTCTCTATTTGTAAAATGAACTGGAGAAGGAAAGGGCAAACCACTCTGGTATCTTTGCCAAAAAAAAAAAAAATAATAATAATCCTAAATGGGGTCATCAAGAGTCAGACTCTACTAAAATGACTTAACAGCAACATCAAGTGAATGAATGAAGCATTTATTTAAGTACCTATTTATAGTAAATGAATGAATGAATGATTTATCCAGCACTCATTAAGTGCAAGGTATTGCTTTGGGTAAGTTAATTATTATGGAAATCCTATTAAAGCTGGAAAGAGCCTTCACAATCATCCCTTATTTTGCTGATAAGGCCATAAGAATTTGGAGTCAGAGGACGTGGGCCCAAATCCCTGGCCTGCTCCTTACCTCCTGTGTGATTTTTTTTTTTTTTAAGTGAGGCAATTGGGGTTAGGTGACTTGCCCAGGGTCACACAGCTAGTAAGTGTTAAGTGTCTGAGGCTGGATTTGAACTCTGGTACTCCTGAATCCAGGGCCGGTGCTTTATCCACTTCACCACCTAGCCACCCCACCTCCTGTGTGATTTTGAACAACCGATCCCTAGGTAAAGTGATTTGCCTTCCTCGGTGGGAGCTAGGATTCAAACCAAGGTCCTTTGATTCTCCATCTCATTCTCTCTGCACTGGATTCTCTCAGGACCTCAGTTTTCTCTTCTATAAGATGAAAAGGTTGAACTAGACCAGGGCTTCCTAAACTTTTTCCATTCGCAACCCCTTTTCACCCAAGAAATTTTTACACAAGCCTGGGTAGATAGGTATATAAAATAGGAATATATAGCTTTTTACTGTTGCCAAGTTTTTCTCAACCCACAGAAGAAGCTTTGAACTAGACATTCTCTAAATTCTGTGTGCCTATCATGGTCTAATCATGTGCTGGAGTCAGCGTGAGACCCAGTTGTTAAAATGTTGAGGTTGAGCATTTACACCCCAGAAATCAGCAAAGACTCCAAACCAGGGCTTCGGTTATTGTTTTCTTGATTAGGCAGACTTAAGAAAGGGAGAGAATGTTAATAATGTAGGTTACAATTAAAAGGATTTTTTTTTGTAGAGCCGGTTGTTAAATATTTACTACCACCCTCTAGCTTTTACCCCGACTTATCTGTCCTACCATGCCTTTGTCCTGCAAAAAAGCCAAAACAAAAAACCTAACCCTGGTTTTCACCATTTAGATATTCTCACTGTGTCACCAGTAGACAGCTTCACAATATAGCCCTTCAGTGAGTCCTTAGCATGATTTAGTAGATAGGTCCTGAAGCTTTGAGTCAGGACACCTGGGTTTAATCCCCAGTTCTTTGTTGTTATTCAGTGGTTTCAGTCGTGTCTGACTTTTCATGACTCCATTTTGGAGGGTTTGGTTTTTTTGACAAAGATACTGGAATGGTTTGCCATTTCCTTCTTTAGCTCATTTTATAGATGAGGAAAAGCTGAAGCAAACAGGGTTAAGTGACTTGCCCAGGGTCACACAGCTTGCAAGTGTCTGAGGTTGGATTTGAACACAGGAAGATGAATCTTCCCGACTCCAATCTTGGTGCTCTGTGGACTATGGTGCCACCTAGTCAGCCTATCCCAACTCTATTACTATTTCACCTCAACAGACATTAATCAGCATATATTTTGTGCAAGCTGTGACCTTGGGCAAAGGAACTCTCTTTGGGTCTCAGTTTCTTCAGCAAAGTGAAAATAAGTAACCACTGTAGTGTAGAGATCTAAAGATTTGGAGTCAGAGGACCTGGGGTTTGCTTCCTGCCTCTGTTATTTATTGCCTATATAACCTTGGGCAAATTACTTAATTGGTCTCCTCTGTGAAATCAGAGAATTGGAAAAGAAGATTTCCCACCCCCATTATTTTAATTTAGAAACTTTTTTTGGGGGGGAGGGCTGGACTTGCCCAGGGTCACACAGCTTAGTAAGTGCCTGAGGCTGGGTTTGAACTCAGGTGATGCAAACTCCAGGCCACTCAATTCAACTAGCTGCCTCTCTAGAGAAAATATTCATAGTAAATACAAAATAATGACAGCGGGGGAGAAGGAAATTAATAACCAGGGGGATCAAGAAAGGTGACTCTTAGGCAGAGCCAAGATGGCAGAGGAAAGATAGGTGCCTCTCAAATTTAGCCTTGAAGGGAGCCTTTGTGGTACAATGGGAAAAATGATAGTGGTGAAGGTAGAAGACCCAGAAACAAATCCTACCTCAGACATTTCCTCCGTGAGTCAGTCGACCTGTCCAGGATTCAGTTTCCTCATCTGTAAAAGGAAGAAGTTAGACCAGATGGTCTCTGATGTCTCTTCCAGTTCTAGAGCCATGATCTCATGCATTTCCAGGAAGTGGAGGCAAGGGGGGAGACCACACTGGTCACACAGGAACGTTGTTTATTCACTTGCCCCACCTCACTGTCTTTCCCACTGCCCTGGTCTCTAACCCTTCCTTGTCTCCGCAGCTCTGTCCCACAGACAAGACTATGGAGTTTGGCAGAGATTTCCGCATTAAACATTATGCTGGGGATGTCACGTAAGGATTTTATGCTCCCAAGCCCCTAACCTGCATGGTGGAACCTCTGAACTAGAGGGGAAAAGTTGGGTGATATCTAAGTGAACAGCAACTTAAATGAATGTGTGTATGTCTGTATGGGTCATGTCTAATTTTTTTGGGGGGGTGGGGTGGGGACAGACAATAGAGATTAAGTCACTTGCCCAGGGTCACACAACTAGTCAGCATCTGAGGTGATATTTGAAGTCAGGTCCTCCTGATTCCAGGGCTGGTGCTCTATCCAGCACACCACCCAGCTGCCCCATATGTCTAATTTTTAGATCAAGTACAGACTCAGCTGGGAGGAATAACTAGCATCCTCAGTGAAGGAATTCAAAACAGCTAGAACACTAGTTGACTAAGATGAAATTTAATAGAGGGAAATGTAAAATGTTGCACTTAGATAAAAAGGAATCAACTTCACAGATACAAAATTAAGGGAGTCGTAGCTAGACATAAGTACATCAGAAAAAGATCTGAGAGGATTAGTGGAACACAAGCTAATTAGGATGCAGTCTAGAAAGCTCCTGATGCACATGTCCTGGTCAGACCACATTTGGAATATGTGTTTAGTTGTAAATACCACATTTTAGGGAGTGTATTGATAAGATGGAGAATGTCCAGGGGATGGCAACCACAATGGTGAAGGTCCTTGAATTTGTGGCCTATGAGGCTCACAGGATAGGAGCTTTTAGCCTGGAGAAGAGAAGAATTAGAGGGGGCATGATAGCAGTGTCCAAGTGTTTGAAGGTATGTCAGGTGGAGGACAGAGTAAACCTGGCCTGCTTGATCTTAGAAGGCACAACAGGTAAAAGTGGCAAAGAGGGAAATTTAGGCTCCTCATAAGGAAAAATTTCCTAAAATTTGAGTGATCCCAAAGTGGAATATGCTGTCTTGGGAGGTTGTTGGCCCCCGCCCTCCCTGGAGATCTTTGTGTAAAAAAATGTCAGCCTACCTGTTAGGGAGGTTGGGGGGTTGGGATTCTTGGGTAGGGGTTGGATTGGGGTGGTCTTTGAGATCTCTTCCAACTTGGAAATTTTGTAACATAAAACTCTATTCAGTAAAGAGGACAAATAAGATAAGCTCCATTTAGTTCCACATTAAGAGAGAAAGATTGGGGGTAGCTAGGTGGCACAGTGGATAGAGCACCGGCCCTGGATTTAGGAGGACCTGAGTTCAAATCCAGCCTCACACATTTGACATTTACTAGCTGTGTGACCCTAGGCAAGTCACTTAACCCCAACTGCCTCACCAAAAGAGAGAGAGAGAGAGAGAGAGAGAGAGAGAGAGAGAGAGAGCGAGCGAGCGAGCTGCAGTGGTAGAAGTGGGAGAGTATGTGAGTGTATGTCTCTGTGTGTCTGTGAGAGAGAGAAAAAATGACTGAATCAAGAGAGAAACAAAAAACATCAGGAAGACCATCATAGAAACTTAGACCAACAGAGGGAAATATAACAGTGTAGTAGAAAAAGCACTAAATTTGAATCCTGGCTCTGCTTCTCTCATCTTTGTGACTACCTTAAGACAAGCCAGTTGACCTCTCTCATTTTAATCGCCTGTAAAACAGACGGTCTTTGCCAAGAAATGACCTAAATGGGGTCAAGAAGAGTCAGACATGACTGAAAGGACTGAGCAACAACAATAGTAAAAACAGAGAAAGGGTTGTACTAGGTAGTGTCTGAGGCACCTTCAAACCTTCAATCTTGTGACTTGGTGGTGGGAAATACAACAGAGAAATTCCTTGTAGGTGAGGATGGTTTCCTAGATCGGTTAGGTCATGAAAGATAGGTAAGATTTGAATAAATGGAGGGGAGAAAAAGAGGAGAGGGATTGTAGGGAGTTGAGGTGGGTGGAGTAGGAGAAGGGACTATAGATCATTTAAAAATCCCTCACTTGACCCCTTTACTCTGTTCCTGGTCCTTTGTCTTCCTGTTGTTATTCAGTTGTGTCTGCCTCTTTGCGACCCCGTTTGGGTTGTTGTTTTTTTTTTTTTTTTAGCAAAAATACTGGAGTAGTTTGCCATGCCCTTCTCCAGCTCATTTTACAGAGGAGGGAACTGAGGCAAATGGGGTGAAGTGACTTGCCCAGCTAGGAAGTATCTGAGGCCAGATTTGAACTCGGGAAGATGAGTCTTCCTGACTTCAGTACTCTATCCACCACACAATCTAGCTGCCAGCTGCCTTCCTGTGCCTCTGGCTAAAACTGGCTCCCTCACTGCTTCCCTCAATCTCCAAACTTCCCACCCCTTAGGTACTCTGTGGAGGGATTCATTGACAAGAACAAAGATTCTCTTTTCCAGGACTTTAAGAGGCTCCTGTTCAACAGGTGAGAGGGTTGGGGAAGGGGAGGGTGGGTTTTGGCTGACCTGGTGGAGCCTGGGGTGGAGGCAGGGCAGGAGAATTCCCAGAAGTGGTCAGTGTTAAAGCTGGAAGTGGACTCCAGTCAAGTACCTTCATTTTACAGATGAAGAAACTGAGGCACAGACAGAGGAAGAGGCCAAAATTGCCCAAGCTTATATGACAAATTAGTAACAAAGTTGGGATTAGAACCAAGGTTCTCCAGCAGTGTTGGGTGGAGTGGAGAAAGAAACATTGACTTGGGTTCAGCAGACTTGGTTTCTATTACTTACTAGCTATGTGACCTTGGTCAAGTCTCTCTATCTCTGGACCTCAGTTTCCTCATCTGTAAAATGAGAGGGTTTTACTAAATGATCTTTAAGGTTCCTTCCAATTCCACAATTTTATGATTCAAATTTTAGTTCCTAGTCTTCTTTTTGAGCCAAGGGGATAGTGATACAGCCGAGGGGGCAGCTGGGCTCAAGGAGAGGGACTGGCATGAGCTGGACCCTGGAATGAGGGCTGAGAATTTGGGTCTGGCCCCCACAGCACAGACCTCACCCTTCAAAGCATGTGGCCCGATGGACAGCAGGACATCACAGAGGTCACCAAGCGCCCTCTGACTGCAGGAACACTCTTCAAGAACTCCATGGTGGCACTGGTAGAGAATCTAGCATCCAAGGTATGGGGCCCAGTGGGGAGGGATGAGTCCCCGCCTCCAAGTACCTCCTGCTAGCACAGACTCCAGGGAGGAAGGATGGGGTATGGCCAGGGCAGAATAGTGCACCAAAGACTGGCCCACAAATGGAACATCCCATTTGTCAAACCTCCTTAGCACTTTCAAGAGTAAAATAAAACCATCTGCATGCTTGGAGTTTCAGGGACTAGGTAGAAAGAGTAGAACAAATTTCACTGTTTCCAAAAAAGAAAGAAAGAAAACTATTGTTTGGATGAGTGTGGAACACACTTCAGTGCTTAAGGGGAAGAACCTAGAATAAACTGCAGGGAAGGACCATTTCAGTGATTTGAGGGGGTGGATGAAACTGAGATTAAACCACTCATGACATATTAGCTTGAGGTGGTGTTCTCTTTCAGATCTGAGGTCTCTGGCCTGGAGGGATGAGGCTTCCTCTTTCCTGCTAAAGGCCAAGAGGTGAAGCAGGAATAAACTACCCTTCAGTAAGAGGGAAATTGGAGTGACCTTTGTTCAGTAATTAAATGCACATTTATTAAGAACTTACTGTGTGCCAGTATAGGGTATTCAGTGTTCCACATGCAAGAACACATTTTTTTAGTCTATAACCTGGGCTACTACACTAATCTTTGTGGATGGACACAAATGCCATAATGATAGATATAAAACACAAGTTTGACCATGTCACCTCCTCTATTCAAGAAGCTTCAGTGGCTCCCTATTGCCTCTAGGATAAAATGCAATCTACTCCACTTGGCCCCTAAAGCCTTTCTCTTTCTAACTCCAATCTGTTCTTCTATAATGATTCCCTTTGCTATTTCTCACCATTCTACTTCCAGCTGAATCAGCATACTTGCTGTTCTCTGTACTCAAGCCATCTCTCTTTTGAACAGGTTCTCCCCCACCCCTACCCCACCCTGCCTTGGCATGCTCTCTCTTCCTACTTCCTCTTCTTGGAATCCCTAGCTACCTTCTAGAATCAGCTAGAGTTCCTCCTCCCACATCAGGCCTTTCCTGATTAACAGTGCCTCTCCTCACCCTCTAAAATTACTTCATATATTTTCTGTATTTACATATTGATGTGCAAGCTGTATTGCCCCAGTAAAATATAAGGTCTTTGTGGGCTGGGACTGTTTCCATTTCTGTCTTTGTAGCCTTGCCACCTCAGAGAATCCAGGGCATATAGTAGGCACTTAAATGCAAGTTTAAATGAGACACAGCTCCTTTCCTATTGGAGCTCACAGTCTAGTAGGAGGATAAGACAGGGAAGCAAATTTGGCTTCACATAGGTATCACTAACACTTGATGGGATAGAATCCATAATTGGAATGTCACTGGAACATTATATCTCATTTGAAACAAACAGGATAGATTTTTTTAAAAAGATGGGGGCGCAGCTAGGTGGTGCAGTGGATAAAGCACCATCCCTGTATTCAGGAGGACCTGAGTTCAAATCCCGCCTCAGATACTTAACACTTACTAGCTGTGTGACCCTGGGCAAGTCACTTAACCCCAATTGCCTCACCAAAAAGAAAAAAAAGAAAAGATGGGGATTCCAGAGGACTAAAGACAAATCATGCTACCCACCTCTTTCCAGAGACATAAATTTCTGAATGAGCCCTGTTTATTTGGACATGGCCAATGTGAGAATTTGTTTTTCTGGACAATTTGTTGTGAGGGTTAAAATAATGGTACATCTGGAGGGAAAGATAACAAACTTGTATAAAATAAATAAAAAAATAAAAAGGGTTAGGGAAAGGGGAATTGTTAGTAGTGATGAAGTCACCTTGTCTATTAAAAAGATATTCGTGGAAAAAAATTCCAGAAACCAGAATTGATACTGTCATTGAGTATGATATAGACCACCTGGGCAGGAAGAGGAACTAGATGATGAGTGGAGGGAACAGATCATAAACCTGGCAGAGGCTCATGGGATTTCAGTTATATGAACAGCTGCTTGAACTCTCTGCCAAAGGAAGAGCAGTTTATAATTTCCTTACTTGCCTTAATGAAAAATCAATAATCCAAAAAAGATAAAGAAAGCAAGGAGAGGAGTTGCCACTCTACATCTGATTGTCACTAGCAAGGAAGAACTGGTTGCTGTGGTGAACTTGATAGGAAGTTTGGGGGTGGGGGTGGGGAAGTGACCACTCCATCTTGGAATGTATGATAGAGAAAAGGAGGAAAGCTGAGACAGAGCCTTGATTTGTGAAGATGAGATTTCAAAGGATTCTGAATAGTAGGAAATAGGTAGAAGATCATGGCCTCAAATTCGAAAGGGGAAGTAGCCTAGAAAGACTAAGAATTTCTCAAGAATGAAACCCCGAAAACACAAAGATAAACAATTGCAATGAAGAGGAAAGAGGTATATCATTTAAACCAAAGTGGATGCACATGGAACTCTTAAACTTTGTTTTTTCTTTTCTTTTCAATTAGCAAAAATCTGTTTTCTTTCCCTCCTTATTTTCTCCCCTCCCTGCCTTTGGGGGAAAAAGAAAAGGAAAACAAAAGTCCTTAGAGCAAATAGGTATAGTGAAGCAAAATAAATCCCCACATTTGTTACTGATGTTGAGGGCAGCTAGGTGGCACTCTGGATAGAGCCCTGGCCCTGAAGTTGGGAGGATTTGAGTTCAAATCTCACCTCAGACACTTACAAGCTGTATGACCCTGGGCAAGTCACTTCATCCTGTTTGCCTCAGTTTCCTTGTTTGTAAAAAGAGCTGGAGAATGGCAAACCACTCCAGTATCTCTGCCGAGTAAAACAAATCCTCACATTGGCCATGTCCAAAAATGTATGTATCGCTCTACAATGAATCCATCACCTCTTTGTCAGGAGGTGGGTAGCATGCTTCATCACTGGTCCTCTAGAATAGTGGTTGGCCATTGTGTTGATCAGAGATCTTTACTCTTTCAAAGTTGTTTTTCTTTATAATGCTGTTGTTACAACATAAATTATTCTCCTGCTTTGGCTCACTTCACCCTATCTCAATCCACATAAGTCTTCCCAGGTTTCTCTGAAACCATCCATCCATTTATCATTTCTTATGGCACAATAGTATTCCATTATAGTCATATACTATAATTTATCCAGCCATTCTCCAGCTTAGATTTTATAAAAAGATACACATGGAAGAGAGAAGCAAGGTCAGGTAACATTGTATGAATATGAAAACATAGCATTCTATAAGAATGGTGAGTGAACTCGACTTCAGTTCCTGGCAAAATTCTGGAATACGTTATCAAGGAAATGGTTAATGAGCATTAGGAAAAGGAAGCAATGACTCCAAAGAGTTTCATCACCAACAGGTCATGCCAGACATCTCTTCTTTCCTTTCTGGCTGGGTTACTAGGCTAGTAGACCAAGGAGGTGTTGTAGACAGAGTTGAGCTAAGTTCTCACAAAGCATTGGGCAAAGGCTCTCATGCTCTACTTACAGGACAATATGGAGAGATGTGAATTAGACAATAGTATGGCTATAGATGGATTTGCTCTTGGCCTGATACAAGCAGTAGTTATTGAAGATCTCATTTCAACCTGGAAGAGACTCACTTGTTGAATGCTGATAGGATCTATGCCTGGCTCAATGGAATATGAGAAATGATTCATTACTCTATTCCAATCGGTATTAATCAGTCTGATATGATTCCATAGGGGTAGTGATTCTAAGTTCTGTATATTAGGCCCCAGAGCTGTGAACTACAGATTGTAAGTTCACTTGCTTAATCATAGGAAGCTCCCTAGAGGCCCTCCACCCTTGTTTTTCCTCTTCATGGTGACCAAGCCCAGTGTGGCAGAGGTGACTCAATAACATGGAAAGTCCCCCAACTCATTTTTTTTTGTTTTGGTTTTTTGTTTTGTTTTGGGTTTTTTTTTTTGCGGGGCAATGGGGGTTAAGTGACTTGCCCAGGGTCACACAGCTGGTAAGTGTCAAGTGCCTGAGGCCAGATTTGAACTCAGGTACTCCTGAATCCAGGGTCGTTGCTTTATCCACTGGGCCACCTAGCCGCCCCCCCCCCCAACTCATTTTTGTACCTCTGGACCACTCTCTGTTGTCCAACATGAGCAAGTGACCATGTCATGACCGCTAAGTCAGTGGAGATGTTTTGCCCAACCCGAGGACCACACCCTCCCCCCCAACCATTTCCAGTTGATCTCTCATTTTTGGCTTGCAAAGCAAGACCTATTAAGCAATGGGATTCTGTACTTTGTATAGCCTCTTTAGAGGCATACATATTGATTGGAGGCAGCTAGGTGGCTCAGTGGATAAAGCCCCAGCCCTGGATTCAGGAGGACCTGAGTTCAAATCTGACCTCAACCACTTGACACTTAATAGCTGTGTGACCCTGGGCAAGTCACTTAACCCTCATTGCACCACAGAAAACCAACCAACTGAAAAAAGAAACAAACCCAAAAGAATGTTCGTGTATCAAATCTGCTATCAAACATAATAAGTCCCTGGAAGAAGGGAGTATCTCAGATTATGAGGAAGATCTGAGGTTCACTTAATTAGAGGGGACCATGGACCCTTTAATAAAGCACCATTGGCTCAGAGACCTGCCTCAGTCTCTTTTATTGTAGGTTGGACAGTTTTAATCCCCACAGATATTTAACATTTTAATCGAAGACTTGGAGAAAGGAATAGAGGGCACGTTTATCAGTGGGTGGATATCACAAAGCCAGAAGGAATGTGCTGCCACATTGGTTTGACAAGATTGAGAGAGATCATGATAGACTATAATGTTAAACCAAATCTAATACAATGAAATCAAATAGAGATTAACATAAAGTCTTATTCTTGCAATCAAAAAAAATTTCATGCATACAAAATGAGGGCATGTTTAAAGGCGTGGTTAAATAGAGGTTTGTCTGAAAAAGATCTTGGGGTTTAAGTAGTTTCTAACTTGCAATCAAAAGCTCAATAAACATATCAGTGGTGTGATAAAGCAATGCTACAAATGAGTGAGCTCTTAGTTACATTGAGAGTCACAGTGTCCGTGACTAAGGAGATGATCATTCCTTGTACTCTGCCCTGGTCAGGCCACATCTGGAGTATCAGGTCGAGTTTGGGGCACCCCAGTTAATATAATAATAATGGCTAACATTTATATAGTGCTTACTACATGCTTTACAGTTATCTCATTTGATCCTGACAGCCCTGGGAGGCAAGTGCTAATATTATCCCCATTTTACAGATGAGGAAAGTGAGGCAGAGGTTAAGTGACTTGCCCAGGGTCACACAGCTAGTAAGTGTCAGAGGCCAGACTTGAACTCAGGTGATCCTGACTCAAGGTCCACTGTTCTATCCACTATGCCACCCAGCGGCTTTCTATTTGAGGAAGATGGTAAGGTCCTTGAAGGTAGGAATTGTCTTTTGTCTCTTTTTGTATCCTTAGCTCAATCCCTGGCACACAGTAGCTGTTTAATAAATGTTAATTGATTGATTGGTAATGTAGAGAGTATCAAGAGAAAGGTGATGAGGATAGTAAAGGGCCTTCAGTTTATGGTGCATGAGGATTGGTTGAAAGTACTAGGGAATGGGGGCAGCTAGGTGGTGCAGTGGATAGAGCACCAGCCCTGTATTCAGGAGGACCTGAGTTCAAATCCAGCCTCAGACACTTGACACTTACTAGCTGTGTGACCTTGGGCAAGTCATTTAACCCCCATTGCTCTGTTTCTCCCCCCCCAAAAAAGTATTAGGAAATGCTTAATCTGTATAGGGGAGACCTGATATCTGTCTTGTCGAAGAGGGCTTAGATGGTCTCCTTGACCCCAGAGGGAGGGGAAGGAACAAACACTTATTAAGCACCTAGTAGGTACCAGGCACAGTGCTAGACACTTGAAAAATATTCTCACTAATATCATCTTGATCTTCCCCACAATCCTAGGAGGTCGGTGTTATCTCATCACATTCTATAGTAGATGAAACTGTGGTAGGCTAAGTAAGTGTCTAAGCTCAGGTCTTCCATGCCTACAATGCTCTCCCTTATCTACTCTGACTGCTACCCTCCCTGGCCTCTGCTAAGTAGCAACTAAAATCCCACCTTCTGTAGGAAGCCTTCCCCAACCCCTCTCAATTCTAGTGCCTTCCCTCCATTCATTATTTTCTACTTATCCTGTATGCAGCTTGGTACATATATATTTGTTTACATGTTGGTTCCCTCATTAGACTGTAAGCTCACTGAGGGCAGGGACTTTCTTTTGCCTTTTTTTCCCCCCATCCCCATCACTTAGCACTTAGTGTCTGTTCCATAGTAGATGCTTAAAAAATTATTGGCTGATAGATTTATTCCTGAGCCCTGGCCCAGTGCCCTCTCCACAGCGCCACCTGGTGGCTTCATATACCAGTGCTATGAACTGTGGGCAGATAGAGGTTTGACATTCTAGTAGTCAGAGGGAACTCGCTAAAGAGTGGGATGGAAGTTGTATACGCCCTCTCATCAAGCAAAGGCTGGCACACTTGTCAGGGATGTTGTACGGGGAACTCTTGCTCTGGGATGGGTTGCGCTGGGTGATCTCTGAGGGCTGTGTCACAACACACCTAAGAATGGAAGAACAAAGTGCCCAGCCGAGCCTGAAAGGGAAGCTCATCACTGACCTGAGAGATCAGGGGAAACTCCCTGGAAGAAGCCATCTGAGGTGGGAACTCAGCAGGCCCTGAGGGAGGGAGGCATAGAGAATGCAGGAGCAAAACGCTAGAAGGAAGGGGCAGAGGTGTCCGGGGCGAGGCTCGCTGAGTGCAGTCTGGGCCAACAGTCTGAGACCCTCTGATCAGCCACCCAGCTGTCTTCCTCTGCCCAGCCCCGTGCCAGGCTCCACTGGGAGGGACAGAAAAGAAAGCGAGAACAGGAACCCTGCCTTCTCGGCTTCACCGACCTGGGTCCCAGTCCCTTCACTTATAAAATGAGACAGTGTCTCTTCCTGCTCTAAACCGTGTGCTCTCTGCAGGAACCCTACTACGTTCGCTGCATAAAACCCAATGAAGAAAAGTCTCCTGGCCGGCTGGATGAGGAGCGCTGCCGCCACCAGGTGGCGTACCTGGGGCTGCTGGAGAATGTGAGGGTCCGGAGGGCTGGCTTTGCATCCCGCCAGCCTTACCCTCGATTCTTGCTCAGGTGCCACCCCTCCCACCCACACCCACCCACACCTCACTATTCCAGCTTTCACCATATATCTATTTTCTCCCACCTCAAAGTTTCAGCCTCATTCTCCAGCAACTCCATCTAGGTATTTCAGCCCAATGGGAGGGAGGCAGCTTCAGTCTCCTCCTGTGATGTTTTTGGGGGCCCCTGGACCCTGGCTTGCATTCTCTCCATTCCCCTCTTGAGACAAAGATTGAGGCTGTAACTCAGGCACCGGTGTGTCAGGAGTGGATTAGGCACACCTGTGGCCATTTGTGGGGTTAGTGGAGCAGGGTGGTCTAATGGAATGACGATTGAATTTCAAGTCAGACCACATGAGTTCAAATCCCAAGGTTGAAATAGAAATATCCTTGGGAAAGATCACATCATCTCTCTGGGCTTTAGTCACATCTATAAAATGGAGATGATGGAGAGAGTGTCTAAGGCCTTATTCACCTCTAACCCTTTGTAATTCATACAAAGAGGTTTGAGATTGAATGGTTAATCCAATGTCCCATTGTCAAATGGAAGATGAGAAATTACGAACCCAAAGGAACAAAACTTTAATAGTGGAATTTCAGGGATCATGATGGGCATTAGGAAAGAGAAAGGGAGCCAGAGGCCTTTTTACTTCCTCCACTTAGAAGTCTGGACCTGAGTAGCCCCTGGCCCAGAGACTGAGCTCTTTCCCATCCTTCTCGCTGTCTTAGGTACAAGATGACCTGTGAGTATACATGGCCCAACCACCTGCTGGGCTCAGACAAGGCAGCTGTGGGTGCCCTCCTGGATCAGCATGGCCTCCAGGGTGATGTGGCCTTTGGACATAGCAAGCTCTTCATCCGCTCACCCCGCACCCTGGTCACACTGGAGCAGAGCCGTGCCCGGCTTATCCCTATCATAGTACTGCTACTGCAGAAGGTACAGGGTGGGGGGGGGCTGGTACAAAGGGGAGAAGGGCAGGGGGGATGTTTGAGGGAGATATTAATAGGTCAGAAGCAGGACAGAGAAGAAGGAGGATCCACAGAGTAGGGTCTGGGGATGCAGGAAATAGGGCATGCCTTGGGAAGGTACTAATGAGATGAAGGAGGGTCCAATGGGTGGTGTCTGGAGACTGGGGTGGCTGGGCAATGTGCTTTGGGGAGGTACTACAGGAACAGGATTGGGTCAGAGGGTCTGCAGAGTAGGTTCAGAAGACTGGAAGGGAATTGGAAGGGCTTGATTTGGGGAGATGCTAAGGGTTTAGGAAAGGCGTTAGAATTAGGAGGGTCCATGAGACAGAACTTGGGGGTTGAGCAGGCTCTCGGGTAGTTAAACTGAGCCCCGTTTCCAGGCCTGGCGGGGAACCCTGGCAAGGCGTCGATGCCGGCGCATGAAGGCTATCTATACCATCATGGGCTGCTTCCGGCGACACAAAGTTCGAAACCACCTAACTGAGCTGCAGAACCGCTTCCAGGCTGCCCGCCACCCTCCCTCGTATGGACGTGACCTCATCTGGCCTACACCCCCTGCAGTGCTCCAACCTTTCCAAGACACCTGCCAGGCGCTCTTCCGAAGGTACCCTGCCTTATCCCTCAGGCTTCTCCCCTTTTTTTCCTCCCCTCCTGTCTCTCTCTGCTCCCTAACTCGTTTCCCTTCTCCATTTTTCCTTTCCTTCCCATTCCTTCCTTCTTCCCTCCCTAGTCCTCTTCCCCTCCAGCTCCACAGAAGCCCCTGTGTGTGTCTTTCCTGGGCAGGTGGCGGGCCAGACAGCTGGTGAAAAACATCCCCCCTTCGGATATGGCTCAGATCAAGGCCAAGGTGGCAGCCATGGGGGCTCTCCAGGGGTTGCGCCAGGACTGGGGTTGTCAACGAGCATGGTCGCGGGACTACCTCTCTTCGGTGAGTTTGGCAGATGGCCGGCCCCGGGGACCTCTTTTCTAATTGAGACCCTTCTGCTTCTGCTTTCTGAGCTCCTCCTGTGGACACTGAAGGTGCCAGGGGCAAGGACTAATGCAGGAGCCCCTTTGTCCCTTTGTCCTCTCCTTAACTTCAGTCTCTCTCTCCTCCCCACCCCCCACTCTAACTCCATCTGCTCATGCCTGTCTAGTCTTCCCTCAAGCCTACTCAGTCTTTACCCTGTGATCCCCATGCCCACCCTTGAGCTCATCTGTCTGTTCCTGCCCCCCCTCATCCCATTTACCCTGATTCATATTTTATGGCCCATGTACCTGGCTGAAGTTCTTCTAGCCCAGGGCCCCAGTTCTGAGAGGGGCACTGAGTGCCCATCTGGAGAAAAAACAGGGATTGCCATCTCTATAGCTGTCTGGGCCCAAGCTCCCACCCCCACCAACTTCCTCCATTGTCTCATTAAGGAGATAGTCTCCAAGTAACAACCTCATGAGTTCGAGATAGTACAAGTGTTAGCACCCCCATTGTACAGATGAAGAAACTGAAGATCAGAACATTGAAATGATTAGCCCAGGGTGATACTGCTAATAAGAGCTGGTCAGAATTCAATCTGGGTCTCTAAACCTACGTGTTCAACCCTTATCTCTCTATTACTACTCTGCCTTTCCGGGGGAGGGGCACCCAGTCTTTTATGTTTCTTATTTCAGGCTTACTTCATGTCTTCTCTGGGGAGACTGAGTCCTCCCTGATAGTCATAATAGTGGCTTGCTTTCTTCTGTACAGGTATCATCCCCACTGTTCAGATGAGAAAACAGTCTTGGGGAACTCAAGTGATTTGTCTATGTTCACAAATCTAGTAGTATAGGAGAGTGTTATAGAAAAAGGTCATTATCCTTCTTGGGAGCAGGGACAGACAGATGAGCTTGAACTAAACATGTTACTTAGCCTTACTGGCACTCAGTTTCCTTTTGTATTGTAAGGGACTAAAATTCTAGCTCTACTATCTAAAATCTAATGAGTGGTCGCCAATAAATTATAAGCTTTAGCAAGAGTATTTAAGTGTTTAAGTATTTTTTTTTAGATAGGCAATTGGGGTTAAGTGACTTGCCCAGGGTCCCACAGCTAGTAAGTGTCTGAGGCCAGATTTGAACTCAGGTATGTTAAGGGCTAAAATTCTAGCTAAACTGTCTAAAATATCTAATGAGTGGTCGCCAATAAATTATAAGCTTTAGCAAGAGTTAAACTTTTAAGCATTTATTAAGGAGAATAAGAATTTGGTAAAGAGAGAGAAAAAGGCCTAGATTCCTATCTATTAAAGGGAGAGCACATTTCTAGCTCCGCTCTCCACCAGAGTCCAAAGGAAAAAGCGCGAGACTGAGCGCCAGTCTCTTCCTTCCTCCTCCCACTAGTCCGCGTCACTTCCTGACTCCTCAAGAAAAGACTCCTGGTCTTGCCCTCAAAGACCTTCGCTTCATGGGCAGAACTCTTCTACAGTTAGTATCCAGCAGGTGGCGTTATTCCAATCGTTACAGGTACTCCTGACTCCAGGGCTGATGCTCTATCCACTGTGCCACCTAGCTGCCCCTAAGTTTTTAAGTATTAAAGAGCATTAGGATAAGAGGGAGAGGTAAAAATCCAACTATTTCTAAGAGATCCCATCATCTGACCCACCATGGGGAGGTCAGGAGCAAAAAGGACCCAATGCCTCCTGTGAAGCTGGGAATATCCGCCCCCCCCCCAACACACACACAGCTCCAAACTAATTGGCTGGCAGCTTTGATAGACAGCACCCATGAGCAAACATCACTTCCTGACGCCAAGGACCTAACCGCATGGCTTGCCCTCAGATGCCTTCTCCTCATGGCGGAGCTTTCCTACAGTCACTCTCCAGCAGGTGGTGTCACTCCAATTGTTACACTATAAAATGGGCATAATGAACATTTCAATTTCCTCATCTATAAGATGGATATAAGAATCCTTATCTTAAAGATATCAGGTTACTATTAAATGCTTTGTATACCTTAAAGAGGTATAGAAATCTGAGCTATGATTATGGTTATGGTTACGAGTAGTGTTATTAATTAATCATAATAATCCCATGTGTCCTTTAACCAAAAATACCTGAATTGCCTGTTGTTAGCGAGATTTGAGACATGGTAGAACCACATTTAATATTAAAACCATACAGTTAGTCAGTAAGTATTTATTAGATGCCCACTCCATCCAGGCACTGTGCTAAGTGCAAGGTGTACAGAGACCCTAACAGAATCTTTCTCTGAGTATTCCAAAGGGATTGAGGAATCTTAGCGCCTCAGTCTCCTGATATTGATGGCAAATGTATTGATCTGCTTAGCACCATGGGGGAGGCAGACACCTGTGATTTGTGCCCTCTAGCTCAAGAGGCGTGACATTCCTGAACCAGTCATGGAACCATTAGGTCCTGGTTTGGGAGGGATGGACTTTTACATTCTAGAGTAGTTTAGAGAAAGAGGCAATGAAGGCGACCAGGCAATGCCTCCACTGAGGATGTGACTTGTGAGCTGGGCTTTGTTGTCGCTATTAGGAATCCGAGTTCTCAGAGCAGGAAGGAAGGAAGGAGCAGCGAATGAAGGGAGACCCCTGGTTGGTAGAATGTGGGATATGGGAGTATTCATCTCCATATTTTTATGGCATTTGCCATACAACAAACCCCTTGGTTTTAGCCTTTCACCATTATCAGTGCTCTGGGTCTGCCTATTTATCGCTCCAACTGTCCCCATCTGTTCATTGGTCCCCAGACTATCGACAACCCCACAGCGGCAGCCCCCTTTGCTCAGCAGCTGAAGAACCTGCAGGAAAAGGATGGCTTCAGAAACGTGCTCTTTTCTAGTCATGTCCGAAAGGTAAGCACCAAATCATGGAGGGGGTAGTCCCACTGCTCCATATTTTGGGGGGAAAGCCTGGGTTTGAATCTAGACTCCGCTAGTGATTACCTGTGTAACCCTGTGGCCAATTACTGGGTTTCACTTCCTTATCTGCAAAATAAAAGGCCAGAGGCCCCTTCTGGCTCTGTCTGTGATTGTATACGGTCCAAGAATTCACAGTGTTAGAACTTAAAAGGGCCTAAGAAGTCTTCTAATCATTTGGCAAAGTCCCTCAAGTTATCCTGCTGGGCAAGATGTAGAGATGTGGACTTGGCAGATTTGGGACTGGTTGAATGACCAGATCCAAAGTGTGATTATTAATGGGATATCATCAGCATGAAGCGAAGTCTCCCATGAAGTGCCCTGGGATTCTGTCCTTGTCTCTGTGCTCTCACTGATTTGTATGATGGTTTTAGTGGTAGCCTTATCAAATTTGCAGATGATACACAGCTATAAGGGCAGGTAGGTGACACAGTAGATAGAGCGATGGACCTGAAGTCAGGAAGACTCATCTTTCTGAGTTCAAATCTGGCCTCAGACACTTACTAGTTGTGTGACCCCAGGGCAAGTCACTTAACCCTCTTTGCCTCAGTTTCCTCATCTATAAAACAAACTGGAGAATGAAATGGCAAATCACTCTAGTATCTTTGCCAAGAAAATCCCAAGTGGGGTCACGAAGAGTCAGACACAACAATCACACAGCTAGAAAGAATAGCTAATATGTTGGATGACAGAGTGAGGATTTAAAAAAAAAACAGTAAAACATTCAGCTAAATCAGATCAGATGAAATTTAATAGGAATAAATTAAGGTACTATCCTTGGGTTTAAAAAACAAACTTCACAAGTATAATATGGGAGAATTATGTTGAGATAGAATTTATCTGAAAAAAGATCTTGTGGTTTTAGTGGTTCACAAACTCAGTGCATACTTTGGTAACAGTTTGGCTAGGTGGCACAGTGGATAGAGAACCAGCCCTGGAGTCAGGAGAACCTGAGTTAAATCTGGCCTCAGATACTTACTAGCTGTGTGACCCGGGAAAAATCACTTAACCCTGATTGTCTCAAGAAAAAAAAAAAAAAGAGCCAATGAGATCTTAAGATAGCCTAGAGATTGGACCTGTGATTTTATTGGCATGGGGAATTTCCTCTACCAATTCAAGTTGTAATCTTCTCTGCAACTTGTTGTTTTAGTTGCCTAGAGCCTTGAGAGGTGAAGTGATTGGTCCAGGGTCACACGGTCAGTATATGTCAGAGGTAGGACTTGAGCCCAGTGATTCCTGGCTTCAAGGCTGGCCCTCTATGCCACATCACCCAACATCCAGAGCAAAGCAAAGGATAGTACCATTGGACCCTGCCCTGGTCAGACCATACATGGAGGATTATCTTCAGGGCTAGGCTCTGTATTTCAGGAAGGGCACTGATAATCGTAGAGCCTCTAGAAGAAAGAGACCAGGATGGCAAAGGGCCCCAAGACCATGCCACGGGAGGCCTGCTAGAAGGAGCTGGAAGAGTTTACATGAGGATGATCCTAAAGACACTTGAGATCTTCCTTTAAGTTTTTGAATTACTTTTGGGGGGGGGTGGGGCAATGAGTGTTAAGTGACTTTCCCAGGGTCACACAGCTAGTAAGTGTCAAGTGCCTGAGGCCAGATTTGAACTCAGGTCCTCCTGAATCAAGGGCTGGTGTTTTATCTACTATGCCACCTAGCTGCCCCTTCCTTGAAGTTTTTGAAAGTTTGTAGAGAGATAAGCAGAAGGACAAAACCTCTGGTTTGTTCAGAACCAAGAACACAGTGGAAGTTACCAAAAAGGGCAGATTTAGGTTTGATGCAGGGAGAAATTTCCTAATGATTTGGGCTGCCCCTAAGCACACAATGGGCTGCTTCAGGAGGTAGTGGATTCTCCCTCACTTAAAGGTCTGTAGGGGGCAGCTAAGTGGCACAGTGGATAGAGCACTGGCCCTAGATTCAGGAGGACCTGAGTTCAAATCTGACCTCAGATACTTGACACTTACCAGCTGTGTGACCCTGGGCAAGTCACTTAACCCTCATTGCCCTGCAAAAAAAAAAAAAGTAAAGACATGTCTGGTGAGACCCACCCCACACTGGACAGTTGAAAAAACCGTGTCCCAGAGGAGAAGAAGGGATACAACTAGTCAGTGGCTGAGCTTGGACAAAAGCCCAGGTTCCCTGAGTCCCATCTGGGGCCTTTTTCACTATATCATTCAGGCTAGGAGCTTGGTGGAGACCACAGAGCAGGAGGAAGGATGCTGAAGGTGCCCCTACGAGGGTGTCCTGAGGAATGCTAACTCCATTCTCTCTCCCCCTCAGATAAACCGCTTCAACAAGAGCCGGGACCGGGCACTGCTGCTCACTGACAAACACCTTTACAAACTGGAACCCAACAAACAGTACCGTGTAATGCGGGCGGTTCCCCTCAGCAATGTAAGCAGGGGCACCAGGAGGGAAGGTGGCACTGATGGGGGTAGGGGGTGATGCTCAAGGCACTGGGTGGGGACAGTTGGTCCATCAACCAGTATATATTGAACCATCATCCTTTAGCACCTGACTCATTAAGCACATTAAGGGGAAGGGATGGAAGGGGAAAGGAAAGAGGGAGAGAAAAGAAAAGGGGAAGGGGAAAGGGAAAGGCGAAAGGGAAGGAGAGTGGAAAGGAGGGGAAGGGAGGGGAGGTAAGAAGAGGGATTCACTTCAGCTCCATGCAGCTACCATTTATTAAGTACAGGGACCTGCAGATGAAAAACAAAACAGTTACTGTTCTCTGGGTGCTCATAGTCTACAGGGAAGTGGGGTGGGGGTGGGGCGAGAATATAACATATACACAGATAAGTATAACACAAGACAGATAATGTGATCGAGGCAAAGGAGAGGTGTTATCTAAGTGCTCTAGAAAAATGAATGAGAGCACTGCCAGTTATGGCAGGGGAAATCAAGGAAGGCTTCCTGGAGGAGGGTGGCATCTGAGTTGCTTCCTAAAGGTGAAGAAGGATCCTGAAAGAATAAGTGAGGAGGGGGCAGCTAAGTGTTGCAGTGGATAAAGCACTGGCCCTGGATTCAGGAGTACCTGAGTTCAAATTTGACCTCAGACACTTGACACGTACTAGCTGTGTGACCTTGGGCAAGTCACTTAACCCACATTGCCCCGCAAAAAAAAAAAGAATGAGTGAGGAGGGAGCAAATTCCAGGCTTGGAATATGGCTTCTGAATACTACACACAGACATTTGAGGGACGTTAGGACCAGTTTGGAGAATGGTAGTTTATCTAATTCAAGTGGAATATAGAAGATGCAGAGGGTAGTGTTATAGAAGGAAGCCATGAGGTAGTTTGGAGCCATAATATATAGGACCCTAAAAGCCAAACTGAAGAATTGGTATTTTATGTAGGAAGCAATGGGGAGCTACGAAGATTTGTTTATATATATAATGGACACCTGAAGGAACAAAGGATATAAAATAGTATTCAATTCAGTTCGATTTAACAGATACCTGCTATGTTAAAGGTAGTGCATACACATACGATTATTATTTTTTGTTTGTTTTTTGGGGGCAATGAGGGTTAAGTGACTTGCTCAGGGTCACACAACTAGAAAGTGTCAGGTGTCTGAGGCCGCATTTGAACTCAGGTCCTCCTGAATCCAGGGCTGGTGCTTTATCCACTGCGCCACCTAGCTGCCCCCCACATGCAATTATTAACCTCTATAATGTAAGCATTATGCTTACATGATTATAACAATGCTAACATTCATTAAGCACAAAGATAAAGAAGATACAGGTCCTGCTCACAAAGAGCTCCCAGTCTAAGGAGAGAAAGGGAAGTCCACAAATGTCTGCCATTTCTGGAGAGTGAGATGAGGACCAAGCAGAGGGGAGGGAATTTGAGGAGGAAGAGCTCAGTTTCACTGAGGGTTCAAGAAAGGTTTCTTGGAGGAGCTACATCTGAGGGTTGCCCTGAGGATTGGGAGGGATTTCAACAGAGATAGAGTGGGAGAGAAAACTCTTCTAGGCAGGCAGGAAAGCAGGAAGAAAGGCAGAGTGATGGGGAATAATACCCCCACCCCCACCCCGGCTGTGAGGCATCTGTAGTCTGTGAAGGGGGACGGGTATGAGATGAGATTGCCAAGGTAGGTCAGAACCAGATTGTAGAGGGCCTCAAAGGCTTCCATCTTGGAAATGAATGGAGTAAGAGGAAGAGATGTGGGTGAGGATGTTTAAGAGCATCAAGGGTAGATCAAGGGCACTGGGATCCCTGTTCCTCCCCCACCCCCCCCACCCCGTGAAGATTATAGCAAGAGAAGGAATTTTAAGACACAAAGAAGGGGGGGGGCGGCTAGGTGGTGTAGTGGATAAAGCACCGGCCCTGCATTCAGGAGTACCTGAGTTCAAATCCGGCCTCAGACACTTGACACTTGCTAGCTGCGTGACCCTGGGCAAGTCACTTAACCCCCATTGCCCCGCAAAAAAACCCCCAAAAAACAAAACAAGACACAAAGAGGGGCAAGACAGGCATGGGGCAAAAAGGTGGGCTTCACAGTTGTGTCAGAAGCACAAAAGATGGGCATTTGGGGGTAGTGTCCACGAGTGTCTCAAAGTAGTGAGTTCCCTTTCCTTTGTGCCTTTCTTCCCTCCAGGTGACTGGGTTGAGTGTGACAAGTGGTCCAGACCAGCTGGTGGTGCTACATGCCAAGGGCCAGGATGATTTGGTAGTATGTCTTCACCGAACTCAGCCCAAAATGGATAATCGCATTGGGGAGCTGGTGGGCATGCTGGCTGGACACTTCCAGGGGTAAGAAATGGGCATGGAGCAGGCACCACTGGACTGATGTGGTCAGAACAAGGATAGACTCTGCCTGGGGGGAAGTAGAAAATGGTAATGTGGACTCCTAACAGAGTCCTTTGCTAGGAGCAGGAAGTAGTAACAAGCAAGAGACCAGGGCGCCTCTTCTCCCCCCCCCATATATATATATATATATATATATATATATATATATATATATATATATATATATATATATCACCATGACTTTCCATGACACCGGTGAGGTAAGTCTGGGAGAATTATAGGAAGAGCCTAGATGTCATAGGAGCTTTAAGGGAAGACACTTCCTCAGGAGCTAGAATGTTTAGGTGATACATCTCCCTTGCATCTTAGCCCACAAGACTGGGAGAAATAGGGAGGTGTTTCTAGAATTTGAGGCCCTGATGTTTCTTTTGCTACAGAGTGGGGCAGGACCTAGAAGTACGGGTTTCAGACTGCATCCAACTGAATCAACGTGGGCGCCGACGCCATGTCTCCGTGGAGACGAAACCTGATCAGCCTATGCCGGACTTCCGTCGTAGCCGTGATGGTTTTGTCCTCCTCTGGCCAAGTCGTTGAGGCCTAAGGGCCTCATCCCTTTCCACTGTTGTGGCAGGGTTCTCTTGGCCTAAGTTTGGGGCCCACATTACAAATAAATTTTTACAATTCAATTCTAGAGTGTTAACTGTCTTTGTGTATATCTGTTTGTATGCATGCCTGTGTGTGTGTGTGTGTGTGTGTGTGTGTGTGTGTGTGTGAGAGAGAGAGACAGAGAGACAGAGAGAGAGAGGAGGAAGAGGAGGAGAAGGAGGAGGAGGAGGAAGAGAAGGAAGATATTTCTTTGTTGCAGCTGCAGAGTAACTCGAACACTTTATGATACAGTCAGTTGGTGTGACTGTTATTTGATACTTGATTTACATAGTGCATGAAAAGAATGGACCAAAAAAAAAAAAAGGGGGCAGCTAGGTGGCGCAGTGGATAAAGCACCGGCCCTGGATTCAGGAGTACCTGAGTTCAAATCCGGCCTCAGACACTTGACACTTACTAGCTGTGTGACCCTGGGCAAGTCACTTAACCCCCATTGCCCCGCAAAAAAAAGAAAAAAAAGAAAAGAATGGACCTACATAGACTCCTAGCCTCACTCAATTTTGTTAGCCTGGTTAGGCACCTATAGAACATTAAATACCACGCATAAGCACATGAGGGCCAGACCTCATCCTTTTGTTCAGTCACCAGCCCACTTCCTTCCATTACTAAGTTCCCTTTGGATCTGTCCACTAATATACACACCCATCTATAAATGTTGGCATCTCTCTGGTGTCAGCAACTTCTTGGACCTCTTGTCTCCCTCATTGAATTTGTTTTTTGTGTTTTATTTTTTATTTTATTTTATTTTTTTTTAGTGAGGCAATTGGGGTTAAGTGACTTGCCCAGGGTCACACAGCTAGTAAATATTAAGTGCCTGAGGCCGCATTTGAACTCAGGTACTCCTGACTCCAGGGCCGGTGCTCTATCCACTGTGCCACCTAGCTGCCTCTCCTCATTGAATTTGTATGTAGTGATCCTTTCCTCCTTATTTTCATTTCCTTTGTTCCAGCTGGAATTTGTTCAACTTTTCCCAATGTGTCCTTGAGATTAACCTTCCCTAATCAGTTGTAAATGCAAATTCTTTCACCTGGAGTAAATTCATTGGTTGCAGCAGGGAGATTATAGAGAGGACAGGAGAAGGGGTGGCCTATCTCTATCTGTGTACAGCCTGTGCCCCATGAAGATTCAGGAAGGAAGACAGACTCTGGAAGAGAATCACCATAGTAATAAGACTCTGGCTGGTGGAAGATCAGAAAGTGAGGTACGGGGATGGTGGTTGCCTTGGGAAGGAAGATGCTTCTCTTGCCATACCCCACACCAGGTTAGTTACTTTCTCCTTCCCTGCAAATCGTTGACAACAAATTAGCATGTGCTACTTATCTATTAAATTTGATATATTTTTCATTGAAAGCCCCCTATGTGCCCAGTAGGCCCCTAGTTCATGCCATGATTTGTATATTCAGAGTGTCAGAAAGGGCAGCTAGATGGCGCAGTGGTTAAAGCACCGGCCCTGGATTCAGGAGTACCTGAGTTCAAATCCAGCCTCAGACACTTAACACTTACTAGCTGTGTGACCCTGGGCAAGTCACTTAACCCCAATTGCTTCACCAAAAAAACAAACAAACATACAGAGAAGCAGAAAGGTATATGGGTGTGGCCCTCCAAAAATCAATAAACAGGAACTGAGTACCCCTTCCTATCTCCATGGGTGGGGCTCTCAACTGCAAAGAGGTAGAAAAATAAGTCTGAACCTGGTCTAACTGAGTAGAAGGGACCTCCATCTTTGGGGAGTCCTTACTCTCATGAGACATGACCTTCACCCTCAAATGAACCCCTTTTGTAATGAAGTAAACCTATTCCTTGGCCCCTGTTTTGATGGAGTGTATATATATATGTATATATAGATATAGATAGATAGATAGCACTGCCCACGCACATCCCCCAGCTCCACCAAAACAAAACAAAAAAACACCCCAAAACCACTCAGTTCACCTTAAGAATGACAAGAATACATTTAATGCAGTGAAAGTTGTTCATTAAGAGCTTAGAGATATAAGAAAGTCAAAATCACAGGTGTTCATTGAGGTTAGTTAAGGAAAGCTTCCAGAAGAAAGTAAGGGTTGAGGGCTGCTGAGTAGAGATAAGGAAGTGTGACTGTACAATTCAATTTATCAACATCTGTTGGTTTGCATTTTGGCTCATTTGGTTTTTTAAAGTACCTGCTATGTGCAGTGTGCTGTACTAAACACCATAAGGCATGAAATAAAATGTAAGATAAAATTGAGTTCCTCAAGGAACTAACACTTTGAGTGGGGAGATAGGAGGGATATGATTTTTTTTTTGGTGGGGCAATGAGGGTTAAGTGACTTGCCCAGGGTCACACAGCCAGTAAGTGTCAAGTGTCTGAAGCTGAATTTGAACTCAGGTCCTCCTAAATCCAGGGCCAGTGCTTTATCCACTGTGCCACCTAGCTGCCTTCTATTATTTTTATTATTAGCAAAGAGGTAACTCAAATTTCCTGGTTGCTGGAAGTCATTTATTCCCACTCATAGGATTGTATTGGGGTTTTAAAAGAAGTTTCCCCTTAGTCTTTTTATAGAGCTCTGACCTTAGTTTTCAATGATTCAGTCACCACCACCAACTAATCCAGGGATGACATTTAGGAAAACCAATGGATAGGTAGAAAGTCCAATATCCTCTGGGTCCTTTGAAGTTGAAAGGCCCCCCTTTGGTCAAAAGTTGGGAGGGGTGGGGGAAAGACCTATCCAAGGCTGAAGCTTCAGCCTGGCCTTCCCCAGCAGGTGGTTTCTTCTCAGCTATGTGTTGAAAACCCACAAGCTCTAATTTCTGGAAAAGCCTCCCCTTCTCAATTAGATAATTTATAGATCAACCTTGGAGGCATCACCAAGATCCCCTGACTTTTTTTGGTTGCTGTTGGGTTTTTTTGTTTGTTTGTGGGGGGGGCTTGTGGGGCAATAAGGGTTAAGTGACTTGCCCAGGGTCACACAGCTAATAAGTGTCAAGTGTCTGAGGTCAGATTTGAACTCAGGTCCTCCTGAATCCAGGGCCAGTGCTCTATCCACTATACCACCTAGCTGCCCTGTGATCCCCTGCCTTTTAAAACAGATTTCCTGTTTGGCATCATATCATTTCATTAAATGGGCTTCAAGGACTTTTCACATTTAGTCTAAGGTATTTTGTTTTTATTAATTCATTTATCCATCCATTTATTCATTCATTCATTATTTTATTTATGTATTTATTCATCAATAAATCAATTTATTTATTTAGAATTTCCCCACTTTTTACACGTAAAAACAAATTGTAACATCAATTTTTGTAACTGTGTTCCAAATTCTTTTCCTCCCTTCCTACCCACCTCAGAGTGCAGTATCTAATTTAACCAGCAGGGGGCAAACTTTAGTTGTTCCTCTGCTAAATTTGTGTATAAGCCAGTGCCCTTTTGGGAGGTTTGGCAGCTAGAAGAAGGCTTTCTCCACCTCCAACGTGGCATTTCCTCCTATGTTATTTTCTTCTTATTCCTCCATCCAAGTCTAGTCTTTAAAATTATATGTTAACCAAAAGCTTAAAATAAAAAGAAATCTACTAGTTATATCTTGGATCATTACTCCCACTTCATGAGATATTTTACTTTCTTGGGTCTCTTTGCACTCAGATTCAGGCACTGATGGAATTAAAATGCAAAAGAAAATATAAACTCTCTTATCACACTTTTTCCATCCCAGATGGGAATAGTTCCCAGGTATACATACCTGTGGCTCATAAAATGGAGTGGGGAAAGGGCATTTGCTTCCTCCACCTCAGACTGACGGACTACAGGAAGGTAAAGATGAATCTAGGTAGGGAGCAGCTAGGTGCCGCAGTGGATAAAGCACCGGGCTGGATTCAGGAGGACCTGAGTTCAAATCCAGCATCAGACACTTGACACTTACTAGCTGTGTGACCCTGGGCAAGTCACTTAACCCCCATTGCCCCACCAAAAAAAAAAAAAGACAAACCTAGGTGTGTCTGATTGGAAACCTTGGGTCCAGTGGTACTGAATGATGTCAGAGACATTAGAGACTCCCTTTAGTGTTGGACCTGCTGAATCATGAGGATGTGAGAATCTTTGGCTGCTGATTGTCCATGAAACAAATGCGATCCCTGCAGGAGTTGGGGTGGGGTGGAATATAGACATCTGCTGTATGACTGATATGTGTGTTGGGGGGGAGATGCTTGGAAGGATTTTTATGCCATGGTCTCTGGAGACATTACTTCTGCTTCCCCTGTGAGAACATGTCATAAAGGAGGGGGGGGGAATTCTGGGAAACTGAGATTTCAGTCCTTGCTAGAAGTGACTGCCTTGGTCTGTCAGGAGTTTTAATGTTGTATCATTTACTTTTTTTTTTTTTTAGTGAGACAATTGGGGTTAAGTGACTTGCCCAGGGTCACACAGCTAGTAAGTGTTAAGTGTCTGAGGCCGAATTTGAACTCAGGTACTCCTGACTCCAGGGCCAGTGCTCTATCCACTGCACCACCTAGCTGCCCCGTATCATTTACTTTTTTTTTTTTTTTTGTGAGGCAATGGGGGTTAAGTGACTTGCCCAGGGTCACACAGCTAGTAAGTGTCAAGTGTCTGAGACAGGATTTGAACTCAGGTACTCCTGACTCCAGGGCTGGTGCTCTATCCACTGCGCCACCTAGCTGCCCCATCATTTACTTTTGATCCCATTCAGGACATGTACTATTATTTATAATGTGAGTGTGTGATTCTTTTGGGTCATACAATGTCGAGGAGATGAGAATCTCAATGAGCATGGGGTCATGAGCCATTTTGATAAATGTACAGACTACTATTGATAATCTTCATGCTTTCCATCCTACACTAGTGAGTCAGAAACTTTAGATAAGCCACTGAGAGCTGTAAGACCCAGGAAAGTTCATTGGTACCCAAGAAGTGACAATGGGAGCTAGGAGTTGGTAGCCTAAGCTCACAGTTCTCTAACTAATACCAGATGAAGACACGGCACTCAGAGTAGCTGCTCCAGCCCTACTCCCCTCCTTTCTGTCTCAAGAGCTCTCGGGCAGAGGAAAAAATCCCTGTCTTTACACTAATAAAATTCTTTCTTCTTTTAGGTGTTGGTTCTCTTCCATATCTTCTTCTCTGACCCCTGGCTCCCTCCCTTTAACTCCTTAGCTAAAAGTAATTACCCTTGCGTATATATCTGATTGATTGCCATCTTGGAGGGGGGAGGGGAGGGAAGGAAGAGATGGAGAAAAATTTGAAACTAGAAAGCTTACAAAAGTGAATGTTGAAAATAATCTTTACATGTAATTAGAAAATTAAATAAAATAATACCAAGAAAAAATACAAGTAAAATAAAAGTAATCACTCCCTCTTCAAATGTCTTAGAACACTTTGTCTAGCTTTCTCCTAGTCCCTAGCACACTTTGAGAATTAATGCATTATCCAGCCTCTACCCTTCCTAGATGGCAGCCCTTTGAGGGGAGTTACCATGTTATTCTTCCTCTATGTATCCTCAGTATTGAGCTCATGGAAAGCGCTTAAGAAATGGTTGATAGATTGAATTGAATTGAATTGAATAGGCAGTTGGAGAGAACACTATGATAAAGAGGGTAAAACCGACCATTTCACATAAAGTTTATTAATCCAAAGGGATCAGGGCAGAATTTGGTGCCAGAAACAGAAGTTAAGGTGTAGATTCACCCTAAGATCCTACTTCTTATTGTCACCTTATCCAGAAAAAAATGTCCTGCAGTTTCCTATATTTTTCACGCAGGTGTTGATATTTTCGATAAATGAGTTTTGCAAAAGCCCAAAAAATTTGCAAAACCCCACCACTGTTTAACTCTTCAGGCTGCAGAAAAAAAGGCAAACAGGACTCCTTAGGCTATAGCTTCCGGAGATCAGACTGCTAAAACAAGAGAAAAGTGCATACTGACAATACTGTCTCCCTGTTGAAGTCATCTTCCAAGTAGGGGATCGGGGTTAGGGTGTATATGATGTGACCCTGAGAGGTCCATAACTTGACCCGAAGTGGTGCATGCTTTACCAATTGGAGGGTGGGAAGATGGGTCGCATTCCCCCCCCCCAAGAAAGACAATCATGGGGTTTGTCTACAACATAACAACAACTATCTTTTACCAGTTACTGTCCAAGAATCTCACATTCCACCACTTTGTACAGCTGTGTAAATTTCCAAACTTATCCCATCTGAGCTACCCAGCCAGCAGTTCATCAGGGCAGGAATAACCTAACACTAAGCCTAGCAGCTGAACAGGTGTCATTGAGAAAATGTCTTCCCAATCATGGTGTACTCACCAGGAATTTTTCTTCAAGTGATTGGATGTATTTAAGAGACACTGCCCTTTAGGGGTTGGAGATAACTGCCCTTTGGGGTCAGAGCAGTAAGAGTTGCCAGAGACCTCAGAAATCACCTGGTCCAACCTTACTTTAGAGAGGAAGAAGCTAAGGCTTGGATCATTACACATGGTAGTAAGTGATTAGACCCAGTATTCAACTCCAGATGCTCAGATGTGAGGACTCCAAAATTCAGTCTTTCCACTGGACCAAGTTAGCACAGGATAATGCCTCTGGGGTTTCCTATTCATTATTCGTTTTTTAAAAATCTTTGTTAAATAAAAAGTTTTCCCAAGATTCACACCTCCTGTTTCAGCTCAGCCATTTACTAAGCTATATGACCTTGGCAAGGTCACTTCACATCTCTGGGCTTCAGTTTCCTTCTCTGTAAACTGTGATGGGGGGAGAGAGGGTCCAAACTAGATGGTTTCTAAGGTTTCTTTCAGTTCTTTTTTTTTTTTTTTTTTAAGTAAGGCAATTGGGGTCAAGTGACTTGCCTGGGGTCACACAGCTAGTAAGTGTCAAGTGTTTGAGGCTGGATTTGAACTCAGGTCCTCCTGAATCCAGAGCCAGTGCTCTATCCACTGTGCCACCTAGCTGCCCCTTTTCAGTTCTAAATCCTGTGATTAATTCTCACCTGAAAGAACTGGTCTAGGCCCTTCCTGTCCCACTGCCTACTCTACTTCCCCCCTTTCCCTTAGGACCCTGAGGCCAGAGACCCCTCTCCCTTCAGAGCTGAGGTTGGGTAAGGTGGATGGGGAAGAGAAATGTCCCTGCTTTTATAGCTATAGCTCCTGCCTGGAAGGAGAAATGGAGGCTAGGCTGAGGCCAAGGCTGAAAAGAGGGCAGAAAGGTCAGAAAGGTCAGAGTTGATTCCAAGCTTTTCTAGCTACAGATCTAACCAGAAGGCTGGGTCTCTTCCCCCAGGACTCCATTGGGGAGACATCACTTACCCCACCACAAGAAGCATTGAGAGAAGGCTGAGTGGCATCCAAGGAGATGGTTCCATAGCATTCTTTCACCAGCTGTGAAGGTGTTGGGAAGACTGGGCTCAGTACTAGGAACCTGTGACATCTACCCCTAACATGCCAAGGATAATAGCAGTCCAAGCCAGGTCCCACAGCTCTGCCCCAAACCAGCCCACCATGGGGTGCTTTTCTCTGCTTCTAATCTTGAGCAAGGCAACAGAAAAGCAGAGCTCATTTTCCTGGATAATGGCCCCAGAAAGACACCACCCTGTCAGTCCTTCTCCCTAGCCCAGGATACGCTCACCCCATTCTCCTTAAAGTCACATTTATCCGGATTCTGTCGGCTGGTTTGGGGACAGACAGTCTCCATAATGGTGAAGTTCAGGTGACCGGGAATGGAAGGATCATTGTTCTGGGAGAGGAAACCAGAACAGTCTTTCAGATGGAAGCTTCTTCAGGGCCAGCAGTCAGCCACAGTCATATCATTGGATTTAGTCTAAAGGGACCTTAGACACAATCTAATCTAACTCTTGGAGGGGGGCACACTAAGAAGTCAAAACTATTTTCATAATAATTGTAAGATGTTTTGATTCTTAATCTGCTGAATATTAACAGATAACCTATACATAAAAGTTCTTTGGAGGGGTTCTTGAAAAATTTTAAGAATATAAAGGGGTCAGGGGGCAGCTAGGTGGCACAGTGGATAAAGCACCAGCCCTAGATTCAGGAGGACCTGAGTTCAAATCCAGCCTCAGACACTTGCCACTTATTAGCTGTGTGACCCTGGGCAAGTCACTTAACCCTCATTGCCCCACCCCCCCCAAAAAAAAGCAAAGAAAAGAATATAAAGGGGTATTGAGACCAAAATGTTTGAGAACTGCTATTGTAGGGTATTGGGAGATGGAGATGTAACTGTGGCCTAGCATGACTACAGGGAGCTTGGGTTATACTCTGAGGTATGGGCATAGTTGGATAGGCGGGGTGAGTGAAACATTCTAGGTAAGGGAATGACCCAAGGGAATCATGGGAGCAAGAATGAACCTAATGGTGAGGAACAGTTCACACCTCTACAGTGCTTTCTTGTTCCCAAGGTGTCTTCCTCACAAAGATAATGTGACTTGAGCTGTTCAAGAATGTTTAGAGATGGGAAACTGAGACTCGGAGAAGAAAACAGATTTGCTTAGGGCCCCAGACACTAGTGTCTGGTCTGGAACTCTTCCCCAGGTCTCCTGACTCCACAATTCTCTCCCAACCAGAAGATTAGATTATTTGGAGTGAAAGGTTCATATTGGGACACCTTGGCAGGCTGGAGACCTTCCCCCATACTCACTGTCCCAGGCTGCAGATTCAGAACCAAGAGTCGGAAGAGGTTGCTTGAGCCTGACTCCTGGCTGTAGTGGACGATGAATTGGTTTACCAATTCCCTGTAGCTCTTGGTCTGGGGAGGGGCTGGAGTCACTAGGCTAAGCAACAGTAGCAGGCATGATAGCAGCCACATGATCCAACCCTTCTTCATCCTTATCCTCTTGGCTCTCAATGCCATGATCGGGAAGGAGCCATCCTTTATTCACTGGCTCCTCCCTGATCTTACATGGGCAATGAGCACCTAAAGCTATTGGGCACCAACAGTTTTCTGAGGTCTGTGGTTTCCCCTTTCTTTTGTCATCCTTCAACATGTCCTCAGGATTTGGGGTTCCCTGCAAAGGAAGGAAGTTGCTTCATGGAGCCCTGGAGTTAGTAGAAAGGAGGCATTGGGGAAAGAGGAGAAATATGGTGAACAGAATGAAGAGGAAGGCAGAGGGTCTAAGCTGCTGAAGAGATGTGAAGAAATGTAAAGAAATAATGATTTCCCTTTTTTTCTCTCTGCCTTACAGAGTCCTAAAGTCAGGTTGTATCCTGGATGGGTTTCCTTTCCAATTGCCCAATTATTTTGCACTAGATCAAGGATTGCTCAAATCTAGCTCAGAAAGCTTCTCTGTCCTACCTACCCACCCACCCACCAGGGTCCTCAGACAGCTCTCTCTAAAGCAGGGGGCTCAAAGGATATCTGGTGCTCTGTACTATTCATAATTCCCACTGTCTTGGCCTTTCTAGATGGGGAATCTTTCCTCCATCACATTCAATTTAATATTTAGTGTGTACCTATGCTGTTTAGGATACTATCTTCACCACTGGTTATGTAAAGATGAAAATACATACAGTCCCTGCCCTCAGGGAGTTTATAGTCCAATAAGGAAATGAGAGTAGATTCAATTCAGAAATGTGTGTTAAGTACCTCCTAGGTGCAAGACCAGAGGAAGACTGGCAGAGTGGCCTTGAAATCCAGCAAGCATAGATTCAAATCCCACCTCTCAAAAATACTGGCAAGTCACTTAACAAGCTCCCTCTTCTCCCCAGTCACTTTCTACATTATCTTCCCCTCCTCTTTCTTTGTTTGAATCCTTGAGGACCAGGTGGTGCTTTTCCTGGCCAAGGCCCATCCCTCTATTATCAGTGCCCTGGAGCTCATCTTCTCCCATCCCCCCCTAGGAGCTTTCCCTCGACCTACTTTTCAATTACTTCTTATCAAATGACTCTTTCCCTGTTGCCTGCAAAATCCGCATTCTTAAAAGTTTTTACTTGGCCCTACCAATCCCTCAAGCTATCATTCTATACCTCTCTTCATAGCTAAACACCTGCAAGGGTAGGGGAGGGGTGGAAGAAATCTGTCTATACTTGTTAGTTTTACTTTCTCTCCTCCACTCTTTCTTTTCTTTTCTTTTTTTTCCCCTCAGGACAATGAGAGTTAAGTGACTTGTCCAGGGTCACACAGCTAGTAAGTGTCAAGCGTCTGAGGCCTCATTTGAACTCAGGTCCTTCTGAATCCAGGGCCAATGCTCTCTCCACTGCGCCACCTAGCTGCCCCCTATTTGTTTATTTTTAACTTTTTTTTTTTTCTTAAAAAAAACCTTTCATTTCCAAATTCTCTCCCTTCCTTGGACTCCTCCCCCACCCACTGAGAAGACAAGCAATATGATACCCATTATATGTGTGAAATCATGCAAAACATATTTCCATATTAGCCATGTCACAAAAAAGCAAGAAAAATGAAGGAAGTGGGAAAAAATATACTTCAATTTCCACTGAGAGTTCATTAGCTCTCTCTCTGGATCACCTCTTCTTTTTAAACCCTTCAAATCTTATTTCCCTATTACCACTTGATTGCAAAGCTCTCTTCAAGATTACCAAAGATCACTTTGTTGATAAATCCAATGGCTTTTTCTTGGTCTTTATATTTCTTGAATGTTTTGCAACTTTTGACACTATTGATCCTCCTTCTTTAGGGTAGGAGTTTTGTAATACTGATTTTGTGATATCGCTCTGTTGTGGTTCTCTTCTTACTCATTATGTTGGGTTTTTTTCATCTCCTTTGTAGCTTCATCATACATACCCTGGCCACTACATACAAGTATACTCCAGGATTCTGTTCTGGGCCTTTTCTTCTTTTCTCTGTGTATTCTCTTGGTACTTACAACAACCCCCATGAAATCAATGATCATCTTGATATGTTAGTTATTCATATAGCTTTGATACCATACCTGTATCAGAGAAATTTGATATGAAGGGTTTTTTTTCCCCAAGTTGACAACTTCCCTTCTTAACCTAGGTGCACAAATTTTCTTTGTGCAGAAGTTTTTCAGTTTCATATAATCAAATTTATTTATTTTATCTTTTGTAATTGCCTTTATCCTTTATTTGCTTAAGAATATATCTTCTAGGGGCAGCTAGGTGGAGTAGTGGATAGAGCACTGGCCCTTGGGTCAGGAGGACCTGAGTTCAAATCTGGCCTTAGACACTTAACACTTACTAGCTGTGTGACCCTGGGCAAGTCACTTAACCCCAATTGCCTCACCAAAAAAAAAAAAAAAAGATATAAACAATGAGAATATTCTACAACCTTTCCCAATAACAGGAAAAAAGCAAGGATACTGTGATGTTTAAAATCCAAATTGTGGTCGCCTTAAATCAGAAGCTTCAGCACCAGTCTTTAGGCATTAAACATTTATTAAAGCATAGAGGTATTCACAAGGAGTTAAGAAAAAGAAGTCCTACCTAGCCTAGAGTTCTAGCCTGGTTGGGTTCTTCCTGAAGTCCTCCTCCATGAGCCTGCTTTAATCAGGAACTCTCTAGTAAGCTGTTTGTGGAAGCTTTTTATAGATCTGGAACAGAGGCGGTCCTTACACACTGCTTCAAGGTGATTGGTTGGCGTCATCCAAATCCATTGGCTTTGAAGGTGTTCTCAAGTTGAGTTCACAGTCTAGTTTCTGAGAACAATACCTTCTTAAGGGATAGCCAGGTGTGATTACAATCCAATTAACTTGAAGTAGGCTTAATCAGCAGCCAATCACCCTCACTTGATTCAATCAGTATAGATTAATCTCCAGGTGGGTCTTTGAGTATCTGCTAAATCCCATTATTTCATCACAATACCTACTTCCCCATACAATATTATTTGATATAGTTCTGAAAATTCTACCAACAACAATAAGACAAAAGAGAGAAGTTAAAGGTATCAAGATCAGTGAGGAGGATATAAAACAATTCCTATTTACTGGTGATATGGTGGTTTACTTAGGAAGTCTTATGGAATCTGCAGATACTAATTGAGACAATAGCAGTCTACAAGATAAATGCACAAAAATCACTAGCAATTCTATATAACAATCACTAGCATTTCTATATAAATATAATAACAAATATCTAAGAAGCACTAAATAACTACAAATTTGGGAGAGCCAATCTACCACCACACTCAATATTTGTGTAGGAACAATTACTCAGGTCCTCCTGACTCCAGAACCAGTGCTCTATCCACTGTGCCACCTAACTGCCCCTATAGTTATTATATTTTTAAAGATCCCTTTATGCCTATGCTTTGAAGGAATTTTTAGCATAAAAGAGTGTTGTACTTTATCAAAAGCTTTTTCAACATCTGTTAAGATCCATTAAGATGTGGCTTTGGATGTTTTGTTTTTAATTTCCCTGGAATATTTCAACAGCACCTTAATTAGTCTCCCTACCACCAGTTTCTCCCCTCCCTTATCAGTATGTGTTCCACCTGCTGTCAAATTGTCATTCCTAAAACACAAATCTGTTACTTCGCAGATCAAGAAGCTTCAATGGCTCCCTATTGCCACTGGAATGAATTCTTTTTTTTTTTTTTTTGGCCCATAAAGTCTTTTACTTTCTGGTTCCAATCTATCTTTCCATACTGATGACATATTATTTCCTTTCAAATATAACTGATCTCTAGTCAGACTGGCCTACTTATTGCTCTCCCTACATGACATTCCAACCTCCTACCTCTGGGAATAAAATATCCCAAGGTCTGGAATCCTTTTCTTCATCCCTGCCTATTGGAATTCCTTGTTTCCCTCAAGGTTCAACTCAAGTCCCATAACCATCAAGAGACATTTCCTTATTCCTTCAGCTGTGTTTCCCCACAAGTCATAGTGTAGTTTTTTTTTTTAATTTATCCTGTATATACTTCTCTGTAAATGTAATATCTCCATAGTACAATGTAAACTCCCATGTATTTGTTTCCCCATTGTTGACATATAGTAGACGTAATAAATGTTTTTTGATGGATTGGTTGACTAACTGAAAAATCTTTGACTTTTCCTTCTCCCTTAACTCACAGACCAATCAGCTGACACCTTTTTTCAGACTTGACACCTTTTTCACCACTCCTCTCCAACTCAAATAGCTTCTTTCCTACTTCAGGCCATGATCACTTTTTTCATGAACTATTGTAATAACCTCCTAATTGGTTTTCCTGCCTCACAGTTTCTTCCCTTTCCAAACCATCCTTCATAGAACTGCCAGAGTGATATTCCTAAAACATAAATCTGACCACTTTACAGCCTACAAACTGCCAAACACATAGTAATGAATTTTCAGTGGCTCCCTATTACCTTGTTGTTCATCATGTCCAACTCTTCTTGACCCCATTTGGGGTTATCTTAGCAAAGACACTGGAGTGGTTTTCCACTCCCTTCTCTAGTCCCTACTACCTTACCTTTAGGATGAAATATGAAATCTTCAGCATGATATTTACAGTTCTTCGCATTTTGGCTCCCATCTACTTCTCCAGTCTTATTTAATATAACTCCCCTTCACAAATTCTCTGTTCCAGTCAAACTGATCTGTTAGCTGTTCTCCACACATAACATTCCACCTGCTACCTTAGTGCCTTTGCTTGTTTTGTTTTGGTTTTGGTTTTGTGAGGCAATAAGGGTTAAGTGACTTGCCCAGGGTCACACAGCTAGTAAGCGTCAAGTGTCTGATGCTGGATTTGAACTCAGGTCCTCCTGAACCTAGGGCTGGTGCTTTATCCACTGCACCACCTAGCTGCCCCCAACCTAGTGCCTTTGCACTAGGGTTCACTGATGTCTGGAATATATTCCCTCTTTACTTTCCACTTGTAGGATCCTTCACAGCATAGTTCAGTTGCCACCTTCTACTTGAGACTTTTCCAGACTCTCTCATAGTTTCACTGTGATCAGCCCTTGCAAGTAGGTACTTGACCTCTGCACTGAATGGGACAAGAGCTGGGAAGTGTGGGGCTCAGTAGCTTAAAGAAATCACAGTAAGTGTAATGAGAGAGGTCACAAAGGTCACAACTGAGAGATTTTGAGAAGGCAGAATTTGGAAGTTTACTCTGGCTCTTAAGGAAGTTTGAGCCTGGGTCATAGATACAAGGGATGGCTGATAGGATTGTGGATCATATTATACTTTGGATGCTCTATCCTCCGTGGCATTTTATGATACTGCTCTATTGTGGTTCTCTTTCTGTGTTGTCTTTGTTAGTCTCTTTTGTATGTTCATCATTTGCATTCTGCTCCCTACATATGAGTGTAACCTCAGGATTCCATACTGGGCTTTCTCCTCTTGTCTCTATTTTCAGCTCTCATGGATTCAGCGATAATTTTGTTTGTTTTTTTAGTGAGGCAATTGGGGTTAAGTGACTTGCCCAGGGTCACACAGCTAGTAAGTGTCAAGGATCTGAGGCTGGATTTGAACTCAGGTCCTCCTGAATCCAGGGCCGGTGCTCTATCCACTGCGCCACCTAGCTGCCCTTCAGTGATCATTTTGATACCTGTTAATTGCTTATAAAGCTTGAATACTAAACCCTTAGAAAAAAAATGGATATAAAGATTTTTCCCATTTGACTACTTCCTTTCTTTTTTTTTTTATTTTTTTATGAGATATTTTATTTTTTCCGTTACATGTAAAGATAGTTCTCAACTTTTGTTTATACATGCTTTACAATTTCAGATTTTTCTCCCTCCCACCCCTCCCTCCCCCCTTTCTTTTTTTAAAATAAAAGTATTTTATTATTTTCCAGTTACATGTAGAAATAGTTTTCAACATTTGTTTATATAAGATTTCCAATTTCAAAATTTTCTCCCTCCCTACCCTCCCCCCTTAGACAGCAGGTAATCTGATATAGGTTATATATACATAATAACATTACACGTATTTCTGCATTAGTCATGTTATAAAAGAAGAATCAGAGCAAAAAAGAAAAACCTCAACACAGAAAACCAACAGCACCAAAAACAAAAGAAATAGTATGGTCCAATCAGCATCCATATTCCACAGTTCCCTTTTTTTTTTTCTGGATTTGGAGAGCCTTTTCCATCATGAGTCCTTTGGAACTTTCTTGTACCATTGGATTGGTGAGAAGAATCTAATCTATCACAGTTGATCAACACACAATGTTGATGATACTGTGTATAATGTTCTGGTTTTGCTCATCTCACTCATCATCGGTTCATGCAAGTCCTTCCAGGTTTCTCTGAACTCCTCCTGCTCGTTGTTTCTTACAGCACAATAGAATTCCATTACATTCATATACCACAACTTGTTCAGCCATTTCCCAATTGATGGACATCCCCTCAATTTACAATTCATTGCCACCACAAAAAGAGCAGCTATAAATATTTTTGTACATTTGGGTCCTTTTCCCTTTTTTTTTTTTATCTCTTGACCATTTCCTTTCTTAACCTAGGTGCACATATTTTGTGTACTCTTATCCCCTAATGGGCTCTAGCACCAAACCTGTAGAAGAAAACCTTGGGAGAAGGTGAAAGGAACATCAAACAGCATTTGTACCTCTAGACTGTGACTCCAAATGTTTGGAAGAGAAGACACTGACCAAATGCCCTGGATCAGCCAAATGAGAGATCTGATGACAGACTCACCTGGGGGTGGCTAGCAGTTGAGAGTGCTTTACTCGGAGAGTTAAGGGCAGGGAGATGGTTTCTCCTTCCCTTGGGACTTGGACCTCTTGGGGACACTTAAAAATACTTCTCAATCAAGGTATTTGGGTGTTCCTCATGGAAAATCAGGTGCAGAAGACTGGGTAAAGGGAAGTAGAGTCTCCAGACCATAGTAGGAGTGCTTGTAGTCCAGCATTCTCTAGAAATTTGAAGATGACATTATTATTGTAGTGAAGATTACAGTTTATCTAGATGTGAGTAAGTAAATCTTTCAGAGTCACAGGAAGTTGGGAAAAGTGCCTGTGGAAACGGATCAACAACCAACTAATATCATGAATTATTACTGGAAACTGTAAAGAATTAATTGTTATTTGAGGTTTTTATGACCCCATCTTTTGGCTAGAATTAAAAAAAAAAACCTCAGCGCACACTGGCCTGGGGCTCCGAAAACTGCACCGGTGTTCCACCCACTGGTTGTAGCCGTTGCCATGGTGCTGGCACCTCACGTCATCACCACTCGCTGCTGCCTACATGGGCCTGGAAAAATTATAATGATTGGAAACCTAGTGAGGGCAGTCATGTGACTGTCAGAGTGGTCAGCCAATTGGCTGGGGACGGTGTGGAGTGTGCTGGGAGGAAGGGAGTTTTTTGGGCATTCTAACTGGAAGCTGGAAGGCACTCGAAGACGCTGTTGTGTATTCTCAGCTGATTCCTGAGCGGTAGTTTCAGGTTGTATAATTTCCTTTTCCCCATTTTATTTCCTTTCCCTTAATCCTACTGATCCTATTTGTGGTTTGTTTTCTTTTAAGTTCGTTCTTGTTAAATAAATCCTGCTCTGTTTTGAGGGAGGCTGCTAGTCTCCTTCCTTGTCCCAATATTGTGGCAAGCCGCTTAGCTAACACTCCCCAATTAAAAATTGGTCCCTACAAAACATTCATCCCTTAGCAAACCTAGAAGGCACCAAAAGTGTGAAAGCTGGAAGCTATTTGTCCATGACCAATGGGAGAAAGCAGGAGCAGCCTGAACTTGGAGAGCTACCTGATGGCCTACGAAGATATTTTTTTAAATCATAAAAGTATTTTATTATTTCCAGTCACATGTAAAGATAGTTTTCAATTTGTTTTCATAGGATTTTGAGTTCAAATTTTTCTCCCTCCTCTTCCCTTCCCCCTCCCCAAGACAGAAAGCTATCCAAAATAGGTTATCTATGTACAATCACATTAAACATATTTCTTCATTAGTCATGTTATGAAAGAAGAATCAGAACAAAAGGGAAAAACCTCAAAAAACAAAAACAAAAAAAGTAGAAACAGTATGGTTCAACCTGAATTCAGAACCCACAGTTCTTTTTTCTGGATGTGGAGAACATTTTCCACCATGAGTCCTTTGGAGTTGTCTTGGACCATTGTATTGCTGAGAAGAATTAAGTCTATCACAGTTGATCATCACACAATGTTTCTGTTACTGTGTATAAGGTTCTCTTGGTTCTGCTCACTTTACTCAGCATCAGTCTACTTAAGTATTTTCAGATTTTTCTGAAATCTGCCTGCTCACCATTTCTTACAGCACAATAGTATTCCATTACATTCATATACCACAACTGATGGGCATTTCCTCGATTTCCAATTCTTTGCCATCACAAAGAGAGATGCTATAAATATTTTTGTACATGTGGGTCCTTTTCCCTTTTCAATGATCTCTTTAGGATACAGATCTAGTAGTGGTATTACTGGGTCAAAAGGTGGCATATGAAGATCTTGTACACTGAGTAACTACTTAGCAGCACCTCCCATTTGTGTCAACTTAGACACATTTTCTGAGCAGCTAAGGGGCACAGTGGATGGAGCATGGGGCCTGGAGTCAGAAAAACCTGACTTTAAATCCAGCCTCAGACATTTACTAGCTGCGTGATCCTGGACAAGTCACTTAACCCCATTTGCCTTGGTTTCCTTATCTATAACATGATCTGGAGAAGGAAATCGCAAACCACTCCAATATCTTTCCCAAGAAAACACCAAAAAGGGGTTGCAAAGAATCAGAAATGATTGAAAATGACTGAACAACAAAGATACATAAGCAATCTCTCCCTCCTGAAATATATTATTTTGAATATATCTTGTATTTCCCCATCTGGGTACATGTTTTATCCCCCAGTAGAATCTTTGTCCTTGTCTCCCCCCGCCCCCATCTCCTAGCACCTTGAATGTGGAAGGCAATTTAATAAATGTCTGTTGAATTGAATTGATATATACCAAGTCTAACAAAGGTAGTGTGTGTGATAGGGGCTAAGGAGAAATGTGCACAAAGTTCTTCAGGTTGGGGAGAAGATTATGGAAGGCTTCATGGATTCCATAGCATGGACAGCTTAATTCATTCACAGGGCCTAACCAAGATTCAAAAAGTTAATTGGGTAGATGGAAGAAGTATCATCCTTGAGAAGGGTGATAACTTCCCACAATGGGTCCTCCAGAGAAGGATTTTTCATCCACAAGTCTGTCCTTCAAAGAAGAAATATTAGAAAAATTTCCTGGTTTTGTGAGGGGGATGTAAACACTATGTCAATGAATGGTGAAACATACAGGAGGAAGGAGTGTGTGATGTTTAAAATCTAACTGTTATGACTAAAAATCTAATGTGTGGTTACCTTAAACTAGAAGCTTATAGCACCAGTCTTTGGGCATTAAGCATTTATTAAAGTATATTAGAAGTTAGCAAAAGAGAGAGGAAGAACACGTGGAGTTCAGAAAGAAAAAGCCTAGTTACTCTGGCCCTTCTGCCACTATCGAGACCTCCAACTGAAAGAAGGATCCCCCATTCTCCTAGAGTGGAAGTTCCCCGCGGGACTGCAAGAGAGGCGGTCCCCACACACAGCTCCAAGCTAATTGGCTGGTAGCACTGATTGACATGTCTTACAGGCAGTTCTATGAATAGATGTGCTTTCTCCTCAGGGGGGCGTTGCCCTGATTCTCACAATGTCTTTCTCAGCAGGTGCGTGGCAACCTGATTCTCACAAGTGGGAGATTATATACTGCAATATATATTCACCAGAGAGAGAAAGATTCTCTCATTTCTGGAACTACCACGAACAAAAGAGAAAATACTGATTTATATTCTATAATTTCCAAAAAAGCAGGGAGGGACCATGGGAATGCAGACCAATAAACCTAGCCACAGTCAGGATCTAAAGCAGTTTATTGGGGAAGGGAAGAGAGCTGGAGTGAATTATTTCTGGGACCAGTTTCCGAAACTGGTCCTTTTGTTAAACCCACAAAGGTTTAATGAAATGCCTCTACTGAAGAACTAAGATTAAGGACTGGATTTGAAAGAAAACCTTGTCTGATGGGAAGAGATAGAAATAAGGGGTGCTACTGACATGAACCTAGAGGCTGGCCAAGAAGGAAGTATAGAAGTCTCTTTGGTCCTACATAACTGCTAGATTTTCTTTCTTTCTTTTTTTCTTTTTTTTGCGGGGCTATGGGGGTTAAGTGACTTGCCCAAGGTCACACAGCTAGTAATTGCCAAGTGTCTGAAGCAGGATTTTAACTCAGGTACTCCTGAATCCAGGGCCAGTGCTTTATCCACTGCGCCACACAGTTGCCCCTATAACTACTAGATTTTCATCAATGATCCTGTTACATACCTGTTGGTATGTCTCTGCCCTCAAAATATATTTCAGGTACTCTAAGCCCCCTCCCGCAAATACCCTAAATACCCTAACAGGAACTAGGCAGAGGCTGGGTGTAAAGGGGACGGAAAGGAAGTCCACCTGGAATACAAGATCCAGTACATTGTCATTTCTTCCCACAGTCTTCCAGGGACCCCCAGAAAGCTAATTCCCATGCAGCACTGCCAATTTCTCACAATCTAAGGTCCACAGGCTGTAAGGGGACAGATATGGCTGTGTTGTGGTGACAATGCCATTTCTGTATCGCCCATATTCTACACGCTGACCCCTAGCCTTTTGTCACACCCCACATCAAACCATTCTGGAGCATCTTGGCTCAGAACCCAATCTGAAAATGCTCCTGAACTGGCATTTCCTGTGGAAGCACTGTTCAATGGGGATGTGGCACACATCTAGACCACCCACAATGGTGTCATCTCCCATGTGGAAGAATCTTCTGGCAGACGGGAATTGGCTCAGGCTTGGACATTCTGCATTGGCCTACCAAGAAGTAGGCGTTGGGGAATATAGGAATCTAGGCTGGTGTTGCCGCCAACTCAGCCAGATAAGTCCTGAGGAGCGATGATCTGGGAGCTCTATCCCAGCAAGGCTTTAGACTTGAACATGGCAGGATTAATATTACATAGTAACCGAGTTCAACTGTGAACTTCATTTCCCTCTCCAAAGAGAGAGCTGGTGTGTGCATGTGGATTTTGACTTCAAAGTATTGAGTAGAATATTTGTATGTTTGTTTTTGCTATATCTTTGAAGTAACTATCCCATGGTATCTGAATATAGATTGAAGTATAATTTTTGTCTTAGTTCTAATATAGAAATGTTTTGCAGGAATGCACATGTATAACTTATATTGAATTGCTTGAGTTCTTAAGGACAGGTGGGGAGGGAGGGAAGAAGAGTATCTGGAACACAAAGTTTTTAAAAAATCTATGTGAAAATTTCTTTTTACATGTAACTTAGGGAAAATTCTAAATAAACAAAAATTTATTTAAAAAATAGTTAAGGGAGGGGCAGCTAGGTGGCGTAGTGGATAGAGCACCGGCCCTGGAGTCAGGAGTACCTGAGTTCAAATCCGGCCCCAGACACTTAACACTTACTAGCTGTGTGACCCTGGGCGAGTCACTTAACCCCAATTGCCTCACTAAAAAAAAAAAAAAAATTAGTTAAGGGGCAGCTAGGTGGCACAGTGGATAGAGCATCGGCCCTGGAGTCAGGAGGAACTGAGTTCAAATTTGCCCTCAGACACTTGACACATACTAGCTGTGTGACCCTGGGCAAGTCACTTAATCCCAATTGCCTCACCAAAAAAAAAAAAAGTTAATTGGTGTTCATTTTTGGTGTTAAGTATTTAAATGGAACTTGGATACTAGTCCTTGGACCCCTCATAACTGGGGAGAACCTAATCAGTGGGGACTAGAGAAGATGGAACAGAGGAAAGACTCTCACAGTATTGGAGAAGGGGAGGGAGTAAAATGTAACAGCAGATCTGGCCCTCAGAGTAGGGTCAGGGCAATCATGTTACCCTATCATGATTACCACAACAATGTATTCAATCAGACATTCCCAGGATGAAACATGCGGCAATCTGAAGAGACTCAGGGCACTCACAGGGGATCAGGGAAAGACTTACAGAAGAGGTGGTAGCTAAATTGAGTTTTATGGGGAAGATCAGGAATTTGAGAAGAAGAGCTGAAGAGGAAGTGCATGTCAGGCATGGGAGATGGTGTGAGAAATCCCAAGGAGGTGTAAGATAGAAATCAGTGTGGGGAACTGGGTAGTAGTTCAGTTTGGCTAGTATGCAGACTTGTGGTTATTCTTCATCTTTGTCCAACTCTGCGTGACACCATTTGGGATTTCCTTGGCAAAGACACTGTAGTGGCTGTCCCTTTCCTTCACCAACTCATTTTACACGTGAGGAAACTGAGACAACAAGGGTTAAGGGACTTGTCCAGGATCACACAGCTAGGAAGTCTCTGAGGTCTGATTGGAATTAGGGTCCTCCTGACTCCAGGCCTGGCTCTCTATCCACTGCATACCCTAGCTGTCCCACAATGCAGTGTACATTGGGATTGTGAAAAAAACCAAAACTTTAACTGCTATTAAGCTGGCCCAGGAGGCAGAAAGACCAAGTCTTGCCTCTGACACATACTGACTTTGTGATCCTGGACAAGTCATTTAGAGCCCTTGGGAATTCTTTCAAAATAAAACTTAAAGAGCACAATTAATCAATAAACACTTTTTCTTTTTTAATAGTGTTTTTCTAATTACAAGTAAAGATAATTTTTAAAAATAACAAACATTTGTATTTATAGTTTGGGGTTCCAATTTTCATTCCTCTTTCCCTCCCTCCCCTCCCCCTCCCTGAGGCTGCAAACAATCAGATATGGGTTATACATGTATTAACATCCATTTTTATAAAATTTTGACTTCCAAACTTTTTCCCTCTCTCATTGCACACTGTCTAAGAATACATGAGAAGCAATCAAATGTTAAGCCATCATTAAATGGAATGAAGGAGGAAAGCATGGAGGCACAGAGAATCAAACTGTAATTTATTAAATCTGAGGAGACAAAGGCAGAATACAAGGTCTTAAAACAGAAAGTGAGACTCAGTCTCCCATAAGAGCCTCACACCCTTTGGAAAAAATCGCGAATTCTGTCCCTTATTTTGTTTCCCAGATTTCTCAATCCTTCCTGAATCTTCTTGAAAACTCCAAATCTCTTGATCCTTTCAGGCTACAGAGGGAAGACAAACAGAGCTCCTTAGTTCAGGGCCTCTGGGGGTCAGGCTGCAGAGAGAAGAAAACCTGCCCACCCAGGGAATGTAGGGACTTAGAGGTTCATGAGACTCAGAACTTGGAGGCACCCAGCAATCATCTGGTGCAATGTCCCCATTAGAGAGGAGAATCTTAAACAGATCCTGACACAGCTGGCAGGTGACAGGCCCAGGACTCAACCCCAAATCTTCATTTCTTTGCAACTCCAAATTCCATACTCCAACTAGTACAGAAAGCTAATGCCTCAGGAGGTTCTTCATGTACATTTTAATTTGTATTTGTTTATTTATTTTTCTTTTCTTTTTTTGTGAGGCAGTTGGGGTTAAGTGACTTGCGCAGAGTCACATAGCTAGTAAGTGTTAAGTGTCTGGGGCCGGATTTGAACTCAGATCCTCCTGACTCCAGGGCTGGTGCTCTAGCCACTGTGCCACCTAGCTGCCCCTATGTACATTTTGAAAAAGATGAAAAACTCTTCCCAGGATGCTCTTCTCCTGTTTTGGTGCCCAGGAGATGGAGAGGAGAACAAGAAATCCTTACCCCACCCCTTAAAAGCTTCTGACCTTCCAGGTGCACCCTGGGACCTGGTCACATTGGCCATGCCCCTGACATGACCACACCTGACCTCACAGCCCCCTCTTCAGAGCAGCTGGCAAGGGGCACTGGCTGAGCCCCCAGCCCATCCCACCCTAGTTTCCCCAGCCCATGCCATCACTGGGGCCAGAGCTGAGCTCTTGGGGTTAGCAACATAGTTGGACTGAGTCAGAAGACCTATTTCAGGTCTGAAATTAGTTAGCTATCTGACCTTGGATAAGGCCACATCACTTCTCTGGCACTCAGTTTCCTTCTCTGTAAACTAGGGGAGGGGAATTGGGACTAGATCATTTCTAGGGCTCCTTCCATTTGAGAATCCTGTGACTAATTCTCTGGAGACACAAGTCCAAGCCCATCCTGTCCCATTAGCCTTCTCTACTTCCCCCTCTTCCTCTGGGATTCTGAGGCCAGAGACCTCTCTAACTCCAGGGCTAGGTTTGGGTGAGGTGGATGGGGGACAGGAATGCTCCCACCTTTTATCTCTATCCCCTCCTGGAACCTGGAAAAAGACAAGGGAAGCTAAGGTCTGAAAGAGGGCAGAATGATGAGAATGATCGCAAGCCCCTCTAGCTGCAGATCTGCCCCAGCAGCCTCCAAGAGAGAAGACACCATAGATCCCTAGTGGAGTCTGGAGGTTTGGGATCTTCCCACAGGTCCCCACTAAGGATCTATCACTTACCCCATCACAGGAAATGTCAACAGAGGGCTTGGGAGAATCCAGGGCAATGGTTCCAATGCATTCTTTCACCAGCTGTGAAGGGGGTTCAGGGACAGATCAGGACTGGCAGTCTGTAACTTCTATCCCTGGCATGCCAGGGGCACGGTAAGCTCAAGCTTTGTGCCAAGCCAGCCCCCTGGAAGGCTTTTTCTGCTTCTCATCTTGGGCAAATCACTTTCCTAGGGCAGCAGGGCAGCAGAGCTCAGCACCCTCCCCTCTCCAAGGTGGGACTGTCCCCAGAAGGAGACTCAGTCAGTCAGGCTCCCTCCCCAACCCAGGACACTCTCACCCCATTTTCCTTGAAGCCACAGTCATCTGGATTGCGATTTTCAGTATTGGAGCACACGGTCTCTCTTATGGTAAATGACACAGGTCGAGGAGCAACAGGATCATTGTTCTGGGGAGGAAGGCAGGACAGTCTTTTAGACCAAGGTCACATCTGAGCTCCTGTGGGGCCAGGAGCTCTTTAGTACTAGAAAGGACCCTAGACACCATCTAGCCTAACCCCATCAAATTCTAGATAAGCAAACTAAGAACTAGGAAAGTTAGGTGACTTGCCCAATGGCAGCAGTGTCAGAACAGGGGGCATCAAGAACAATCACTCATCCAACCAGCGTCCACTGAATGTTCTCTGGGTTCCCCCCTGTGCTCAGCTTCCACATTCCCTGTCCTCAGGGGACATCTCAGTTTGGTTGGGAGACAAACACTGTCACAAAGAAAAGCTTAAAGCAATTGCAATTTTAAACTTCCTCAGGGCCACACGAGATTTACCGTGGTGACAAGAATCCTGCATTTGGAGTGTGAAGACCTGGATTTTCTTTGTATTCTGACTGCTTAGCATGGTTCCTGAGACATAGCAAGGGATTCAATCAAACAGGAAACATTTTAAAGGACCTACTATGTGCCAGGCACTGTGCTAAGTACTGGTGATCCAAAAAGAGGCAAAAGACAGTCTGCCCTCGAAACAGAAAAACATTATACACAGTATCATCAACATTATGTGTTGGTCAACTGTGGTAGACTAGATTCTTCTCACCAATCCAATGGTATAAGAAAGTTCCAGGGGGCTTGTGATGGAAGGGGCTCTCCAAATCCAGAAAAGAAAAAAAAAAGGAACTGTGGAATATGGATGCGGATTGGACCATACTATTTCTTTTGGTTTTGGTGCTGTTGTTTTTCTTTTTTGAGGTTTTTCCTTTTTGCTCTGATTCCTCTCTTATAACATGACTAATGCAGAAATATGTTTAATATTATTGTAAATATATAACCTATATCAGATTACCTGCTGTCTAAGGGAGGTACGGAGGGAGGGGAGGGAGGGAGAAAAATTTGAAATTTGAAATCTTATATGAACAAATGTTGAAAACTATCTCTACATGTAACTGGAAAATAATAAAATATTTTATTAAAAAAAAAGACAGTCTGCCCTCAAGGAACTTACAATCTAATGGGAGGGAGACAACATGCAAACAAACATATGCAAAGCAAGCTTTGTGCAGGATAAATAGGAAATCATTAAAAGAGAGAAAGCACTGGATTGAGAAATACTTTTTCATTCTTTCCTTCCTTCCTTCCTTCCTTCCTTCCTTCCTTCCTTCCTTCCTTCCTTCCTTCCTTCCTTCCTTCCTTCCTTCCTTCCTTCCTTCCTTCCTTCATTCATTCTCAGATCTCTTCCTTACTGCTATGGACCCTTTATTTCCCTAGACCACATTTTCCTACTTTGTGAAATGAGAGGGTTAAACTCAATGACATCTAAGGTCCCTTCCAATTTGACAGCCTGTGATCCTTTGCAGTGCTGCTGTCTGGTATGTGGAGAGAGAGACAGATTCCTGTGGGCTGGGGTCCCTGAGGGGGAGCTTGGGCTTTCCTCTGAGATAGGAGCAGGATTGGAAAGTCAGGGAGAAAGGGAAAGGAACTCAAGGCAGGGCAGTTTTCTCACAAGGATAGTGTGAGATAGAGAGGGCATAGATTGATATCCCCATTTTACAGATGAGAAAACTGAGACTCAGAGAGAAGATACCTTGCTTACAGTCAGTAAGCAGTGTCAGAGCTGGAACAAGAACTCAAGTCTCCTGACTCCAAACATAATTAGTTAATTGCTAATAGTAATAATAGCCCACATTTATGTAGTGCTACTGCACACCAGGCACTGTCCTAAGGGAATTAGAATCTTCTCTCATTTGATCCTCACAGCAACTCTAAGAGGTAGGTGCTATGGGTATCCCCTCTTCACTGTTGAGGAACCTGAGCTTAAATGACTTGCCCAGTCACACAGCTAGTAAGTGTCTCAGAGTGGATTTGAACTCAGGTCTCCTTGACTTTAAGGCCAGTGCTCTATCCATTTTGCCCCCTAGCTGCCCCCTCTCCTTCCACTATATCACAGTGTCTCCCAGTGAGGAGACCAAGATTTTCTGGAGTGGAGGGTTCATATTAGGGAACCTTGGCAGGTGGAAGGCTCCCCATCCTCCCCAGTGTTACTCACATCCCCAGGCTTCAGATTCAGGATTGAGAGACGAAAGAGGTTTTCTGATCCTGAATTGCTGTTGTATTCCTTGATGAATCCATTCACCAAATCCTCATATCTTGGGTCCTGGGCACAGGCAAGTGGAGTCATCAGGCTGAGCAGTCCCAGCACCAGTAGAGGTACCTTCATGGTCCAGCCCCTCTGCATCCTCATCCTCTTGGCCTTCAATGATGTGGGCAGAAGGGAGCCATCTTTTATTCACTGGCTCCTCCCTAGCCTTACACAAGGACAATGGATACCTCCAGCCATTGGGTACCAACACTTCCCTGAGGTCTGTGGTTTCCCCCATTCTTTTGTCATTGGGCACCTGTTCTCCCCAGGGCTGGGGGTCCCCTCCTTCAATTTCCTCATGAAGCCCTGGAGCTAAGCAAAAGAAAGTGTTGGGAGAAGAGGGGAAGTATGGGGGAAAGGTAGAGGAAGAGGGCAGGAAGACTAGGCAGGTAAAGGGATGTGAAGAAACACATTATTTCCCCATCTCTCTCTGCCTTACAAAGTCCTGGAGGCCCTACAGACTGGTGGATGGTCCAATCAGCTGCAAGTTGGGTTGCCTTTCCAGTTACTCAAGGAACTTTGCAATAGAGTTAAGGTTGCTTAAACTTCCCCTGCCCAAAATGCTAGGGCCTCAATTCTCCAAAAGCAGAGGATCCAAGGGTCAAGCAGAGATTTCTGGTTCCCTATGTCATTCCTGATTCCCCCTAGTAGAGCCTTCTCACCTATGCCCCAGCCTCCGTCCCATTCAACTCAACAAATCTACATGCTGACACATCAGCCCTAGAAGCTGTCTATGCAACAGCACATCACAGGCCAGACAATAGGCTTTCTTCAGCCACAAGAGGTGAACTCTAAGCAGAATAGTGAAGGAGGATAAGGATTCTGAGAGGAAGCCCTAGAGAGAGAGCATCGCTGGCCTGGGGGATTCCTGGCCTGGGTAGGTCCAAGGAGCTGGAAGATGGAATTCAGTCTGAGGAACAGGCCAGGCTTGGCATAGCAGGGTGAAGACAGACAGTCAGCACTTCAGTTACTAACAGTTGGGTGGTGGGCAGGCCAGTGGAGGGGAAGAATCAGGAGAGCCCTGATGCAGGATGCAGGAACTGACAGGGAACAAGGTCTCTGACATTCCAAATATGGCAGACCACCTCTGCAAAGGCACAGTGTTCAGAGATGATCTGTCACAGAGAGAAAACGGCAAGGAATCCAGTCTAGCAGAAATGGAGACTAGGGGAAGGGCAGTTAAATTAAGTCAGGTCAGATCCAGACTGGGAAAGGCTTTCAGTGTCAAATGGGAGTGTTTGTGTTTCATCCTAGAGGCAATAGCATAGTCAGATGTTCTTGGGAATATCACTTTGGCAGCTCTGTGGAGTATAGATTGGAGAAGGGAGACACTGAAGAGAGGAATGCCAATTAGGAGGCTGTTGAAGACTGGCAAAGACGTCAAAAGTCGGGATGGGGGAGCAGCTTTTCTGCAGCTATGGAAGACGGTTTGTTCAAATGCATAGAGGCAGTATTTGGTGCATGTTGGTTCAGTATTGGTATTGCGCCATTGCCTATGATTTCTTTTATTTCACAGAGTTGTGGTAAGGACCAAATGAGATCATGTATGCCTTGCACAATGTAAGTAATAAGAAATCAGAAAAGGGTTATAGAAATGTGAAAAATATAGTTCCCCTGTTTATCTCTTTTAATTAAATCTATTTTAGCCATTACTTTTTCTAAGATCATCATTGCTCCCCCTGCAGGAGAGGGCAGGAAGGGATGGAGGAACAGTGAGTTGTCCAGTTTCTCTGAAGAGTATGTCTCTTCCCAAAGAACTCCCCTCCACCCACTCACTCTGCTTTGTAACAAAAAAGTACAAGCAAGCAAAATAAATAAAAAATGTCTGCGTCTAAAAATGTATGGCTCATTCTGCCTCAAAGGCTCAACAACTCTCAGTCAAGAGAGGGAGGGAATGAGCATTTATTAAGCACCCACTATATATCAGGATAGTTAAATAAAGCTAAGGCAACTGCTGGAGATCAAAGGCCTAGGGGAAAGAGTCCTTCTGTTTAACATTTTTAGTAGCAATAAAGAACCAGAATGTAGGCTGGTGTCTATTGATTGGGGGAATCAATAGGCTACTTATTGAATAAACTGTGATATGATTTAGTGGAATATTTTTGTCTTGTTAGAAATGACAAATGTGGAAATTCAGAGAAATTTGGAGAAACATAAAAAAGTGAAGTCACCTTAACCAGCGGAACCATTCCCAAGACAACTGCAATAATGAAAAAATAACAACATTGAAAAACTTCATACATCTGATCAATATGGCGACTTCTTATAACTGTACAGGACTTGATGGTGAACTATGACTACACTCTTTTTTTGGTGACTTGCCCAGGGTCACACCGCTAGTAAGTGTCAAGTGTCTGAGGCCAGATTTGAACTCAGGTGCTCCTAAATCCAGAGCCAGTGACTTATCCACTATGCCACCTAGCTGTCCCCAATGATGACTATACTCTTGAAGCAGATATGTGGTACAAAGGATAGAGTGCTGAGCCTGAAGTCAGAATAGACCTCAGTTCAAATCTGACCTCAGACATTTACTAGACTGGTGGCTCTGGGGCAAGTCACTTAATCTCTGTTTGCCTCAATATCCTGAAACTGAAAAATGAGGGTAATAATAGTGCCTTAGTGTTGTGTGAGTATCAAATGAGGTAACATTTATAAAGTACCTGACACCTAGTAGATGCTTACTAAACACTTATTCCCTTTCCCTCTTGGCTGAGAGCTGTTGGATAAATGGGGAAGGATGAGGAATACATTTTTATAGACACAGCCAATTGATTGATTTATTTTTCTTTATTGTACCTTTTCATTAGGGGCAGCTAGGTGGCGCAGTGGATAGAGCACTGGCCCTGAAGTAAAAAAGAACTGAGTTCAAATCTTACCTCAGACAATTACTAGCTGTGTGACCCTGGAGAAGTCACTTAACCCCAATTGCCTTAAATATCTGTGGCCATCTCTAGTCATCCTGATATGTATTTTGCCACTGGACCCAGAGGGCTCTGGAGGAGAGAGTGAGGTTGGTGACCTTGCACAGCCCAGCCTCACTTAATCCAATTCAGTGCCAGTCATGACATCACCTTCATGTCATGGTCCTCTTCAAGTAGGAAAGAAAAACAACAACCATTTTTGTTATAAATGAGTGCGTGGGGGGGCGTGTCTTTGGGAAGTGAAAGTAATTTTTTTGAAGTGTCAATAAAATCTTCTGAAAGACAGAATGATGTAAAGAAACCCTGTTTACTGTTTGTTGTCAGATCATAACAATCACTTCTTGATTCCTCTTCCTTTTATCTCCCCTTTCTATCTTTCCACCCTTTGCTCCAGTTTCTTTTAGCCTCAGTTCTAGGGTTAAGGGGAGTAGCTCATAGGATCATACATTTAGACCTAGAAGGGACCTTAGAGGACATTGAACCTAACCTTTTCCTCTTACAGATAAGGAAACTGAGGCAAGGGGGTGTTAAGTGACTCATGATCCAGCTAATAAGTACACAAGGCAGAATTCTGACTTCAGCTCTTTTTGATTCCAAGTGCAGAGTTCTTTGTAAAACAATGCAATATCCTAACCCCATCCTCATTCACCTTGGCCTTGATTCCCATTAGAGGTATCAACACTTCCTTGGCTCAGAGGACTAAGAGCTCAGGCAGCTGACATCACTTCTCAGCCACCTGAGTAAATATAGGGATGGTTTCAGCTTGGCTCTTTGCTTTGGCTGTTGGACCTTGATGGGCAATTCAGAGACAAGGCTGTTAGAATGACTTAATGGTATTGAATTTCATTCTGGTATGAAACCTTAAGTTACCAGGACACCACTCTGAGTCAGGCCTAACACAAAACACAAAACAAAAAATGCAAAACTTAAAGAAGGTGTGTGCTCAAGTCAACCCATATAAGAAGAATGATGAATGAGAATGAAGGATCCTCCTGGAAATTGAGGGTAATGGCCAAAATTTTTTTATATTTCCTATGTTGAAATTAAATTATTTAAATGTAATAGTCACTAAGCAAGTTTACATGATTTTATTGGTGTTCAATGTTGTTTTCAATAAAAAAGCCATCTTTTTTTTTTTACTTGTTGACAATTCTTTCTTGAACAACACAAAGAGGTACAATGGTATATAGGAAAGGGCATCAGTTGTGAAGTCCAAAAACCAGAGTGAGCATCCTGGCTCTGACACCTGCCTCAGTATCCATATCTGCAAAATGGGAGATAGCAATATTTAGACTCTCTATAATCACAGGGTTGTATTGAACAAAATGCTTCACAACACTTAGTGGGATACAAAAATGTCACCTGTTATTCCCCAAAAGAGAAAAAGAACTATCTGGACAAAAATACTTATAGCAGCTCTTTTTGTGGTGGCTAAGAATTGGAAATGAAAGGAATGCCCATCAATTAGAGAATGGCTAAACAAACTGTGGTATATGATGGTGATGGAATATTATTGTGGTATAAAAAATGACAGGCAGGATGACTTCAGAAAGGCCTGGAAGGACTTGTATGAACTGATGTACATAGAACCAAGAGAACATTGTGCACAGAGACAGCAATATTGTTTGATGAAGAACTGTGAATGACTTGACTATTCTCAATAATACAATGATCCAAGACAATCCCAAAGGACTATTGATGAAAGATACTATCCACCTCCAAAGAAAGAACTGATATTGATGGAACAGATTGAAGCATACTTTTTTTCACTTTCTTTCATTTTTTTTCCTTTTAATCACGTTTTCTTGTACAAAATGACAAATATGGTAATATTTTACATAATCATACATGTATATTGCTTGCTCCCTCAGGGAGGGGGAGGGCAGGGAGGGCAGGGAGGATAAAATTTGGAACCCAAAACTATAAATAAAAATGTTTTTTTAAAAATGTCTCCTGTTTGTAAGAGTTTCTATTAGGAGGGACTTGCTTGGCCTGCTCTCCTAATAGGAACAGGCTGGATTTTGCTTTGGTTCAAAGTCATAGGTAGCTATCGTGGTAACCATAAGCAGAGGATAGAAGAGATTCATTGCAGTGCTACTTCTGGCATCCTTTTCTATCCCATGGTGTCCTCACTCCTCCCTAAAGCCACCCTGTTTCCTTCTGGAGATGGGCAGCCTTATCTCTCTCCAGGGCTGGGGGGTGGTGGTGGGCAAAGGCCTAGGAGACTCTAAGCAAGCAACTCCTGTTTTTGCTGCTTAGTGAGGCTTCTCTCTTGGGCTTTCACCTTAGGAGGATTAAAATCCAGTCTTCCCAACTTTTTCCTAGTTAGTCGTCTATCTCCTACCTCACAGTGCCTCTCAAAGCTGGTTATATGCCCTCCAAATTATAGGTAAGAAATATGAAGAACTGAGCAGTGATGGTGGAGCCTGAGGTCACAGTTAGAGGTAGGGCCTTCCCTAAGGTTTTCAGACCTGAATACCAAGGCTTGTTTTGGCGTACCTGTGTAAAGCCAGGTAGATGGAGAGGCCACTATAGGTTGGAGCAGCCAGTGAAGACAGAGGAAAATGAAGGCCTTCCAGTGAGGAAGACAAGTGTTTGAGAGGCATGAATGCACAAGGCTCATTCAGGGGACAGTGGAGAGACCAGCAAGGCCAGAGCAGAGAAGGGATCAAGCAGCCTCCTGGCTTCCTTCAAATCTCACCTGTCATCCCCACCTTCAGCATGAAGCCTTCCCTCTGATACAATCCTTAATTTATCCTGCATGTATCTTATTTTACATAGCTAGCATTTTATCTCCCCCATTGGCCTATGAGCTCCTTGAGACCAGGGACTGGTTTCTGCTTTTCTTTGTATCTTCATTGCTTAATATGATCCCTAGCTCATAGTAAACACTTTAGAAAAACTTATTTTATTTTCAATTCATATAAGATGAAAAGCATTTCCATAATACAGTACAATAAAAAATATGATTGCTCTTGAAACTGCAAATCAATCATGGCCAACTGGCTATTCCCTCCAAATATATAACAAAATGATCATATCTATTTCTTTCCTTTTTTTTGTCCCTCCCCCATCCCTCCCCTCAAGATGGCTACCACTGGACACAAACATATATATATATATACACACATATGTATGTATATATGTACATATATATACATATATATTGACACATATATAAAATTATCCTCTACATAATTCCATTTATCAGTTCTTTCTCTGGATGCACAGAGTATCTATCTTTATATGTCCTTTATTTATAATTTGAATTATAGTAGTCAAAATGACTTAGTGGCTCAAAGTCGTTATTAAAACAATATTGCTGTTACCATATACAATGTTCTTTTGCTTCTGTTCACTTTGCTCTTCATTATTTTGTACATGTCTTTCCATGCCTTTCTTTCTTTCTTTTTTTGTTTTTGGATTGTTGTTGTTGTTGTTTTGTTTTTTTGGAGGAGGGTAATGAGGGTTAAGTGACTTGCCCAGGGTCACGCAGCTACTAAGTGTCAAGTGTCTGAGGTTGGATTTGAACTCAAGTCCTCCTGAATCCAGGGCCGGTGATTTATCCACTGCACTACCTAGCTGCCCCTCCATGCCTTTCTAAGATCAATGAGTTCATCATTTCTTATAGCACAGTAATATTCCATCACAACCCATTCAGCCATTCCCCAATTGATAAGGATCCCTGCAATTTCAAGTTTTTTCTGCCATCCCAAAGAGCTACTATAAACATCCTATTCACATTCAAAGTTATAATTACTACTTGTGCATTTCCCTCCATCTTATTTTTATTCACTATTTTCCTTTTTAGCCTCTTTTTACTCTATCCCTGTTATCTTTATGTTCTCTCCCTACCCTCCCAACTCCCACTTCACCCACCCCTCCAAGAGTTCCCCTAATCTCTCCCCTATCCCTCAATCTCAATCTACACGTCCCTCCAAAAGTCCTCCCATTCCCTCCCCCACCCTCCCAAATCCCAACCCACACACTCCACTAAAAGTCCCTCCCTCACCCTGTCCACCAGTTTCCTCAGCTCTCTACACATTCAATAGACTTCTACACCCTTTCAACAGAGACGAGAGCAAGGTTCCAACATTACCAACCCTCCACCCCCACTTGCTTCCTCTGTATTCATTCATCCTTTCAGGCTTCATTTTTTTTCACTGTTTTAATGTGAATTTTATTTATTATTTTTAACCATAAAAGTATTTTATTATTTTCTAGTTACATGAAGAGATAGTTTTCAACATTTGTTTTTATAAGATTTCTAGTTCCAATTTTTTTTCTCCATTTCTTCCCTCCCTCCTCCCCAAGACAGCAAAGCAATCCGACATAGGTTATATAGGTACAATCACATTAAACATGTTTTTGCATTAGTCATGTTGTGAAAGATGAATCAGAACACAAAGGGAAAACCTCAAAAAAACAAAAAACAAAAACAAAAAAAACCGTAGAAACAGTATGGTTCAGTCTGTATCTAGATTCCACAGTTCTTTTTTCTGGATTTGGAGAGGATTTTCCATCTTGGAATTATCTTGGATCATTACATTGCTGAGAAGAGTTAAGTCTATCACAGCTGATCATCACACAATGTTATTGATGCTGTGTACAATGTTCTGCTGGTTCTGCTCATGTCACTCAGCATCAGTTCATGTAAGTCTTTCCAGGTTTTTCTGAAATCTGCCTGCTCACTGTTTCTCACACCACAATAGTATTTCATACATATACCACAACTTGTTTAGTCAGGATCCATTTTTATAATATAATTGTTCCCTTTTCCTACCCAAATTTTGTTTTTTACAATCACCCCATCATACGCAGCTCAGCCCCAACTTTTCTTTCAAACTACCTTAGTAGTAATGATGACAGTTTTAAGAACACTGATAACATTTTTCATATAAGTTTTCATATAAGTAAACAGTTTGACCTTAATGAGTACCTTATAATTAGTCTTTAATACTTTCATATATTTCTTCTGGATCTTTTATATCAAATTTTCCAATGAGTTCTGAATTTCTGGTTACAATTACCTGAAAATCTTTCAGTTTGTCAGATGACCATTTTTTAAAAATTCAGGGTTATACTTAACTTTTCTGGGTAAGTTATTTTTGTGGGGCAATGAGGGCTAAGTGAGTTTCCATGGGTCACACAGCTAGTAAGTGTCAAGTGTCTGAGGCTGGATTTGAACTCAGGTCCTCCTGAATCCAGGGCCGGTGCTTTATCCACTGCACCACCTAGCTGCCCCAGGGTAAGTTATTTTGGATGCAACCCCAGCTCTTTTGCTCTTTGAAATATCATGTTTCAAAACCTATGGTCTTTTAGAGTGGAAGCTTCTAGGTCTTATGAAATCCTGACTGTATTTCCATAGTATTTAAATAAGTTTTTCTTGTTGCTTGCAATATTTTCTCCTTAGCCTAGGAGTTTTGAAACTTGACTATGACATTGCTATAAGTTTTCCTTTGGGGATTTCTTTGAGGTGGTGAATGGTATATTTTTTTATTTCTATTTCAAGCTCTTGTCCTAGAACTTCAGGGCAATTTTCCTTAAGAATTTCTTATAGTATCATATCCAGATTCCTTTTTTAAAATCATAACTTTCAGGTAGTATGATAATTCTTGTATTGTCTTTCCTTGATCTGTTCTCCAGATCAGTTGTTTTTCAAATGAGATGGTTCAGGTTCTCTTTTTTTTTCTAGTTTTATTATTTTTGGTGTCTTATAACATCATTCAATTCTTCTTGCTCAATTCTAGTTTTCAAGGAGTTATTTTCTTCTTAAGATATTGGACTTCTTTTTCCAGTTGCTTAACTTTCTTTTCATAATCTTCTTGGACTGCTTTTATATTTTTCCCTCTCTTATTTGATTTTTAAATTCCTTTTTAGGTTCTTCCAAGAATTCTTTCTGGGCTTGTGACCCTTTGATACTACCCTTTGTGGGTAGAAGTGGCTTTTAAAAAAAACAACTTCATTCTCTTCCTGTGAATATGAACCCACATTTTCATTTACACCAAAGTAGCTATCTATGGTCAGGTTCTTTCTCCTTTGCTTGCTCATTTTAATTTTGTTTTATTTAATTTTTAGCAGCTTGTTATGATTATTAATATTATTCATAGTCCAGAGGTGATTCTGTAAAGATCAAGGAGTCGGTCAGAAATTTCCAGGCTGTCCAGATTTCCTCCACAGAGAGAAAATCACCAGGAAATGAACACAGAGCAGCAAAAATAAAGGGGTAGAGCAGTCATGCTCCTAAGGCAACTTGAGAGGACCTCAGGAAAGATAGAACCTCCAGAGGCTGAGGTTTGGCCTAAGTGAAGTGTAGACACCTGAAGATTGACTCTACTGAATCATCAAATTGCAGGCTCTAGAGCAACTTGGTGGGGAAGCTGACTAGGTCTCAAGAAATTTCACCTCAGGAACTTTCACTTCACAAACTTTCATCTAAGGAACAGAAGATTGAGTGGGAGAAGATCAAAAATAGCTCCCACCTCCAGGCTCTGGAAGTGAGGCCTGGTGGTAGGGACCAGAAGTGATCCAGGGCTATGACTGTGGACAGGGAGGAACTCCCATGCCCTGTTAGTGCTCCACCCCACAGAGCAAGAGCATTTTGGGGGCAGTGTGACTGGGGCCCAAACCTATGGCTTGGAGGAAGATAGGAATCCCAGACAAAATTCAAAAAGCAACACTAAGGAGGACCTATGACTTAGGGCAACATTAGCCACAAGTCAGCCTTAAAATATGATTAATGATAAGCTGCTAAAAATAACAGTAAATACTTAATAAAGGCTTGTTGACTATCACTATGACTAGTGGGAAGAACACTGAGACAGAAGGCCTAGGGTCATGTCTTGGCTCTCTCTGAGGAGATTAAGTGAGATGATGTATTAAAAAACAACAGCAACAACAACCCTTCAGAACCCTACTATATAAGTTAGATGAATTATTATTCTGGATAGAAAGGTAGAATGTTGCCACATTGTTCAGGCTTTAAATGTCAAGATAATAACACGACTTAACATTTTTTTACTTTTTTTTGCAGGGCAATGAGGGTTAAGTGACTTGCCCAGGGTCACACAGCTAGTAAGTGTCAAGTGTCCAAGGCTGGATTTGAACTCAGGTACTCCTGAATTCAGGGCCAGTGCTTTATCCACTGCTCCACCTAGCTGCCCCCACGACTTAACATTTATATAGTATTTTAAGGCTTTGGGGCAGCTAGAACAAGTACTCTTATTGTCCTTTTGCATATTAATTGAATGAATGAATGAATGAATGAATGAATGAAAGTAGGAGAGATCTGCATTAGAGGAAGAAATATATGGATTAAATGATGGCTGCACCCAAGTACCAAAATAAATCAAATGTGGGAGCTGAACAAGAAGATTGATTTCTATGGTCCCTCACAAGTCTATGATTCTGCATCCATGGTTCTCCAGCCTTGAGGAACTCGGTTTGTATCCCTGGTTGTGGAAAAAGAAAGAAGTAAGCAGTTATGCAAACTCATTTCAAGATCTCTGCCCATTTCACCAGTGGCCTATTGGTCAAGTCAAAATCCTGTTACTTGAGGCAATTGCAAGGGCATTTGAGGTGTTGGGAGGGTGGCTAAAGCCTTTCATAGAGCTTACCAATTTTAGTGGCAATGGAAATCTGGAACAAAAAAGCAACATATTATTATGCCATCCTTGATACTATCTACCCCTCTTTCTTTACCTTGCTCAATGGCCTATTCTACTAGAACCAGGTCCTTGTGGCATGCTATCAAGGCTTATTTCTTTTTTTCTTTTTCTTTTTTTTGGGAGGGTGGGGTGGGGTAATGAGGGTTAAGTGACTTGCCCAGGGTCACACAGCTAGTAAGTGTTAAGTGTCTGAGGCCGGATTTGAACTCAGGTACTCCTGACTCCAGGGCTGGTGCTCTATCTGCTGTGCCACCTAGCTGCCCCTCAAGGCTTATTTCTAAAGAGCATCTTGGCCTCCAGACTTTCCCTCATCCATCCTGCTACCCCAAACATGCTAGATTTGTGAATTGGGAAAATTCACAAAAGGTTCACTAGGCTGTTTTCTCCTCTTGCATTACCTACCTCACAGGATTCAATTGAATCCACTTCAGTTCATCTTATTCAGAAGATGGTGCTAGAATATGGTATCTGGATTTGGGAATAACAGCTGAAAATATAGGAATAACAAGCTTCTAATCAAGAACGGAGTGCATCTAACCAAGACTGGCAAGAATATGCCTGTGTAATCCCCACCTCCCTTACATCTCACTTTTTGCAGAGGTGAAGGACAGTGACTATGACATGCTGCATATAATATCCTATTTTTTTCAATAAGTGGATTCGTTTTGCTGAACTTGTATTCCTTTTTCCTTTTGGCTATAAGAATTGGCTCTCTGGAATGGAGAAAACAGAGGAATAACTTGTGAAATGTAGACGATTGAAAAATAAAATATATCAAAATTTTATTTGAAAACTAATAAAAGCTATATTCCATAGGGAAAGAAGAGAAGTGAGAGAATATATGTCTCTGGATTCTTGTAAATTTAATCAAATTATGAAGCAAGCATAACCAAACCTGAAGCTATACTATAAAGTGGTAGTCATCAAAACTATTTGGTACCTGCTAAGAAATAGAGTGGTCCATCAATGAAATAAGTTTGGCACGAGAGACACAGTAGTAAATGACTATAGTAATCTACTGTTTGATAAACTCAAAGACTCCAGCTGCTGGGATAGGAACTCAGTATTTGACAAAAATTGCTGGGAAAACTGGAAGATAGTATGACAGAAATGAGGCATAGACCAACATCTTACACCATATACTAAAATAAGGTCAAAATGGGCACATGATTTAGACATAAAGGGTGATACCTTAGGAAAATTAGGAGAGGAAGGAATAGTTTACCTCTCAGATCTATGGAGAGGAGAACAATTTATGAACAAAAAAGAGAGAGAATATCATGAAATGCAAAATGGATGATTTTGAGTACATTAAATTAAAAAGATTTTGTACAAACAGAAGCAATGCAGCTAAGATTAGAAGGAAAGCAGAAAGCTGGGAAACAATTTTTGTTTTGTTTGTTTTTGTTTTTGTTTTTTTACAGTGAGGCAGTTGGGGTTAAGTGACTTGCCCAGGGTCACACAGCTAGTAAGTGTTAAGTGTCTGAGGCCGGATTTGAACTAAGGTACTCCTGACTCCAGGGCCGGTGCTCTATCCACTGTGCCACCTAGCCGCCCCTGGGAAACAATTTTTATAGCCTACAGGTTGACGCTGCCTGAATCTATATGAAGAAAAATTACAAAGTTTGATTTTGACATCTCAGGTAGCTGGAGACTTATGTTGCCCTGACCCTATCATGTGTCATTCCATCTTGGCCTCTCCTCCCTGGACATTACCTCCCATACCCCCTAGTGACATTATGGTCCTCAACCTTTTCTATAAAATGAGGGAGTTGGACTAAATGGTCTCTCTTGTCCCATCTATAAAATATAATTTACTTAAAGTTAACCTTGGGAGGAGAAACCGAACATGATTTTTAAAACATTATCTGCTTGGGGCAGCTAGGTGGCGCAGTGGATAGAGCACTGGCCCTGGAATCAGGAGTACCTGAGTTCAAATCCGGCCTCAGACACTTAACATACACTTACTAGCTGTGTGACCCTGGGCAAGTCACTTAACCCCAATTGCCTCACTAAAAAAAAAAAAATTAAAAAAAACCCATTATCTGCTACATTTGTTTGTAGTCAATACATGGATTCATATTCTGATTCAGCCACTCTATGAACTTGGACAAATCACTTCATTTTCTAGGTCTCAGTTTCCTTTTCTGTAAAAAGTAGTCAGACTAATTGCTTTCTTTTTTTCCATATAAATATTTTATTATTTTCCAAATACATTTAGAGATAGTTTTCAACATTTGTTTTTATAAGATTTCTAGTTTCAAATTTTTCTCCCTCCCTTCTCTCCCTCCCACCTCCCCAAGTCAGCAAGTAATCTGATATAGGTTATATATGTACAATCACATTAAGCATATTTCTTCAAGACTATTGCTTTCTGGGGCAACTAGGTGGCACAGTGGATAAAACACCAGCCCTGGATTCAGGAGTACCTGAATTCAAATCCGGCCTCAGACACTTGACACTTACTAGCTGTGTGGCCCTAGGCAAGTCTTTTAACCCCCATTGCCCCACCAAAAAAAAAAAAAAAAAGACTATTGCTTTCTAAGGTCCCATATAATCATTGATTGATTTCTTTTTTTTTTTTTTCCTCCTGACTCCAGGGTCGGTGCTCTATCCATTGCGCCACCTAGCTGCCCCTAGGTCCCATATAATTATAAATCCTATGACTTTAAAGTCCATTCCAAACTTCCCTACCCTTGGAGCCTTGTAAAAGGAATAGATTGCCTTATAAACCAATTCATTAAAGATGTTCATAGTTCAGAATTGCTTTGTGTCTGTCCCTCATTTCTACATGTTAATAGAGGCCTGCAACTCCTAAACCCCAAAGTATGATAAAAGTGGGAATTTCAGGCCCTGGGATATCTGGGTAAAGGAAGATACTAAGGGGAAGGGAGGCAGCAGACATTTCTTTGCTGCCTGCTACTTATATGACCGGTCCTGGATGTCAACTGGCAAAAATGTGAAGTGTTTCTTTGGCCAACATTCTGTATCATATTTTGGTCTAGAGAAGAGAATGGGTCCAACTCATGGACAATGGGATCAGAGGATGTAGCGTTTGAGCATTCCTCAGAAGCCATTTTGTCCAATCTTCTCATTGTGCCAGAGAAGAAAACCAGAGAGATTTTGACTTGTCTAAGGTAACACACTCAATTCAGAAAATCATTTCCTCTTGCTCAAGAGTCCTTGGGCTTTCCCAACTAGAAAATGTCCAAACTAGAATTCAAACCCAAATCCCCTGGCTCCCAGATGACCTTTCTTCCAGACTGTTTTCTCTTCCCTGATGTTCTGCTGTGAATTCCCTGTGTAACCTTGACTTAGATGACATCTGAAGTCTATTCTGGTATGAAGTCTTACAAAATATATGGTTCTCATTGTAAATGTGAGTCCCTAAGTTCCTTCTCCCAGGACTACCTACATTCTTGCCAGAACCCTCATTTTGTCAGCAAGAAAATGGAGAAGGCAGAGGTGAGTTTCTAGTTCCTTTTTTCCTCTGAAATCGCACCTGATGGCTGCCTATTCAATTTATGCATAAAGCCCTATTTTCCAAACCTTCAGAAGCAATGTTTTGTGATGGGGGTTGGGGGGGGGGCAGAGAATAATAATGTTTAGTGTTAGAGGAACTGAGTTTAAATCTTATTTCTGCTACTTTGCTAGCTATGCGCCTCCAGGCAAGTCATTTAGTATCCTTGGGCCTCCATTTTCTTATTTATAGATGAGACAATTAGACAAATTATTTCTATGACCCCCTCAGCTCTAAATCCAATGGTCAGGGCTTCATTTAAGCTTGAAATCTTTTGTATTCATTTAGAGAGGCAGGGTATTGTAATGGAAAGAGTACTTGACCAAGAGTAAGGAGATGTGGATTAAAAATCCTAGCTCTAATACTTTTAAGCTGTTTGACCATAGGCAAATCATTTAACATCCCCTGTGCCTCAGTTTTCTCATTTGTAAAGTAGATCTAATGGTAACTGCACTGCCTATTGAGAAAGAATAGAGCGATACATTATGGATGAGCCTCTTCCTACAAAAGGGAGAAGCTAAATTTATCTTTGAAAGAGTTTCTTGTGTTCCAAGGAATGATGATATGAATCCACAGTTGCCATAAGGTGAAAATCCACCTATTCATAGCCTTATTCTCCCCCAAGAATCAGAATGCACACAGATCAGGTTTGATGCTGAAAACAAACCGATAAATGGGTTATTATCTCTTCTTTGCCTTGTTTCCCCCATCTGGAGATGCTCCAGAAAAACTCCCCAGTATATTCAAGGTATATCTTGTATCTAGGTTTCTCCAAATGCTGGCAAGAGGATCCCTAGCTCCCATATAGTCATTTAAGGTACCAAATGCATATCAGGTATAGGGTAGCCTCTATTTCGTGACTGTAGAAATTTCATTTTCCAAATTATATGTAAAAACAAATTTTTACATCAATTTAAGAAACCTTTGTGTTCTAACTTCTCTTCCTCCCTCCCTACCCCCCAAGAAATCAAGCAATTCAATATATGTTATACATGAGTCATCATGCAAAACATCTCCACATTAGCCAGATTGCGAAAGAAAACAGACAAAAACAAAACTTCAGATTAAGGAACTATCAAAAAAATTATGCTTCAATCTGTTTTCAGATACCATCAGTTCTTTCTCTGTAGATGGATTGCAATTTTTATAAGTCCTTCAGAGTTATCTTGGATCGTTACATTGCTGAAAATAACCAAGTCATTCACAGCAGATCATCTTATACTATTGCTGTTATTTTGAGTTTAAGAACTTTCTGTTCTCCCTTTATTACTTTTTTTTTGGTTTTTTGCAGGGCAATGAGGGTTAAATGACTTGCCCAGGGTCACACAGCTATTAAGTGTCAGGTGTCTGAGGCAGGATTTGAACTCAGGTCCTCCTGAATCCAGAGTCAGTGCTTTATCCACTGCCCCGCCTAGCTGCCCCTCCCTTTATTTTATTTATTTATTTATTTATTTTGGTGGGGCAATGAGGGTTAAGTGACTTGCCCAGGGTCACACAGCTAGTAAGTGTCAAGTGTCTGAGGCTGGATTTGAACTCAGGTCCTCCTCAATCCAGTGCCCATGCTTTATCTACTGTGCCACCTAGCTGCCCCCTTCTCCCTTTATTTCAAAACCTATAGCTTTTATCCCCTCTTTATCTCTGTGGTCACCTTGGAATCAGCTCTCATAGCAGATACCATGCCCTGGGGGACTTAACTATTTCAGCTCTGCAACTTCTGCCTAGGGCTTCTGCTATTCTAATTAGTATTTTTCTCATGTGGCCCACCAGATTTAGTCAGGCTCTAGCCTTGCCTATAGGGCTAGGTAGCAATGGGGCATCTAGATGACTCAGGGGATAGACTGCTGGGCCTGAAGTCAAGAAGACTCTTTTTCCCGAATTCAAATCAGCATCAGACATTTACTAGCTGTGTGACTCTGGGCAAGTCACTTAACCCTGCTGGCCTCAGTTTCCTCATCTGCAAAATGAGCTGGAGAAGGAAATGGCAAACCACTCCAGTATCTCTGCCAAGAAAACCCTGAACAGGGTCTCAAAGATTCAGACACAACTGAAATAACTGAAAAACAACTAACTGAGCTTCACTTGATTCTAGCCATCTTTGGGAGAAGGCTTGTCTTAGTGACAATAATGAGAAACAGAGCACAACAAATCAAGGGGAATGGAGTTGGAAAGTTAGACACTACCCCCAGTACTACAGGTTTACTTAGCTAGAGTGTTTTAAGCCTTGTACCTCTCCTATTTTGATATAATTCAGCACCCTCCTAGCTTTCTAGTCTTCTTATACCTTAAATCCAACAGTAAGCTTCACTTTATGTTTTTTTTTTTGTTTGTTTGTTTTTAGTGAGGCAATTGGGGTTAAGTGACTTGCCCAGGGTCACACAGCTAGTGTTAAGTGTCTGACGCTGGATTTGAACTCAGGTACTCCTGAATCCAGGGCCGGTGCTTTATTCACTGCGCCACCTATCTGCCCCCAACAGTAAGCTTCAATCCAGCAACACTGGCTTTCTGACTATTCCACACCTTCCCCAACCCCTCTTAATTCCTGTTAATTGTTTCCTGTTTTCTGTATATAGCTTGCTTTGTATATATTTGTTTGTATTTTGTCTCTCCATTAGATTGTGGACTCGAGGTACAGGGACCATCTTTTGCCTCTTTTTGGATCCCTAGTAATTAGCACAGTCCCTGGTACACAATCGGAACTTAATAAATGTTTATTGATTGATTGATTTCCTTTAATCAATGTACTTTTGGTTATATGTGTCAGTAACCCTTCTGGGGTCACGTGAAGTTGGAAAAGAGATTAAGATCCTATGTGAATGAAGGTATAACCCAAATGAATTATATAAATTGTGACAGGATTAGTTTATACCCTTTGATGAAATAAGAGTCCTGAAAGGGAAAGAATGGGGCCCATTGACACAAGTACCCAGGGAACTTTGAATTTGGAGCATCTGGGTTCTGCTTATGCCTGCTCTATGAAAATGAGCTGGGGCAGTTGGGGGTTACGACACCACCCGGTGGCTTAGATAGGTATGAAACCACAAGTAATTTCAGCAAAACCTCAGTAAAAATCCATGAATAGAGTATATAATACATTCATACCCCCTTTAAAATTGTTGTTATTGTTGTTGTTGTTACCACTACTACTACTATTACTAGCTAGCTTTTATATAGCACCTACTCTGGACCAGGTCAGGCACTGAAGACACCAACATTATGTACTGCATCCTGGGCCATGGCTAGTCCTACCACTGGACTTTGATGACTCAGTAAGAGAGAGAGTGAGGCTGACAACTCTGTATAACCTGCTTCATTTAAATCCAATTCACTTGCAAATCACCCATATGTCATTGATCTTGGTCCTCTTCAAAATAAAAGATAAACAACTCTGAATCAGGTACTGTGCTAAGTAAGCATTTTACAAATATTATTTCATTTGATCCTTAGAATAACACTGGGGAGGGGGTGTTAGATGCTATTATGATTCCTATTTTATAGATAAGGAAACCAAGGAAAACAGAGGTTAAGTGACTTGTCTGAAGCTACACAGCTACTAAAGTGTCTAAGGCTAGATTTGAACTCATGTCTTTGTATTTATTTGAATAAACATTGTGTATATTTTCCACCCTACTCAAAGAAGAACATAAGCTCTATTAGGGCAAGGATTGCTCTTTCTCTTTGCCTTTCTGTTCCCAGGGTTTTTAGCTCAGTACCTTCCACATGGTAAGTGGTTAACTCAGGCTGGTTTAACTGAATTGAACTGAAGTGTGACTTTGTCTAGCACAAGGAAGTTTTTTCTATTTCTTTTTAAAATTTATTCCTTATTATGGGATAAAGCCAAAGCAGTGCTTAGGGGAAATTTTTTACTTCTAAATAATTAAAACAGAGAAAGAACAGATTAATATATTGGGCATGCAACTAAAAAAGCTAGAAAAAGAATAAATTAAAAATCTTCAGCTAAACAACAAATTAGAAATCCTAAAAATCAAAGGAGAGATTAATAAAATTAAATGTAAGAAAACCCTTGAACTATAAATAAAACTAAGCTGGATTTATGAATACAACCAATAGAATAGACAAACCATTGGTTAATTTGATTTTTTTTTTTTTTTAGAAATTTTTTTTAATTTTTTTTTTTTAGTGAGGCAATTGGGGTTAAGTGACTTGCCCAGGGTCACACAGCTAGTAAGTGTTAAGTGTCTGAGGCCGGATTTGAACTCAGGTACTCCTGACTCCAGGGCCGGTGCTCTATCCACTGTGCCACCTAGCTGCCCCGGTTAATTTGATTTTAAGGGGGCAGCTCGATGGTATAAGGATAAAGCACTGGCCCTGGATTCAGGAGGACCTGAGTTCAAATCTGGCCTCAGACACTTAACACTTACTAGCTGTGTGACCTTGGGCAAGTCACTTAACCCTCATTGCCCCACAAAAAAAGTGAAAATTAATTTAATTTTTAAAAAAAGAAAGAAGAAAACCAAATTACCAGTATCAAAAATGAAAAGGGTTGGGGCAGCTAGGTGGTGCAGTGGATAGAGCACTGACCTTGGAGTCAGGAGTACCTGAGTTCAAATCTGGCCTGAGACACTTAACACTAGCTATGTGACCCTGGGCAAGTCACTTAACCCCAATTGCCTCACTAAAAAAAAAAAATGAAAAGGGTTAATTCACCACCAATGAAGAAGAAATTAAAGCAATAATTAGAAGCTTTTTGCTCAATTGTATGCTAATAAATCTAACAATCTAAGTGAAATGGGTGAATATTTACCAAAAAATTGCCCAGATTAACAGAAGAAGAAATATAATACTTGAACAACCCCAGTTTAAAAACAAAAGGAATTGAATAAGCCACTAATGAAATCCCTAAGAAAAAAACCCCAGGGCCAGAAGGATTCACAAGTGAATTCTACCAAAATTTAAAGAACAATTAATCCCAATACTATATGAGCCATTTGGGAAAATTAGTGGAGTCCTATCAAATTCCTTTTGCGACACAAACAGGGCACCATACCTAAACCAAGAAGAGCCAAAACAGAAAATGAAAACAATAGACCAATTTCCCTAATGGATATTGATGCAAAAGTTTTAAATAAAATACTAGCAAGAAGATTACAGCAATATATCACAAGGCTCATACATTATGACCGGGTGGGATTCATACAGGAATGCAGGGCTGGTTCAATTTTAGGTAAACTATCAGCATAATTGACCAAATCAATAACAAAACCAACAGAAATCATAAGATTATCTCAATAGATGCAGAAAAAGCTTTTGACAAAATATAGCGCTCATTCTCATTAAAAACACAAGACAGTGGGGCAGCTAGGTGGTGCAGTGGATAGAGCACCAGCCCTGGAGTCAGGAGGACCTGAATTCAAATCTGGCCTCAGACACTTGACACTTACTAGCTGTGTGACCCTGGGCAAGTCACTTAACCCCAATTCCCTCACCAAAATACACACACACACACACACACACACACACACACACACACAAGAGTATAAGAATAAATAGGGCTTTCATTAAAATGATAAGCTGTGGGGCAGCTAGGTGGAGTAGTAGATAGAGCACTAGCCCTGGATTCGGGAGGACCTGAGTTCAAATCCGGCCTCAGATAATTAACACTTACTAGCTGTGTGACCCTGGGCAAGTCACTTAACCCCAATTGCCTCACCAAAAAAAAAAAAAAAAAAAAAAAAAAAGATAAGCTATAATCTATCTAAAGCCATTAGCAAGCGGTATCTGTAATGGGGATAGAAGCCTTCCCAATAAGATCAGGGGTAAAGCAAGGATGTCCATTATCTCTTCTGTTATCCAATATTGTAATAGAAATGCTAGCTATAGCAATAAGGGAAAGAAAAAGAAATTGAAGGAATTAGAATAGGAAATGAGGAAACAAAACCACCTCTCTTTGCACATGATATGATGGTATACTTAGAAAATCCTAGAAAATCAACTAAAAAAGTACTTGGAAATAATTAACAACTTTAGCAAAGTTGCAAGATATAAAATAAACACATGTGTGAATTGGAATGACATCCCCTGCTGGAAGGGAAGATTGTGAGCTCTGGCCATGAGAAGAAACCATGTGACTTTAGCATATAGAAGTTACCCAGCATCCAGAAATTGCCTGGCATCCACGAAGTTACATCTATAGAACCACCTGGGGGACGTGTCAATCAGAGCTACCAGCAAATTAGCTTGGAGCTGTGTGTGTATGACCCTGTTTCCAGTTTCTCAGGAGGCTTCGGGGAGAAGCCGTGGAAGTGTTAGTCTTTTTTTGGTTTCCTGACCTCAGCTTGGTGGGTCGAATGCTGGGGCCTATTAGATAGTTAGAGGAAGTTTGCCTTTTACTTCTCTTCTCTATTCACTAAATTCTAATGCACTTTAATAAATACTTAAAAGTCTAAACTCTTGCTAAAACTTCTAATTTAAGGCAACCACTCATTAGATTTTAGACATCATAGCTAGAATTTTAGTCCCTTACACCCACATGGTTCAACAGCATTTCTATATATTACTAACAAAGCCTAACAGCAAGAGATGGAAAAATTCCACTTAAAATAACTATAGATAATATAAAATACTGGGGAATATACCTGCTAAGACAATCCCAGAAACTAAATAAACACAATTACAAAATACTTTTCATACAAATAAAATCAGATCTAAACAATTGGGAAAATATCAATTGCTCATGGGTAGTGTAGGAACCAATTTTCAATTGGGGAGTGTTAGCTAGGTGGCTTGCCACAATATTGAGGCAAGGAAGGAGACCGTCAGCCTCCCTCAAAACAGAGCAGGATTTATTTAACAAGAACGAACTTAGGGGCAGCTAGGTGGTGCAGTGGATAGAGCACCGGCCCTGGAGTCAGAAGGACCTGAGTTCAAATCCGGCCTCAGACACTTAACATGTACTAGCTGTGTGACCCTGGGCAAGTCACTTAACCCCAATTGCCTCACCAAAACAAAACAAAACAAAACAGGATCAGTAGGATCAAGGGAAAGGAAATAAAATGGGGGAAAAGGGAAATTATACAACCTGAACAACTCCATCGCCCAGGAATCAGGTGAGAACACACAGCAGCATCCTGTCGCCTTCCAGCTTCAAGCTAAAGTGGCGGAAAAACCTCCCTCCTTCCCAGCAGACCCCAGGCTGACCATACACAGCCCCCAGCCAATTGGCTGGCCACTCTGACAGTCACATGACTGCCCTCACTAGGCTTCCAATCATTATAATTTTGCCAGGCCCATGTAGGTGTCAGCGAGTGGTGATGACGTGAGGTGCCAGCACCATGGCAACAACTACAACCAATGGGTGGAACACCGTGTAGTTTGCGGAGCCCCAGGCCGGTGCCTGCACCAAGGTTTTTTTTAATTCTAGCCAAAAGATGGGGTCATAAAAACCTCAAATAACAATTAATTCTTTACAGTGGGCTGAGCTAATAAAATAAAAATGACAATTCTACCTAAATTAATTTACTTATTCAGCACCATACCAATCAAACTACCAAAAAATATTTCAGAGTTGGGAAAAATAATAACAAAATTCATCTGTAAGAACAAAAGGTCAAGAATATCAAGGGAATCAATGAAAAAATACAAAGAAGGTGGCCTAGTTATATTAGATCTCAAACTATATTATATAGCAGTAATCCATCCCAATGACCTGGTACTGGCTAAGAAACACACTGGTGGATCAGTGGAATAGATTAGGCACACAAGACACACTAGTAAATGACCATGGCAATCCAGTGTTTGATAAATCCAAAGACCCAAGCTTCTGAGACAAGAACTTACTATTTGAAAAAACTGCTGAGAAAACTGAAAAATAGTATGACAGAAGCTAGGTACAGAACAACATCTTACACTGTATACCAACATAAGTTCAAAATATGAATCTGATTTAGATGTAAAGGGTAATACCATAAGCAAATTAGCAGAGTGAGAAATAATATACCTGTCAAAACTAGGGAGAATGGAAGAATTTTTGACCAAACAAGAGATTACCAGATGTAAAATGGATAATTTTAATTTTATTAAAATGAAAAGGATCTCCACAAACAAAACCACCGTAATTAAGATTAGAAGGAAAGCAGAAAGCTGGAAAACAATTTTTACAATAAATATCTTTGATAAAGGCCCCAATTCTCAAATAGATACAGAACTGATTGAAATTCATAAAAATTCAAATCATTCCCCAATTGATAGATAAATGGTCAAAGGATATGAACAGGCAGTTTAAAAATGAATAAATCAGGGGCAGGCAGGTGACGCAGTGGATAAAGCACCAGCCCTGGATTCAGGAGTACCTGAGTTCAAATCTGGCCTCAGACACTTAACACTTACTAGCTGTGTGACCCTGGGCAAGTCACTTAACCCCAATTGCCCTGTAAAAAAAACAAAAAAACAAAAATGAATAAATCAAAGCTACCTATAGTCATAAGAAAAAATGCTCTAAATCACTATTGATTATAGAAATGCAAATTAAAACGACTTTGAAGTACCACCTCACATCTATCAGATTGGCTAATATGACAGGAAAATAAAATTATAGATGTTGGAGAGAGAGAGGTAGCACCCTTAGAGACCTGCTTTTCGCCAGTGATGCCGCACTTGCCTGTCACTTAAAGCGTGAATTGCAGACCTTGATGGATCGCTTCTCCCAAGCTTGCACAGACTTTGGCCTAACCATTAATCTTAAAAAGACGAGAGTCATGTGTCAGAGTGCTATGTTGCCTCTATTGATACACATCGGTAGCTACCAGTTGGATGTTGTAAGCCAATTCTCATATCTTGGCTCTATTGTCAGTGACAGTTTGTCACTTGATTCTGAGATCAATCAGAGGATTGGGAAAGCTACTTCAAACATGTCTAAGCTTGCCAAGCGTGTCTGGGCAAACAGTAAACTGACAAGACAAACCAAATTTGCCATCTATAGAGCATGTGTCCTGAGTACCTTACTGTATGGCAGTGAAACATGGACTACATACACTAGACAAGAGAAGAAGCTTAACAGCTTCCACATGCACTGCCTTCGGCACATCCTTGGCATATCTTGGTTATATAGGATCACCAACACAGAAGTGCTCCAACGCGCGCAACTTCCGAGCTTCTACATGCTACTGAAACAAAGACTGCTGTGCTGGCTCGGTCATGTGCACCACCACATGCAAGACAGGTGCATTCCTAAAGACCTACTCTACAGCGAGTTAGCCTCAGGCCAAAGACCTGCTGGATGCCCCCAGCTTCGCTACAGAGATGTATGCAAGCAAGACTTGAGGGCTCTGTGAATACTGGCAGCTGGGAGGAGATGGCCAAGGACCACGCCTGATGGAGTTCAGTACTCAAGAGCAGCTTACGCACAGCTGAGATGGGCCTCCAAGCTCTGGAGGAAGAAAAATGAATGAGACGCAGGAACCGACAGGCAACAGAGAGCACAGTTTTCCCATGTCCTCATTGTGGCAGGAGCTGCGGCTCCCATATCAGACTGCACAGCTACACTGTGGCCAGTAGCTCTTCAAGGCACTGATCCATGGTTGTCTGCAACTGGTGGAAGCCTACAGAATGCACTGGTGGAGAGTTGTAAACTGATCCAAGCATTCTGGAGAGCACTTTGGAACTATGCTGAAAGGGCAATCAAACTGTGCATACACTTTGATCCAGGAATACCACTACTAGGACTATAATCCAAAGAGATCATTAAAAAAAAAGAAAAGAACTTATTTGTACAAAAAATATTTATAACAACTCTTTTTTTTGTTTTCTACATGGTTACTTTTCCTTTTGTTCTGTTTCTTCTTTTACAACATGACTAATATAGAAATATGTTTTATATGATTTTACATATATAACCTATATTAAATTGTTTACTGTTTTAGGGAAGGAGAGGGGAAAGAGGGGAGAAAATTTGGAAGTCAATTTTTTTTTACATCTTGGAAAAAAGTTTTTAATTTGCAAAAATGCTGTGTTTTTGCTACAATCACTTACCTTAAATGATTTGGCATTGATTTATTTTTTTTTAATAAAAGTATTTTATTATTTTCCAGTTACATGTAGAGATAGTTTTCAACATTTGTTTTCATAAGATTTCCAGTTTCAAATTTTTCTCCCTCACTCCCTTCTGTCTCTCCCTCCCCTAGACAGCAGGTAATCTGATATAGGTTTTATATATATATATATATATATATATATATATATATACACACACATACACATATATATATACACACACACATACATACATATATATGTATATATATATACATACATATATATGTATATGTGTATATGTATATATATATAATAACATTAAACATATTTCTGCATTAGTCATGTTATAAGAGAAGAATCAGAGCAAACAGGAAAAACCTCAAAAAAGAAAAAACAACAGCACCAAAAATAAAAGAAATAGTATGGTTCAATCAGCATCCATATTCCACAGTTCTTTTTTTTTTTTTTCTGGATTTGGAGAGCCTTTTCCATCATGAGTCCTTTGGAACTTTCTTGTACCATTGGATTGGTGAGAAGAATCTAGTCTACCACAGTTGATCAACACATAATGTTGATGATACTGTGTATAATGTTCTTCTGGTTCTGCTCATCTCACTCATCATCAATTCATGCAAGTCCTTCCAGGTTTCTCTGAACTCCACCTGCTCATCGTTTCTTTTTTTTTTTTTTTTTTAAGTAAGGCAATTGGGGTTAAGTGACTTGCCCAGGGTCACACAGCTAGTAAGTGTTGTGTCTAAAGCCGGATTTGAACTCAGGTACTCCTGACTCCAGGGCCAGTGCTCTATCTACTGCACCATCTAGCTGCCCCTGCTCATCGTCTCTTACAGCACAATAGAATTCCATTACGTTCATATACCACAACTTGTTCAGCCATTCTCCAATTGATGGATGTCCCCTCAATTTACAATTCCTTGCCACCACAAAAAGAGCAGCTATAAATATTTTCATACATGTGGGTCCTTTTCCCTTTTTTATGATCTCTTTGGGGAAAATAAAAACGAGTGGTATTGCTGGGTCAAAGGGTATGCACAGCTTTATAGCCCTTTGGGCATAATTCCAAATTGCTCTCCAGAATGGTTGGATCAGTTCACAGTTCCACCAACAATGCATTAGTGTTCCAATTTTTCCACAGCTTCTCCAACATTTATTATTTTCCTTTTTTGTTTTATTAGCCTAAGTGATAGGTTTCAGGTGTGTACCTCAGAGTTGTTTTAATTTGCATCTCTCTAATCTATAGTGATTTAGAGCATTTTTTCATATGGTAATAGATTGCTTTGATTTCTTCATCAGAAAACTGCCTGGAACTCAAAATTTTTTTAATGTTTTTAAAAATTGTTTTTACATGTAATTGTAAAAATAAAATACTACTAATTTTTTCAAAAAATAAAATTTATTCCTTATAAAAGATATCTTATTGACTTAGTCACAAACAAAAATATATAAATAAACTTACAAAATAATGGATAAAATCTCAGCCAAATAACAAGGGAGAGTCATATAATAGGCACATGCAAGTTATAATACTTTTTATTTATACAAGTATTTTATTATTTTCCAGTTACATGTAGAGATGGTTTTCAACATTTGTTTTTATAAGATTTCTAGTTTGAAATTTTTCTCCCTCCTTCCCCTCCCTCCCCCTTCCCAAGAATAGGTTTTATATGTACAATAACATTAAACATATTTCTGCATTAGTCGTATTATAAGAGAAGAATCAGAGCAAAAAGGAAAAGCCTCAAAAAAGAAAAAACAACAGCACCAAAAACAAAAGAAATAGTATGGTTCAATCTGCACACATATTCCACAGTTCTTTTTTTTTTTTTCTGGATTTGGAGAGCCTTTTCCATCATGAGTCCTTTGGAACTATCTTGTACCATTGTATTGCTGAGAAGAATCAAGTCTATCACAGTTGATCAACACATAATGTTGATGATACTGTGTACAATGTTCTCCTGGTTCTGCTCGTCTCACTCATCATCAGTTCATGCAAGTCCTTCCAGGTTTCTCTGAAATCCGCCTGTTCATCGTTTCTTACAGCACAATAGAATTCCATATAATACATTTTGAAAAACTAGTAATTTCACTAGATGAGTACTGTAAAGGGTCATCTTGATACGAGCTGAATTAGGTTTGGAATCCCAAAGTCCAGTACAGGAAGCACTAAGCACAAGACAGGAGTCAGCAGAGAGAAAGTAAAGAAAGCCAGTTCTATTGAGGGGAAATACAATGGAGGAGGACAGTTAGGGGGGATAGAAGCAAGTCAGTTTCACTAGGAGGAAGGTGAAAAGAGGAATGTCAAAAATGATAAAAATCTGATGGGTTTTACAGAGTTCTTATCTGGGTCAGGCAGGACCAGGCCTTGGGGGGAAGGAGAAAGACAGCTGGTCACAAAGACAGGTACTGATTCCTGGGAGGAGGGCAGCATTTAGGGAACTGGCAACAAGCTGATAGTCCAACTCCCCTCTGGCACAAAATGGAGCTTTAGGCTGTAACTGGTCACTCAGGAGATATGAGCATCCCTAGGGCTTCTTCATTCTCAGTGAGGGTGGGGCAGGAAGGCTACTGAAGACCCAGGAGCAAAAGCACACACCACCTTTCCCTGTCTTAATATATTTGATCTCTATGGTGATTCCATTGGTCCCAGTTCCTTAGGGAGTCTATGTGCCTGCTGACTTTCCCTGTGTTATTGATTCAGAAGGAGCAGGAGATGCTCTCCAGGTCACAAACACACAGACATGCACACTCACATCCCTCTTCTTTCTTCTAATAAATAGTTGAGGATTAGTGACATAATGGGAGTTACAATCTTAGTGGGGCAGAGGAGCAGAATTGTTGGTAAGAATAGGGGTGTGGGGAGGAAAGAGGATGTAACTGTGGTTCTCAGGGGCACTGTTGGAGGCCCTGTAGTCCTACTACCCAGGGTTTGAAGGAGGTCAATACAGTTATCATTTCTTATAAAACAATAATATTCCATCACCATCATATGCCACAGCTATTTCCTAATTGATGGGCATTCCCTTGATTTCCAATTCTTAGCCACCACAAAAAGAGCTGCTACAAATATTTCTGTACAAATAGGTCTTTTTCTCTTTTGGGGGATGCCATTGGGATATAAACCTAGCAGTGGTGTTGCTGGATCAAAGGGTATGCACAGTTCTGTAGCCCTTTGTGCATAGTTCCAAATTGCTCTCCAGAATGGTCAGATATATTCATAACTCCACCAACAGTGGATTAGCATTCCAGTTTTCCCATATCCCCTCCCACATCCAATATTTTCCTTTTTTGTTATATTTACCACTCTAATAGGTGTGAGGTGATACCTCAAAGTTGTTTTAATTTGCATTTCTCTGATCAATAGTGATCTAGAGGGGCAGCTAGGTGGCACAGTGGATAGAGCACTGGCCCTGGATTCAGGAGGACCTGAGTTCAAATCCGGCCTCAGACACTTAACACTTACTAGCTGTGTGACTCTGGGCAAGTCACTTAACCCCAATTGCCTCACCAAAAAATTTAAATTTAAATTAAAAAAATACTGATCTAGAGCATTTTTTCATATGATTATAGATAGCTGTGATTTCTTTCTCTGAAAACTACCTGTTTAGATCCTTTGACAGTTTATCAATTGGGGAATGACTTGTATTTTTATAAATTTTACTGAGTTCTCTATATATTTGAGAAATAAGGCCTTTATCAGAGATACATGTTTCAAAATTTCTTTCCCAGTTTTCTGCATACGTTATAATCTTGATTACATTAGTTTTCTTTCTGCAAAAACTTTTTAATTTTATATAATCAAAATTATCTGTTTTACATTTTGTATTGCTCTCTATATCTTCTTTGTTCCTAAATTCTTCTTATATCCACAAATCTGACACAAATTATTCCATGCTCTCTTAATTTGCCTACGGTATCATACTTTATGTATAAATCATATACCCATTTTGACCTTACTATATAGCATGAAATGTTGGTCTATACCTAGTTTCTGCCATACTATTTTGTTTTTGTTTTTGGTGAGGCAATGAGGGTTAAGTGACTTGCCCAGTCTGCCATACTATTTTCCAGTTTTCCCAGCAGTTTTTGTCAAATAATGAGTTTTTGCTCCAGAAGCTTGGCTCTTTGGATCTATTATATACTAGATTACTATAGTGATATAATATAGTGTAATTTGTACCTATTTTATTCCACTGATCCACCTCTATTTCTTAGCCAGTACCAGATTATTTTGATTATTACTGCTTTATAATACAGTTTGAGATCTGGTTCTGCTAGAACACCTTCTTTAGTATTTTTTTTTCATTGATTCCCTTGATATCCTTGAGTGTTTTTTCTTCCAGATGAATTTTGTTATTATTTTTCTAGATCTATAAAATATTTTGATAGTTTGGCATAGAACTAACTAAATAAATTAACTTAGGTGAGATTGTCATTTTTATTATATTGGCTCAGCCTACCCATAAGCAATTAATATTTTTCTAATTGTTTAGATCTGACTTTATTTGTGTGAAGTGTTCTATAGTTTTAGTCATATAGTTTCTGGATTTGTCTTGGCAGGTATACTCCCAAGTATTTTATATTGTCCAGAGTTATTTTGTTTTCAGGGGTGTTTTGTTTGTTTGTTTTTGCAGAGCAATGACGGTTAAGTGACTTGCCCAGGGTCACATAGCTAATAAGCGTCAAGAGGCCAAATTTGAACTCATGTCTTCCTGAATCCAGGGCCAGTGCTTTATCCACTGCACCACCTGGCTGGCCCCAGAGTTATTTTAGAATTTTTTTTTTTTTTTTGCAGGGCAATGGGGGTTAAGTGACTTGCCCAGGGTCACACAGCCAGTAAGTGTCAAGTGTCTGAGGCCGGATTTGAACTCAGGAACTCCTGAATCCAGTGCTGGTGCTTTATCCACTGCGCCACCTAGCTGCCCCCCAGAGTTATTTTAAATTGAATTTCTCTTTCTATCTGTAGTTGCTCTTCCAGGATTTCTGAGCCATGTTTTTCTTGGAAACTTTGTAGATATTGTACTCATTCTTGTGTCTTGAGTATGGCTGTCACAATAGTAGTTCTTTATGGTAGAATTCTTTTTTTTATTTGCTCATTATCTTGCCTACTTCCTGACTTTATATTAATGTTGTGCCCTGTGAATTTCTGGGAGGAATGGCTCATCTGAATTTTGTTCTTTGGGGTCCTTCTGCTGCTTTCTTGGGGGCTAATGAGGGTTGTATTATTACAGGATCTCATAGATATCTCCAGCTGGGTAGCTGCAAGCTTTCAGAGCTTGCAAAGTAGCCTGATGTAAGGCAAAATCTGTTCTTCAACTGTTCTGATCTCTGCTGACCTGGGTTTAGGTCTGAACAATACACCTCTGGATTTGCCTCTGTTTGGAAGTTCCAGCAGATTGCTACTGGATTCAGCCACTATCTGCCAGCTAAAAATCTCTGCAGGTGCAGAGTAACATAACTTCAGATTACCCTTTGGTCTGAAATTCCTGCCCTGATTATTTTGCTATATGCTTCAGAGTCACTTGGAGGATAGAAGTGAGAATTCACTCAACTCCTAGGGTCAGAGCCACACAAGTACTGTTTACTTTGGAACTTGTTCCTTGTTCAATACACAACTTAGGTCCCAGGACCACTCTTTATCTTGTAGCCCTAGGTGTAGATTCCCCTACTTAGTCAGCTCTGGATCTGTGACCAACACCTGAGTAGTGAATGACAGCTGCCAGTTGGTACCTGTTCCTGAGTCCTACATATGGTAGGGGGTCTTCCTGTATGGGTCTGGCACCTCTCCTTTCCCTAATGTCCATATATCTCTCTGTCTGCCTCCCCACCTGGGCTAGAAATATGTCTCTTTGAGATTTTTTTCCCTTGGATTTCCCAATCAGGACTTGATATGGTTAATTTTCTAGGTCTTTGTAGAGGAATTGCATTAGGGGACTCAGCTGTACCTCATCCTGCTATTTTGCTGTCTTGGCTCCCCTCTATAGACTTTGAAATATAGCCTGGTCCAGACCCTTTGATAACCTCCCAAATAAGATAAGATATGGCAGAGAACTTACAGCTACAATAAACATTTCTGCAATAGTGTTCGCTTATGTTAGACCTCTCCTCCACCACGCTAGTCACTTGACCTCCCATTTTCCTTGCCCCCTCTTGTGTCTTCCAGCACTGATAATAGGTCCTCCAGCTTTCTAACTGTACCAGCCTCTGAAGTTTTATGTCTACCTTTATTGGCTTTGTGAGAGATTCTCTTACAACAAAGATGACTTGGGGGTCAGAGTGATCCCTCAGACAGTGTGAGAAGATGACATTTTGGAGACTTGCTCTGTCCTTGTTGCTAGTGCTATGGACTGAGGGAGGGAGGGAAGAGGTCGGAAGTTGTTGGGGTTTCCGGTTTTTTGGTTTTTTGGGGGGTTTGTTTGTTTTAATGCAGGTGGATTGGGAGATCAGTTTGTAGACACTAAAATAGTACTTGCTGTAAAAACTTCCTTGAGATGCCTTACAAATTGTAGTACCATTTTAATTACTTCTCTGCACTACCTAGATCTAGATAACTGCATTGACCTTCTGCAAACCCTGGGTAGGACTACAGGGCTTCCAACAATGCCCCTGAGAATCACAGTTGCATCCTCACTCTTCCTCCCACCCCGATTCTTACCACCAACTCTGCTCCTCTGCCCCACTTAGTTGCCCAAGCTCACTTACACACACACACACACACACACACACATGAGAATCAGGTGCATTTATAAGTGAATTCTATCAAATATTTAAAGAGTTCATTCTAATATGACATAAACTTTGAAAAATAGGAAAGGGATGGGGCAGCTAGGTGGCTCAGTGGATAAAGCACCAGCCCTGGATTCAGGAGGAACTGGGTTCAAATCTGACCTCAAACACTTGACACTTACTAGCTGTGTGACCCTGGGCAAGTCACTTAACCCTCATTGCCCCATAAAAAAACCCAAAATTAAAAAAAAACTATCTTTACATGTAACTGGAAAATAATAAAACACTTTTAAGATTTTTTTAAAAATAAATTTTAAAGCACAAAAACCCCCCCTCTAGAGCAAGGGGTCTACAGCAACCTATCACAAAGATTATACACTATGACCAGCTGGATTTATACCAAAAATTCAGGGCTGGTTCAATATTAGAAAAACTATATACATAATTGACCATATTAATAAGAGGAACAACAAAAATCATATTATATCAACAGAAGCAGAAGAAGCTTTTGGCAGAGATACAACATCCATTCCTGTCAAAAAATACTAGAAAGTAGAAGAGGGGGAATGACAAAGGAGGGGATTTGGAGATGAAAATAAAATTGATTTTTTTTGGTGAGACAATTGGGGTTAAATGACTTGCCCAGGGACACACAGCTAATAAGTGTCAAGTATCTGAGGTCAGATTTGAACTCAGGTCCTCCTGAATCCAGGGCTGGTGCTTCATCCACTGGGCCACCTAGCTGCCCCAATAAAATTGAATTTTAAAAGACACTATAAAGAATAAATGGAGCTTTCCTTATTAGGGTAAGTAGCATCTATCTAAATCCAAGAACCTGTAATGAAGACAAATTAGAGGCTTTTCCAGCAAGATTAGAATTAAAACAAGGATGCCATTATCACCATTAATATTCACTATATTGCTAGCAATGATAGCTATAGCAACAGGACAAGAAAAAAAAATTGAAGGAAAAAGCATAGGCAAAAAGGAAAAAAATAACACTTTTTTGCAGATGATCTGATGTTTTACTTATAGAACCCAGGAGTCAACTAAAAACTAAGTGAAATAATTAACAACTTCAGCATTTTGCAGGGTATATGAATATACATACACCTCAGAATTCATCTTTATTACCAACAAAATCTAAAGAAGAGATAGAAAAAGAAATCTGATTGAAAATAACTTCGGGGGGGGCAGCTAAGTGGCATAGTGGATAAAGCACTGGCCCTGGATTCAGGAGGACCTGAGTTCAAATCCAACCTCAGATACTTTACACTTACTAGCTGTATGACCTTGGGCAAGTCACTTAACCCTCATTGCCCTGCCTAAAAAAATAATAATAATAACTTCAGAAAATATAAAATCCTCAGGAGTCTACCTGCCAAGACACACCTAGAAACTACATGAACACAACTACAAAACACTTTTTACAAAAAGACAGATAGAAATAATTAGGGAAATACACAGTGCCTGTCACATAATAAATACTATATAAATGCTAGCTATCATCATTGTCATTGTTATCATTATTATTAGTATTTCATTAGTTGCTTATATGGATAAGTAGAGCCAATATAATGACAATACTACCTAAATTAATTTATTGTCCAGTGCTATACCAATTACATTATGACAGGATTATTTTATACATAGAGGGAAAAAATAATGAGAAAATTCATCTGGAGAAGCAAAAGATCAAGAATATGCAGGTAGTTAATGGGGGGAAAAAGAGTTAAGGAAAAGAAACTAGCAGCAGCAGATCTTAAAATATACTACAAAGCAATAAGCATCAAAAGAATTAGTATTGGGGGCAGCTAGGTGGCACAGTGGATAGAGCACTGGCCCTAAATTCAGGAAGACTTGAGTTCAAATCTGGCCTCAGACACTTGACACTTAACTAGCTGTGTGACCTTGGGCAAGTCACTTAACCCTCATTGCCCTCCCCCCAAAAAAGAATTAGTATTAGTGAAGAAATAGAAAGGTTGATCAATGGAATAAATTAGGTACAAAATATACAGAAGCAAGTGAGCAAAGTAACCTAGTTTTTGATAAACTGAATTATCGCAGCTATTGGGACAAGAACTCACTATTCAGCAAGAACTATTAAGAAAACTAAAAAGCAGACTGGCAGAAAGTAGGCCAACATCTCACAAGGTATACCAAGACAAGCTCCAAATGGGTATATGATTTAGCCATAAACACTGACATCATAAATAAATCAGTGGTGCACAGAATAAGTTGTCCATCAGATCCATGGCTAGGAGAACAGTTCATTACCAAAGAAGAGAAAGAGCATATCATAAAAGATAAAATTAACAATTTTGATTCGGGTTACATTAAATTAAACTTTTTTTCACAAAAAAAGGCAACTGAAATTAGATGAGAAGTAAATAAATAGAAAAAATAGTTTTTGCATCTAGTTTCTTTGATAAACATTTCATTCTTAAGTAAATAATACTAATTTATAAGAAACAGAGTTATTACACAATTGATAAATGGTCAGAGGATATGAACAGGCAGTTTGATCCTCTCAACAATCCTGGAAGATATGTGCTATTAATATCCCCATTCTACATTTGTGGAAAATGAGGCAAACAGATTGACTTGTCCAGAATCAAACAGCCAGCTGATGTCCGAGTCAGAACTTTTCTCCTTGACTCTAGGCCCAAAGCTTAATCTGCTTCACCACCTAACTGCCCCTAAGGATATAAACAATCAGTTTTCAGAGAAAGAAATCCAAGCTATCAACAGGCATATGAAACAGAATGTTCTAAGTCATTAATAATAATTATAGAAATGCAAATTAAAACCATGCTCATTAGACTGGCAAAGTTGACCAAAAAGGGAAAATGAAGAATACTGTGGGAAATCAGATCCATCAGTGTTGGTGGGACTATGAACTATTCCAGCCATTCTAGAAAACAGTTTGGAATTAAGTCCCCAAAGTATTAAACTGTGCATACCCTTTGATCCAGAGATACCACAACTACATCTATACTGCTCCAAAGAAAGCAAAGGAAAAAGTTCCACACACATACCTCTTTTTTTTTTTTGGGGTGAGGCAATTGGGGTTAAGTGACTTGCCCAGTGTCACACAGCTAGTAATTGTTAAGTGTCTGAGGCCAGATTTGAACTCAGGTCCTTCTGAATCCAGGGCTGGTGCTCTATCCACTGCACCACCTAGCTTCCCCCACATACCTCTTTTTTAAATCTAATATTTTATTTTCCCAATTACATGTAAAAACAATTTTCAAATTTTTTTTTAAATTTTGAGATTTAAATTCTCTCCTTCCCTTTCTCCCCTCACCCCATTTGAGAAAGCAAGCAATTTGATATACATTTTACATGTGCAGTCATACAAAACATATTTGCTAGTCACGTCGGAAAAAGAAAAGAGAAAAAAACAAAAAAAATTAAGCATACTTTAAAAGTATGCTTGGGTGTGCAGATTCCTTCAGTTCTTTCTCTTAAGGTAGATATCATTTTTCATTATAAGTCCTTTAGAATTGTCTCAGATATTTGTCTTACTGTGAATAGCTGTCTTTCACAGCTGATCATCATACAATATTGCTGTTACTATGTATAATCTTCTCCTGGTTATGGTTCTTTTTTCTTTGTTTGTTTTTTGATGAGGCAATTGGGGTTAAGTGACTTGCCCAGGGTCACACAGCTAGTAAGTGTTAAGTGTCTGAGGCTGGCTTTGAACTCAGGTCCTCCTGACTCCAGGGCCGGTGCTCTATGCACTGCGCCACCTGGGTGCCCCGGGTTCTGCTTATTTCACTTTGCATCCATTTCATGCAAATCTTTCCAAATTTTTCTGAGAACATCCTGCTCATCATTCTTATAGCACAGTAGTATTCTATCACAATCATATACTACAATTTGTTCAACCATTCTCCAATTGATGAGTATCCCCTCAATTTTCAATTCTTTGCCACCACAAAATGAGTATAGCAGCTCTTTTTAAACTGACAAAGAATTGAAAACTGAGGGGGTGCTCATCAATTGAAGAATGACTTGAACAAGTTTTGGTATATAAATGTGATGGAATAGTATTGTGCTATAAGAAGGGGGTGGTTTCAGAGAAACCTAAAAATATTTGTATGAACTTATGGAGAATGAAGCAAGCAGAAGCAGGAGAACAACTTGGGCAATTGCAATAATATTGTAACAATAATCCAAATTTGAAAGCATTAGGAACTCTGACCGACACAACGACCAACCATGATTCTAAAGGCTTAAGGATACAACAGACATCTGCCTCCTGATAGAGAGGTGATAGACTCAGAGTGCAGATATAGATATAGATATGGGTGTATGTATTTATATGTGTGTATACATGTATACACATGTGTGTGAACATTTTATGTATATTTTTGCCATGACAATCATATGTATTTGTTTTGCTTGAACTATACAGTTTGTCACAGAGTTTTTGTTTCTCTTGCTTTCTCAATGGGAATTGGGGGAGGTAGAAGGGAGGGAAGATGAATCTTCATGAAAACAAAATAAAAACTCATTTACAAATAGATTTTTTAAAGTGTCGATAAGTCAAAAATAAATAAAACAAAGAATGTGGAGACTCACAAAAGGGGCTACCGCATTTCCCATTTCCCTTCACCTGCCAGGCAGAAGGTCATACTCAAGAAGGTCATACCCACTAAGCAATTCACTTCAAGCTAGGGAGATATCCCCATCCTAATTTCTCCAAAGAAATGGTTCGGTTTTGTTTTGATTTCAGGGAACCCAACCCCAGCATTTCCTCAAACCCTATTTGCTGGCCTTTGAGCCCACTGTACCTCTAGGTAATCCCAGTTTAGCCAGGCATCTTCCACAGAGGGAGAAAGTAAAAAGCAATCCCAAATTTGAGGAAGAGGATTTCCTCCAAATCTCAGAATCCTGTCTTTATCATTAATTGTCTACATATAAGCTATCTAAGGTTTGGAATCCCAAAGAGCAGTGCAGAAAGCAGAAAGCCCAACAAGACAGGAGTCAGCAGAGAGAAAGTAAAGAAAGCCAGTTCTATTGAGGGGAAATACAATGGAGGAGGACAGTTAGGGGGGATAGAAGCAAGTCAGTTTCACCAGGAGGAAGGTGAAAAGAGGAATGTCAAAAATGATAAAAATCTGATGGGTTTTACAGAGTTCTTATCTGGGTCAGGCAGGACCAGGCCTTGGGGGGAAGGAGAAAGACAGCTGGTCACAAAGACAGGTACTGATTCCTGGGAGGAGGGCAGCATTTAGGGAACTGGCAACAAGCTGATAGTCCAACTCCCCTCTGGCACAAAATGGAGCTTTAGGCTGTAACTGGTCACTCAGGAGATATGAGCATCCCTAGGGCTTCTTCATTCTCAGTGAGGGTGGGGCAGGAAGGCTACTGAAGACCCAGGAGCAAAAGCACACACCACCTTTCTCTGTCTTAATATATTTGATCTCTCTGGTGATTCCATTGATCCCAGTTCCTTAGGGAGTCTATGTGCCTGCTGACTTTCCCTGTGTTATTGATTCAGAAGGAGCAGGAGATGCTCTCCAGGTCACAAACACACAGACATGCACACTCACATCCCTCTTCTTTCTTCTAATAAATAGTTGAGGGTTAGTGACATAATGGGAGTTACAATCTTAGTGGGGCAGAGGAGCAGAATTGTTGGTAAGAATAGGGGTGTGGGGAGGAATAAGGATGCAACTGTGGTTTTCAGGGGCACTGTTGGAGGCCCTGTAGTCCTACCCAGGGTTTGAAGGAGGTCAGTACAGTTGTCTAGCATGGGCAGGTAATCAAAGTGGTAGTACAATTTGTCAGACATCTCATGGAGATTTCTACAGCAAAGACTAAATTGTTGTCAGCAAACTGCTCTCCCAAGCCACATGTAGAGCATCTCCTGCTCCTTCTGAATCCCCAGATACATGTAAAGACAATTTAAATTTTTAGTTCCAATTTTCTCCCTCCCTCCATGAGACAGTAAGTAATTTGATATAAGTTATACATGTTCAATCATCATGAAAAGCATATTACATTATTAGTCATGTTATAAAAGAAGACACAGACCCAAAGGGGAAAAAAGAATAGGAAAAATACAGAAGATGAAAAATAGTATGCTTCAATCTGCATTCAGACTGCATCAGTTCTTTCTCTAGATGTGGATAGCATTTTCCATCATGAGTCCTTTGGAATTGTCTTGGATCATTGTATTGCTGAGAAGACGCAAGTCTATCACAATTGATCATCATACAATGTTGCTGTTACTGTGTACAATGTTCTGGTTCTGCTCACTTTACTCAGCATCAGTTCCCTTAAGTCTTTCCAGGTTTTCTGAAATCAGCCTGCTCATCATTTTTTATAGAACAATATTCCATTACAATCATATACCACAACTTGTTCAGCCATTCCCCAATTGATGGGCATTCCCTCAATTTCCAATTCTTTGCCACTACAAAAAGAACTGCTATAAATATTTTTATACAGATAGGTCCTTTTCCCCCACCCCCTTTTTTAAAAAAAATTGATTTGGAATATAGACCTAGTTGTGTTATGGCTGGATCAAAAGATATGCACAATTTTACATCTCTTTGTGCATAGTTCCACACAATTTGTAAGTCTTACAGAAATTCCAAAGCTCTTCTGTCAACTCCAAAGTTACCTATGTCCCAAATGTGTTACCAGACCTCAATGCTGACTGTACTGCTCTTATCAATTAAAAAAAAAAAACCAAAAACAAAAACAAACCACATTGATCCCGTTCTTTCCTCAGACTTTGGGCACTTTTATGGTCCTGACAAAGGGTATAATTTCTACCATCTATGCTGTAGCCAGCCTGACTTCTTGCAGAAGCAAAGTCTCCCATAATGGGGTGGAAGTTGGCAACCAAAGGCTATTTGGCTCCATCCAATATAATGGCAGTAATGCCAGTCATGAGGTCAACAGATTCCCAGGCACACTAAGTCAAGGCTCACCCAGTTCTCTCCCTAGGTCCTCAAGACTAAGGGTCGAGTTCCATCTTCTTCCTGAGGTGCCAGTTGTTCAGTGGGGGAGGATGGAAAGCAACCAGCCTTTGTCTGGTGGAGATGCCACAGGGTCCATATATGGGCTGTGTGTGCCCTCCAGACACCTCTTCTGTATGATCAGGGACATATCAGAGACCTAAGACTCTCAAGGTTTGTTTGCTTGTCAGAACATAATGAGGATTTCTGTATGGAGCTAAGTGGATTCTGCTCCTGTGGTGTTTTTTGTTTTTTTCATTTTCAAAGATGGAGAGTCAGACAGTATTTGACTTTCCATCAGATTGTAGCACTTGGCCATATGGGAAAGGTTTTACACTGGATATTTTTTTTTAGTGAGGCAATTGGGGTTAAGTGACTTGCCCAGGGTCACACAGCTAGTAAGTGTTAAGTGTCTGAGGTCAGATTTGAACTCAGGTACTCCTGATTCCAGGGCCGGTGCTCTATCCACTGTGCCATCTAGCTGTCCCTACCCTGGATATTTATAACATTCTTCTTTGTCCTCACCATGACTCCAATCCTAGACCTATTCAATCCTAGTTCTTTGCCAAGTCATCCCCTTGCAGTTGCTATCCTCTCCTCTCTTCATTATCTTTATCCTCTCCTCTCTTAATTATTTTGACTCCTTGGGGAACCAGTTGAAGACAGGGGTCTTCTTCTCTCTAATTCTTTGCCCCATACCTTACTGACATTCTTGCCCTGCCAAGCTTTGACCTCAGATCACTCCCACTACTTCACTACTACTCATGTGTTGCTGAACAAAGTTAGTTTAAAAAAATCATGATATCATATTGACTAGATTCACTACAAATTAATGTTTCATATTCTCAAGTGGGTCCTCATTACATCACAACAATCTTTTTATAACTCCCTAACTGATTCCGTATCTCACTCACCAATTTTTTCCAAACCTTTTCATCCCTCTTCAGATCCTCCCCCCACCCTCTCAGCTGAGCATTCTGCCCTCTATTTCACTGAAATAAAAATTGAGACTATTTCTCAAGGACTACTCCTTTCCCCCCCATCCTCCTCATCTCACATCACTCAGATGCCTTCTGCCACTTTCTCCTCCTTTACCTCTGTCTCACACGAAGAGGTAACCCTTTGCCTTGCCTAGGCAAACTGCTCTACATGTGCCCTTGATCCTATCCCATTCCATCTTCTCTAAAAGATTGTCCCCTCTATCATCCCATTCTCTCACTTACCTTCAGTCTCTCCCTATATATACTGTCTACTTCCCTACTGTCCACAAACATATCCCTGTCTCCCCATCCTCAAAAAACCCTCACTTGATCCATCCATCTCGACTACCTATTGTCTTATATCCCTTGTCAGGATCCCCGTGCCAAGAACACCCCCTCTCTTTTTACCATTAGCTCAGCAAGCAAGCTGTGTCCTAAGCTCAGCATAACAACAATCCTTTGCAGCTCACCCTCTGGATGATCTCAGCCACAGCAAAATCCCAGAATTGTTTCACACCAGTAACAGATGGTCTCTGAGCTTGGACAAGTATCTGTAATACCCATGTTCTGGTCATGAAGTCCTGCTCTGAATCCAACTTGTCTCATTGTTGCTGTTACCCCTCTATTATCAGGGCTACAGCTCACTGTGTAGCCATTGGCATAAATATTGAGATTTATTGGTCTACACTAAAGCAAGTCTTCTACTTGGGGAGGGGGTGGCCCATTTGTGTCTAGTTTTCCACCTCCAACAGAATAAAGAAAGCTTTTTGCTTATAACCACTATTAGCTCTTTAGTTTTATTATTTTATTTTATTTTACTTTTAGAGTTAACTAGGGTTTTGGTAACCTGTGTGAGCTCTTTGGGGTTTTTTTTAGAGTTAATAGCAGTTGCAGAGCTGCTGTGGTTCTTCAGTCATTTGGTCAAGGTTGACACTCTCCTCTGTTTTGTGGTTAAACCCCTCCAAAAGGCTACTGACAGTAGATGCCTCAATTTTCTTTCCTCCTACTCTTTCCTTAACTTCCCATATTCTGGCTTCCAACTTCATCATTCAACCAAAACTGGTCTCTCCAAAGTTACCAGTGATTCCAAATCTAATGGCCTTTTCTCAGTCTTCATCTTTCTTGACCTCTCTGCAGCCTTTGACACTTTCAATCACCCTCTTTTTCTTGATCTCATCTTCTCTCTAGAATTTTGTGACATTATTCTCTCCTAGTTCTCCCCCTGCCTGTCTGACTCCTGCTGGATCTTCATTCAAGGTCATGCCTGCTAACCATGGGTGTCCCCCAAAATTCTGTCCTGGGCCCTCTTTTCTATATATACTACTTCACTTAGTGATCTCATCAGCTCCCATTGATTCAAATATCATGTATGCTATTGATTCTCACATCTACTTATCCAGCCCTAACTTTCCTCCTGACCTCCAGTTTCACATCTCCAACTGCCTATTGGACATCTCAAAATGGATGTCAAGTAGACATCTTAAACTCAACATGTGCAAAACTGAACTCATGATCTTTTCCCCCAGACCTTCCTACGTCATGAACATCCCTGTTATTGTCAAGGGCACTACCATTCTCCCAGTTAACCAGGTTTTCAGTTTAGGTGTCATCCTTGACTCTTCACTTTCTCTCATTTTCCAGATCCAGTCTGTTGTCAAGTCTTGTCACTTAGGCCTTTGTTACATCTCTTTCCAGAAGAATAGAATGAAAGCTTTACATGTCCCCCAGGACAGAGGAGGAAGATAGGACCTTTGAAAATTGCCTTATATCTAGGCTAACCAAATGAGAGAAGAGAAAATAGGGGACCAAGCAGGCACCTGGAGCCTCCATCCCTTCCACTTTTCTAGGCAGAGGAAGGATGGAGGCTTCCCAGAACACTGCCCCTAGACACCATAGCCCCTCCACCACCACCACCCCTTACTGCCAGCAAAGCCCTGGTCGCTTAAGTCCTAAGTCTACGTCTACTTTTCAGCCTTTTCGTTTATTATTCTGCCAACCTTCCTCCACACTTCTATCAAAATGGACCACTTCCTGCCTCAGCCCCAAGCCTATGTTCTTCATGTTGTATCTGAATCAAGAACACTGACTCTGACAGTTGTGAGAACTTAGGCAATTGATCTAACCTCTCTGAGCATGATTTCCTTCAATCAATCAACCGATCAACAATTATTGACCATTTTTACTATGTGTCAGACACTGTGCTAGGCACTGGGGATCTAAGTTCAAAGAATGAAACTCAAAATGAGCTGATGTTCTAATGGGAGAGGCAACAAATAAGTGGATTAATATATACAGCATAAACACAGGATGAAGAAATACAAATTTGTACAAAATTTTCAAATACAAGATAGTTTGGGAATGAGGACACTATAGACCTGGAGCCAGGAAGACCTGAGTTCAAATCTAGCTTCAGACACTTACTAGCTGTGTGACCCTAGACAATAATTTAACTTCTGACTGACTCAGTTTCCTCATCTATAAAATGGGGATATTAATAACACCTATTTCATAGGGTTGTTATGAGGATCAAATGAGATAATATTTGAGAAGTATTTTACAAACCTTAGAGCACTGTATAAATGCTATCTCTTTGAAATGCTAACTTCATTATGAAAGGTCTCATGCCTTAAGAAGAAGTGTATTAGGGGCGGCTAGGTGGCGCAGTGGATAAAGCACCGGCCCTGGATTCAGGAGTACCTGAGTTCAAATCTGGCCTCAGACATTTGACACTTACTAGCTGGGTGACCCTGGGCAAGTCACTTAACCCCCATTGCCCCGCAAAAAAAACCCCGAACAAACAAAAAAGAATAAGAAGTGTATTGGGGGCAGCTAGGTGGCAGAGTGGATAAAGCACTGGCCCTGGATTGAGGAGGACCCACCTGAGTTCAAATCTGGTCTCAGACACTTGACACTTACTAGCTGTGTAACCCTGGGCAAGTCACTTAACCCTCATTGCCCCACCAAAAAAAAAAAAAAAGTGTAGTGTGGTAGAAAAGCAGGCTGGATTTGGGGTCAGAAGACTCCCACACAATGTTTATGTTTGGAGAAGTAAACTGAGGCCCAGAGAGGACCAATGATTTGCCCAAAGTTATACAACTACTAAGCTGCAAAGTTTCAGTTGGAACCCAAGTCCTCTCTGACTCTAAATTCCTGCTGTCTTCTCAAGGAATGAAGCCTTTCCCTGATTCCCTGACTGTTAGTGTGCCTTTTCCCCAAACTACCTTGTAGTTAACTACTTTATACTTGTTGTATTTATTTCACCCTATATTTAAGATGTAAATATTTCTACATTCAGTTATTGAGAGTAGAGACAGTTTCATGTATGCAACCTTGGGCAAGTCACTCACCCTCCTTGATGGTCTGATTTGTAAAAAGAGGGGGTTGAGTTAGATAATCTTGAAGGTCCATTCCCCATCTAAATTGAAGATTGTCTATGATCAATAACAGAAGTGTCAAATACAGAGACCAATACAGCCTTCATCAGTGCTGGAGGAAACCAGATTAAAATGTAAATGGTAACTATTTAACAAAATAAATAAAAATACAATAAAATGTAGATAATATTATACGTTTTTCTGATTCAATATGCAGCAGGCAGAGCTCCTCACGTAGAGCTTAGTGGTCTGTTTTTACTTGCATTTGACACCACTAATCTATAAAATGAGAGCAAAAGCAGTGTGGTACAGTAGGAAGAGCACTAGACTTAAAGTTAGGGGCCCTCGGTTTTAATCCTGTCCCTACTATTTACTATCTATGTATTCTTGGGCAAGTCTTTTGGCCTCTCCAAGTCTCAGTCTCTTCATCTGAAAAAAGGAATGAGTGGTAGATTTAATGACCTCTGAGGTCTATTTCAGGTTTAGATCTATCACCCTATGGGCCAACTCTATCCACATTTATAATTACATCTCATTCTAGGATGTAAGTAAATTGCTCTAGTGAATTGCTGATAGCCTCAAGCATCTTGAATTCCTTCTTGAATTGGCTTGGAGGGAAACAGATGGAGTACATTATAGGGTAATCAATGAATCTTCTCTCTGGTCCCCTTCCTATCAGGATCTATACAAAGAGGAGATTCCTCGGTTGACATTATTTTAAAAACCCATTGGTTAAACCCTGTAAGTGGCCCTGGTCCCTCCCCCATTGTTAAAACTTTCTAGGGATATAAATAAGGCCCTGTTGAAAGGAGAGTTATCAGGCAAAGAAACAAAATGGCAAGCTTCAAAATTGTGCTTCCTCTGCTCTTTCTGGGATTGATTGAGGCTAAAGCCATCCAAAACCAAGGACTGACCTACTTTGATGCCCTGACAATTGCTGTCACCTCTTACAATGAAAAGACTGATGAGAAGAATTCCTTCTGGTTCACAGCAGCTGAAGCCCAGCCTAAATGGGTGAGTACTTGAGAGGAACAAGAAGAGGAATGGGAACATGAGCTAGGAACTGGGTTCTGACAGAACTCTAGGGTCATAAGTCTAAAGATAGAAGGGACCTTAAAGAGATTCTTGGGGGAGAGGGTGGTCTACAGATAGATTTCAGAGAGATTGTGGATTTGGAAGAGGGGGAAAAATATGTTCACTGACCTTTGATTTCCTTTGTATTCCTATGGAGTTCATTTTATGCATTTAAAAAATAGTTTTCAGGGACAGGTAGGTAATATAGTGGATAGAGTGCTGGCCCTGGATTCAGGAGGACCTGAGTTCAAATCTGGCCTCAGACATTTGACACTTACTAGCTGTGTGACCCTGGGCAAGTCACTTAACCCTCATTGCCCCACCAAAAAAAAAAATTAGTTTTCTCAGAAGGAGTCCATAGATAGGCTTCCCTAGACTATCAATGGGATCCACGAGACACAACTCTTACTCTAGTCCAACCTCCTTTATTTTACAGAGAGAGAAACTGAGGCTCAGAGAGCTGAAGTAACTTGCCTTGGGTCACTCAGATAAGTGTCTTGAATTTGAATGGTTCTGTGATTCCAAAGCCAGTGATCAATCCCATTGTACTATAAGAAATAGGAGATAGGGGTGGCTAGGTGGCTCAGTGGATAGAGCAATGGCCCTGGAGTCAGGAGGACCTGAGTTCAAATCCGGCCTCAGACACTTAACACTTACTAGCTGTGTGACCCTGGGCAAGTCACTTAACCCCAATTGCCTCACCAAAAAAAAAAAAAGAAAGAAAGAAAGAAATAGGGGATAGGAAAGGGACGGGAAGAAGAATCATTAACCTGAGAATAAGAATAACTGCTGTTGATTTCTATAAGGTTTCACAGTTGACAAGACACCTTGCGTTTATCTGCCCTCCTAATCCACCCACTGAGAGATGGGCAATGTGCTGGGATTATAATTCCTATTTTACAGAGAGGAAAATTAAAGTACCCAATAATAATGAACAGATGCAAGATTTGAACCCAAGTCTTTTGACTACAAATTGGGTGATTCAGATATGCTAGAGCTAGAAGCAACCTCAGAGCTCTTCTGGTCTGAGGTCTTCTTTTTACAGATGAGAAAGCTGAGGCCAAGACTGTGGATAGTCAACTGGTTAGTAGAAGGGCCAAGATTTACTCTTCCCTCAGGGCCTAGTGTTCTTTCTCCCACATAACTGCTGCCTCATGGATCTAGCTTAATTCAATGATTGTCCATCTCAGGATGGGAAAGCAGCATATCATATTTAAAGTGGAAGGTGGAGATGGGCCCCACTCCAGTGGCCTGCATTAGCAAGATTCCTACTGTCAGATTCTAGTCCCTATCCTAACACTGATTTGTAATATGTTCTTGGGCAGGTTCTTTTTTTTTTTTTCCAGTTTCTTTTTGTTTTTTGAGACATGTTCCCCTCCGTTACAACCCAGGCAGGTCAAATCAAGAAACATTTGTTCAGTGCCTACTATACATCAGGCACTATGCTAAGAGCTGGCAGAGACTACAACATTTGTTCAGTGCCTACTATACATCAGGCACTATGCTAAGAGCTGGCAGAGACTACCACAAGTGGACCGTGTGTTCCGAAGACCTCCATCTCCCCTGGGGAGTTCTGTGTGGCCCCATCCTCTCCACGGCTCTCTATACTTCCTGAGCCCTGAGGTCTTAGACTAAGGCTGCAGGAAGGGTTTCAGTGTCTGGTCCTTCCACACACCCATCTTCAGCCTGATCAGCTTCAGTACCTGAAGCAGAGGATCTCTCTAGGGGCTGCCACTGCCCCCCTTCCCCCAGCTGGCCCAAATGTACAGGAAGGCGAGAACTGTCTGTATTATACACTCCTCCCATTTAGAGAGGAGGATACTAAGATACAGGCAAAAGTAAATGAGGAAAAACCAGGTAGTAAAGTTTCCCACCACACTGGAAGTAGTTAAGATTGCAGAGGCACCGGGCAGCTAGGTGGCACAGTGGATAGAGCAGTGGCCCTGGATTCAGGAGGACCTGAGTTCAAATCCGACCTCAGACCCTTGACACTTACTAGCTGTGTGACCCTAGGCAAGTCACTTAACCCCAATTGCCTCACCAAAAAAAAGATTGCAGAGGCAGATTGAGCACTGGTCATAGAGGTTGTACAAGGGGCTTCTCTTCAGATTGGCTTAAATGACTTCTGAGGATTCTTCCAAATCCATTTCTGTGATTTGCTGAAGGTCGTAAAAACACTGTGACAGAGCAGAGATTAGAACACAGGTCCCATAATTCACACTTTGGAGAGCTTCCTAAAAGAGCAGACTGTATCCCTGCCACCTCCCTAACTGTATTGTAGTGAGGATAAAAGGATACTTGGAGATAGGCTATAAATGCCTTGAATTGTTCTTCCTCTGGTGTCTAGGACAACCATTCCAGAAAGCCCCACTATCTAAGTTTCACTGTGAAAGAGACCACATGCTTGACAACAGAAAACATCACTCCTGTAGCATGTGACTTCAAAGAAAATGGGGTAAGATCCACATTCATCCTCCCTTCCCCTCCCTCCCTCCCCCTCTCCTCCTCTCTGTCTCCTTCATGTTTCTGCCTGTCTCTACCTTCTCTCCACTCTCTCTCCTCTTCCCTTCTCCCTCTCATCTTTCCTCTCTTCTTTCCATCTTCTATTTTATCATTAAATAAATACTTATTATGTTTATTAACATAACCAATTATATTACTAATAGTAGTAAGATTCCTGAAAGTTCTGAAGCAGAATCAATGTAACTGTGAAATTTTGACAAAATAAATTAAAATGCAATGAAGAATAGGTAACGCTAAGTCAATCAATGACCCATAAGGATCCTTATGTATGGCTTAGTGGACCCCATTTCTGTTTCAGTCCAACACCACTGGGCTAGATGAACTCCGAGGTCTCTTCCAACACTAACTCATACAATCCTAATGTCCTAAGCATGGAAGAGAACAGTGCTGGGGGGGTGGGGTGGGGTAGGGACCTATGATTGGGGTTGGGGGAAGGTTGGAAAAGGGGGGTGGAGCATGTGTATATTGTGTATTTCCTATTTTCCCCTTGCGATTGAGGCTAAAGTTTCCCTACACATTTCTCTCTCTCTCTCTCTCTCTCTCTCTCTCTCTCTCTCTCTCTCTCTCTCTCCAAATGCAGAAAGAGAAGTATTGTCAGGGAATCATCAAAGCCATCAATGAGAAGGAAGCTGATGTGTGGGTCAAATGCGCACCCCTGGCAAGTCATAAGGTAAGTGGTCCCTGATGCCATTCCTGGTCCTGGAGCATCAGGCAGAGCAGCCAAGTAGGGAGGGGTCAATTGGGAAAATGCTCAAACCACTGGCTAATCAATTAACAAGTGTGGTTTGAGAAGAGAAGAAAAAGAGAAAAAATAAAAACAAAAAAGCAAAAAACAAAAGTGTGGTTTGGTGACAAGAACACCAGATTTATAGTCCAGAGACCTGGGTTTGATTCTCACCTCTACCACTGATAGTCTAGATTACTTTGGGCAAGTCATTTAACTTCTTCTAGGGCCTCAGTTTCCTCATCTGTCAAATGAGGGTATTGGACCAGATAATTTCTTACACTTCCTCTCATAGGTAGTGAATAACCAGGATATGGAAAGGGCTGGATGAGCACTACAGATAAAATAGATAGGAGTTGGGGCAGCTAGGCGGCGCAGTGGATAGAGCACTGGCCCTGGAGTCAGGAGGACCTGAGTTCAAAGCCAGCCTCAGACACTTAACACTTACTAGCTGTGTGACCCTGGGCAAGTCACTTAACCCCAATTGCCTCACCAAAACAAAAAAAATAGGTAGGAGTTCAAAGAAGGAAAACAGAGATGTGGACTGGATGGTTTAGGGAAGTACAATTTGAACTGTGTCTTGAAGTATAGATTACAACCCAGTACAATAAACATTTGTTAAACACCTACTGCATATAGAATGCATTGCAAAGCACTGGAATTAGAAAATTTAGATTAGACATAGTCCCTGGTCTTTTGGATCTTACACTTTAGAAGGGAGACAAAACCCCAAGATTATATAAATGCATTAGATTCCTAAAACAAATCTTTTTGTGGTGACAAAGAATTGGAAATTGAGAGGATGCCCATTAATTGGGAAATGGCTGAACAAATTGTGGTATATGATTGTGATGGAATACTATTGTGCTGTAAGAATGATGAACAGGATAGTTTCAGAAAATCCAGGAAAGACTTATATGAACTGATACAAAGTGCAGTGAGCAGAACCAGAGGAACATAGTATATTGTAACAGCAATATTGTAAGAAGCACCTGTGAATGACTTAGCTACTCTGATCGATACAATTATCCAAGACAATTTTGAAGGATTTATGATAAGAAATGCTATCCACCACCAGAGAAAGAACTGATAGAGCCTGAATGCAGATCAAAACATACTTTCTTTACTTGATTTTTCTTGAGGTTTTTTTTTGGGGGGGGTGGTCTGTGTTTTCTTTTGCAACATGGCTGATGTGGAAATGTATTTTGAATGACTTCACATGGATAATCTATATCTAATTGCTTGGCTTCTCAAGAAGGGGGTAGGAAAGGGAAGGAGGGGGAGAATTTGGAACTCAAAATTTTAAAAAGCAAATTTTTTAAAATTTTACATATAATTGAGAAAAATAATAGGATAGACAGACAGACAAACAGAGAGGGCTATCCTAGGAAAGGCAAAATCCTTAGAGATCCCAATACTGCAAATTCCTGAATTCCAACTACAGGCTTTCCACAGAAAGACAGTAGAATGTATCAAAAAGAACACTGCTCTGAGAGTCAAAAGACCTGGGTTCAACTCCTAATGTAGATGCTTATTAGCTATGTGACTCTAAACAGGTCACTTCCTCCCCTGAGCCAGTTTCCTCATCTGTGAAACAGGGACAATAATATTTGTACCGACTACCTCTAACTAGGTTTGTAAAACTAGGGAAATGGGAGTTATTACCACTATTTCATAAATACTAAACTTCTCTATTCTTTATCCTGCAGGTTGTGCGAGCCAAAAGAGAGGTTCCCAAAATAGTGGGAAAGATCTTCAAAAAAGTTTTAAAGGAGGCAATTAAGATGACCATTGACGAACTTAGTAAACAAAAGGAAGATCCTGATTCTAAGGCTAATAAATAAGTAGCCATATGGCTAGAGCACTGGGCTTGAAGTTAGGAAGACCCGAGTTCAAATCTGAATTCAGAAACTTACTAGCTGTGTAACCCTGGGCAAGTCACTTAAACATGTTTGCCTCAGTTTCCTCAAATGTAAAATAGAGATAATACTAGCACCTACCTCCCAGAGTTGTTGTGAGCATCAAATAAGATAACGTCTTACCCTTTGTTTCCGTTATGTGTAAATAAATATTTCATTTCACAATTCAATCTGGTTTGGTTTTGTTTTGCTTCTTCCCATTTGCCCCTTTGAAAACAAAGTAATATCATTTTCTTTGTCCTTTCTGAAGTGCCTTCACAGGATTTCAATTGATCCTTCCCATTAGCCCAGAGAAGGAAACACAAGATGGTGAGGGGGGTGGAGACCAGGCCAAATGAAAAAGAGCTGAAAGAATTTAGAATTTTTAGTCTGAAGAAAGGAAAATTTGCTGGGAATAGGATCCCTGTCTTCAGTTATCTGAAGGGTTGTCATGTGGGAAGGGAGAGATTAGATTTGCTCTCCTTGGCTCCAAATGTCAATGGGGAAAAGTTATAAAGAGGCAGATGGAGGCTAGATGGAGAGAAAACCTTCTAGAAATTAGAGCTGTCTCAAAGTAGCATCAATGAGGTCTTCAAGTGGAGGCTGGATGCCTCCTTGTCAGCACTGTTGTAAAGGGGGATATCTGTGAGGATATGGATTAGACTAGGTAATCTATGAGGTCCTGCGCAAGTAAGCAGAGCAGGGATTCTTGTCCCATTGTATAGATGAAACAGGCAAGTCTTTGAGAACTTTTCATAAGTAATTTGCTTTAGAAAAGTACATAAGGGCTTTCTCTACTACTATGCTGTTGGCCACCCCAAAAGGGGGTGGGGGGCAGATCAAGATGGCAGAGTACAAGCAGCAACCCAGATGGACTCTCCTAATATTCACCTACAAACAACTTTAGAATAACTCCTCAAATCAAATACTGGAAAGGCAGAGCCAACAAAAGGTCTGAATGACCCAAGACAACTTAGGAGTTTTGCAGGAGGGGTCTGTGATGTCAGCCTAGGGGCCTGTCAAGAGTGCACGGAGCAGCAACACCAGCTATGGGCCTTGGAGGTGGCAGTGACAAGCAACAACAGCTTCAGGAGCTCTTAACCCACAGACAATGAGGGGATTAGACAACTGGTCAGAAAGAGATTATAGGGACTCTGTGCTGGCTGGCACTGGGTCCAACTGGTGCTAATTGGCAACTGCCTTGCCCATACACAGTTCTGGGTCACAGTTCCAGGGCAGAAAGGGATGCTAGTGCTTGTGGCTATAGGGAAGCAAGGGTGAAAAAGAATGTTGCCCTGGGAGAAAGAGGGAAGTAGAGGAAAAGGGGGAAATTATCTCACATATAAGAAAATTATCTCACATGCAAGGAAGAGTAGTGGGGAAAATGAGGGGATAGATAGGCAATGCTTGATCCTCATTCTCATTGGAATTGGTTCAAAGAGAGAATTATATACATAAATACATACATACATATATATACATACATGTACATGCACACTCTCAGTTAAGTATAGAAATTTAGCTTACCCAACAGGATAAAGGGGAAGAGGAAAGGAAGCAGTCTTCAGAAACAAAACAAAACAGACTTTTGAGTAGGGACAGAGTAAAAAAAGAAAGATTAACAGAAGAAAATAGGACGAAGGGAAAATACACAGTAAGTAATCTTTTTTTTTTTTTTTCAGTGAGGCAATTGGGGTTAAGTGATTTGCCCGGGGTCACACAGCTAGTAAGTGTTAAATGTCTGAGGTCAGATTTGAACTCAGGTACTCCTGACTCCAGGGCCTGTGCTCTATCCACTGCGCCACCTAGCTGCCCCCACAGGAAGTAATCTTAACTGTGACTCTGAAAGGGATGAACTCAACCATAAAATTGAAGTGGATAGTAGAATGGAATCTAAATATGAAACAGAACCCAACAATATGTTGTTTATGAGAGACACACTTGAAACAAAGCAAAAGAAAAAACCTAATTAAAAGATATCATGAGGGAGACTACATTTTGCTAAAGAGAAGCATAGACAATGAATTAAGATAAAAAAAATTTACAAGTTTCTCTGATAAAGGCCTCATTTCTCAAATAGATAGGGAACTTAGTCAACTTTATAGAAATAAGAGCCAATGCCCAGTTGATAAATGGTCAAAGGATATTGGTGGAGCTTTCCTACAGTAAGTTTTCAGAAAAAGAAATCAAACCTACCTATAGTAATATGAAAAAATGAAATGTTCTAAATGACTATTAATTAGAGAAAGGCAAGTTAAAACATCTCTGAGGTACCACCTCACAACTATCAGATTGGATAATATGACCAAAAAAACCACAGAAATAACAAATGTTGGAGGGGATGTGGAAAATAGTGGCACTAGTGCACTGTTGGTGGAGCTGTGAAATGGTCTGACCATTCCGGAGAACAATTTGGAACCATGCCCCAAAAGCATGAGTAGTAGAGACCAAAAAAAAGGGAAAGGACCTATTTGTACAAAAATATTTGCAGTAGTTCTTTTTTTTTTTTTTTTGCGGGGCAATGGGGGTTAAGTGACTTGCCCAGGGTCACACAGCTAGTAAGTGTTAGGTGTCTGAGGCCGGATTTGAACTCAAGTACTCCTGAATCCAGGGCCGGTGCTTTAACCACTGTGCCATCTAGCTGCCCCTGCAGTAGTTCTTTTTATGGGGGCAAAGAATTGGAAATTGAAGGAATATTCATCAATTGGGGAATGACTAAACAAGTTGTAGTATATGATTGTGATGAAATACTATTGTCTCATAAGAAATTAGGAGGCAGCTAGGTGGTGCAGTGGATAAAGCACTGACACTGATTCAGGAGGACCTGAGTACAAATCTGACCTCAGACACTTGACACTTACTAGCTGTGTGACCCTGGGCAAGTTACTTAACCCTCAATGCCCCGCCAAAAAAAAAGAAAGAAAGAAAGAAAGAAAGAAAGAAAGAAAGAAAGAAAGAAAGAAAGAAAGAAAGAAAGAAAGAAAGAAAGAAAGAAAAAAGAAAAGTAAAGAAATTAGAAGGGGAATGGTTTCAGAAGAACCTGGGAAGACTTATGTGAACTGATGAAGAGTGAAGTGAACAGAACCAGGCAGTAACAGCAATGTTGCCATGATAATCAACTGTGAAAGACAGCTATTCTGATAAAACAATTCTAAAGGACTTGTGATAGAAAATAGCATCCACCTACAGAAAGAGGACTGATAAGCTCTGAGTGCAACTTGAATAATAAATGTAAAATAAGGGATTTGAACTAGATAATCTTGAAGTTCCCTCCTAGTTTTTCATCTATGATCCTATAAAAAAAGATGAACATACATGATGTTGATGATGAACATATGATCTATATGATGAACATATAGATGTTGAATAGTAATGAGATTTAAATAGCCTCAAGATAGGGGCAGCTAGGTGGCGCACTGGATAGAGCACCAGCCCTGGAGTCAGGAGTACCTGAGTTCAAATCTGGCCTCAGACACTTAACACTTACTAGCTGTGTGACCCTGGGCAAGTCACTTAACCCCAATTGCCCTGCAAAAAAATAAAAATAAAATAAAAGATATCAATAAATAGCCTCAAGATAAGCATAGAAGAGATACCATGTGGGTACATGATGATCTAACACACATCAACAGAGCTCATAAATAAGCAAAAGAGGAACAGTTCCAATCTAATCAAAGAAGCAATGATTGTTTTGCTTTATTTTTCCAACGACTAGCCTAGATAAGTATAGAGATTCATTACCAGTAAGTTGGTGATTCTTTGACCCTGGCTAGCCACAAAGAAAAATACAAAAGAGCTCTCAGTTCCACATGACCCCTTTCCACTTCTTCATTAACAGTGGCATATTGGTGGAAAAGAGGACAAAGAGTGCTAAGTGACACAAAAATTTTAGACCATTTATAAATTTTAATTTAGTTGTTGATATTCTAAACAAGAGATTGTTGTCCAATGACTAAGAACAATTCCCACTTAATAAACTGAATCATATACTGACAATTATGTTGTAAGCCAAACTGAAAGAATAAAAGGAAGTTGCAGCTACATATAAGGATGGATGACAGATTCTCCTTGGAGTGGCAAATAAAAGGAGTGAGTTTTAGTGTACCCTCAAAGGCTACAAGAAACATCTTTTAATGAGTTATTTGGTCATTTCCTATTACCATCAACAAGTCAACCAGCATTTATTAAGCTCTTACTACATACCAGGCACTGTTCTAAGGGTTGGGAATACAAATATAATCAGAAAGATAGTCCCTGCCTTCAAGGAGTTTGCATTCTACTGGGATAAGACAATACATAAAAGGAATTTGAAATGGGAGAAGAAATGAAGGTACCAGAAATAGGGGCATGGTAGAAATGAGGAAATGTTGTTCTGTTAATTGTTTGGAAGAGCATTGCATATACTCACATGACATTTCTTGTATGCCTTTGTTGAAGTTATTTAAATTTCTCAATGTTATTTTAAACTCTTTTGACAATATCAGATTAAGAACTAGAGAATTCTGTAGAGAGTCAAGAGTACAGTTTGGAGAGGAATAAAGACAGGGTTGGCCTGGGCATTCTCTTTAAAATGGATGTCATTGGGGTAGCTAAGTGGCACAATGGATAAAGCACCAGCCCTGGATTCAGGAGGACCTGAGTTCAAATCTGACCTTAGATACTTGACACTTACTAGCTGTGTGACCCTGGGCAAGTCATTTAACCCTCAGCCCAGCAAAAAAAAAAAAATTTAAAAGGAGAGAGAGAATAGAATAACAGAGGGGGAAATAGGATAGAAGGAAATACAGCCAGCAATCATCACTATAAAAAGGATGGAAAGAAATAGAGTTAGCAGTCATAACTGAAAGTTTTTTGAAGGAATTTTCTCTGAAAAAGGCTTCATTCCTCAAATATATAGAGAACTGACTCAAATTTATAGAAATAAGAACCATTCCCCAACTGATAAATGATCAGAAGATATGAACAGTTTTCAAATGAAGTCATCAAAGCTATCTATAGCCATATGAACAAAAGCTCTAAATCACTATTGATTGGAGAAATCGAAACTAAAACCATTCTGAGGTACTACCTCATACTTATTAGATTGGCTAACAGGACCAAAAAGGGAAATGACAAATGTTGGAGGGAATGTGGGGAAAATGAGACATTAATGCACTGTTGGTGGAGTTGGAAACTGATTCAAACATTCTGTAGAGCCATTTGGAACTGTGCTGAAAGAACTATGTATACCCCTTGACCTAGCAATACCACTAATAGTTCCGTATCCAAAAAGAGATAAAAAACAAAAATGAAAAGGACCTATATGTACAAAAATATTTTAACAGCTCCTTTTTGGTGGCAAAGAATTGAACATTGAGGGGATGCCCATCTATTAGGGAATGGTTGAACAAATTATGGTATGTGGTTGTGATGGAATGCTATTGTGCTATAAGAAATGATGAGTTATGGGCAGCTAGGTGGCGCAGTAGATGGAGCACCGGCCTTGGATTCAGGAGAACCTGAGTTCAAATCTGGCCTCAGACACTTGACACTTAACTAGCTGTGTGACTTTGGGCAAGTCACTTAACCCCAATTGCCTCACCCCCCCCAAAAAAAAAACAAGAAATGATGAGTAGGATGCTCTCAGAAAAACCTGGAGAGAATTATATAAGCTGATGCAAAATGAAATGTATTGTATACAAAGTAATAGCAATATTGAAATATGATCAGCTGTGAATGACTTCACTATTCTCAGCAATACAATGATCCAAGACAACTCTGAAGGACTTACAATGAAAAATGCAATCCAACCCCAGAAAAAGAACTGATGGTGTCTGAATACAGATCAAAGCATAATTTTTAAACTTTATTTTTCTTGAGGTTTTTTTTGTCTGTTTTCTTTCACAACATGACTAATATAGAAATATGTTTTGCATGACTACACGTGTATAACCTATATCTAATTGCTTGGCGTCTCAATGAGAGGTGTGGGGAGGGAGGAAGGGAGAGAATTTGGATGTCAAAGTTTTAATAACAAATGTTTAAAATTGTTTTTACATGTAATTGGGAAAAATAAAATACTAAATAACAAAAAATAACATAATATAAAATGGATGTTATGAGAGGAACCTGCTGATCAGAGGGAAACCATAGAGGATCTTCCAATGTGAGAAGTAGTTCAGAGATGGAGTGATCTCCCAAGGTGAAGAGGTTTCTGTGGTGTGATAGAGAAAGTTCATGGAGAATCAGAAGTGCATCCGGGAGACCAATGAAGAAGAATAAGAGGGGTAGCTAGGTGGTGCAGTGGATGGAGCACCGAGCCTGGAGTCAGAAGTACCTGAGTCCAAATCCGGCCTCAGACACTTAACACTTACTAGCTGTGTGACCCTGGGCAAGTCACTTAACCCCAATTGCCTCACTAAAAAAGAAGAAGAAGACCATGAAAACAATTGATCAGTTTTGACATTAGAAGACATGATGTATATTTCTCCAGAGGAGATGGACTAAATGTATAGGATGAGCAAGCATTTTCAGAAGTGACATTGAATAAGTTACTTTCCCTCATCAGGAATCTTGTAAAATAAAAAGACTTATTAGGAGAGAGGAATATATGCATGGGGACAGATCATTATGGAAAGCTGTCCCACAGGAGTAAGAGAAGACCTGGTCTTTTGTATCTTTATAAAACAAAGGGGAGGGAAGCACAAGATACCTGGGAGGGGATCTTTGATTAATGGGGTATCAGAAGGATATGCAGCATCCATCCATATCCTGCAAATCATCTTACAGACCTTGGTATTGCTTATCAGTGTCCCAGGGTCCTGATCGGCAACTCCCACTCCTTAAGTCAGAGATGGAGCTGCCCCTCCCCCAGGAAAATTCAAGAATTCCTTGAGGAGTTGGAATCTTTAGGTTTCTTGGGGCCCACTACATTCCCACAACACTCTGAGTAGTACTGTTTCTAAGTCGGAGAACCTCTTCTCCCCTTGGCAAGGGAGCAGAAAAATGGAAGGGAAGGGTCTTGTATTTTTTTAATGCATTTTTGGGGAAATCTTCCTGTGTTTCCCTGTGCAAATAAAACTCGTTATGTTGGCTTGTGAGCATGACTACTTAGAATAGGAGTTTGGGGCCACCTTTGGGGGAAAAGGGTGAGAAGTCATGTCAGTTATTGATGAGTATCACCTGGGTAGGATCAAATGGGCCAGCAACATTTATGAGAGCTAACGCCCCCCCCCCAAAAAAAGCATGACTTAGTCCTTTGTAAATGTCTGGAAAAGGAGGACCAGCAAGAAGAAGATCCACAGAGTTTTCCTCTAATTAATTAATAAATAATAATTAATAATAGTAGATAAAGAATCTTTTCTCTTTCTGGCCTTCTTTTTCCAGTCATACATCTCTTCAATGACGTCTTTTGCAATTCTTCATGAAAGTGACTCATCTGTAACATACTACCACTTGTGTGCACCTGTTATGTGCCTCTTCATTGTCTTTTATATTTTTTTTTTTTTGCAGGCAACGGAGGTAAAGTGACTTGCCCACGGTCACACAGCTAGTAAGTGTCAAGTGTCTGAGGTCGGATTTGAACTCAGGTACTCCTGAATCCAGGGCTGGTGCTTAACCACTGCGCCATCTAGCTGCCCCCTCTTCATTGTCTTTTAGACAAACTCAGTTCTTTGAAGGCTAGTGGCTAGTACTCCCTACCATACAGAATCACAGGAAGATTGATGTTTAAAAGATGCGAGAAGCTTAGGATCATTTAAAGCTCTTTACTATTTCCCAGAGGCAAACCACCTTGTTCTTTTTTGTATATTCCAATTATAGGCCCAGTTCATTGCCCATCTGTACTGTCTGTTCACTATTTACATCTTGATGGACTGGCTCTATGGTTGTTCATTTAACATATTCATAGTCTGGTTAATAAGCATTGTCCATTTACTTGAAATATCCTGGGTGGATCATTAGGCTGACCTGTTTTGAGTGTTATATAAAAATGAGCAGTTTCTAAATGTGAACAAAAGAGATGTCACTATCTGGAATAAAGAGGTCTACCATCAGGATGCTTTCTGCAGTGACATAGACTAGACTCGTCCCTGAAAAATCAGTTCTGTGACTTTGAGATCAAAACTACAGGCAGGACATGTCATCAACACTCACATCTTCCCCAGATGTAATTTGAATTCTGGTTTCCAAGCAGTACTTCAATTCAGAATACCCCAGCATGGACTATTGTACATATAACATAATCCTTCCAAGTAAATGGAGTCCCTGATACTCAACTCTGATTCATGGCATTAGCTAATGTCCTTTGTCCCTGTGCTTGTTGAGAACAGTAGAGTTTGGGATGGAGAATTGAATGAAATGTGTTAGGGCCTTACAAGCCAGACTATAGAGTTTATATTTGACTCTAAACTTATTAGAGAGCCAATGAAAGTTATGGGTTTTTTTTGTTTTATTAGAGGAAAGACACAGTCAGATCTACATGGTATGACATAAAGGTCATCACGAAGATTTCTCCTGATCTCAAATTCCTCTCCCTTTCCCTATTTCGGTCAGGAAACGATCTAGAATCATAGATTCAACCTTGGAAGGACCTTAAAGGTCTTTTCATCTAACCCTCTTGCTTCATAGATGAGGAAACCAAGATCAAGAGAAATTAGGTAACATCAATGATCACACAATTAGTATGTAGCAAAGCTTGGATTTGAACCTTGGTGCTGTCTCACACACACACACACACACACACACACACACACACACACACATCCAGTACTGGAAGTTGTTGAGGAAGTTGTGAAGGTGATGGAGGAGGCAAAAAGGGATTAACAGATAAACTGAGGCTTGAGGCCTTATTAATAGTACCTAAAAGGGTTAACAGAGAAACCAAGGTTTGTGTTCTTACAGTAACCAAGAGGATTTGTCCCTATCAACCCTCACCATCAACAGAGAGAATAACTAGGGACCATTAACCATTGACAGCCATTAATATTCCTAGATGACAAGACATCTAGAAACCAGATCTTAGGTAAAGAGATATCATAAACACAGAGACCTTCTGTGTCTGACAGGTTTAAGCATGTCTTTAGGAACATGCACAGAAAGGACCAAATGTGTCCTTAGGTTCACCTTATGACGGGTAAACCCCAAAAACACACCTCCCAGGGAAAAGGTACCACCTTGGAGGTTGTTTTAGGACCCGAAGATGTCCAAATTAGGATAAGACCTCCCACGTACCTCTTTAATACACCTATCTCCTTTGGGTGCTCTCTCTGTGGTCACAGAATTTCAATAAAACTTGGGAAACTGAGTCACTGAATCTTATAATTCCTTTGAGAGGCCTCACAAACAATTTGATCAATTAAATCCATCTCTATTACTATATCATCTGGTTCCCCGTGTGAGGAGATTTTAGTCCCTGACTCATACTCTTTTTCTTGGAAGCAGTAAGGTCAAACCTTGTCAAGGTAAATTTGGGATTTGCCTTTAACTCCTGCACCTAGGTTTTGCTCCTTTTGCAAGCTGACTCACCAAATGGAGGGGGAGTATTTCTTGTTGATCTGGGATCAGGAGATTTATCCTGAGGGATTTCCCTTTGATCAATGATTGGTTAAGGGACCCTGGTGGCAAGACTCCAAAGTTTGGGGGATGCCCCGGATGGCAGTCCTCACTGTTAGTTGACACCCACGGGTGGCTGCAGGTGCGGTGGCAGTAACATTAAAAGAAAATGGAGGGGGCTGCTAGGTGGCACAGTGGATAAAGCACCGGCCCTGGAGTCAGGAGGACCTGAGTTCAAATCCAGCCTCAGACACTTAACACTTAGTAGCTGTGTGACCCTGGGCAAGTCACTTAACCCCAATTGCCTCACTAAAAAAAAAAGAAAAGAAAAAGTAAAAGAAAAGAAAATGGGTGGTGTTTTATTGTGACACTGTCTGGCCACAGAAATCCCCGCATTCAGCTCTTGGGTTCTCTGGGATGGAGTATGCATTGTGTTGTTCTCTGTAACCTAGGAAACCTCTGTTGAGTTGTGTGGGCCCCCAAGGTCTGAAATCAGAAAGACCAGGCTACTTCCAGATTTTTTTTTCCGGTGCAGTCTTAGCCCAACTCACCTTAAAGGGACAAGGAGAGAAAGCATTTTGCATAACCAACCCCTCGGGTGTATCCTTACAAATTTGCGGGGGCGTTAGGGTGGGGGGCGGAGGAAGGAAATGGAAGTAGCCAAAAAGAAACAAATGATTTATTTGCAAGAGAAAGGAGAATTAAGGTAACAGACCTCCTGGTTAGCCCCTACTACACCTCAGAGTGGGCTGGTTAGGAGGTAACATTTCATGGCTGTTTGTTTGCTTGTCATCTTGTGCATTTATGTGTCTGTTAAATGTTGTAATTTTGTTGTTTGGTTGTACCCAGTAGCCTTTCAGAGTGGTGGCCAGGCTCTGAAGGAGGGGGAAGGGCAGTCTCTGACTTCTGGATATCTTTACAGGTGTGTGTCTACTTAAATTGAAATGTTAATTCTTTGCTAGGCATTCATAGCCTTAGATGAACATTGTAAAAGCTGGTTAAAAAAAAAATACTGTTGGGGGCAGCTAGGTGGCATACTGGATAAAGCACCGGCCCTGGATTCAGGAGTGCCTGAGTTCAAATCCGGCCTCAGACACTTGACACTTACTAGCTGTGTGACCCTGGGCAAGTCACTTAACTCCCATTGCCCTGCAAAAATAAATAAATAAATAAATACTGCCACTTTGAAATCTTTTGTAGTGGAATGGTTTAACATCAGGAACTGTTTGTGATGTGAAAAAGTTGCAAAGAAAAAGAACTCTAGTGAAGCATAACTTGTGGTTGAAAAAGTCTTGGCAAAGAAAAAAGGCCACTGCTCTTTTTCTCTCCCTCCCTCCCTCCCTCCCTGACACTGACTGTGACAGCATGGGGGCTGTGGGTGAGAGAGAATGTTCAGAAAGGGTCCAGAAATTTTTAGATAATTAGTAAAAGCAAGTAGAAAGAAAGTTGTGCCGTTTTATACTGACAGTGAAAAAGAATTTAAAAATTTGAGGAGGGGGAATTTCACCTTGGAGGTTATCTTAGGACTCCTGGAAGTCCAAATTAGGATATGAACCTCCCATGTACCTCCTTAAGGAGATTAAGATAATAAGGAGATAACCTACTTTTTTCACTATAAATATAACCATTTTCCTTTCCCTATTCAAGACACCTCCCTGCTGTTCTCCCTGTGGTCATCAGTCTTTCAATAAAACTTGGGAAACTGAGTCACTGAGTCTTGTAATTCTTTGGGATGCCTCATGATCAGTTTGATCAATTAAACCCATCCCCACAATGAGATGTTAGTATTAAATGATAAAGGATATGATTCCAAAGGGTCTATGACATTTAAACCCCAAAAACACACCCCTAGTGTGAAATTTCTGACATTATAAAAGGGGTGTGTGTGGGTGTGGGTGTTTTGAGGGGGATTCCAGATGCTTCTCAAATCACACCACATTGGTGGCCTCCTACTCCTAAACCCCCCTCTGCCCACCCCTCTGTGCACACTGGCTGGCACAGTAGAAAGGATTCCCTGGGGGGCAGCTAGGTGGCGCAGTGGATAGAGCACCAGCCCTGGAGTCAGAAGGACCTGAGTTCAAATGTGACCTCAGACACTTAACACTTACTAGCTGTGTGACCCTGGGCATGTCACTTAACCCCAACTGCCACACACACACACACACACACACACACACACACACACACACAAGAAAGGGTTCTCTGTGATGAAAAGGAAGGTCACTAGAAAGAACATGGACATAGGATTATAGCCTATGACACTTTCACAAGGCCCTCTGTACCCTCGAGACAGCAGGAGAAAGGGATTAGGGAAGGATAAGAAAAGGAAGGTCCCAAGAGCAAAGGCAGAAAGATTCTGTTTGCCCAACACAAGGATTTCTAAGTGAGTGAAGAAACAGCTACCTTCTCAACTGACATAGGGCTTAGGACATATAGAGGAATTAAGGGACCATTAAAGTTTAGTGGCGGGGGCAGCTAGGTGGCGCAGTGGATAAAGCACCGGCCCTGGATTCAGGAGTTCCTGAGTTCAAATCCGGCCTCAGACACTTGACACTTACTGGCTGTGTGACCCTGGGCAAGTCACTTAACCCCATTGCCCCATAAAAAAAAGAAAAAAAAAGAAAAAAAAAAAAAAAGAAAAAGAAAAAAAAAAAAGTTTAGTGGCCAACTAGATATCAGGACAGACACAGCTAAGAAATAAGGGAAGATAAAATTCTATAGCACGAAAGTCCATTAGGCAAGGCTACTACCCAGGGAGGTACCTGGAGACAGAGATAACTCGAGAAGTCAGGACTACCCCCCACCTCATTCAAGCTTTTCCTACCCCTACCCCAAAAGGACTTTCCCTTGTCAAGTGGTCACCCCTTCTATCCTCTATAAAAGCTTTGGCTTCCATTCCATTCTGGGAGGAGAAAGATGTCTCTAGGTCATCTCCTCCCCTTGAGGCTAAGTCTTTTACTTACCCTTTGGTCACTTTCTCTAGAGCCCAAATAAAAGACCATTTTAGAGGCAGCTAGGTGGTGCAGTGGATGGAGCACCAGCCCTGGAGTCAGGAGGACCTGAGTTCAAATCCAGCCTCAGACACTTAACACTTGTTAGCTGTGTGACCCTGGGCAAGTCACTTAACCCCAATTGCCTCACCAAAAAAAAAAAAATTAATTCTAATTGGACTGTGCAAGAGTATAATTCTTTACAGAAGAATACCTAAAGACCCCCACCACCTATTTCCCCCATGACATATTTCTGGCACCCAATGTGGTACACGAGATCTTCCTTTTTTTTTCTTGCCACAGCACCCTGAGGTAAGAACTCCTTTTCATTTATTCTCTTTCTCATGCCCTGACTCTATCCCTTGCCGATGTTCGTGGAGGGGTAAATGTGAGGTCAGCTTTTCCACTCAACGGGAAGCGGCATCTCCCTCATGAAAAGCTCAGCCTAGCATCCAAACCACATTCGGACCATCCGATTCAATATCTCTTCAGACAGGACATATCTGGGTAAAGGTTTAAACAGCCTTACACCCATGGGCCAGAAAGAAAGTGTCCCAAAGGATTATCCTTTAGGGTATACCCTGAAAAATTGGGCTAAATTTGACCTTACGAACTTGAAAAGAAATGCATGATCTTTTACTGTAATTGGCCACAATATCAGTTGGAATCCCAAGAAAATTGGCCAGCACGCAGGACTCCTAACTACAATACCATTTTGCAATTGGACCTGTTTTGCAGGCATGAAAGGAAATGGACAAAAATCCCAAGTATACTGGCCTTCATCGCCTTAAGCCAGAGCTCAGAGGGGAAGGAACCAGGTAAGAGTAAGGGACAAAGCAGGATATGCAGGCAAAACTGACTGAACTTAAGGCGGCTATTGATAACCTTAAAAAGCCTCCTTCCTTATAGGACCACAATGATTTCTTAGATGACTTCCCCCTGTTGATAGAAAGCTGCATGTCCATGCAACTAGCAAGTCCTTCTGACACCCCTTCCTCCTCTGAGACCCCATCCCCTCCCTCTCTGTAGTCTCTCTCCCCTCTCTCTCCTCCCTTTACTCCCTCTTCATTGGTTGCTCCACTATGTCCTTCCCTCCCTACGAGTCAACCCCTGTCATACAACTCTATGTCTTTTCCTCTTAGCCCACTGGCTGATCTCAAACCCGATCTCCTGTGCTCCCCACAGCCTAGCCCCTGCCACACCCAGAGTGGACTTCAGTACTCTTCTATTTTCCCCATTCAATAGCTGTCTTCACAATTTTTCCCAATCCCACCCACCCAGCTGTTCCCTTCGTAGCTGAGACAGCTGAGACCCTGTCACAATCCCGGCTCCAATATGTTCCCTATTCTCCTATTTTTTTTTTCCATTCAGCAGCCACTCCCATCTGCTTCACCTGTTCCCCTGCAGATACCTATGCCCGTTCCCCCAGCCCTCTTGTCCCTTAGCCCACCCTCTTTACCTGTGCCCTCATAGGCATCTTCAACTGCTCCCTTGTTTCCACCACAGGAAGCTCCTGCTGGGCATGAGTACATGCACCTTTATCCATGAGTGATTTGGCTCAGATTAAAGAAAAACTGGAAACATTACTCAGAGAACCCCACAAAGTTTGTAGATGGCTTTAAGTCTGTGATAAAGCAGTTTGACCTTTCCTGTGCCAACTCGCAAATTATTCTTGCCAACTGTTGTACCCCCATGAGAAAAAGCAGATTTGGGACTTAGTTGTGCAAGTGGGTGATGAGCACTCACAGCTTGGAACCAACTGGTCAGATGTTTCTAGGTCATCTCCTCCCCTTGAGGCTAAGTCTTCAACTTACCCCTTGGTCACTTTCTCTAGCACACAAATAAAAGACCATTTTAATTCTAATTGGACTGTGTGCAAGAGTGGAGTTCTTTACAGAGAAATACCTAAAGACTCCCAACACCTATTTCCCCCATGACATATTAGCAAAGGCAGAAAGATTCTTTTTGCCCAACACGAGGATTTGTAAGTGAGTGAAGAAACAGCTACCTTCTCAACCAAGGAAATCCACAATACAGATTTCAGCCTCTAAAGAAATGGGATTAGGAAAGACCTCAGGAAAAAGGGGTTAGGCAGAGGAAGAAGAAGTAAACAAGTGGACACAGTGCTATCTCGGGTCATGAACTTGCACCAACATCTATAAGATTATTTTCTCTTCTTCCTTCTCCTTGCCCCTTAGAAAGACCATATTGTGAGTATAACATGGCATGCTAGAAAGACCCTAAAATTTGGCATTCAGGGAATAGGTTTTATATCCCAGTTCTGCTTCTTCCCACCTGGATAACCTTGGGGAAAAAAAATCATTTCCCTCTCTGAGCCTCAAGTTCTTCATCAATAAAATGAGGAGGTTGGACCAAATAAATGATGGTGGGGGTGCCTAGAGAAGTGTCTAGGGCAAGAGAGCTGTGAGGGCCTGGTTTCTGAATAAATGAAGAAGCATTTACTAAGTGCTTCCTACTATGCTAAGCATTGGGGATGCATAGGCAAGGCAGACTTGAGAAAGTTTACATTCAAATAGAGGAAGCTGGGGCAGCTAGATGGCGCAGTGGATAAAGCCCCGGCCCTGGATTCAGGAGTACCTGAGTTCAAATCCGGCCTCAGACACTTGACACTTACTAGCTGTGTGACCCTGGGCAAGTCACTTAACCCCCATTGCCCCGCCAAAAAAAAGAAACAAAAACAAATAGAGGAAGCCAGTACTCAAAGGGGCCTGGAGGCCTGGGAGAAGTCCTTTGGTTTGGAGGGTTGGAAAGATAATAAGTGGAGTTATAGAGCAATTTTCCAGGAAAGGTAATGTTCCCAGAGCTAAATCTAGAAACAAAGAAGGAAGCAACACAACATAAAGATGACCAGAGAGCCATACCCTGGGGCTAGGGCTAGGTGAGAATTCTCACCAATCAACAATCCGGAGCCTTAACTTGGAGGCAGGAAAGTTCTGAGCTGACCCTGGATTGGAATGTAGATGTAGAGGCAAGAATAGGTATCTAATCTCCTCCACACCCTGGGTATGTGGAATTTTAGAATCAAAAGGAACTTTAGCCATCATCCGGTTCAAAGCTTCTTAAACTGTGGGTGGTGTAACTGAATGTGGGGATCACAAAAAATCTGGCAACAGCAAAAGGTCGTGTACACAGTCATATCTTGGCACTTGGCTTGCTCACTACAGAACCCCACATGGTTCACTGTGTACTCTCTTGTGATTTTTTTTTCATTTTCCCAAAATGGGAAAAATTCACAATCATAACATCAAATCCCACCAATACAATGATCCCCTCCATTCCCCCTTGGGCTTGGATTTGCTTCTGAACAGACCCTTTTCACTTTGGATGTTCATTGAATAACTATGGGAAAATCGAGTTTACTCTGTGAAGTGCCATTGGGGACAAGGACTTCTCTAGGAGTTGTCAAATTCCATGCTTAAAAACTCTCTCTCCAAGGGGCAGCTAGGTGGTGCAGGGGATAAAGCACCAGCCCTGGAGTCAGGAGTACCTGAGTTCAAATCCAGCCTCAGACGCTTGACACTTACTAGCTGTGTGACCCTGGGCAAGTCACTTAACCCCAATTGCTTCACAAAAAAACCAAAAAAACGTCTCTCCATCCATCCCTGTAGTGCTCTGGTATGGCCCTCCTGTTGCCTGAGGAGTGTTTAGTACAATAACCCTTGTACTACCAAACAAGTTAATTGTGAGAAAAGTGCTTTGGAAAATTGGACAGCTTTCTCTCCCCCTTGAAATTGTTTTTTCCATTATTCTATGAATATTTTATAATTATTGATGTACATATTGAATTCTGCCATTAGAATGTGAACCCCTCAAGAACAGGGACTGCTTGATTTGTTTGTCTTTTATTCCCAGAGTCTAAGTATAACAGGCATTGAATAAATGTTTATCAAGTTGAATTAAATACAAATGAGTTATCATTATTGTAAATTATGACCTACATACAAACACAAACTCAGAGTAGTGAATGCTTCTTCTTCTTTTTATTTTATTTTTATTTTATTTATTTATTTATTTTTGCGGGGCAATGAGGGTTAAGTGACTTGCCCAGGGTCACACAGCTAGTGTTAAGTGTCTGAAGCCGGATTTGAACTCAGGTCCTCCTGAATCCAGGGCCAGTGCTTTATCCACTGTGCCACATAGCTGCCCCCTGTGAACGCTTCTTCTAATTAACCCCTTTAATATTTTTCACAGTTATAAAATCACCATTCCTATATTAACCCCTAGAGAATCCCCACAGAACAGAGGGGAAGGGACGGGATGACTCCAGACTCCAGGCACTTTTATTTGCCTTCACACTGAAATATAAATTAATTTGGGGTCTTTGTACCATGACTAAGGGAAATGATGAATATTTTAGAGAGGGGAATGGTAGTGGTTGGGAGGAGTGGAGGATGGGAAGTTGTCGATCAGAACCACAGGGCATGGGGCAAGATAATGAAGTGATGTGGTTGGAGCATCTGCTGGGACTTACCACCCCTGAGAAGAACTGGTATCACCTCTGATGGGCCTATTGAGGAATTCAGTATCTGCTCAATTGAATTTAATGTTGATTGAAATTCTTATACAAAACCTCTTCGTTGGAACAGGCTAGGAAAAAGAGGTCAAGACCCAAATAATTTAGTGGCCATGGAAATTAAGACCCATCCCTCCTCATCCATCTCTGGGATCCCTCACAGCTCCTTTTCTATTCTCTTACCTGGAAGGGTATGGAGTAGAAGTTACCCAAGAAAAGAGGAAGTAAGCTTTACTCAGGAACACATCTCTCATCCCCAGTAGAATAGGGACTTGAAATAGGAAGGGACTTGAACCCCTACCTTCAGGGTATAAGGAGACTGTGATTCAGCCCTGGAAAAATAGATGGATCGGACTTAAGAACTCTGATCTGATGCCATGATCAGCCACGATTCCAGAGGACCAATGATGAAGAATGTTATCCACTTTATGACAGAGAGGTGTGGCATATAAAAAGTTCAAGATAATTTCTGGATAATGTCATTTTATTAATTATAGCAAGCAAATAATTAATAAAAGCGTGGTCAATTGGCTTTTTCTTTTAAACCAAAGACCCATCACAGCAACTTCTTGAAGTTTTTATCCCCTTGGAAGAGTGGGCATTCCTAGAAGACAGTAATCAACTCTGATTGGTTAACAATTAATAATGGGAGGGGCAGCTAGGTGGTCCAGTGGATAAAGCACCAGCCCTGGATTCAGGAGGACCTGAGTTCAAATCCAGCCTCAGACACTTGACACTTACTAGCTGTGTGACCGTGGGCAAGTCACTTAACCCTCATTGCCCCACAAAAAAAAATTTAATAAAAAAAACAATTAATGAGAAGAATAAATAATATAATGAGTGGTGGACAAATTCTAATAAGGGTTTGGGGAAATGTGACTTTGATTATGTCACTCTTACCCCCAGATCACCCCCAGCCTTGGGAAATCTAGACACTCAAGCCTGAATAGAGAACATAATGGGCTTCCTCAGTTGGGTAAGATCTGAACAATATTGAAGAGAATATTAAATCCAATCTCATTGTCAGCCCTATTCTTCAGGGGCTAATTTGACCTAGTAGAGAATGAGGAAATAGGAAGGGGGGAAAATCCTGACTCTCCTCAACAGTTATTGGCTATTAAATATAAGAATGAAATAATCATTTCTCTCAGAGATGATGAACTAATATGCAGAATGAGACATACATTTTTTTAATATTGTTCCTTCAAAGGGAGGAACCCTTTCTTGCTTCCCTTTGAGTAGGAATGTAAATTAGTGAATGGAAGAGACACTAAACATCTCTGCCCCAGCTTTAGTTATAGCTTTTCAAAGCCTTTTTGGGAGATTTAAGGTATTGCCCATTTAGTAGAAAGAACCCTGTCTATGAAGTTAGAGGCCTTGAGTTCAAATCCACTACCTGTGTGACTTTGGGTAAATTACTTAACCCTCTGGGGGTCAGTTTTTTTATATGCAAAATGGGAGGTTGGAAGTTGGCCAATGTGAGAATTTGTTTTGCTTGACTGTGCTTACTTGTTACAAGAATTTTGTTTTCTTTATTTCTTTTTGGAGGGGGGGGGGAGCAATGAGGGTTAAGTGATTTGCCCAGGGTCACACAGCTGGTAAGTGCCAAGTGTCTGAGGCTGGGTTTGAACTCAGGTCCTCCTGAATCCAGGGCTGGTGCTTTATCCACTGTACCACCAAGCTGCCCCCTCTTTATTTCTTTTTTCCAGTGGTGGAGTAGGGCACAGGAGGAGGAGGAAGAAAAAATAAATTCTTGGTCATTATGGTGGAGATTAATTTTTTTTTTTAGTGAGGCAATTGGGGTTAAGTGACTTGCCCAGGGTCACACAGCTAGTAAGCGTTAAGTGTCTGAGGCCGGATTTGAACTCAGGTACTCCTGCCCCCAGCTGGTGCTCTACCCACTGTGCCACCTAGCTGCCCCCGAGATTAAATTTTTATTTTTTTTTTTGCGGGGCAATGGGGGTTAAGTGACTTGCCCAGGGTCACACAGCTAGTAAGTGTCAAGTGTCTGAGGCTGGATTTGAACTCAGGTACTCCTGAATCCAAGGCCGATGCTTTATCCACTGCACCACCTAGCTGCCCCGAGATTACATTTTTTTAAAAGAAAAAACTAAATGGGTCCATATAAACCTCCCTTCTGGGGTCGACTTGCCCCAGAAGTGAAAAACATTAAGTGAGGTTGTTTGTCCTTCTCTAAGAGGACCATGACATCGGGAGGTGATATCATGACTTGCATTGAATTGGATTGAAGTGAGAGAGGACTGTGCAAAGTGACCAGCCTCACTTGCTCTTCCAGAGCCATCTGGGTCCAGTGATGACAATGGAGATGGCTCTGGATGTTTGAAACAATCGGAGTTACGTGACTTGCCCAGGTTCACACAGCTAGTAAGTATCAAGTGTCTGAGGTCACATTTGAACTCAGATCCTCCTGAATCCAGTGCCAGTGCTCTATCCATTGTACCACCTAGTTGCCCCAAGTGAGGTGGGAGATCCCTGGGGACAGAAGGATAAAAGGGATCAGGGAAACTGGGATGTGGAATCTGGAAAACTCACCAGCCAGAAGGCACAGATGTTTGACATTTTTCTAAACCATCTTTCCTAATGTCTCTCCCAGATATGCAAGTGCTCTCTTCCCCTACCTCCACCCCCATCAACCAGTTGGGAGCCAGAAGCAATTCCTCAAGATTGATGAGTTTGGAGGGCAAATCCCCTGAAGTTTTGGGTATAGGCTTCAGGTGGCCCTTCATGGCATTGCCATGTACCACAAACAGATTCCCACTGGCACTGATTCAAAACAAGACCTGCCACGTAGTACCTGCTTAATAAATGCTTATTGACTAGCAGCTCCTCTCTCTATCCATTGCCACCCCTAGGCTTGGTCAGAGAACCCACATTTCGAAAAGTAAAACTCATCCCCATCAGGGAACTTTCCTTTCCAGGACACGGATAACAACATTAGGGGCTACCTGCCCACCCAAGATAGATGCTGGACAGTTTTTTACCAGATGCAAAAGTTTTCTGGGGAGAGAGTCAGGGTTGTTTTCTTCAGTCCAGGAATTGTCTTTAACAATATCAACAGGAACAGCTAGGTGGTACAGTGGATAAAGCACCGGCACTGAATTCAGGAGGACCTGAGTTCAAATCCAGCCTCAGACACTTGACACTTACTAGCTGTGTGACTTTGGGCAAGTCACTTAACCCTCATTGCCCTGCCAAAAAAAAAAATTAATTTAATTTAAAAAAACAATGCCAACAGGCACTCAAGATCTACCTTGGGTATCCTTCAGCTGAATTTGTAGGTCCTCTTTCCCACCAGATTCCAAGCCCTCCCAAGCATCTAGTTAGAATACCAAGGGAGATAGGGGGACAAGGTATCTCAGTGCCAAATGGCCCAACTTAACCATTTCTCCCAGAACCCAAGAGACTGAAAATGAGGACAGGCCAAAAAATCTCTCACTTTGGATTCACCTCACCAGCTCTTAGGTCCCTATGTCATCCTTCCTACCCCACCCTACAATTAGAACTCATCCACTCTGGCTGAGGCCCAGGGCTAGGGGGGAGATTTAAAGGCTCTGTTCTCCATATTAAAGTCAATCACAGCCAAATCCAGGGCTTCTAGGTAACCCAGACCTCCAGCTGAGGCTGGAGAAGCATAAATGTCTCCAGTCAGACCCAGAAGCAGCAGCAGCAGCAGAGCCCAATTAGCTTCCATCTTCCTGTGCCTCACTGTCCAAGATACTACCCTCTTCACACTACCTTAGGCTTTTTAATCTAGGTTATAGCTTGAGTAAGGAGTATCAGCGGCCTAATGCCACATGCTTCTTTACTTCTTTCACCCACATAAAATTTCCATGGGTCCATCGTGCCTTGATGGCATAGGGAAAAAAAGAATCTGGAGACCTGGCAAGGAGAAATGAGTAGACTCAGTTCTGCAGGAATCAGTCATGGAGCACCCAAGTGAAGTACCTCTTCTTAGACAAAATAACTAGACAAATAAAGAGGGGTAAAAATAAGAAATCCTGGTGAGTCACCTCAGCATTTCCCTCTCCAAGGGACAGACCCAGCCTAAAATAGTTCCCTAAGTTCTGGGAACTTAGGATTTAGAACTAACAGGTAAGAACAAGGATGCTGGACTTGGCTTCTACCTCAGTCATCTACTAATTGGGTGAACTTAAGCAAGTCAAAACTTCTATGGGATTCAGTTCCCCCATCTGTGAAAAGAGGGGCTTGAAGGGGCAGCTAGGTGGTACAGTGGATAGAGCACTGGCCCTGAATTCAGGAGGACCTGAGTTCAAATTTGGCCTCAGATACTTGAGGGGAGGCAAAGAGTCACTTCGAGAACACTCTCGCGCTTGGTCACTCTTTCTCTCTCTCTGTTCGGTTTCCTGGTGATGTGAGAAAGCTAGCAGACTTTCCAGCAGTGGTGAGTGAACACAATAAACCCTGCATTCCTTTGAATTATCTTAATTGGAAATGATCTGGGGATTGTATAGACTTAGGTTAGAGTTAAGAGGATTTATCTGTTTTTCTTTTTCCCTATTTCCTTATCTTTGATTTTTATTAATTTCACTTTCTTTGTTTAATTGATTCCCAAGTAATAAAGTCTGATCCTTTTGTGGAAAAGAAGCTGTAAAGCTCCTTTCTTATTGACCTGGGAGAAAAATCTAAAAGGACAGTTAGGAGAAGAGGGAGCTTTTAACCTAGAGGTCCCTCATTATTTCCGGGACCCCAATATTTCAGTGAGTTACTCAATTAATGCTCCATATATTAAATTTTGGCCCCTACAAGGGATGATATCTTTAAAAAATAAAATTAAGGTGTGAGAGGAATGCACTGGGATAAGGGAAAGGGAGAGGTGGAATGAAGTAAAAGTATCTCACATAAAAGAAGCAAGAAAAAGCTTATGGAGTAGAGGGAAGATGGGGGAGATACAGGGGAGTGAGTGAGCCTTACTCTCATCAGAATTGGCTCAAAGAGGGAATAGCATACACACTCAACTAGGTATAGTAATCTTACCCTGCAGGAAAGTAGAAGGGGAAAGGGATAAGGAGAGGGAGGTGGTGAAAAAAGGGAAGGCAAATTGGGGGAGAGAATAGTTAGAAGCAAAACACTTTTGAGGAGGGATAGGGTAAAAGAAGATAGGAAATAGAGTAAATGTCCTGGGGAGGGAAGAGGATGGAGGGAAATACAGTTAGCAAAAGTAACTTTGAAAAAACAATTGAAACATGTTTGTTTGATAGGCCTCGGTTTTCAAACACATAAAGAATTAAGTCAAATTTGTTAAAATAAGAGCCATTAACATGACAAAAAAAAGGAAAATGACAAATGTTGGAGAAGACATGTGAAAATTGGAACCCTAATGCAATGTTGGTGGAGCTGTGAACTGATCCAACCATTCTGGAGAGCAATTTGGAACCATGCCCAAAAGCCTATAAAACTGTGCATACCCCTTGACCCAGCATTACCACTACTAGGTTTATATCGCAAAGAGATCATAAAAAAAAGGAAAAGGACCCACATGTACAAAAATATTCATGGGGGGCAGCTAGGTAGCACAGTGGATAAGAGCACCAGCCCTGGATTCAGGAGAATCTGAGTTCAAATCCGACCTCAGACACTTGACACTTACTAGCTGTGTAACCCTGGGCAAGTCACTTAACCCTCATTGCCCCACCAAAAAATAAAAATATTCATGGCTGCTTGCTCTTTTTGTGGTAGCAAAGAATTGGAAACTGAGGGAATGCCTATCAATTGGGGAATGACTAAACAAGTTGTGATATATGGCTGTAATAGAATACTATTATACTGTAAGAAATGATAACCAGATGGATTTCAGAAAAACCTGGAAAGACTTACATGAGTGAAATAAGTAGAACCAAGAGAACATTGTACACAGTATCAACAACATTGTGTGATGATCAACTATGATAGACTTAACTCTTCTCAGCAATACAATGATCCAAGACAATGCCAAAAGACTTATGGCGGAAATTGCTCTTCACATGCAGAAAAAGAACTATGGAGTCTGAATTCAGACTGAAGCATAATATTTTCACTTTTGTTGTTCCTTTTTTTGTTATTGTTCTTGTTTATTCTTTCTTGTGTTTTTTTTCCTTTTGTTTTGATTAATGTGGAAATATCTTTAACATGATAGTAATATATAACCTATATCAAATTGCTTGCTGGCCCTGGTGGGGAGAAAAGAAGTAAGGGTGGGAGAAAAATTTGAACCTAAAAAAAACTTTACATGTAATTTAAAATTAAAATTTTTAAATTATAAAAATATAATCAGTGGTTTGGACATTAGGAGTACATTTGTTGCAATAAAGGATTTTGATAGCATGTTTTCTTTATTTTGGGAAACAATTTGTGTAGCATGGATATTAACTTATCATTAAACATTTGATAGAACTTACCTGCAAAAAAATAAAATAAAATAAGAGCCATTCCCCAATTGATAGATGATTAAAAGACATGAAGTTTCCAGATGAAATAATCGAAGCTGGGGGCAGCTAGGTGGTGCAATGGATAAAACACTGGCCCTGGATTCAGGAGGACCTGAGTTCAAATCTGGCCACAGACACTTGACACTTACTAGCTGTGTGACCCTGGACAAGTCACTTAGCCCTTGTTGCCCCACCCAAAAAAAAAAAAAAAAGAAAGAAAGAAAAAGAAATAATCAAAGCTACCTATAGCCATATGGAAAAAAAAATTGTTTTAACTCACTATTGATTGGAGAGATTCAAGTCAAAACAATCCTGGCTAGGGGGCAGCTAGGTGGCGCAGTGGATAGAGCACCGGCCCTGGAGTCAGGAGTACCTGAGTTCAAATCCGGCCTCAGACACTTAACACACACTTACTAGCTGTGTGACCCTGGGCAAGTCACTTAACCCCAATTGCCTCACTAAAAAAAAAAACAAAAAAAACCAATCCTGGCTACCTCACAACCCATTGGATTGGATAATAGGACAGCAGAGGGAAATGATAAATGTTGTACGGGATATAGGAAAAATGAGACATTAATACACTCTTGGTAAAGTTGTAAACTGATTCAAACATTCTGTAGAACAATTTGGAACTATTGCCAAAGGGCTATAAAACCAAGCATACTCTTTGACCTAGTAATACCACTACTAGTTTGGTATCCAAAAAGAGATTTTTAAAAAGTTGAATTCAAAATTGGAGAGATGCCCATCAATTGGGGAATGACTGAACAAATTGTGGGATGATATTATGATGGAACACTATTATGCTATAAGAAATGATGAGCAAGATGCTATCAGAAAAACCTGCAAAGACTTACATGAGGTGATGCAAAATGAAATGTACTGTCTACAAAATAACAGCAATATTGTAAGATGATCTGCTGTGAATGACTTAGTTATTTTCAGCAATACAATGATCCAAGACAACTCTGAAGGACTTATGAAAAATGCAATCCATCTACAGAAAAAGAACTGATGGTATCTGAATACAGATTGAAGCATAATTTTTTGTTAGTTCCTTTTTCTAAATTTTTTTGTCTGTTTTCTTTCACAACCTGACTAATGTGGAAATGTTTTGCATGACTACACATGTATAATTTATATTGAATTGCTTAAGTTCTCAAGGGGGGTTGGGGAAGGAGGGAGGAAGAGAATTTGGAACACAAAGCTTTAAAAGTCGATGTTAAAATTTGTTTTTACATGTAATTTGGGAAAACATTCTAAATAAAACTAAATTTTAAAAAAAAGGTTGAGTTTGGGAGGTGGGAGTGGGAGGAAGTGGAGAGTCTACATGAGAGAAAATGTAAATGAGAGCCATCTAGAACAATTTGGATAAAAGCTATTTGTATAGGGGGCAGCTATAATAACCACAGGTAGTGATCCTGGTTTGCAAAATGAGGGAGTTGTAAATGGGAAGGGGAATGAAGAAAGAGCCTCCTGTTTAACCATGTACAGGCAGGAAACCCAAAGAACAGGTTTTAGCCTCTAAAGGAAAAGGATGAGGGATGAGTGGGGATGAGATGGATGCAATGGGCAATGGCAACACCAGATCACGCCAGGAGAAATAGGAAGCTCTCAAGAGTTGAAATTCTGAAGACATCAAAAGAAATCATTCCAAAGAGGAAAAAAGGTAGTTATGTAAAGTGACCAACATGGATGGATGCAGGACAGGGTACCCATTAACCAACTTTGATTTTAAAACATACTAATGAGTTCACAAATGTGGAACATTGCGTTTTTTTAATTAATTGATTGGTTTTGCTTAATCCCCCCCCCTTTTTCCTTTATTTAAAAAATTCTTTGTTATTAGGTATGGCCCTCTATGACAGAGATGGACGAGTCCAGACATTTGACACTTACTAGCTGTGTGACCCTGGGCAAGTCACTTAACCCTCATTGCCCTGCCCCCCCCCCAAAAAAAGAATAAGCACTACCAGGTTAGTATGATGATGATTTCCCAAAGAGAAACTTCATAAATATCTCCCAGGTACAAAATAAAGTCTGTTTCCTCTTTCTATAATTTTTCTGTATATTTCTGTGCTTTATTATTTTATTTGATAGATATTGTCTATGAGTAATGTATAATTTAAAGTGATCTGTATTTATTAGCAAATCAAATCTGATAAAAGTGCTACGTAAATGTTATTAGCTATGTACATTTTTATATAATTTTTCCTTTTAATTTAAGTTAGATTTTCATAACTGGAAAATCTTAAAGAATAGGACCAAGGCAGCTAGGTGACGCAGTGGATAAAGCACCGGCCCTGGATTCAGGAGTACCTGAGTTCAAATCCGGCCTCAGACACTTGACACTTACTAGCTGTGTGACCCTGGGCAAGTCACTTAACCCCCATTGCCCCGCAAAAACAAACAAACAAACAAACAAACAAACCAACCAAGAATAGGACCAAGTATTGGGGTCTTTTAGGAGGATTAAGTTTTTTCCTTTCCATCTAATTTAGAATGTCAATAACTAGAAAATCTTAGACAACAAGACCAAATATTGGGGTCTGAAAAGATGGGGATGAATTTTAGCTTGTAAACGCAAGAAACAATCTACAGGTTATTATTTTTCCTGTTTAACTTATAACCATATAAAAACACTTTAAATTCTATCTTCATGAAGCATTTAATATCATTACATCTGATCATTAAAAGTGATTTTTAGGGGCAGCTAGGTGGTGCAGTGGATAGAGCACCGGCCCTGGAGTCAGGAGTACCTGAGTTCAAATCCGACCTCGGACCCTCAACACTTACTAGCTGTGTGACCCTGGGCAAAACACTTAATCCCAATTGCCTCACTTAAAAAAAAAAAAAGTGATTTGGAGATGTCAAGGAGAAAAGGCAGCCAGGGACCCAGGGGCAAGTAAGGCTAGCTGAGTCCATGTTTCATGTGGGTTCTAGCAGCAGGGAAGGAGGAAAGATCACAGCCAATCCCCCCACAACCTCACAAGTCGTCTAAAGACAGAACACATTATGGAAATGTTTTGCATGACTACACGTGTATAACTTATATTGAATTGCTTGAGTTCTTAAGTGGGGGTGGGGAGGGAGGAAGGAAGAGAATTGGAACACAAAATTTTTTAAATGGACATTAAAAATTGTTTTTACATGTAATTGGGGAAAAAAGAAAATTCTAAATAAATGGGGCAGGGGAGACAGAACACTCCTTGCCACAAAGGAAAATCAAAGCAAGAGACTGAGCCAGAGACAGTTTCATTTTTTTCACTTGGTAGAACAAATATTTCTAGAAACCACTTGAAATTTAAGACTACTTTCCCTAGGGACCAAAGTGGTAAAAAGGAGACTGTACCCTCAGTTCAGGGGAATGTTTTTATACTTCTGTTCTTGCTATTTGCGCGGGGCGGGAGGGGGGGTGCTGGGGGGGGGGAGATTTCATTCTCAACAGCTTTATTGAAAGCATTCTGAAAATTTTACAAGGATTGTTGTTTGCTACTATGTGCACTGCTAACATTCCCAACCACGCAGGAATCTGTTACTTCTTTGAGTATTTGTGCTCTAGGTTAAGATTCTGAGGATAAATATTTCTTTGTGAAGGTTATTTTGTATTAATTGATTAGATGATATGAGACATTAATCACTGAGTCAGCCAGTGATATGGGAGAGATACATTGAAATTGATATTGGGAAGAAGACACTAGACTGAAGACAAGCTAAGAGCATTTGAAAAAACCCTACTGCTTCTCTGGGGCACCCCTAGACCCTAAAGGGGAAATGACTAGATAAGTTCTGGCGATTTGATCTGTTAGCATGTGAGTGTGGGTTGACAGACTGATTTCCATGTCTCACTGCAGTGCAAGTTGGAATACATTTTAAATAATAGGTTCTAATCTAAATAAGTTCTAAATCTAATTTCTGCCAGACTGCTTTCTAGTTTTCCCAGAAGCTGTTGTGTTTTTAAATCAAATAGGGAGTTCTTTCCTATGTGATTTATTTTCCAAGGTTTATAAAACCCTGCATTATCGAGTTCTATTATTTCTGATTTTCTCTGTCTGTTCAATCCCATTGACCTATTTTTCTATTTTTAAACTGATACCAAATGATTTCAATGATTGCTAGTTAATATTCTATTTTGAGGTCTGGAAGTGCTATTTCTGCTTCATTCCATTAGACTATGGGCTCTCTTAATATGAGGATTTGTATATCCAGTAAGTGTCTGGCCCATAGGAGGCATTTAATAAATGCTTGTTATAGACTGATGAATTCTGTTACTATATTGTCTAGCTCTGTAAAGTATCCCTTTGGTATTTTGATTGGTATAGCATTAAACCTGTAAACTAACTTTGGTAGTACTGTCATTTTTTATTATTTTGGCATAGCCCAACCATAAGCAGTGAATATTCCTCCAGCTATTTAAGCTGTTCATTATCTTTAAAGTGTGGTGTGGAATTGAATCTCTGAAGGCTTTGAATATGCTTTACTAAATGACTCCCAGATCTTATGCATTTTGGAGTTATTTTAAACAGAGCTTTGTTTTCTATATTTGCTTCCTAGATTTTGTTATTATCATTTCATATTCTTATATTTAGCTGATGCAGCATCCAGCCCCATTAATGTTGTCACAAGATGGGAAAAGGATCAAGAACCACTCAGGGTTTGCCACAATATCACAGAACACCACAGCCTTTCAGCACAACTTGCCACATGACCAGGACTAGCCAGGGAGTTTATCGTTTCCAATAGATCCAAGTACTGAGGCACACATGTACTTTAGATAGAAGTAGACAGGAATATCTGGGAATGCTTCTAAACAACCCACGCCACGATGTGAAGAGGCCCTAGTGGGCCAAGCGGTATGATGATTGGATCTAGAGTCCAAGGTTCAAATCCTGGTTCTTCTACTTACAGCCTTCTTGTGACCTTGTTCAAATCGCTTTACTCCCGTGGTTCTCAGCCTCCTTGGATATAAAATGACAGGATTAGTCTCAGAGGGCCATGGCCTGGGGCCCAGGAACTTGATTTTTAAAAATATTTTGATAACTATATTTCAATCTAATTGGTTTTCTTTCTAATATTATATATTTTATTTTATGCATTTAAAAACATTATTCTGAGAAGGGATCTGGGACACAAAAAAGATTAAGAATCCCTGGAGGGCGGCTAGGTGGCGAAGTGGATAAAGCACAGGCCCTGGATTCAGGAGTACCTGAGTTCAAATCCGGCCTCAGACACTTGACACTTACTAGCTGTGTGACCCTGGGCAAGTCACTTAACCCCCATTGCCCTGCAAAAACAAACAAACAAACAAAAAAACCCCAACAAAAAAAAAGAATCCCTGGAGATGGAGCAGCTAGGTGGCACAATGGATAGACCACCCGGACCTGGATTCAGTAGTACCTGAGTTCAAATCCAGCCTCAGACACTTAACACTCACTAACTGTGTGACCCTGGGCAAGCCACTTAACCCCAATTGCCTCACTAAAAAAAAAAAAATCCCTGGAGATGATTTCTAAAGTCCCTTAGAGTTCTAAATCTTATTATTCTAGAATGAGGACATTGGGAACTTGGGACATAGGACATCAGAAGGGCCTTTGAAAGGGAAAAAGATAAGCTATGACAACTTCAAAATCTGACCCAAGACTGGCTTTCCTCCCTGATCTACCTCCCCTAGGGCAGAGACTCTGTTTCACATTTCTTTTCAAGTCCCCTCCCTCAATTCCTACAACTCCCATGCCTAAGCATACCTGGGGTTAATGCAGGTGCTCACGCAGACTCATTTCAATGAGGCTCATTCCTCCTCTTTGGAAACCAGCTTCATACAAAGAAAGCAGTTTCAATCTTTCTGTCACATAAAAAAAAAATTTAAGCATACCACACATTATAAATGTTATAATCCTCAGCAAAAAGAAAATCAAATTAACATGAAAAATAAGTAAAATTTAAATAAAACATTTAGCATTAACAAGGTAGAAATGAATGGATCAGCTCCCCATCCCTCAAAGCTTCCCCCAAAGCTTTCCAGGTTTTTCTCTCTCTTTTTGTTTATTTCTTTCTGTCCTTTCTATCTGTTCTTTCTAGCTCTTTCATTCTGGCTGTTATTTCTTTCCATCTTTCTGTTTATTTCTTCTGATTGGTTTTTTCTTTCTGTCTCTTCTTTCTGCCTTGTCATTCTTTCTTTCTGTCTGTCCTTTCTTTCTATTCTCTTTCTTTCTTTCTGTTTTTCCTTCCTTCCTCTCACTCTTATAGTCAATGTATTTTCAGTTCTAGTTCTGCCCTTGCTTTTTATCTTTTTGTATAGATCTTTCCGTATTTCCTTGTATGCTTCATATTTACCTTTTTGAATGACACTACAATATTCTGTTCCATACTCACAGCTTACTTTTTATCTTTGAATCTCCTATAGCAAAAAGCATGGAAAAGAAGTACCATGGGTATAATAAGGCTACAGTCCATTACCAGTAATAATTTCCCCATGAGAGGTAGTAGATAAAACATTATCAGCGACATTTATGTATGATAGGAAAAAGAGGCAGGTCAGGGAGATTAATGATTAGTCCAAGTGCTGCATTTATATCTATAAGATCTTAAAAGACCCAGATGATGGCCCCCAGAGCATTAGATGGGTTTTCTATGGAGCATTTAAAGGAAGACTTGGTGAAATGTACTGTGTGCAAAGTAACAGCAATATTGTAAGATGATCAGCTACGAATGACTGAGCTATTCTCACCAATACAATGATCCAAGACAACTCTGAAGGACTTATGATGAAAAATGCTATCCACCTCCAGAGAAAGAACTGATGGAGTCTGAATGCACATTGAAGCATAATTTTTTAAACTTTTTTTGAGGCTTTTTGTTTGTTTTATTTCATAATATGACTAAAATGGAAATGTTTTGCATGACTACACATGTATAACCTATATCAAATTGCTTGCCTTCTCAAGGGGGGGGAGATAATTTGGAACTCAAAGTTTTAAAAATGGATGTTAAAATCGTTTTCACATGTAATTGGAGAAAATAAAATACTAATTTTTTTTTTTAAAAAGAAAGACTCAGAGGCAGCTAGGTAGCGCAGTGGATAAAGCACTGGCCTTGGATTCAGGAGGACCTGAGTTCAAATTCAGCCTCAGATACTTGACACTTAACTAGCTGTGTGACCCTAGGCAAGTCACTTAACCCTCATTGCCCTGTAAAAAAAAAAAAAAAAGAAAGAAAGACTTGATAAAGAATTACAAAAAAAAAAAATTACATAGGCAGGGCAGCTAGGTAGTGCAGTGGATAGAGCACCAGCCCTGGATTCAGGAGTACCTGAGTTCAAATCTGGCTTCAGACACTTAACACTTACTAGCTGTGTGACACTGGGCAAGTCACTTAACCCTCATTGCCCTGCAAAAAAAAAAAAAAAAAAGAGTGTATGGAGGTGCATACCCTTTGACCCAGCAATACCACTATTAGGTCTTTTTCCCCAAAGAGATCATAAAAAAGGGAAAAGGACCCACATGTACAAAAATCTCTATAACTGCTCTTTTTGTGGTGGCAAGGAATTGGAAATTGAGGGGTTGCCCATCAATTGGGGAATGTCTACACAAGTTGTGGTATATGAATGTAATGGAATACTATTGTGCTTTAAGAAACGATGAGCAGGCAGATTTCAGAGAGACCTGGAAGGACTTGCATGAACCTGATGATGAGTGAGAGGAGCAGAACCAGAAGAACATTGTACACAGCATCAACAATATTGTGTGTTGATCAACTGTGATAGACTTGATTCTTCTCAGCAATATAATGATCCAAGATACTTCCAAAGGACTCATGATGGAAAATGCTCTCCAAATCCAGAAAAAAAAAAGAACTGTTGAATGTGGATGCTGATTGAACCATACTATTTCTATTGTTTTTGTTGTTGTTTTTCTTTTTTGAGGTTTTTCCTTTTTGCTCTGATTCTTCTCTCATTACACAATTAATGAAGTAAAAAAAGTGTATGGAGGGGAAAGAGTGTATGGGGGGGAGACCCACAAAAAAAAGTGTATGGGAGGGGCAGCTAGGTGGTGCAGTGGATAAATCACCAGCCCTGGATTCAGGAGGACCTGAGTTCAAATTTACCCTCAGACACTTGACACTAGCTGTGTGACCCTGAGCAAGTCACTTAACCCTCATTGCTCTGCAAAAAAACCCAGAGTGTACAGGGCTTCTACTACCAAAAAGTGTCTGCTTCTGGGAAAAAACAATGAGGACTGGAATGTGCATGGGGCATTTTATGTTGGTCTACCAGGTGGTAAAGAGTAGCCTTTTTTTGGTTGGCCACATAGCTGCAACTGTAGACATCTTTAAAATGGCCTGACTCCACAAATTCAGCCTTTTGCTGTATTTGTGTCTGATAGTGAAAATGACTTATTTAGTCATAACAGGTGACACCAAGCAATAAGCAGTGAGAGCCCTTGGACCTTGCATCACCATTCACCACTCCCACCTCATGTCTTTCTATTATTTTTTTTTTTTTGGTGAGGCAACTGGGGTTAAGTGACTTGCCCAGGGTTACACAGCTAGTAAGTATCAAGTGTATGAGGCCGGATTTGAACTCAGGTCCTCCTGAATCCAGGGCCGGTGCTCTATCCACTGCACCACCTAGCTGCCCCCATGTCTTTCTCTTATAAATGTAGAGAGTTGAGTCTCCTTTTTGAGCCAGGGCACAAACCATGGGGACTGGTGAATCCAAGATGTTGCAGCCAACCCAGTCACATCATCCTGAGGAGCAATGGTCAGGAACTCTAGCCAAGCAAACATAGGCACTGCTTTGGACTTGAAATTGATGAGACTGATATTATGTAGAAACAGAGCTAGGCTGTTGAATCTAATTGAGTCTAACTGAGATGGTGTAGGGCAATCTTTGCCCCAGAGGTTTTGGGGGACATGCTTGTATGTTTGTTCTTGCTATCTATTTGAATTAAACATCCCTTCGCAAAAGCTAAATTGATGTTAAGTAGTTAAATGGAATTGAGGTGTTAGTCACTTGGTCCCTTAAAGGAGAACAGTGTCAGAGATGAGGCATTCCAGGTCCCTTGGTGCCCGAGAGCTGTGACAGGCACCAAGAGAGCCCCGAGGGAGTGCGGCCAGGGGAAATTGTGTTACAAGAAAGCTGGACTACATCAGAGGTCCTTAACCTCTTTTGTGTCATGAATTCCTTTGGCAGTCTGATAAAACTTATCAGTCCCCTTTTCTGAATAATGTTTTAAAATAAAAAAAAGCAAACACAAGATTCTAAAAGGCAGCCAATTGCTTTAAAATTTGGTTATCAAATTATAAAAATAAAATAAGTTCACAGACCCCTGGTTAAACACCCCTGGACTAGATCTTTCAGGTCCTTCAGAATCATCAACCTATGTATGATCCTATGATTGATCTTTAAGGTGCCATACCTTGACGATCCTCTGGCGCCCTCTATTGACCAGAAGAAATGCAACTGTTGTGTCTGATCTGTGGTAATTAGCTGTGGGATAAAGAAGTGAGTGATGGTAGCTGGGGAACAAAGAGTATTGGAGAAGCCAGTTACCCAGAGTGTCCTCAACTTTCCCTTCTTCATCTAACCTCCCTAGGTCCACCAAGATATGAATAAGTGACCTTAGTTTTTCCCCTTTCTCCCCACCCCAGCACAGGGCTGGCCACAGAGTCTGCATCTATGTGGCAGAGACTGTTCCTCTTTCCTCAGCTGCACCCTTATGCCTCACATTTTTTTTTTGGCAGGGCAATGAGGGTTAAATGACTTGCCCAGAGTCACACAGCTAGTAAGTGTCAAGTGTCTGAGGTCGGATTTGAACTCCGATCCTCCTGAATCCAAGGGCAGGTGCTTTATCCACTGTGCCACGTAGCTGCCCCTAAATCTCATCTTTTTGGGGGGTGGGGGTGGGTTCAATGAAGGTTAAGTGACTTGCCCAGGGTCACACAGCTAGTAAGTGTCACATATTTTGAAGCTGGATTTGAACTCAGGTCCTCCTGAATCCAGGGCTGATGCTTTATCCACTGTGCCACCTAGCTGCCCATGTCTCACATTTATAATAAAATATTAAGCGGCTTCTTCTATCCTCCTCCATGCCTCAAAAGCTTTTTCAGCCTTATCACGTTCTATTTCTTCCTTCCCTCTAGCTATAAAAGAAAAGGTCTCCTTATTTCTAGTAATGAGGCAGGTTGGTGTAGTGGAAAGGACCAAGAGAGACCTTCAAGTCATGAGAAAGGTGCGTTTAAATCCCAACTTTTGCCATTTGCCAACTATGTGGCCTCTCTGAGCCTCAGATTCACTAAAATTCTTCTCCCAAAGATCACTAGTAATGTCCAAACTGCTAAATCCAATGCCTTTGGAGGACATTGGGATAAGAATAACTGCCTCACAGGATTGCTTTAAGGATCTAATGATATATAAAAATAATATTTTGTTAAAGGCATAAAATGCCTTGTAAATGTCATCCCCCCCCCTTTCTTGGTGAGGCAATTGGGGTTAAATGACTTTAAGACACAGGGTGAGGGCAAAGAACCATATAGATATCTATAACTCTCATAATTCACAATGATACTCCATTTTCTTTTTTTTCCATTGCTCTAAATCAACATTGAATTGGAGGAGTGCCCCAACATGAAAAATACTAGCCCAGTAGAATGGAAGGAAAATAGTTCTTTGAGAGCTTATCGGTAAAGAGACAGAGACAGGGCTTATACATGGGTACCCTCTGGTGAGCAGTAAGGACACTGCAGCCTTTTGACAAATGAACACATCTTTATTGGACACTCACTGACAAAAACCAATTGACAGCAGTTTAAGCATACCACCATCTGGTGGCCAGATTATATACTACATGGTCTGGCTGGGAAATTAATTTATTAGCAAACTGCTTTTCCGTAGGCTTGTAGAAAGCAGAATGCAGACCAGGTGTGTGCTACTGTTGCTACTACCCCACTCAAGTGTCCCCTGGAACACAGGTCAAGTGCAAAGGTAACACAGCTATCAAGCTGTGAGTAGTTCATAAATCTCAGAGCCCATAAGATCATCTCCCTAAGGCAACTAGGGTGTTATTATCATTCTCTTTTCTTTTCAGATGAGTTGACTGATGCCCAGAGAAATCACACAATTTATACAATGTTCAACAACTAGTTAATGATAACATTAGGGGGCAGCTAGGTGGCGCAGTGGATAGAGCACCGGCCCTGGAGTCAGGAGTATCTGAGTTCAAATCCAGCCTCAGACACTTAACACTTACTAGCTGTGTGACCCTGGGCAAGTCACTTAACCCCAATTGCCTCACTAAAAAAAATAAAACAAAACAAAACAAAATAACATTAGAATTGGGTAATTAAAAAAAAACCTTAATATAAGAAACTCCTAGCAATGAACACCATCCAAACTGGAACCAGCTGCCTCATGAGGATGTAAATTCCCTGTTACTTGGCATGTTTAAGCAAAGCTCCAGTGTCAAGGTTTATTAGAGCATAGACTCTTGTGTTGGACAAGGGTGGGGACAGCATTGGAGAACTAGGAAAAGTGATAGGGTTCAGAACCAGAAAACCTAAGTTTAAATCCTAGTTTCCATCCTTAATTCAATTGAACAAGCATTTATCAAACATGATATCTACTATGTGTCTCTGGAGACACAAGATAAAAAATGAAACCTCCCCTAGTGCACAGAAAGCTGGTCCTGGAATAAAGAAGAACTTTGTTTATATGGGTCTCAGAAACTTAATAGCTGTGTGATCCCTGAGCAAGTCACTTAACCTCTGCTTACCTCAGTTTCCTCATCTGTAAAATGGGGATAATAATGTCACCTACATCCCAGGGTTGTTATGAGGATCAAATTAGACAAAGCCTGGCATGGGGTAAGCATTATATAGATGTGAGGTATTTTATTGTTGTTGTTTTGTTATTTCAAGGAACTCACATTCTATTTATTATCTGTGTTTCCTCAGGCAAGTCATAAGTCACTTCACCATTCTAGGCTTCAGTTTCTTCACTTGTTAAAATAACAGGGTGGAGGGGGCAGCTAGGTGGTGCAGTGGAAGAGCACCGGCCCTGGATTCAGGAGGACCTGAGTTCAAATACGGCCTCAGACCCTTGACACTTACTAGCTGTGTGACCCTGGGCAAGTCACTTAACCCCCATTGCCTCACCAAAAAATAAATAAAAAATAACAGGGTAGGACTAGATCGATGGTTCCCAAAGTTTTTTGTCTCATGAATCCCTTTCAACAACAACAAAAAATGTTTTGTGAATTCTGAGGGTAATTTACTATATTTCTCATAATGTTATTTTTTGGGGGTGAGGCAATGGGGGTTAAGTGACTTGTCCAGGGTCACACAGCTAGTAAGTGTTAAGTGTCTGAGGCTGAATTTGAACTCAGGTCCGCCTGAATCCAGGGCCGGTGCTCTATCCACTGTGCCACCTAGCTGCCCCTCATAATGTTATTTTAAATGCATTCATTAAGCACTCACAATAACTAAGATGATAACTTTTGCTCCCAAAAGCTTCAAATTAAAATCTACATAATTATAAAATATAAAATTTTTTTCTATCTAGAATTATGAAAATATAAATACAAAATTACAAAACTCTAATTACAAAATAATTATGAATATTTTTATGGGGGACCTTCTGTAAGAATTAAAAGAAGCAAAACCTCAAAAGCTTACTATTATCTGTAAGACTTCCTGTTAAATTTCTTTGTTTTCATGGCAGCTAGGTGGCGCAGTGGATAGAACACCAGTCCTGGATTCAGGAGAACCTGAGTTCAAATCTGGCCTCAGACGCTTAACACTTACTAGCTGTGTGACCCTGGGCAAGTCACTTAATCCCAATTGTCTCACCAAAAAAAAAAAATTCTTTGTTTTACAAATGTTTAAATATAAACATTTTAGTGAAATAACTTATAATTTGGAAAGTTTCTGACATAACAATTGTAGAGGCCAAATTCCAAATTTAATATATAGAGAGTTAATTGGGTGACTCACCAAAATATTGGGGTCCCAGAAATAATGAGGGACCTCTAGGTTCAAAGTTCCCTCCCCTCCAAACTTCCCTTTTAGATATTTCTCCCAGGCCAATAAGAAAGGAGCCTTACAGCTTCTTTTCCACAAAAGGATCAGATTTTATTACTTGGGAATTAATTAAATAACAAAGGTAAAATTAATAAAAATCAAAGATAAGGAAATAGGGGAAAAGAAATACAGATAAATTCCCCTAACTCTAACCTAAGCCTATACAATCCCCAGATCATTTCCAATTAAGCTAATTCAAAGGAATGCAGGGGTTTTGTGTTCACTCACCACACCTGGGACATCTGCTAGTTTCTCGCATGAGCATGGGCGTTCTAGAAGCGACCCCAGGCTCCTCTCAGTGAGCATTCAATCTCCCTCCCCCAAAGGGGAGGTCCTTCAAAAAGCTGCCTATGGAGAGGTTTCTCCTTCTGACCTCAGTAGCATACGTAACTTTAGGGTGGGCCAGGTGTGGCCCCTCCCAAATGAGTCAGCTAAAACTCTAATAATTTTTACCACATTCCCCCCTTTGTTTCTTCAAGAAGCACATGTGGTTTGCTCGATGAAACAGTCAAAAATAACAGAATATAATAACCTATGCTAGCAAACAATATGTTAATAACAATATAGAAAAGGGAGAAAGGGGAAATTTTGTCCAGAGGGGTTATCCCTCATGAACTGGTGCTTCAATACTGGCCTGCAGAGGGAGGACCTCTGCAGAGAATACATGTTAGAAATGGTGTATATAATAACAGAAGGGGGGGCAGCTAGGTGGCACAGTGGATAGAGCACTGGCCCTGGATTCAGGAGTACCTGAGTTCAAATCCAGCCTCAGACACTTACTAGCTGTGTGACCCTGGGCAAGTCACTTAACCCCCATTGCCCCACCAAAAAAACAAAAACAAACAAACAAACAGAAGGGAAAAAGAAAAACAACAAAACCAAACTGTTCATTTAAAGTCTTTGAGATCTTGTCTTCTTGGAGTTGTAAGGTGTCATCAGGCAAGCTGGACTCTGGTCTGGAGTCATCAGGAAAGCTGGACTCTGGTTGTCTCTGGACTCACTTCTTTAGCTGTTGAACTGCTGGATTTTACTAATCCTTAATTTAGCATTGTCAATGATCAAATTAAACAGTGAGAGTTCTTCAAAATATAACTCATACTCAAACTCGATATATATCATATTACATTCCCCTCTTTTATATAATACAGAGTTGAGGTAGTTATGCAATCTATAACACTTCTTATCACCATATGTCTGGATCAAGGCCAAATTTAGTAATGAGTCCGTGATGACACCTGAAAATGTTATGGAAAGTTTACCATACCACATCTCATGGTTCCAAGACATCCAGCAATTGTGCTAGGCCACAGGTGGATGGATTCTGACCATGCCATCAGACTGAAAAAGAAAACAAGTTAAGAAACAGAAAGAAAAAGAAAACAAGTTAAGTTAAACTAGGTGCATGTGTTGGAGCTTCCATGACACCAGGCTATTTTAGGAGGGAGAGAGGAAGAAACTGGACTCTATGTCCAGCAATTGTGGTCTACATAGTCACCATCATAAGCAAACCATGGACTTACATGTACCCGTCTCTCCTCCTGTTGTACATATATTGTCTCCAGGGCCTGCATCAAGCTCATTGTAAGAGAAATTAGTCTATGAAATTATAAGTTTCCATAATTCATAAATCTCATATTAATTTCACCAAAGACAATACGATGGTAAAAATGCATGTTATGCTGCATAACTGAGGATATAATTGTAATATATATAATAATTCCAAACCATACCCAGAGTATACACAGTCACAATGACATATAAATGATAAATGAATATAAATAGCTGATAATATTAGATATTATTACATAATCTTCTTTGAGCAAGTAAACACATCATCTTGTACATGAATTCTCTATCTAGTATGACAATAACAGATACTTAAAGTAATAATCAATTTATCAAAAAGAAATAAAATTTCAATCAGCAAGACTCAATATTCATTATGTTCATTGATAAACCAAACAATAGATTTTCAAAAAAACATAATCCCATAAACAAACTCATCAAATCCATGGTTCTCTCCCAAAAAATTGTGATAGTTTCTGAGGCTCAATGGCCCCACAACATATATTTAAAATGTCTTTGAAAATGTACTTAGTTTACAAAATTGAGTTAAAAAAAAGCAAAGGAAACAAAAGTAAAAAACAAAACCAAAAACAAAAAAGCAAAAGGTTTGCTAAGCACCCTTTTGTGTTCAGGAAACTTAAGTATGTGGTGAATTCCAGGCCTTTCCAATGCCTTTCAAAAACAACAACAACAACAACAACAACAACAAAAGACAGTTGTGCTTCAGTGGTTTACCTGTAGAAGGAAAAGCTTGTTAAAGGCAAATTATTATGCTGCTAGAGTTTGGGGTATACCACATCATTTTAACTGGTTCCCCAATTTTCTGCACGCCAAAGTGGCAGAGGTTTCTGAAATGTCATTGATTTTTCTAATGCTGGGGCTTTGTCTGTGTGATGAAATAATGGGGTTTCGCAGATACTCAAAGACCCACCTGGAGATTAATCAAGACTGATTGAATTAAGTGAGAGTGATTAACTGCTGATTAGCCTACTTCAAGTTAATTGGATTGTAATCACACCTGGCTATCCCTTAAGAAGATATTGTTCTCAGAAGCTAGACTGTGAACTCAACTTGAGAACACCTTCAAAACCAATGGATTTGGATGACACCAACCAATCAGCTTGAAGCAGTGTGTAAGGACTGCCTCTGTTCCAGACCTATAAATAGCTTCCACAATCAGCTTGTGAGAGGAGTTCCTGATTAAAGCAGGCTCTTGGAGGAGGACTTGAGGAAGAACCCAACCAGGCTGGTACTCTAGGCTAGATAGGCTTTTTCTTAACTTTCTGAACTCCTTGTGAATACCTCTATGCTTTAATAAATGTTTAATGCCCAAAGACTGGTGCTGAATCTTCTAATTTAAGGTGATCACACAATATAGATTTTAAACATCACATCTGTACCATGAATTTGCCATAGGGTTTATTCAACTGGTGAATGATTACATTCAGCTTCTCATCCAGGGTCAGGTTTACTCACAAATACTGATCTAGAGGCTCCTGCATCTAACAGATAATCATAATACATGTCCCCAACTTTGAGGGTCACATGAGGTTTGTTACTCTGGGGAGGTGAATGCCCCAAGGGTTCTTTTATTGCTATTTTTGGGGTCTGGGGAGGTGAATGGATTGGTATTAAGGGGTTTATAAAATCAGGGTCTGGGAATATGTGGCTTTCTATATCTATTTTCCATCCCTCCCCTTCGTCTCGTCAATCCTGTGCCCCCTCTGAGTGAGTCCTTGGTTACTCTGATTCTGGTTCTGTCCTTCTGTACCTTTCTGATAGGGTCTACGGTTATTCTGATACTGTCTCTTTGTGTACCCCTGAAAAGATCTATTTCTATTTTGATTTTGCCTATAATATGGCCTATAATTACCTTGGTTCTCATACATTATCTGTTTAAGTATTCATTTCCAAGTCCTATAGTCCCTCAGTGAGTGTCCTTGTTTATCACAGTAACCATATACCTTAGTGTCCTTGTGTTGACCTTTAGATGCCTGACCAGAAAGCGCTGGTGCCAGAATGCTCTGTTTAGGCTTATTCTCCTCATGTGAGTCAAAGACATAGGTGGCAACTTCCTTAAGCCTATCTATAGTCAAAGTTCTTCATTCTGGACATTGTGTCAGAAAATATTTGCGGATTTCTGGCAACAAATTGTAAGTGAATGTGTTAAGCACAATATAGGAATCTTTTAAATCTAGTGGGTCCAGCCTAGTGTATTGCCTAGCAGCTTCATAAAGTCTATTGTAAAACCTATTAGGTCATTCATTAGGTTCCTGGTCTAGGTTTAAGAATTTCTGCCAGTTTTCAGATTTTCTAGAGCAAGATTCCATTCCCTTCAGAAGTGTTTCCATAGCGTCTTTTAATTCTTAGAATTGTAGGTCATCATTATAATTTCACTTTGCGTCCCAGAGAGGCCATGCTGTAATAGCCTGGCCTTTTGTTACCAAGGCATTTCCTGCTGAGATAATATCTGTAATCTCACTCAGGGATAGTAAAGTTTCCATAAGATAAGTAGCATCTGCCCAAGTGGGTTGATATGTATTAAATATAGTCCTTAGCTGTGAAATTACAGTCTTTAGATTTTGTTCAAAACTAGGGATGATTTTTTTTCATGTGCTCAAGTCATTTGGGCTAAAGGGGCTGTATTTTCTAACCTGTATTGCCACTCCCTTATTGGTACATTCTATAGCCTCCTACAGGAGGAACAGTTTCTGCTGAACTGATTCTAAAGATTGGTCAAGATCTGTTTTTGAACTCAGGTCATCTCCAGCAGAGGGAGCTGTCTTAGCGTCTCTCTCACCACATCGCACCCTATCTTTCCACAGTACAACAATGATAATAGCAAGAATGAAATTTATAGTCATTTGAACCATGAATATGCTACCGGAATATACTTCAAATGTAGATATAAAGCTTCTACTAATATTAAACATGTGCTCAGTGGAGATGGTCACTCCCATGCCATTATACCAAAAATTTTTTACTGTGTGAATGAGGAGGAAACCAATAATGCTATGAAGGAACATTGAGTAAGTTAGTTGTTTAAGTTGGGACATTATGCTGTCACAATACATTCCAATGAGAATACACAAGGGGAAAGCAAAATATTCAATCATGTTGCCCTTTAAACTGGACTGACTTTTCTCTTGAAGCAAGGCTTTTAGAGGCATTTAAAGCAAGGGAGATTAGTTAAATGAGGCAGTGGGAAGGGTTAAAAAAAATTCACCAGAAAATTTTATTACTTGGGAATTAATTAAATAACAAAGGTGAAATTAATAAAAATCAAAGATAAGGAAATAGGGAAAAAGAAATACAGATAAATTTTCCTAATTCTAACCTGTCTATACAATCCCCAGATCATTTCCAATTAAGCTAATTCAAAGGAATGCAGGGTTTTTGTGTTCACTCACCACACTTGGGACATCTGCTAGTTTCTCGAATCACTGGGGAAAAACTGAGGAGAGAGAGCGGAAGAGTGTAAGTGTTCTGAAAGTGATCCCAGCCTCCCTTCAGCAAGCGTTCAATCTCCCTCCCCCAAAAGGGGAGGTCCTTCAAAAAGCTGCCTCAGTAGCATACATAACTTCAGGGTGGGCCAAGTGTGGCCCCTCCCAAATAAGTCAGCTAAAACTCCCATAATTTTTTTTTTTAGCATGTCTAGTTTTGACATTTTTTTTTTTGGTGAGGCAATTGGGGTTAAGTGACTTGCCCAGGGTCACACAGCTAGTAAGTGTTAAGTGTCTGAGGCCGGATTTGAACTCAGGTACTCCTGACTCCAGGGCCAGTGCTTATCCACTGCGCCACCTAGCTGCCCCTATAATGATTTTTTTCTTTTTCATTTTTTTTTTAAGTGAGGCAATTGGGGTTAAGTGACTTGCCCAGGGTCACACAGCTAGTAAGTGTTAAGTGTCTGAGGCAGGATTTGAACTCAGGTACTCCTGCCTCCAGGGCCAGTGCTCTATCCACTGCACCACCTAGCTGCCCTACTCCCATAATTTTTATCACACAATCATATTAAAACTTTATTTCTAAATTGGATTTTTTTATTTGAACAAATATTTACAATATTTAGCTCAACATCCTACAGTCTTCGATCTGGTTCCACATCAAGTTTATTTCTATACTTTGATTTAAAAGAAGAATCATAGCCTCAGACACTTGACCCTTACTACCTGTGTGACCCTGGGCAAGTCACTTAACCCTCATTGCCCATCAAAAAAAAAATTTTTTTAAAAAGAAGAATCAAATGAAAATCGTCACTCATGCAAATGTATGGTGGAAAAAGACAGGAGAATTTTACAAACTATTTTGCTGAGAGATGGAAATTAATTTTTATTTTTAGCCAAAATTTTATAAGGTTATCATTTTTTAAATTATGTTTATAGTCTAAAATCTATTGATATGTCAAATAAAATTTCTTTTCTAGTCATTCATCAGTTAGGGATATAAAAGATGTCAAATTGATTATAAATCCAATTTAATTTATTAGAAATTTCACAAAAATATTCATTAAAAGTCACCTCCAAAAATTCTAGATGATCACTGATGTCTTTCTTGACAACCTGATCCAAAGATAGTTAATTTTCTAACAAGAAATTATGTAATGTCACAAAGCACTACAGACTGTTTTCAATTGTGTAGTCTCAAAATTCTGGTTTCTTAATCATACTTTTTATTTTGTCTTGAACATTGAATACATTTGTATTTGTACCCTGTAATGATGTGTTGAGCTCATTAATTTTTGTTTTTGTTTGTTTTTGTTTTTGTTTTTGCAGGGCAATGAGGGTTAAGTGACTTGCCCAGGGTCACACAGCTAGTAAGTGTCAAGTGTCTGAGACCAGATTTGAACTCAGGTCCTCCTGAATACAGAGCTGGTGCTTTATCCACTGTACCGCCTAGCTGCCCCCCGAGCTCATTAATTTTTGAAAAGATGTCTAGTAAATATGCCATTCTCTGTAGCCATGTTATATCACTTGCATGCTCACTCAAGTACAGGCAGCTAGGTGGCCCACTGGATAAGAGAGTCAGGCCTGGAGTCAGGAAGACATGAGTTCAAATTTGACCTCAGATACTTAAGAAGCTCTATGACTTTAGACAAGTCACTTAACCTCAGTTTTCTCATCTGTGAAATGGGGATAATAATAGCACCTACCTCTAAGTGTTATTGTGAGGATCAAATGAGATAATAATTGTAAAGTACTTAGCACAGTGCCTGACACAAAGGAAGCATTATATAAATGTTAGCCATTATTGTTAGCTATTATAGAAAGAAAAGGATGGTCAGTGAAGAAAATAGCTAATTCTTCTCAGTTCAAAAAGAAGACCAATAATTCTGCCATGGGAAAGCAAACTAACATGGGTATGTGTTAGAAGTATAAATGCTCACTACTCCTCTCTATGCATAAAATGGTTAACAACTGAGAGTTAGTTGGTATTGATTTTGTAAAATTAATTTTTGATAGCATTGTCTAATGTGCTTTTAAATTGTTATGGGATTCTTTTTAATGTTTGTATATGCTAAAACTTCTTTATATATCCTTTTAAAAAGTGTCCATACTACATTCACATTACTTTTTTAATCATAAAAGTATTTTATTATTTTCCAATTACACATAAAGATAGTATTCAACATTTGTCTTTATAAGATTTTGAGTTACAAATTTTTCTCCTTCCTTCCCTCCTTCCCCCCCAATACAGAAAGAAATCTGATATAGGTTATATATGTACAATCACATTAAACATAATTCTGCATTAGTCATGTTGTGAAAGAAGAATCAGAACAAAAGGGAAAAACCTCAAAAAACAAAGAAAAAAGTATAAAGAGTATGGTTCAATCTACATTCAGAATCCACAGTTCTTTTTTCTGGATGTGGAGAACATTTTCTATCATGAATTCTTTGGAATTGTTTTGATCATTGTATTACTGAGAAGAGCTAAGTCTATCACAGTTGATCATCATACAATGTTGCTGTCACTGTGTACAACTCATTACTTTTTTTTTTTTTGCAGGGCAATGGAGGTTAAGTGACTTGTCAAGGTTCACACAGCTAGTGTCAAGTGTCTGAGGTTGGATTTGAACTCAGGTCTTCCTGAATCCAGGGCCAGTGCTTTATCTACTGTGCCACCTAGCTGCCCCAACTCATTACTTTTTTAATATGAGAAACAACACTCCCAAATTTCCCAGTCATCAATTTTGTTCCATACATGCAAATTCCACAAAAGGGAATAAATTCATCTGTTTTCCCTCAAAGTATGAATTCTTCAATTAAAAAAGGCTTCCATAGTTGTACATCCTGCTAATTGACAGAAAAACAGCAAATTCTCTTCCATGTTACTATCATGCAGAGGCCTTACAAATACAACTAAAATTGCTAGATTACAAACAGTAGTGGTCTCATCTAATTGCAAACCATAAATGTCACGTTTTAAAACTCTTCCTACAATAACTTATTCATCATCATTGCACAATATCATGTACTGGGAATGTACTAGAACCATCTCAGATCTGCTCATAAGAGCTGATTATTAAATTTTTTTCTTTGATTTTTTTGGGGGGAGGGCAATGAGGGTTAAGTGACTTGCCCAGGGTCACACAGCTAGTGAGTGTCAAGTGTCTGAGGCCAAATATGAACTCAGGTCCTCTTGAATCCAGGGCTGGTGCTTTTATCCACTGAACCACCCAGCTGCTCCCAATTATTAAATTTTAAATGTGAACGTTTATACCCCAGAAATTGGTAAACACTACAAATCAGCACTTGGTGTATAGTTTTGTTGATGATTAAGACTTAATGGAGTGGGGGCAGCTAGGTGGCGCAGTAGATAGAGCACGGGCCCTGGATTCAGGAGGACCTGAGTTCAAATCTGCCCTCAAACACTTAACACTTACTAGCTGTGTGACCTTGGGCAAGTCACATAACCCCAATTGCCTCACCCCCCCCCCAAAAAAATAGACTTAATGGAGTGATAGAGAAAATGTTAATATTCTACATTGAACTTAAAACTGTGCTGTGCATATTATTTTTTTCCTGGAAAGCTGGTTGTTAAAACTTTACCAGCACATCCCTGCATGCATCTCATGGGATACTATATTGTTAGAAATGAATATCTAAAGTAGAAATATGTTTAACATGACTGTGATGTATAACCTATATCAAATTGCTTTCTGTCCTCAGGAGGGGGAAGGGAAGGGAGGGTGGGAGAAAAATCTGGAACTAAAAAAATAATCTTTACATGTAATTGGAAAAATAATTAAATACATTTAAAAAAATCAAAACAGAAAAAATCCTAAAAGAAAAGAAAAGAAAAGAAACAAGTATCACCTCTAATATATATATAAATAATATCTATTTTATATATATACATATATGCATATATATATACATATATATATGTATACTTGATGATTGCTTTGGCACATGACAAAATTAATTGTCCTGGAATAGTATAAACTTTCCCATTTTTTAGTTTGATAACTTACTATAGGAGCCACTAGGTGACGCAGTGGATAGAGTGCTGGGCCTGAAGTCAGGAAGATTCATCTTTTTTTGTGTGTTTTTTTTTATTGTACATATTTTATTATACCAAAAGCTCAGTTTGCATCTATATTTTAGTACAGTGTGGGGCTGTTTTCTGCATTCCTGTACATGCTAATAAGCTTTTGTGCCATCTTTTATGTGGATTTAATATTCACATATAAAACCTGGACAGAAAATCACTCTTTTACTAGGAAGCAAAACTATATACATATCTGAGGAAGTTTTACTTTCTACTCCATGTCTTTGCAGAGTAAGCTTTCAAAATAAGAACTGTTCCATTTTCTTGACTTTATATAGTATTGATGGTTGCTATAAACTTGCAAGTTATTTCAGCTACAGAGACATCTTTGCCTATATCATTTCATAGAAAATACATAGTTTTACTGGAACTCCACTGACAGCACCTTGTTTGAAGGATCCAGTAGTTCCCAGAGGATACATTTAAAAGTTCCATGACACATTTTGAATTTCCTAAAGTAGAACTAGTATTTTGTTTAGACTATAAGGCTTTTCCTTTGATTTATGACAAGATTATATAGGATTTAATAACCATTCCTAAAGTCCAAGCTATGCTCATTCCTCAAGATTCTATTCATTTCCAGAAATGTGTGGCCCTGCCCTGGAATACTGAGGTTTTCTGGATCATAATTTTTTTTTAAGTAATAAACATTTTTATTTATAGTTTTGGGTTCCAATTTTTATCCCTCCTTCCCTCCCTCCCCTATCCCCTCCATGAGGCCATAAGCAAGAAGATTCATCTTCTTGAGCTCAAATCTGGCCTCAGAGACTTACTAGCTGTGTGACCCTGGGCAAGTCACTTAACTCTGCTTGCCTCAATTTCCTCATCCATCAAATGAACTGAAGAAGGAAATAGCAAACCACTCCAGTCTGTGCCAAGAGAACTCCTAATAGAGTTATGAAGAGTCAGACACAAATGAACAACAACAAACTTAACTAAATATGAAGCTTCATTTTTTTTTACTGTCTTGTTTATTCACAGAAATCAATGAATCAATACTGCATGTTTTCAGGGGCAGCTAGGTGGCACAGTGGATAGAGCACCAGGAGGACCTGAGTTCAAATCCAGCCTCAGACACTTAACACTTACTAGCTGTGTGACCCTGAGCAAGTCGCTTAACCCCAATTGCCTCACTAAAAAAAAAAAACTGCATGTTTTCAAATCTTGTTATTTACACTTTAAAAATCAATAGAGGGGCAGCTAGGTGGCACAGTGGATAGAGCACCGGCCCTGGAGTCAGGAGTACCTGAGTTCAAATCCGGCCTCAGACATTTAACACTTACTAGCTGTGTGACCCTGGGCAAGTCACTTAACCCCAATTGCCTTACCAAAAAAAAAAAAAATCAATAGAGTAGGGGGGTAGCTAGGTAGCACAGTGCACCAGCCCTAGATTCAGGAGGACCTGAGTTTGAATCTGACCTCAGATACTTGACACTTACTAGCTGTATGACCCTGGGCAAGTCACTTAACCCTCATTGTCCCACACACAAAAAAATCAATAGAGTTATCAACATAGTTTTCATGTTTTAATTGTAAATGCAGAGACAAAAAAAAAAGGTTTTAAACTGTTATTTATAAAAAGCCAAATTTAAAGTGACCTTCATTTTATTTCTTCTTTTTTCACACCCATTGTAATAGAGGCATCTCAAGTATCTTTGTGTATTATTTCAGAATTGTGACTTATCAAATGACTTTTACTAATTTCCTGGTTGCAGTATGCTGCATCTAAATGACTATTTTGAGATACCTCAATACATTTTTTCAACATATTTTGCACACTGTCAGTCCTTATTAAGCAATCCATTTGTTTAAAAAATAAAAATCTTTCTACAAAAATTTTATTTTCATATTGAATATTTGTTAAATATATAAAAATGTTATGCCAGTGCAATAGATGCAAATGTATGCTCCTCCAAGTAACTTTTTTTTTTCTTAAAGATAGACAGGGGGGTAGCTAGGTAGCACAGTAGATAGAGCACCAGCCCTGGATTCAGGAGGACCTGAGTTCAAATCTGGCCTCAGACACTTGACACTTATTAGCTGTGTGACCTTGGGCAAGTTACTTAACCCCAATTGCCTCACCAAAAAAAACAAAAAAAACCAGTATTGCTATTACCACATACAATGTTCCCTTGGTTCTGCTCATTTCCCTGTTCATTATTTTGTGCAAGTCTTTCCATGTTTTTCTAAATATTGAGCTTATCATTTCTTATAACACAGTAGTCAATTCCATCATAATCATATTCCACAACTTGTGGAGCCATTCTCCAACTGATGGGCATCCCTGCAATTTCCAGTTCTTTGCCACCACAAAGAGAGCTGCTATAAACATTTTAGAAGATATAGGGTTTTTTTCCTTTCTCCTTAATTATCTTCAGAAATAGACCAAGTAGTGGTATTGCTGGATCAAAGTGTATAAGTAGGTTAATAACTCTTTGGGCATAATTTCAGATTGTTCTCCAAAATGATTGGATAGGTTCACAATTCCACCAACAAGGAATTAGTGTCCCAATTTTTCCACTTCCCTTCCAATATTTGTCACTCTCCTCTTCTATCATTTAAGCCAATCTGGCAGATCTAAAATGGTATCTCATGGTTGTTTTAATTTGCATTTCTCTAATCAATAATGATTTAGAGCATTTTTTCATATAAATTGTTTTGATTTCTTCATCGTAAAACTGCCTGTTCATTTCCTTTGATGTTTTATCAGTTGGGGAATGACTCATTTTGTTATAGATTTGACACAGTTCTTTATATATTTTAGATATGACACCATCTGATAAACTGTCTATGAAATTTTCCCCCATTTTTCTGTTTTCCTTCTAATCTTGGCTACATTGGTCTTATTTGTACAAAACCTTTTTAATTTAATGTAATTGAAATTATCCATTTTATACCTAACTTTGCTCTCTCTTGTTTATTCATAAATTGTTCACCTCTCCCTAAGTCTGATAAGTAATATGTTCCATGTTCTTCTAATTTTCTTGTAAAATCTCTTTGTATCTAGGTCATGTATCCATTTTTACCTTATCTTGGTAAATGTTGTAAGATATTGGTTCATGCCCAATTCTGCCACACTACTTTCCAGTTTTCCCAACAATTTTTCCCAAATAATGAATTTTTATCCCAAAATCTTTTTTTTTTTTTGGTGAGGCAATTGGGGTTAAGTGACTTGCCCAGGGTCACACAGCTAGTAAGTGTCAAGTGTCTGAGGCCAGAGGGCAGATAGCTGCCCCTATCCCAAAATCTTAACTTTTTATACTTGTTAAATACAAGATTATTGTGTTTATTTGCTGCTATAAATTGTATCTCTACTCTATTCCATTGATCTACCTTTGTTTCTTAGCCAGTGCCAAATAGTCTTAATAATTACTGTTTTATAATATAGTTTAAGATCTGGTACTGCTAAACTTTATTCCTTTACTTTTTATTATTATTTCCTTTTATATTCTTGACTTTTTGTTTTTCCAAATGAATTTTGTTATTATATTTTCTAATTCAGTAAAAAAAAACACTGATAATTTAATTGAGATGGCATTAAATATATAAATTAGTTTGTGTAGAATTGTCATTTTTATTATACTAACCCTGCCTTACTGATGAACAATTAATATTTCTCCAATTATTTAAACCTGATTTTATATGTATAAAAAGGGTTTTTTTTAATAATTTTGTTTATGTATACCAGGTATTTTATACTGTCTAGAGTTATTTTAAATAGGGTATTTTTTACATTTCTTCTTGCAGATTGTTTGTAACATAAAGAAATGCTGATGATTTATGTGGATTTACTTTATATCCTGCTATTTTGCTAAAATCTTTAATCATTTCAACTAACTTTTTAGATGACTCTTTGGAATTTGATCATGACAGTTTCTAATTGCTACAAAAACAAACCCTTACTTTTAAAAATATACGGGGTGGCTAGGTGGTGCAGTGGATAGAGCACTGGCCCTGGAGTCAGGAGTACCTGAGTTCAAATCCGGCCTCACACACTTAACACTTACTAGCTGTGTGACCTTGGGCAAGTCACTTAACCCCAATTGCCTCACTAAAAAAAAAAAAAATTTTAATATGCACATATTTGTTGTTACAATATATATTTGCAAACATCACTGGGCAATTACCAAGTGCTTAAGGTGCCATTGAAGATTTTTTACCACTGAGACCATCATCAAAAACCACTAAACAGGAAATGGGAACCATTAGACTAAATGAGATGACTTTAAGGCAAAACTATTTCCATAATGAGAGCTTGATAAATGTTTATTATTATTGTCCCTCTTGATCCTATAGTGATAGATTACCTTTGTAATTATCTGATCACACATCTTGAACTGAATATTCCCTAAACACCTTAAAGTCAACATGTTCAAAACTAAAGCTTTATTTTTAGATGAATTTTTATTGATAATTTTTTGTTTTGGCCAATAACTAGATATCCCCCAAGGCTCTATCCTTAATCTTCTTCTCTGTGTATACTATTTCTCTTAATGATCTCATCAGCTCAAAAACAAAAACAAAAGGGGGGGAGCTAGGTGGCGAAGTGGATAAAGCACAGCCCTGGTTTCAGGAGTACCTGAGTTCAAATCCGGCCTCAGACATGACACTAACTGTGTGACCCTGGGCAAGTCACTTAACCTCCATTGCCCTGCAAAAAACAAAAACAAACAAACAAAAAATTATCTCATCAGCTCCCATGTATTTAATCATCTTAATGCAGATGATTCTCAGATTTATCTATCTAGCCTTAACCTCTGTCCTGACTTCTAGTCTCCCATTTCTAACTCTCCATTGGCCATCTAGAACCAGATGTTTTGTAGATATCTTAGACTCAACATGTTCAAAACTGAATTCATCTTTTTTCCAAAACCTTCCCCTTTTCCTAACTTTCCTATGTCTATAAATTACTATTACTACCCTATTACTATAAAGGGTGCTACCTTACAAACAACAATGGCTCACTCCTTTCTCTCTCTCACATTCTGTTTTTAATCCACTGCCAATTCCTATTGATTCTACCTTTACAATCTCTTGTACATATTTCCTTCTCTCCTCTGACACTGCCCCAACCCTGGTGCAAGCCCTCATTACTTCATTTCTGCACTATTGCAATAATCTGCTGGTTGGTCTACCTGCCTCAATTTTCATCCTCCACTCAAGTTCCAAAGTGAACTTTCTAAAGCATAGTTCTGACCATACCCCCCTCCCTCTATACACATCCAATTCCATAAATTCTAGTGGTTCCCTATTACCTCCAAAATCAAATATAAAATCCTCTGCTTCTTAAAATCCTCCATAACCTGGCCCTTTCCTATATTTCTAGTCTTCTTTCATCTTACTCCTCTCCACATATTCAATGATTCAGTGACACTGGCCTCCTTGCTGTCCCTCTCGTCAGACTCAGCCATTTTCACAGACTGTCCCCAATGCCTGGAACTCTCTCAATCCTAATCCTGGCTTCCTTCAAGCCTCACCTAAAATCCCACCTTGTGCATGAAGCCTTTACTTGTACCCCCTTGATTCTAGTACCTTCCCTCTAATATTATCTCCAATTCATCCTGTTTGTCTTATTTGTATAGACCGTAGTTGTTTGCATGTTGTCTCTACCATTAAACTGTGAGCTCTTTGAGAGCAGAGAATGCCTTTTACCTTTCTTTATATCCTCAACATTTAACACAGTGCTTGACACGTTGTTGTTGAGCCATGCCCAACTCTTCCTGACCCTGTGGACCATAACATGACAATAATGTCCATGGGATTTTTTTGGTAAAGACACTGGAGTGGTTTGCCATGTCCTTCTCCAGTGGATTAAGGCAAACAGAGGTTAAGTGACTTGCCCAGGGTTACACAACTAGTAAGTGTTTGAGGTCACATTTGAGCTCCGGTCTTCTTGACTCCAGGCCCAGCACTCCACTGCATGGTAGGTGCTTAATAAATGTTTATTGACTTAACAAAGAGAGTTAAGTGGCTGGATCAGATTCAAACCTAATCTAATGTTAAAACCTAATGTTTATTCTGCTAAATCATGAGGTTCCTCTAGATTCTACATTTTATTAAAAAACCAAACTCTATGATGTGAAAACTCAGGCCCAGAGTTGGGGGGTTGGGGGCATGAGGGGGAGCCAGGGATTAGGATGGCAAGTGGTTTACTTTTGTCTTACAAATGGAATGTCTGTCTGCCTCAGGAGATTTGAAGTTCTCCATCCTTGGAGAAGTGGCTCGATATTTAGCTCCCCACCCCTAAATAATCTAGGCTTTCTCCTCCAGTTCTGAGATTCTTTGGGCTTTGGTTTAACATTTACTAGTTTTCTAGGTGGATCAATGGACTCATTCCACTTTGTTTGCCATTTTATGGGATCTCCCCTCCCCGAGGGCTTAATCTTTGGTTCTCCTCTTGGAGACCTTTATCTGTATTCAAAGCATAATCTGAATACTTTCTCAGCTGTTATTACAAAACTAGGCTGCTGGGAAAAGGGGGGGAGAAGCAGGCCGAGGAGTATTCCTTGCTGTGTGATCCAAGGCCTGATGGCTCCCTTTAAAATTTTGAGTGAAAGATTGTTCTTATATATTTCTTCATCATTCATTCATTCATTTCTGCACGAGGGCCAGTGACCAAAAAAAGAGATATTTATTTTTGCACAAGGACGAGTGACAAAAGGAAGAGATGCCCCCCATCCCCCATCTTTGTAGCCACTTTACTGTTATCTATGAGCTAAACATTCTTAAGCCAGGTTTTTTTAAAGTAATAAACGTTTTATTCAGATTGGGGTTCCAATTTTTATCCCTCCTTCCCTTCCTCCCCTCCTCCCTCCCTTAGGCAGTAAGCAGATATAGATTATACATGTATGATTATGTAAAACATTACCATATTAGTCATTCTGTATAAGAAAACAAATAAAAGAAAAAAATGAAAGTGAAAAATAGCATGCTTCAGTCTGTGTTCCATCAATATCAGTTCTTTCTTTGGAGGTGGAGAGTATGCTTCATCATTAGTCCTTTGGGATTGTCTTGGATCATTGTATTGTGAATAGTTAAGTCATTCACAGTTCTTCATCAAATAATATTGCCGTCTCTGTGCACAATGTTCTCTTGGTTCTGATCACTTCACTATACATCATTTCGTACAAGTCTTTCCAGGCCTTTCTAAAATCATCCTGCGTGTCATTTCTTATAGCATAATAATATTCCATCACCATCATATACCGCAGCTTGTTTAGCCATTCCCCGATTGAATTCCTTTGATTTCCAGTTCTTAGCCATCACAAAAAGAGCTGCTATAAATATTTTTGTACAAATAGATCTTTTTCTCTTTGAGGGGATGTCTTTGGCCTATAAACCTAGCAGTGTTATTGCTGGATCAAAGGGTATCTTAGGCCAGTTTTGAAACAGAACTTCTTGACTTCCAGTGAGAGGTGGAAAAAAACACAAGCTGGCTGCCATTAGGAACTACAACTCCCAGAATGCAAAGTGTCGGGTCCCTCAGACCGTGCAGTTCCTTTTGGTATCTCGCGTGGCATGCTGGGAGTCACCGCTTCCATCCTCTGGTTCTCTTTCTCCTTCTTCCAGTTTGCCCTTCCCCCACCCCTACTTCCGCTTCTCGACCTTGGTCCCACCTCCTTTTGAGACGCCTCCTGCTGGAACAGTTCTCCGACAGTCTTCCCTCCTTGCATTCTTATTGGTTATGCCTGGCTGCCCTTCAGGGGGTGGAACGGAGGATACGTTTTCTGATTGGTGATTTGGGTTTGGCGCCAAATAGGAAAGGTGGGCGGGGCAGCAGCGGTACTCTGCGAGCGGCTACTGCTAAACACCCGAGCAGCTGGGGCGGGAGATCCCCTGGGCACTGGTGCGGTCTTCCTCCCTGCTCGCCGCCGCCACCGCGTCTGGGCTGACTGAGTTGAAAGAAGGCGGCTCGGGCCTGTGTCCTTGGCCTGAGGTTCTCCACCTGCCCCTCCACCCCGTCCTCTTTTCGTCCCCTGCGCCCGCCCCGTTTTGTTTGGGTTCAATCCTCGGGTTGGCGGCGCCTGCCCGCGCGGCCCTGGAACTCCTTGCGTGTGGGCATCGTTCATTCGGTGCCCGAGGGACCTGCCCGCCCCGCCCCTCCGCGGCGCCCGCGCCCCCGAATCTCGGGGTCGTGTTTGTGTTTGACCCGCGGGTGGCCCGGCCCGCGCGCGCGCGCCGCGCTCCGGGAGGCGGTGGGGACAGCGGGGCGCGGGACGAGGCGGGCGGGCGGGCGATCCACCTGGGGGCGAGGAAGAGAACGAGAGGCGGCGCCGCCGCCACTGCTCCTGATGGAGCTGGGCCCGGAGCACCCGCACCGCCGCCGCCTCCACTTTGCCTGCAGTTCGCCGCCCGCGGTCGTCAAGGCCCTGTTCCCCGCCGGCCCCGGGGGGCTGTCCCCGGTCACCAACCTCGCAGTCACCATGGACCAGCTGCGGGGCCTGGGCAGGTGAGAGGGGGCGGCCTGGGCTTCTCCAGGGACCCTCCCCGCAGCTCAGGGACGCCCCTTCCCCGGAGCCTTCTGTCTTCCCCATCCATGTGCCCGGAACCCTCTCCCAAGGCCAAGTTACCCCCCCCCCAAGTTCACCCTGGTTTTGTTCTCCCCTCTCGTCCCATGTGCTCTCTCTCCCCCAGCCCCTGCCCCTAGCCAATACACCCCGGGCTGGCCCTCCCTTTCATTCCCGTTCTGCACCCCATCCCCCACGTCACCCACGTTCTACCCCGGCTCTCATCCCCCTCCCCTCCCACCTCCAGCACACCCAGGGTCCCTCCCCATGCCCGCCTCACCCCATCCCCATGTGTCAGACACTGAAGCCCATGGTTCAGACACTCGGAGAGCACCAAGAATTCGGTTTTAGAATCACAGGACCTGGTTTTTCAGTCTAGACTCAGCCCCTTAGTAGCTGTGACCTTGGACAAGTCACTGCCCTTTCTGAGCCTCATTTTTCTTATCTGCAAAATGAGAGGATTGCACTGGATCATCTCTCTCGATTCCTTTCAGCTCCAGATCTAGGATCCTAATCTATCCCAGCCCCTTCCACTTACATTCTGTCCCAGCACACAGTCCCTCCTTCCCACTGCCAAGTAAATCCTAATATTTATAACATCCCCACCCCCCATATGTTCTTCCCATTTTTGTACTATGGACTCTACCTCACCAAGTACTCACTGACCTCTCTTTTTTATTTTGGGACCTCTGTCCCTTACCCCCCACCTTTCTTATTTCTTCTCTCAGACTTTACAGTCCCCCCAAGAATGGACATTCTTCTCCAACCTCCCTGATTTGTTCCCCCTGTTCCCTCCCTTTCTCCTCTCTTCTTCTGCCCAAGTATATACCACCCCATCTAAACTTTTCTTCTCATTCTCCCTGCACCAACTGTACCCTGGTCTTATCCTCACCATGTTCCATTTTCGCTGTCTCCCTCATAACTTTTCATCTCTACCAAGTCTGGACTTCTCTCCAACTTACCTATATTCTAAAATCTTTGAATCTCCTGCCTTCCTACCTACTTTTGCCACAGCCTTTTAACAGGATTTACAGCAGGAATAGCTCTCCCAACGTAAGCATTCCATTTTCTTTTTTCTTTCTTTTTTTTTTTTAAAGGCACATGGCTAGTTGGCCTGTGAATTAACCACAATTTCCTAGCATGTGGTCCAGGGTCAGTCACCTTGCCTCCATCTTACTATGGGCCTGGGTGGTCCCCTTCCCCCACACAGTGCTTGTACTACACATGGCTTATAGAAGGGGTAAACTGAAGGCTTTTCTTGCAACCTAGTCTCTTCTTAGTAAACATGTTTCCTCGTTCCCTTGCCTTTTTGACTATCAATTTCTGGAATGCTGTTTTCCATTGTAACCTTGTTCTAAACTCCCCCAAATAAACATAAAACCCCACAAGACTAAGGTATTTTCCTTAGAGGTAGAGGGGCCTAAGGAGCCTTGGGTGGTATTCTTAAGAGCTTTGAATTCCACAAGGCCTTAGGTGCTATGCTCCAAGCTGTTGGCCTACCCCCTCTCATTGTGTTAAGGAATTGTGATGGGCAGGAGTGGAACCAAGGAAGGCATTAAATAGTTTGATATTTTGCCTCTGACTCACTGATCACCCATAGTCTGTGGAGAAGAAGGGTTCTTGTGGCCAGATTTCAAAACTGCTTATAAAGAATTGTGTGGTTCTGTTTGCAGTGAATGTGAGCAGCAGCTGGAAATGAAGAGCAGCAGCAGCAGCCTACAGCGGACAAGCTCCTCAGATTCTACAGATTCAGGTATTCTTTCGTTTGCATTCAACAAATATTTGTTGTGTGCGCCCACTGTGCTGGGGTAGGCCTTGTGAAGGACAGAGGACATACTAAACTCGTCTCCTTTTCAAGAAGCTTCTAATTTAATAGAGGAGGTATGACATACATAAATAATTGAAAGGTATGGCAGTATTGATAAATGCCACAAGAATAATATTATATGAATTATTACTTATATGAAGTATAATATGACTATATTACTGAAATACCAAGGAGGAGGAGTTTGCTTCTGCAGAGAGGATCAAGGGTCATAAACATAGTGTCTAAGAATGGGTGAATTTTCAGTAGGAATAAATGGAGATTGGAGTAGAGTGGCCCTCTAGACAAAGAGGATGAATGGTGTTATCAAAGACTCATTGAATGTTAAAGGAAGGTAGGAAAGGACAAGCTATGTCCAGGGAATAGTAAGTGGTCCATTTGGTTGAAGTAGAGGAGTGTGTAGAAGAGTACTTGGAGAGAAGGTTCATTCCCTTCAGATTTCCTGTATGAGTGATTATTTCTTGCCACTCGGAAGGGGAGTGGGTAGGCAGGTGGTGGTTTCAGACTATGCCAATTCCATTATACAAATGCGTTTCCTGGGGGTTGGTGAGTCTAGGCTACTCCGGGCTTGGTGTGTAAATTAGATTAAACCTCTAAGATTTTCTGCCTTTGGAAAGTAGGAATTCCTTGCTGGGTGCCATTTTTTTTTAGACACGAAGTCAGGACCTTACCAAATCTCTCCACAGTGGCTCTCACTACTGTTTGTTCCTGTTACCCTGGCAAGATGGGTAAATGATCTGAATTAGAGGCTGATGTTGTTTGCCCACTCAGATGTACTTGCACTGACCAGGTACTTGCCTCTGGTCTAGGGGAGGCAGATGACATGAATATTAAGCATAAACCAGATAACCCATCCCTGAATAATCAGAAGATGGCTTTAACAGTTCACCTAGCCTACTTTTTCCCTTAAGTCTTACTTCACTGATCATGACTCCAGAGCAGAGAAAAGCATTATGTCTCCTTCTGAGGCAGCTGGGTGGTGAAGTGAATAGAGGATCTAGGGTCAGGAAGTCCTAAATTCAAGTCTTGCATCAGATACTTGCTAACTCTGTGACCCTGAGCAAGTCACTTAATGTCTGTCTGCCTGAGTGGCCTTATCTATAAAATGGAGGAGATAATAATAGCACTGAGCTCCCAGCATTATGAGATCACAGGTACAATGTTTTGCAAAATTACACTATATAAATGCTAGCTATTATTCAGAATGCATGCAAAGTGCTGCCACATACCCCACTCCACATATACATACAACTTGAACCAATCCTGTCCATCATTGTAGACTGATTCCCTCAAAAAGCAGGTACTGGGTCTTCGGTTTCAAATGAAATATTCAGAGTTAATAATAGAAGGAATTAAAATATTATCATAACTACTTACAGAGCAGCTGAATCACAGTGGCCATGTAGTCAAGACTTTTTCCCTACCCCAACAGGTTTTTGTCTGGATTCTCCTGGGCCCCTGGATAGAAAAGAAAAGTATGTATTTGCTCCTTTTAATATTTTATGCATTTCGAAACATTAGGGGTTCATAGTCTTCACCAGTTTGCAGAAGAGGTCTATAATACACAAAGATTTAAAGCCCCAGTCTTATGGAAATGTATTTAAGAGAATACTTTGTTTGAGCCCAGTCATTTTCCCCAGAAGCTTATGGTATTTTGGGTTGTGTGAATTTGGGGAAATGTTGTTCACTTTCCTTAGGCATTTAAGTAAGTGGGTTTGCCTAAAAGGAAAGAATTGGTTGCTGATCAATATTGGATTACTTAACTAATTATGAACACACCTTCATTTGCTCTGTTCTTATTGCAGCCTTGAAAAACCCATGAGAAGAATAAACTCCCTGCCAGTAAGTTGTTTTCCTTTACTTCAGTATTACTGACTTTGGGCTTAAATCTTGTGTCCAAGGATGATCTTGGTAAAGAAGTGACAGTAAGTGTTACAAATTTCACTGCAAATAAGTTTTTCAGATGGTAAAGAGCTACTTTTTTTTTTTTAAGTGAGGCAGTTGGGGTTAAGTGACTTGCCCAGGGTCACACAGCTAGTAAGTGTCAAGTGTCTGAGGCCGGATTTGAACTCAGGTACTCCTGACTCCAGAGCCGGTACTCCATCCACTGCGCCACCTAGCCGCCCCCAAAGAGCTACTTTAAGAAAGGGGAAGAGGAACCTCTCACCTAAGAAATCTTCAGTAGAAATGAACTCCTAAGTCTCTGCCCTTTTTACTTCTATTTACAAGTGTTCTGGCTCGAACCAGAGGTGATTTCTCTTTTTCAAAGACATTATAATACCTTGAATTGTCCAAGTATGCAAGTTTGGGAGGGTTATTACCAAGTGTGTTTTTTGTTTTTTGTTTTTTAGTGAGGCAGTTGGGGTTAAGTGACTTGCCCAGGGTCACACAGCTAGTAAGTGTTAAGTGTGTGAGGCCGGATTTGAACTCAGGTACTCCTGACTCCAGGGCTGGTGCTCTATCCACTGCGCCACCTAGCTCCCCCCCCCCCAAGTGTGTTGATAAAAACACATAGAGAAAGAAATTTCTTTTTTTTTTTCTTCATAGCTGCCTAAAGATTGTGGGATAACTGCTTAGATTGTTTCTAGTTAGCTATGTTTTCCTTTGAGTAATTGAATTATTAGTTAAGGAAACTTTACTGAGTTATCAATTACCCTACTGATGTCCAATTTATTTTTGTCATCTCAACAGCAGAGGCTCCTAGGATGTAGCCCTGCCCTAAAGGGAAGCCACTTTGATTCATTTGACTGTGATATCTTTCAGCTAAGTGACCATGATGAAAACAAGGAAAATGTGAGTATGGCTTTAAGGTATTAAGTCAGAGGTGAAGTGGCTTGTGGGAGACTTAAGTTTTTGGCCAAGGCAAAATAATAACAAATTGCCTTGAGGGTAATTGCCAAAACCCTTCCACAGAATTGGAAAGAACAAGGTGTTAGAACTCGGAGATATCAGTGGCCATCTATCTTATAATAGTCTAAGTCCTGAGGTACTTCCCAAAATTCAAATTCTCTCGCTAGCAGGACCCTCTACCATCTGACGCTATCCTACCTTTCTAAACCTACTTCCTACATTCCCCAACACATATACTCTAGATAAATGGTTCTCGTGGTCACTTGAGCATATGTTCCTATCTGGTGCTCTTGACATATTTCCTTTGCTCTTTACATTTTCTCTCTGAAGTGCCTTTTACCAGTGCAGCTTATAAGCCAACCTTTCCTTATGGCCAAGGTGAAATCTTTCATAACCTCCATGAAGCATTACTGTAATGGAAACAAAGAGAAAGGACACAGTGTGAATTCTGTCTATTCAGTTATCTCTCTTCTTTTCCTACTCTGATTCATTTGGAACTAATGTTAATTTTGTTGAGGTGCTATACTAATAAGTGTGGTTTGTCTCTCCAGCTAAGATTGTTTCTAGGGGGTAGTGTCTTGTACCACTTTATTATGCTATATTTGTTACATGGAGTTGGGGTCTCTGACCCAGTCTTATCATAGAGGCTTACTTAGGAAGCATTGTGATTGGTCTGCCATACTCATGCCTAGCAAATAGACAGCTAGAGAGAAGACTCTTAGCAACAAAATGTAAAGAATAACTTGAAAAACTTTGATTCTTTATTACAAAGACACTTGGAAACAAGACTAAGCAGTCTTGAGAGACCTGATCTCATCACTGTAAATGCTAGGCCCCTATGTAAATTATTTTATTTATCAATAATGACATAGGTATCTTTTGGTTCTATAGATTATAATATCTTTTGTGTGATAAAATCTGAACTCTTAATTTTGAGGTAGTCATAATAAACCTCACCTGATCTATATCTGAACAAACATGGAGGGTGGTAGGAAAGGTCTTAAAATCAGTTGTGCTGTCCTGCAGGAGGTCTTTGAATTTAAAAAGCCAACAAGACCTGTACCCCGTGGCCCTCTTCATGGACTTGGAGAGGTCAAAGATGTCTTCACCCAAAGGCAGAATTCGGCCCCTGCTCAAATGGTATGTCTTCTTTGTTTCAACTTGCCCACGTTCTCTTGGTTAAGGGGAAATTCTGGGACCTTTTCCACAGAATGAATGTACCCTATAGGCTTTGGGACTATCCTGTGGCTGAAACTTATAACATTGCCAGGCAGACCTGAGTTATACGTGGAGGTTTGGTCAGAATGCCAGAGAGGAAGGGAGAGTGTGGGTCCATATTTATCCAAGGCCTGCTGCCAGTTCTGGTCAACACTATTCCTCCTCAATTAGTGTGCTGCAGGATTGTGACTCTTCTCACAGTTTTGTGCCCAGTTTTCCCCCAGAAAATAGTACTCTTAGATGACAAGGATGTAACCTCTGGAGATGGTTTTATAAGAGCTATTGTACCAGTCATTATCCAGTCAGCCATCTCCCTGCAAGGTCTGATACTTAAACTGTCAATAATAGCAACCACGTTCATGTATTTGACTACCATTAGTCAGAAATACTATTAGTTCTTAGGTAGTTTCCCAAATGTTAGCTTAAATTGGGTCAAACTAGTAGCATTAGGGAGCTTCAGGGCTGTGTTAAGCAAAGAAGCTTTAATTCCTTTTCATAATTATTATAGAAATTTTTTTTAAATTTTTTTTATTTTTGCAGGGCAATGAGGGTTAAGTGACTTCCCCAGCGTCACACAGCTAGTAAGTGTCAGGTATCTGAGGCCAGATTTGAACTCAGGTCCTCCTGAATCCAGGGCTGGTACTCTACTATGCCACCTAGCTGCCCCCTGTTGTAGAAATTTTAATGATCATTCATCACATCCTGCCCAGGAGTCTTAGGTCCCTGAATTTGAAACCCAAATCTTTATTTGTGGCCTAAAATATAACATTAGAAAAGCAAAATACTTGTCATTTTCAGTGTGAGATTGAAAACTAAAGGGCTGGCCATGCCCCCAAGGCATAGTTTGAAATAATATGGGCCTAAAGTAGATGGTCACAAGGGGTTGATTGACAACCCACTAATCATTCAACAAGTATCTATTATGCTTGCTATATGCCAGGTACTGTTAAACACTGAATATAGGATTAGGAGAGTGTTCCCAAGGACCTTACATTCTACTGGAGGAATACAGCATGTTTACAGATAAACAAATAAAAGGCATATATAAAATGCAAGTGATTTGGGAGAGATGGGGAATCCAGAAGGATTCTCAAAGGAGATATCACTTGGAGCTTAGTTTTGAAGGAAGCTGAGGGTTTTAAGAGGTAAAGAGAAAGGAGGGAGAATTCTCTAAGTATTGAATGTCTGCAACAACATGGAGGTTGCAGATGCAACTTCACATACAGGTAATAGTGAGTAGGCTGGTTTGCCTGCAATATCAATTACATGACGGGGAGAAATATGCAATCAGCCTTGAAAGAGGAGCTGAAGCAAGATGGTAAAGAGCATCAGGCGCCAAACAGAGGAGTTGGTATTTTATCCTAGCACATTTGGGAACCACTTGAGCATTCTGGGGGATGGGGTCAGACATGTGCTTTAGGAATATAAATTTAGTGGCTGTGGAAAGAATAGCTTGGAGAAGCAGGAGATTGGTCTGGGCCAGAGATAATGAGTGCCTAAACTAGGGTTGTTGTGGTTTCAGTGGAGAGAACAGGCTGTAGGTAGAAAATAATTGAGTAGCATCAAAAGGACTTGATGACTGACTGGATATGGGAACCAATGAGAGCCAAGGCTGGAGGCTAACTTCAGGGTAGAAAACCTGGGTGACTGAAGGAATGGCAGTGCTCTTGACAGAAAGAGGGAAGGAGGAGGGAGGAAACTGGATTTGAGAGGCAAAACGGCTAAGAACTGGCAGCTCCTGTATGTGGGAGGAGAGAGAAATGTCATGGGTAACACCAGATCTTGACCAAGTCCCCCGGAATCTATTGAAGGGAGTAACATTTGACCTGATCTATGAAGTTCTAACAAAACCCATGAATTATCTTCTAGTTTTCCACCAATGAAAAGGATAACAGTGAACTTGCAAACTACTTCCCTCTCTTCCTGCCACAGTCTCCTCTGACCTGTGTGTCTGATGAAGATGATGGATTCCTGGAACTACTTGATGGAGAGAACCTGAAGGTACCTCCCTTTCCCTGCACCCCTAAACATCCTCTGAATTTGCCCAGGAGTTCCAGAACATACTTATTTGGGCCTCTTGTGAAAATGAAACCCAAGGCTTGAATTGAACAAAGCAGATGTCAAGTATTGGGGGGCCTGTGTGCTGGATATTGTTGAACAAGCTACTAAAGAATGCTGGTGAATCAGGTTTCAGGGGAAAAAACTAGTGTGAAAACAATAAGAAGAAATTAATTTTTAAACCTCATGAGGTGAACTATAAATGCCATAAGAGTTATAGTCCTGTGGTGAAAATGGAGTAGGAGCTAGCTTTATTTTGAAGACTGGGTAGCATATAGATAGCCATTGGAATGGAAGGAAAGCGAACTACATAAAACAATATAAAAGAATAAACATAGGGGGCAGCTAGGTGGCACAGTGGATAGAGCACCAGCCCTGGATTCAGGAGGACCTGAGTTCAAATCCGACCTGAGACACTTAACACTTACTAGCTGTGTGACCCTGGGCAAGTCACTTAACCCCAATTGCCTCACCAAAAAAAAAAAAGAGTAAACATAGTGTGGTTGGGGGGAACAGCAAGACCTTTGGACAGGAGCAGAAATGTGTTAGCCTGGTAGAAAGGATGACATATTATAAAGGGCTTTGAGATAAAGCCAAATAGAAGATTAAACTGAGTTGTATTAACTTTGGCTTTGTGAATTCAAGAAAACCCTTTAAATTAATCATCTCATGTTTCCTTACTTTTGTACGGTATTTCTTTGACCCTTGCTAGGGTAATAGAGGCATCAAATAGCACCTATCCCCAGTAAGACCTAAGTCTAGTAGGCCTGAGTAAAGACTGATCACAATGTCAAAGATCAAAACTACAGTGTTGTTATTTTTAGAGGCTCCTTGGAGTGAGAACATAATTAAGAATGCATGATTTGCTTGCTTGTCTCCAGAATGGTTGTAAGAAGATTACTGACCTCTGCCAGGTTAACTGTTGTAAAATGTAGCAGTTGACCCTCTTGATGCACCCCACCTCAAAAGTAGATAGACCTTAGAGAGGTAATACCCTCTTCTTCCTTTAGGCCGATTGTCAGGATCACATCTAAACTGTTCAAACCATTTACAATCTCTCTCTTTTTTTAATCATTTAGAATGATGATGAAACTTCATCATGTATGTCAAGCCTTTGGACAGCTCCCCTCGTGATGAGAAGAACATCAAACCAAGTAAGTCAGAGTATTATTGACCAAAATTCTTAAAGAACTCAAGGCTAAGGGTCTGTGGCCATGCTAAACAGATGGTTCCTGGCATCACTCAAATAGATCCAGACCATAGCCTTGAATCTTTCTCATACTCCTTTTCTTCTGTATCTCTAAAGTTTAACACCTTTACAGTCACCAATTAAAGAGCAAAACTTAATTACAAGGTAAGAAAAGTTAGGGATCTACCATATACCTATAGGTCAGTTACATACTCGTTTATATTTGTTTAACAAAATTTAACTCAGTGAATACAATCAGTAAAAGGCCACTACTCTAGATTTTGACCCCAGTCTAGGTAGCACATTTTTTCAGCATGCAATTTTTCCTTATATGTCCTATCTCTCAGTTCCTGATCAGACTTATTTAACCACTAAACGCCAACTTAATGATTCTATCTTCTTTTCAGTTTTACTTATTACCTTTGAACAAATCTCTGTTCTCTAAGCCCTTTCTTCCTGGATGAAATCTCCCAAGCATCTTCTTGCTGTTTCTGAAATGAATATTATGTATAGTTGGGTTCTATTTCTGCACTGCTCATCCTCAAGAAAACCCATCTATTCCTTTTGTCTCTTTATTAGTTCTTACTCTTCTCACTCATAAAATGTTGACTTTTTCCAAGTTTTGGTCATTCTTTGTCTCCTTTGCTATACTCCTTTTCCTTAAGAGTTCATAACTCTTGAGGCTACTTAATTATGACTTCTGCCTTTTATCAGGTTGGCCACCCTTTGACTACAACCTGGTGCAGTTAATCTGAAAGGGTTAATTGTGAACATTGGTTCTTAAACAGTTTGGAAGGAGAATAACCACAGAACTAGGCCTGGCTCTGAGTCAGTAGAATTGAGGGCAGTTCGGAGAAAGCAGAGTCATTTCTTACAAATGCCTGCATGATAGCTCCTCAAGGGGCTTTCAGCATTGGCAGAGCCCTGGGAGCTAGTCCATTCCCCATTGAGATACCAGCTACTTCTTATTCATTCCTCTAACCCTTGCCTGAGCATAATGTGTAATCAGTGTGTCATTCTCAGGGTAAACGGTGTAAGCTGTTTGAGTCTTCATCTACACCCAGCACCACTACCCGTTCTGTGTTGAAGAGACTGGAACGTTCTCCTGAGGATTCCCCACCAGGAAACACAAAAAAGAGGAGAAGCACAGTAGAGGAACCTACTGAAGAAGCAATGAAACTCAATGAGGTTTGTTTGATTGTTATACTGATAGGAGACAGGGTGTGTGGGGCGGGGGGACTCTGGGCCTTTCTGTTATAGTCTCATTTCCACAGCATTTCTATTCCATTGTTTCATGCCCTCTTTATTTGTCATACAGACCATCTGACTCTCTACTTCTTACAAACTTAATTTATGAGGCCTTTTGATTTCCATAGTCAGTTCTACAAATAGCATACCTAATTATTTTTTTAAAAGAAAACCTTGAAGGAACTGGAAGGTGAGGTGATGGCAAAACCACAAAGTTCCTCAATATCAACTGTCCATTGGATTCTTTTCTAATGAATGATGCTGTGTGTTATGACTCAGCCTTGTGTTTCTGAGAGCTTCACCTTGAAACTGAGGCCTCAAAGTCTCACTCAGCTAATCAGTTGAGTTGGTTCTCCATGTGGAACTACTGGGGGGGGGGGGGGGAGACCATAGCCAGCCTTCTTATGAATAGTTTTTGCTAGTCACTAGGAGAGCCCAGCAAGAGAAAAAACAATTCCGACTGCCTCATTCCATATGGAGGACTACATGTTTCTTTTTTGAGGGCTGAATACAACATCAACCTGTAAGAGAAACCATATTCATATAGTTCTGCTTGTGATTGTCTTATTCTGTTCATTCAACACATTCAGAGTCAGTCTAGCCAAACAAGGTAGAAGGACCTGGACAGAGCTTGGTCAAAAGTCCTCTTTCAAAGAGAAGATACTTATGTATATCAAATATAATCTACAGTCTGTTTCATACACATCACAAATCAATTTGTCTCCCATTTAAACACTAAGTTAAACACAACCCCTGCCTGTTTTTGTTTTTTGGGTTGGTAGGAAAGAGACTGGATATTATATGGATTTTTTGTTGGGTGTTGTGTTTTTGTTTTTCACTAGAATTTAAAAGGATAACAAATATTTGTATTCACTGAAGAGATTGGGAGCTGTTGTGGACATAAAATTCTACTTTTGAGACATACAGTAGAAAATAAATTAAATCTTTCCACTTATTTTGCTTCATAAAACAAATTGATAAAATTGGGCAGTAGGAACGCTCACAGGAAAACAAAAACACTATAAAAAAGATTTTTAAATTTTTTATGGTTTAATGGTTATACAAAAATAAAAAGCTTTATCTTTTAGATCACAAGTTGTCCACTAATCATTCACATCAAAGCCAAGTGCTTTCTTTATGTTCCAGGGTTAAGTTCAAAGCCCTAGGTCTCAGGAATCATTCTCCAACTTTGTTTTTTGATACAGAGCCTGCAACCAGCTATATCCCAGTCACCTTCCACAGAAGAGACCATCAAGAGCATTTTGGACAGTGACCAGAGGGACCTCATTGGTGATTTCTCAAAGGTAATCTCCTTGGGATCAAAAAAATTAATAATCATGAATTCAGGATGGTATTGGAAAAGAGTCCACTTGAGTTTGTGTGTGCCAAAGAAGAATTTTTGGACTTAGAGTAATATTGATGAATCTTAAAGAATGGACAGGGTAGCAGTTTTCCAGACTTTGTTGATGCCTTGGAGAGATTCAAGTGAGAGTGGAAGAAAAGCATTCAGGGCAGAGCTGGGCCTGGAGTCAGGAAGACCTGAGTTAAAATCCTACCTCAGCCACTAACTAGCTGTGTGACCCTGGGTAAGTCACTTAACCTCTGTTTGCCTCAGTTTCCTCATCTGTAAAATAAGGATGATATTAACCTCTACATTTTAGGGTTGTTATAAGGATCAAATGATAACTTGTAAAGTGTTTGGCACAGTGCCTAGCACATAACAGACATTCTATAAATGTTGGTTCCTTTCCCATCAAAGCTGAGGTGATTAGTGGCCTAATCCATTTTAGCATTTTAGTCATCCCTTACTGCAGGACTGCCATTTTGGAAAAGTCCTAAGTGGTTACTACAAGGACTGCGATGAGATGTGATAGCCCCGTTGACTTAAAGATAGCCACCAATGGCTAAATCTGTTCTCCATTAGAAATTGAACATACATATTTGTGTCTTTCTTGCCTCCTCAGTGTGTGGGACAGAGTAAGAGGAAGAGAATTTGGATCTGAAAATAAAATAATGTTGAATTTTTAAGAAGAAAAGAAATTGCCACAGTTCTCTCACCCTTACCCAAAGTAAAAATGTCCTTGTAGTGAAAGAGGCAGTGTGGTACAGTAGAGAGAGCATTAAACTTGGAGCCGGAGGATCTGAGTTCAAATTCTGGCTCTGCCACCTGTGTGACCCTGGACAAGTCATTTAACCTTTTGGGTTTCAATTGGTCTAGATGATTTCTGAGGTACCTTCTAGCCCTATGTTGAGGAATTCTTCAACTGGGGCCTCGAAGTTGGTATTTGACTAAATTTCAATATTTGTTTGTTTTGTGATCCCGTTTATTTTATTTTATGCATATAAAAACATTCCATAGGCTTCCCCAGACTTTAAAGGGGTCTATGACATTTAAAAAGTTACAGACTTCTGTGTAAAGTCTATTGTAACAATGTCTGTAGGGCCTTATAGGGTAATAGAAATAGGTCATTTCTAGGCTTACAGGTAACCTTTGACCTCTAACCTACACTGAAAATAGTTCTTGTTGAAATCATTGGCCACAGAGTAAGAGCAGGCTTTATGCTCACACATTGGTATGAAGGTCCTACTCTTGTACTGCTCTGCCAAGATTGGCGGGAAGGGGAGAGCTGCCTGTGGCAAAGGAAAAACTAGGCCCTAAACTAATCTGCCTTGTAACAGTGACTGAGCAAGGAAGTAGTCATACTCACCTGTGCCTGCAGAAGCAGCAGTACTAATTTTTTTTATTGTTTTTGTTGTAGGGTTACCTTTTTCACACAGTTGCTGGGAAGCATGAGGATCTAAAATACATTTCTCCAGAAATAGTAAGTAACTCCCAAAGACTCAGTTGCACCCAAAGTATTTGAGTCTTTAGCTACTAAAAAGAGCTAAAATTAAATCTGCCTCTTCACAATCTCTTTCCTCAGATGGCTTCTGTGTTGAATGGGAATTTTGCAAATCTAATTAAAGAGTTTGTCATCATTGACTGCAGATATCCATATGAATATGAAGGAGGCCATATCAAGGTATGGACTAGCACTGCTATCGAGCAGTGGGGCATCTTGGTATATCTTACAGAGAAGGTAGCTGACACCATTCTAAATGATTATTAGTTGAAAATAAGTTTTTGAGTTTAGTTCCAAACAATCCAATCTTCCCCTTCCCTACTTGAAAATTCGTCTGATGTGATTTTTTTTATTGTACTGTCTCCCCCTTCCCTTGTCCCTCAAAGGGATTTATAAGAACACCAACATTTACTCATGTGCTAACTAGAGATGGGATCTCTTTGCAGGTGGGGGCGTGCTCACTTGGAATGTGGAGGGTTTTGACAGTTAAGCACCTGATCCCAAGGTTTCATCACTTTGATAACTATTCTACTCTCTTCATTTCTCAATTTCTTAACTTCTTTAATTATTTTTTGTTTTGTTTTTTGAGAGGCAATGGGGGTTAAGTGACTTGCTCAGGGTCACACAGCTAGTAAGTGTTAAGTGTCTGAGGCCGGCTTTGAACTCAGGTCCTCCTGAATCCAGGGCCAGTGCTTTATACACTGCACCACCTAGCTGCCCCAACTTCTTTAATTTAATTATCAATGACTCAGATTCAAATCCTAGACATTACTGTCACTTAAAACTGCACAAAAGCAATTGAATTTTGAAAATCCCTTCTCTGATGGAAAACTTTTTCTTTTTAGCCAATGGGATCACTGCTTTTGAATAAAAAGGCAGAATACAATCTAAGTTAATATGTAGAAAAATGTTGGCAAAATAAAAACTGTTGTATTGGGAAAATAAGTATGTCAGTATTTTCTATACTCACCTAGCAGTGAAGTATGTTACAGATATAATATTTTAAGAAATCAGTTTCATGGATATATAAAATTTTGTATAAGTTCATTTAATGGAATTTATAGTGCATATTAAAAGCATGGTACGAATGGTCATTTTAATTTTCTTATATTAATAAGGAAGCACAGTTTGCTACAGGTAGCACTTACCATAATTCACGTCAGATTTATAATTTGTTACACGTCTTTGCAGTTCAGCAAATTCCCTTAACAAAACAATTAATTAATAAAACAATTCTAAAATGCTGTTCACTCAGGACAGAAAATAACTTTGTCTATATTTTAAAAATAATAAGGTTTTAACGTATGCTTATTTAATTCAGGTATATAGAATTTTACATGAGCTTAAAGAGGAATGAAAATACTTAAAGAGTAATAAAAAATCATTAGTTTTATAGTTTAAATGTTCAAAAGTTTCTGTAGCTGTTGATTGATTTGAATTTATGTAATCAAACTTGGAACATAAAAAAGTAGTGAAAGTTCATATTACCTTTCACATATATCTAAATATCAAATTACATCAGTTGACCATGAACCTAATTTGAAGTATAATTAAAGATTAAAAGGAGACAAAACAAAACAAAAAAAGAAACTTCTAGGAATTACAGAATTTCTTTTAAAAAAAAAACAAACTGAAAATTGCCTAGCATCCCAAGGTAATATGTAAAAAAATCTTTATGCTGCTCAATGAGATCTGTCCAGTTCTTATAATAAACTGTTATGTGGCATTAGTTTTATGGCATTCACTTTATTGTATGTGTAAAAAACTTTCTACCCCCTCTTTCTTCCTGGACCATATACCTTCATCATGATCTCTGGACCCCCAGTCCCTCCTAGTTGTAGTCTATCACTGTTCAAAATTCATTTCAGTCTTTACTTTGTAGTCAGCTTTTTTTTTCCCCCAGCTATTTCAGCAAAACATGAATTTCTACCCCTGAATTCCTTATTTTCACCCAGCTAACACCCCAGCCTTTAATAACCCCTGACCAATCCTCTTTTCTAATCTTCCTGAGTGGTATAGTAATGCTACAGGAAGTCAAGGGTCTATCATATAGAAATTTATGCTTTCTGACCTCCATTGAGTTCTCATTTCTTCAGGACAGTCCTCTTCCATTTCTTTTGACTATCACGTGGTGTTATCTAACTGTTCCAAATTTCCTTCATCCTCCCCCACTCTTCCCACATGAACAGATTTCCTATTTTACTAAGAATTGAAGCCATCTTGGGAGTTTGGGGCTCCCTTTCTGTTTTTACCCATTCTTCCTGCCGAGGGGTAGCTAAGAGGCACAGTGAATAAAACACTGGGCTTGGAGTCAGGAAGACTCATCTTCCTGAATTCAGATCTGGCTTCAGACATACTGGCTGTGTGACTCTGGGCAAATCACTTCACCTTGTTTGTCTCCGTTTCCTCCTCTGTAAAATGATCTGGAGAAGGAAATGACAAACCCCTCCAGTATCTTTGCCAAGAAAACCCAAAATATAGTATCACAAAGAGTCAGACACAACTGAAAAATGACTGGAATAATAACAACAATGGGGTGGGGTGGGGGGGCAATGAGGGTTAGGTGACTTGCCCAGGGTCACACAGCTAGTAAGTGTCAAGTGTCTGAGGCCAGATTTGAAATCAGGTCCTCCTGAATTCAGGGCCAGTGCTCTATCCACTGCGCCACCTAGCTGCCTTTTTTTTTTTTTTAAATAACTGCCTTGTCTCAGAGTCTAAACTTGCACCTTCTTCAGATCAGCTGAAACTTCCTTCTAAATTGGGTTCCCATTCCTCTGTCTGCAAAACATACTCTGGTTAACAAGATACTTCCACCCTTGGTGCTTTTTTAAAAAACAAACAAAACACCTTTCTTTGGCTCTGCTGTTCTCTCAAGCTATCATCCTATGTTCTTGCCTATCTCACTGTTAAACAAGAGTAATCTATACTTAACCACCAGTCCCCTGTAACAGGACTTCTGTCTTAACCATTTTACTGACATTATAATCTCCACAGTCAATCATGGGATCCAAGATTTAGAGATAAAAGTGGTATTGGTGATAATCTAGTCCAGCCCTTCATTTTTTAGATGAAAGAAAACTGCTTTCTTAATTAACCACTGCTCTTAAATGAGATTGCAACAGTAATAACTAGCAGAGCCAGAATTGAAAATGAGGTTCTCATCAGCAAGTATTATATGCAATGGAGAAAAATTAGAGGCCTTCCCGATAGGATCAGGGGTGAAACAGGGATGTCCATTATCACCCCTATTATTTAATATGGTACTAGAAATGTTAGCTTTAGCAATCAGAAGAAAAAAGGAATTAAAGGAATTAGAATAGGCAAGGAGGAAACAAAACTATCACTCTTTGCAGATGATATGATGGTATACTTAAAGAATCCTAGAGAATCAACTCAAAAATTACTTGAAACAATTAACAACTTTAGCAAAGTAGCAGGATATAAAATAAATCCACATAAATTATCAGCATTTCTATACATGACCAACAAAGTCCAGCAGCAAGAGATAGAAAGAGAAATTCAATTTAAAGTAATATAGATATTACTTTAGTAGATAATATAAAATACTTGGGAGTCTACTTGCCAAGACAAACCCAGGAACTCTATGAACACAACTACCAAACCCTCTTCACACAAATCAAATGAGATCTAAATAATTAGAAAGATATCAATTGCTCATGGATAGGCAGAGCTAATATAGTAAAAATGACAATACTACCTAAATTAATTTACTTATTCAATGCCATACCAATCAGACTACCTAAAAATTATTTTATAGAGGTAGAAAAAATAATAACAAAATTCATCTGAAAAAACAAAAAATCAAGAATATCCAGGGAAATAATGAAAAAAAATTCACAGGAAGGTGGGTTAGCAGTACCAAACCTGGAGCTTTACTATAAAGTGGCAGTCATCAAAACTATCTGGTACTAAGAAATAGAGTGGAGGATCAATGGAATAGGCTAGGCACAGGAAACACAGTAGTAAATGACACTAGTAATGAATGTAGTATTTGAAAATGAGGTTCTCTGATTCTAAATCCACCTCTTTAATACTGTATGATGCTGGGGCGGCTAGGTGGCGCAGTGGATAAAGCACCGGCCCAGGATTCAGGAGTACCTGAGTTCAAATCCGGCCTCAGACACTTGACACTTACCAGCTGTGTGACCCTGGGCAAGTCACTTAACCCCCATTGCCCCTCAAAAAAAAAAAAAATACTGTATGATGCTGATGCTGCTTTTGTTGTTGTTGTTGGGGCAATGAGGGTTAAGTGACTTGCCCAGGGTCACACAGCTGGTAAGTGTCAAGTGTCTGAGGCCAGACTTGAGCTCAGGTCCTCCTGAATCCAAGGCCAATCCACTGCACCACCCAGCTGCCTCTGTACAATGCTTCTTAATTGCCAAACCTAATGCTTCCCTCTCCTTGGCATTCTGATACTGTTGGGCACCCTTTATTCCTCTCAACTTCAATAATGCTAGTTTTATTGCATCTCTTACCTTTCTGATGGATGTTTCTTGTTTTCCTTTGGTGTTTTCTTTTTCCTCTGCCCATCCTGTTCCGTCTCTCATGGTTATCCACAGTCCTCTTTTTTTCTATAAAAACTTACCTACTCCCACTTAAATTATTACCTGGCTCCCAGTGACTTGTAAATGCTCAGCTCTAACCCCAGCCTCTCCCCTGACCTTCATTTCCACCTGTTCACCTGCCTGCTAGATAGGTCAACACTTTAAATATTCTAACTCAACATGTTTAAACAAATAAATTAGTCTCCCCTCTTTCCCCCCAAAAGCCTGCCCTTATGCTAACTTACCTGCTCATATTAGGGGACGGCATGGTCATTCTTGACTTTTCTCCTTTCGTTCCTTCCTGCTTTCGTTCTCACCCTTCTCCATTTCATAATCCATGCTGCTTCCATAGTAATCCTAACTATTGTACAGTTCTGAACATATTGATTACTCTCCTTCTAAAAAATGTATTCACTACCTATATCTGCCAAATAAAGTCCTTAGCCTGGCATCCAAGATCCTTCACAGCATTCCCCTTTGCGCAGTCTCTATTATAGCCAGATTGGGCTACTCACTGTTCCTCAGTATTGTCTTGTCTTCTGCCTCTATACCTCGGTTCATACCCGCATCATAGCTAAAATGGACTCCCTTCTCATCTGCATCTCTACCTATTAATATCTTCCCTTTCCTTCACCAGCACAGAAATCATTTCCTCAGTCATGTGTTTTGTTTTCTTTATTGCCCTATTCAAGTGTCTTGGGCCACCATTCAATCTCTTCTGTTTGTCTTTTCCCTATAGATTGTAAGTTCCCTGGTGATAAAAGGACTGTCGTTTCATTGTCTGTGTAACTCCTAATACCTAGAAAGTTGCACACTGAAGATCATATGTGCTTAAGATATTCTTGGTTGAATTTCCTATTCTAACAGGCTGGTGGTTTTTATATCCTTTAGCTCATTCTGCAGCCATTTAGCCCACTCTTATTAGGTCATTTGACGCGTAAGTTGGGGGCAGCTGTGACTTGGAAATTGGTGAAATCGATTGAGTGGAAAAAGGAGGTACTTGGAAAATTATGCCTCCAAAAGACTTTTGCTTCTGGTCTGACCAGAAAACTGAGGTATAGGTATCCTATACCTCAGAGACCAGGAATGCTGGGGGGGGGGGGGGGGGAATGGTTTGCTGCTACCTTAAGTTACCTCGTGGAGCTCACTAGGAACTTCTATATAGATGCTCAGATGAAATTGATGGCACTGAGGTTGCCTAAGATCCCTAGGAGTCAGATTTGTACCTCGAATGACTTATTCCTTGAGTGACTTTGGCTGTCTCCCTCCCATGCAGCTAATCTGTGGCAGCCACAATGAAACACTGGGTTTGAGGGGTGGGGGCCAAGGGAACTGTTGCACACGAAGGTGCTACCTCCCTCTGGCCTTAGGAGTTTGTTGGTCTCTTCCTAGGGTGCAGTGAACTTACACATGGAAGAGGAGGTGGAAGCCTTCTTGCTGAAGAAACCCATCAGGCCAACGGATGGCAAACGTGTCATTGTTGTTTTCCACTGCGAATTTTCTTCAGAGCGGGGTCCTCGGATGTAAGTAACTGAGCACTCACTCTCAGGTGCAAACTGAACCATTTTTCCTTCCTAGGCTGAACTTCTAAGTATATTATTGACTGAGATTGCTTATTTAGAGAAGTGACATTTATGAATAATTAAAGCTATCCAGAATTGGAATAGGCTACCCAGAGAGATGATAGATGGAATTCTTTTTTCAATTAGATCACACTGTAGGCCCTCTGCGATTACATCACTTTATCTGTAGAATCAAAGCTTATTCAAAAGTTGAACAGATAATTCCTAGAAAATAGCCATTTCCATATTTGAGGCCCTTATTCCTTTTTGTTTATATTATATGTTGGATATAATATTGTATATTATATCCTTACTCTTGAGGCCTTATTCCCAGTACTCTCCATATCCCCACTTCTAATACTTAATTTGGAACTGTAGGGGATAGGCATATTTGATATCTGGTAAACTGGTACCAACCAACCCTAATTAATGACTGAGGCAGCACTTCTTATAAATGCCAAAAGCCTACAGAAGGCTTCCTAAAATTATTGCCTTACCACTGATGCAATGCAAGTCAAGTTGTCAAATGAAAGAGACATTTAGAGTCTGAGAGTAATTAAGAGGCATAGTAAATATATTTTTGATTTCTTGATGTTTTGGGGCCTAAGCAACCGGGATGGGGGTGGGAGGCTAGGGTACAGGATGATCTTTATTTATGGTATTAGTTGGTCATACCATTTTCCACTACTATTTCCTAGCTCTAAAGTGGACTTTTCAAGTACGGTTCTTCTTGCTTATTTACACACACAAGTTTGAAGCAACTACCAGTCCTTCTGGTGCTAGAGAATGGTGGTTCAGAAGTAATGGTAACACATAGGAGCAATAATAAGGGTTTTCTTCCTTTTTCCCCCACCCGTACCCTCCTTCCCTCAGCTAAATCTCCTTTGGTTTTGGGGCAGCTAGGTGGCGGTGGATAAAGTACCGGCCATGGAGTCAGGAGTACCTGAATTCAAATCCGGCCTCAGGCACTTAACACTTACTAGCTGTGTGACCCTGGGCAAGTCACTTAACCCCAACTGCCTCACTTAAAAAAAAAAAATCTCCTTTGGTTTTTCCCTCTTTTTCCAGGTGCAGATTTGTGAGAGAGCGGGACCGACTGGATAATGAATACCCCAAACTCCACTACCCTGAACTATATGTTTTAAAGGGAGGGTACAAAGACTTCTTTTTGAAGTGCAAGGTAAGACTGTCCTAGAACAGCACCTGTCAGTGCCAGTGTTTCACCCATCCATGGGGTGAAAAGAACTCATTACCTCAGGCTCTCAGGAATATTCCTTTTGAGAGGAAGAGACTCAGTTTGTCTCTTAACTGCATACAGACACCAGACCCCTCAGATTGGGAGGTTCTGGTGCCATTCACAGCCTGTATATCCCAGCCTTGAACTTTGACGTGGGGAGGAAGGGATGTGGTGGGATGTGCCCTTGGACAAACAGACCCTAGTTCCACAAATACTGCCTCACTCCTATCTCCTGTGTGTAGAGCTTTCTGTGCCTGGGTATTATGCATGTTGAATTTGAGTCCAATCCTGGGTATATCCTTTTCTCTCTTGCCAGTCGTATTGTGAGCCTCCAAGCTACCGTCCCATGCACCATGAAGATTTTAAGGAAGACCTGAAGAAATTTCGCACCAAGAGCCGGACGTGGGCAGGAGAGAAAAGCAAAAGGGAGATGTACAGTCGCCTAAAGAAGCTCTGAGGGTGAACCTCCTCGGACAGCAGCCAGAGAACCCCCCTGCTCCAGGGTAGCCTGAGGAAAGGGCCCAGCTGAGTAGGTCTCCCTGGCTTCATCTGCAAGCTTGCTTGCTCCACACATGCCGACCACCGTCACCTAGGTCTCGATTATGAGAGCCTCTGCTTCCTGCCATTATCCTGTTGACTACTTTCTTGCTGTCCCTTTGGACCTTTTTAAGATACTTTGATGGGAAAAGCTTTCCTTTGGCAAAGACCAGGAATGCTGTGGGGGGGGTGGGGGGAAGTGGTTTGCTGCTACCTTAAGTTACCTCGTGGAGCTCACTAGGAACTTCTGTATAGATGCTCAGATGAAATTGATGGCACTGAGGTTGCCTAAGATCCCTAGGAGTCAGATTTGTACCTCGAATGACTTATTCCTTGAGTGACTTTGGCTGTCTCCCTCCCATGCAGTTAATCTGTGGCAGCCACAATGAAACACTGGGTTTGAGGGGTGGGGGCCAAGGGAACTGTTGCACATGAAGGTGCTACTGACCAAATACCAAAGACAATCTGAGGAGAAAGGATCTCTGTTGTGTACAACTCCTATGTATTAATTTATTCAACCTTGTCAATCACCTTATTTAACTCCTGGATCATTAGGTCAAAATACTGCCTTTCCAAGTGGAGTATTATTCTAGGGACTGCCTTGGACCCAGGGTCTTCTTTTAATTTTCTTTTTTAAAGAAAAGAAAAAATACTAGATGTTCACAGACTGGTTTGGTTAGTGATAAAACAGGGAATGAAAAGATGAAGTAGCTTTCTAAACTCCAGGAGGTTGTAAGTAGGCCTGTAGGTGGCTTCAAACCAAGAGTGAGATGGAGCTCTGTGATAGAGATGGCGAGTGTCAGACTTGACTATAGCCTTGTGCTAAACTTTGTAACTACCATCGAAGACTCCCAAAGCCACGAGGCTTTAGTGACTGTCCCTTCAGCACGTGCCGTCTGCCTAGACCTGGGGTTTACTATTAATCTTAGAGCGGTAGGGCCTATTTGATAGGTGGCCCCCTGCCCTGCCATTCCTAAACCTTGCTGGGACAGAAGTTACAGTCAAGAAAGCACTTCAGGCAGCTTCAGCTGGGTTATCCCAGATCAGTGTTAGAGCATGTAGCATCTGTATTCCAGGGTAAGGGGTGGGAGAAAATAAGCTCTAAGGCAAGGGTACTTTAATTTGGGTGTTCCTCTCGTATTACTTCCATGGTACCATTCAAAAGCTTTTCCTTTTGATCTGCTCCAAGGCTGAGGAGTTTTCTGAGCTTCAGATTGGTGCTTTTTTAAAAGTTTTGTGTGTGTTTTTGTTTGTTTTTTTTTTTTTTAACAGTCCCATTTCATGTACCATGGGGTGTCAAATCAGTGTTAGAGGAACTGCCTGTGGGTTTTTTTCAGGGGAGGGGACAAAAGCTCTGGGCATTAAGAAAAAGGTTGGGAGTTAGTGTGGAATTGACCATACAGAACTTGTTTCTCAAGAGGGAACCTGGTGGATCCTGAAGGTGAAACTTTCTGGGTTTATCATGTTTAAATTTGAGGGAAAGGGGGTGGTGAATTTATCTTCAGTTGCCCTCTCATCTAGTCCTATGAGAATGGGGGCCTTTGAAAGGACCCCTGTGATAGGAATTAGGGCTAGATCTTGATGTGCCAGAAAGAAAGCTGCCCTGGTATCTACTTTTGTGTGTATTAGATCTTCTAGCCACCCTACGCTCGCTGGCTCTGTTGGGATGCAGCCAAGTTTCCTCAAACACAAATATCACCTTCTTTTCCCCTAAATTCCAAAAAAAGGGAAGTAGGAGTGGAAGGTAGCATGAGAATCAGTGATGTAGGTGACTGGTTGCTGCTATATGTTTTGGGTTTGGGAATTGCATTTAAATGTAAAGCAATCTTGTTGGAAAAAATATGTGATAGGAAGGGGGAGAAGTCCCCCATACACACACACTCCTTGGCTTGGTCCCCAACCTGGTTTTGTATGGACTGATATTGCCCAAGTTACAGGAGTGGAGAGGTTGTAACAGACTTAGGGCTCTATCAGCTAAGCCAGCATTGATAGACTCTTGCAGGCTTTGGAAATAAACAACCTATAACCCAAATCTTTCTGCATCATCTTTGTTGGGATTGATATGCATTTGACTGCCTACCTTTCTTTGTGGTTCTAGAACTGGTAACCCCCTAAAGCTAAGATAAGGTTGAGAGTATCTAAAGAAGGGATTTGTGGTACGGTTGTCAGAATTATTTTTTGTATGTTAGGTCTTAAAAGTAAAATATACAGAAATACTTGAGAATAGACCAGAAGTTACAAGAGTCCAGCAGGCATTCTTGCTGATGAATTTTGGAGACTCTGAACTGGATGGATCTTAAGAGATCACTTTTTCAAGTCTATCCAAGCAGCTTCAATGGAAGATAATAGGAATATTGAAATATCCTGAGATCCTGTTTTGTTTGTGTTCCTATTCCTGTCTTCCCAGTATCACTAGGGACAAATAAGAGTTTCCTGTTTTTCAGATGAAACATTCTTCCCAAAGGGATAAATTGGAGTTATTCAGTAGTGTTCAGTACACAAGACAACATAATATTGGGACTAAATATATCCCAAGTTCTGAATAAGTTTGACAGTCAAACTTTGTCCTCCAGAGGTTCTACCCACTATAGGAATACAGTCCACATGACCCAGTACCAAGGATGGCTTAGGTAAGTATTGTTCTCACAGGCTTTTCTGGGAAGTCATTCTAGATTCATCCAAGTACCATTCTTTTTCTTTTCACCTGGAAAGATTCACTTCAAATGGTTAACTGGCCTGGAGTTAAGGAAGAAATAGTATGGATTATAAACAGACTCTTCTCAGTGAATTATGAAACATTAAATTTGGAAGAGTAGATTACACTACTACTATTCATAAATGACAGTTAACTAGGAAGTCAGAGAAACCTGGGAAGACTTGTATGAACTGATGCAAAGTGAAGAAAAAAATCAGGCAAAATTACAATTATTACAGTAATATAAATAAAATACCAAGCTCAACCCCAGAAAAGAACTTGATGTTTATAATCATGGCATTCAGTTTTATTTTATTACCCTTTCTGGTTACAGCTAAATGGGGTGTTCACACTGGACCTGGAGTTAAGATTCTGCTTTCCTATATACCCTCAGATTGTTTACTACCTAGGTACCTGATCCTGGGCAAGTCACTTAATCTTTGGCTCCTTTTGTTGGAGAGTTTGGCAGCTATGGGTGTGGAATGTTACTTATGCTTTCAGATAAAACTGTTGTATTAGGGTTTTTTGGGGGGGGGTTTGCAAGGGAAGACTCAATGGACAGGGATATACATAACAAAAGGTACAAATAAAACTTAAAACATTTCAAAAAGTATCAATCACTTTTAGAGGATATAGACAAGTTGGAGTGAATCTAGAGGATAACCAGGACATAACAGAAAGCTGGATGAGATGGTCGTCACGCTGACTGACAGTCAGATAGGCTATGAGCTGACACTAATAATAGGAATAAGTGTAAGTCCTACAAGTGGTCTCAAAACATTAACGACACAGGATCTGGGAGGGAATGGCCAGATGAGTGATGTCAAACTCAACTGTAGATAGGCCTTAGACCATAAGTGTCTAAAGACCCTGGCAGGCTGCATATCAACTTTGAAAACCATGTATTAACATTCTTTATGCTGTAGTGTCTTATTTATCTTGTTAGTGTTTCTCAATTACATTTTAATCTGGTTCAAGCCACATTTGGGAGTATTATAGGCCTTGTGTTTCCCAGGGATTTCTGTGGATTGTCCATGGTGTGGCCGAAACAACTGACATGACCTCAGGCTGCATGGGGGGCAGCTAGGTGGTGCAGTGGATAAAGCACCGGCCCTGGAGTCAGGAGTACCTGAGTTCAAATCCGGCCTCAGACACTTAACACTTACTAGCTGTGTGACCCTGGGCAAGTCACTTAACCCTCATTGACCCACAAAAAAAAACAAAACAAAACAAGAGAGAGGCATGGGGGGCAGCTAGGTGGCGCGATGGATAGAGCATTGGCCCTGGATTCAGGAGGACCTGAGTTCAAATCCAGCCTCAGACACTTGACACTAGCTGTGTGACCTTGGGCAAGTCACTTAACCCTCATTGCCCTGAAAGAGAGAGAGAGGCATAGACCACATATGGAGTAGTTTGTCCAGTTCTAGGCACCACAGTTTAGGAAGGCCATCAGCAAGCTAGATAGAGCTTAGACCAGGGAATAATAACTAGGATGGTGGAAAGATTGGAGAATATACCACATGAGGATCAGTTGACCAAACTAGGGATATTTAATCTGGGGAGGAAAAGAGAAAATGATTGCCGTCTTTAAGCCTTTGAAGGATTGTCACGTCCAAGAGGGATTAGTCTTGTTTTTCTCTGTCCCAGAGGGTAGAACTAGACCTGTGGTTTCAAATTTCAGAAAGGGAAACTTAAGCCTCATGTAATGGAAAAGAAAATTTAGGCTACAGGCTACATGCAAGGCAGTGTCTTAACAGCAGTGAGGGATACAAAAATGAGTGATACTAGGGGCAGCTAGGTGGCACAGTGGATAGAGCACTGGCCCTGGATTCAGGAGTACCTGAGTTCAAATCTGGCCTCAGACACTTAGCACTTACTAGCTGTGTGACCCTGGGCAAGTCACTTAACCCCAATTGCCTCACAAAAAAAAAAAAAATGATACTTCCTATCCTCAAGGAGTTTACAATCTGATATTTATAAGATAAGGTTGAATGTGTTCAACAAGAGAAATAATATCTAATATTTATATTTTTACTTGCTATGGAAGTAAAACTTAAAAAAAAATGAAAACTTAAGTTAGCCAAAGATGGAATAAATTGCTTAGGGAGATAGTAAGTTCTCTTTCATTGTAGGGCATCAAGCAGGATCTGTATAACAACTTGTTAGAAATATTAGTTGAAAATTGACTCCCCTCTTCTTCACCCCTACTTATCCAACCAGTTGCCAAATCCTGTCAATTATACCTCTACATTTACTGTTATGAGATCAGTGGATAGAACACTGGACATGGAGTCCAGAAGGCCTGAGTTCAAATCCCACCTCAGACACTCAATGTGTGATTCTGGGTAACTTCACTGTGCCACTGTTCTCTCATCTGTAAAATGAGAAGTTTTGGATCCAGTGGTCTCTAAGGTTCCTTCCAGCCTCTGAACCTAAGATTTTATTATCTTTTGCTTCATCCCTTCTCCAATGAGGATGCTCCACTCTCATTAAGTTCCTTGAGACCTCTCACCTGGACTATTATTTTTGTTTTTGTTTTTTGCGGGGCAATGGGGGTTAAGTGAGTTGCCCAGGGTCACACAGCTAGTAAGTGTCAAGTGTCCGAGGCCGGATTTGAACTCAGGTACTCCTGAATCCAGGGCCAGTGCTTTATCCACTGCGCCACCTAGCTGCCCCCTCTTTTTTTTTGTTTTTTGTTTTTGCGGGGCAATGGGGGTTAAGTGACTTGTCCAGCTAGTAAGTGTCAAGTGTCTGAGGCTGGATTTGAACTCATACATACACACACACACATACATACATACATACATACACACACATACACGTGTATGCACATACACATACATACATGTGTACATACAAACATACACGTGTACATGCACTGTACACACACATACACATGTATACACACATACTCACACACGTGTACATACACACATACATACACGTGTGCACACACATATACACACCCATACATCATACATACATACACGTGTACACACATACATACATGTGTACATGCATACATACACGTGTACATGCATACAAACATACACTGTACATACACACATACATACAAACATACACTGTACATGCACACATACATACACACGTACATGCACTGTACATACATACACATATATATACACATGTGTACATGCATGTGTACACACATACATATATGTGTACATACATGCATAACACATGCCTAATGCACACACCCATACACCCATACATACACACACATACATGCATGCATAATACATGCTTAATACAATCATAATACATGCACAATACATGCATATACACACATACATGCATATACGTATACGTACATACATATACGTATACACACATACATACACACATACATGCACACACATACGTGTACACATAATACATGCACATACATGCATATACATATACATACATATACGTATACAAACATACATACACGCACACACATACATACACACACATACATGCACGTATACAAACATACACACATACATGCAGACACATACACGCACACACATACATACACAGATACACACATACACACATACATACACGTGTACATACATACATATACGTGTACACACATACATATACGTGTACATGAATAATACATGCATAATACATACACACCCATACATATACGTATACATACATAATACATGCATAATACATACATACACATACATATACATACACATGCATGCACACATACACGCGTACATACATACACATGTACATACATACACATACACGTGTACATACATATACATACACGTGTACATACATACATGTGTACACATGCATACCCATGTACATACATACACACGTGTACACGTACATACATACACATGTACATACATACATATACATGTACATGCATAATACATACACACCCATACATATGCGTGTACATACATACATATACGTGTACATGCATAATACATGCACACATACACGCACACATACACGCACGTGTACATACACATGTGTACATGCATACATACACACATGTGTACGCACATACATACACGTGTACACACATACATACACGTGTACACACAGATACATACAGACACCCATACATAGTACATACACACATACATACATACACACACATACACACACCCATACATAATACATACACATACATACATACACATGTACACACACACACATACACATGCACACATACATACAAACATACACATGTACACACACGTGTACACACATACATACATATACGTGCATAATACATGCATATACACACGTGTACATGCATACATATATATATGTGTCTGAGGTCAGATTTGAACTCAGGTACTCCTGATTCCAGGGCCAGTGCTCTATCCACTGTGCTACCTAGCTGCCCCTTTTCTTAAATTTCTGAACTCCATGGGAATATCTGTATGCTTTAATAAATGTTTAATGCCTGCCCAAGGACTGGTGCTAAAGCTTCTAATTTAAGGCGATCACAATTTAAATTTTAAACATCACACTTGTAACTTGGGATCTACAGAAATTTCTACCCATGGGCTCCTTCTGAGCCTCAGCAATAAGGTTAGTTTTCACCTCCAGGCAAGTGATAGGAGTAGGCTTGCCATTCCTAGCAAAATTCTTCAAATTCTTACCATCTCAAAAAAATTCCCTTTGGTCTGTGAACTACTCTATTTTGCTTTAGAGCTATTAAGTCTCCTTCAGCCATTTTCATCTTTCAAAATCTCTTGGGACAAAAAACAAAAAACAAACAAACAAAAAAATCCCAGGGCAGCTTGGTGGCGCAGTGGATAAAGCACCGGCCCTGGATTCAGTAGGACCTGAGTTCAAATCCGGCTTCAGACACTTGACACTTACTAGCTGTGTGACCCTGGGCAAGTCACTTAACCCCCATTGCCCAACAAAAAACAAAAAACAAACAAACAAACATAATCCCTTGGGAATCTTCCACGTGTGAGTGGCTAGGGATGAATGCAATCTACTATATGACCTGGAGGGTCCAGTTCTTTAAATGCAGACTCAAGTCTCTGTCTTCCTGTAGTTTTTCCCCTTTACATTTCAATTTTTCAGTCTTTAAGTCCCTGTAGACCTTCAGTTTTTGCTAAAGTCTCACTGAGGCATTTCTCTTACTGAAAGAAGTTTAGAGCGCTATGTTGGAGACAGATTGTGAAGGGCCTTAAAAACAAGGTCTCTGTAGCTTTTTCTCTTCAGAGCCTTCCTGGGAATCCTTGCTTCAGCTCCAGATCCCCACCACCATATTTTAGCATCTGTCTTTGCCTCAAGGTCTCCTCCAGGACTCTGGTGGCTTTTTTGAATCACACCCACCTAGAATTGTCTCCCCAGAGCCATGCCTTTGCCCGCTTGTGCCTGCTGTGAAATCAGGCCTCCTGAATCTTACTGGACACTATCATCACCTGCTTGGAGATGGGATCTCCAGGGAGGAACTTGGACAGTTTAATAGCCTGCCTCCCTTGAGAATCCTTTCTATAGCTACTCTGCCCAGACACAGATACTCAGCCTGGACTAATTTTCCAGTGGTTAGCATCCTCCCACCGTGGTCAAATTCTTCCCATCCCAATGTTTCTGAACTCCCAGCTGTTATTGTACCACCCTCATTCCCTACCCCACTGAACCCTACCCTTCAAATATTCCACCCCAGATCTACTTTTCTATTCCCATCTTCTGGCTCTCATTGAGGACTGACTCCTCTTTTTTTTTTAGTAAGGCAATTGGGGTTAAGTGACTTGCCTAGGGTCACACAGCTAGTAAGTGTTAAGTGTCTGAGGCTGGATTTTGAACTCAGGTCCTCCTGACTCCAGGGGCAGTGCTCTATCCACTGCGCCACCTAGCTGCCCCAAGGACTGACTCCTTCCCAATGACTCTCCATCCCCAGCCACTTTCCAGTACTAGTTACACCTGATTGGCTGTGGTAGAATAATTAGAATACTCATTGCTCCCCATTGTCTCTCCCAGAATCTCCCTCTATCACAATCACACACCACATTTCCTCCTTTGAGGGTCATCAAATCCACATTTTTCACCCAATCCAGATAGTGGTGGCTATTATCTACTGATGCCCATGACATTCTCCTTCCTTCCTCAATGAGTTCAGTCCCTCTTGACTCATAGTCTTTCTCTCCCTTGTAGTAGGAGAATTCAAAATATATACATTGATACTCCCTCAAACAATTTTACTTCCAAGTTCTTGAATCTGTTCAATTCCTAAGACTTACTCCTTCCCCCAAGCTCAGTTAGACACAGAGAGGACCATACCCTGGATCTTGCCATTACCCACAAGTGTTCCATGTTCATCAATGTTGAAATTTTTCTGTCAGATTATAATCTTTTATCATTCCATCTCTCCTGCCTTATGACTGCTAACCCTGTTCTTCATCCTCATCGTGACCTCCAACCCCTCCACCCCTAAGCTCTTTCCCAATTTATCACCTCTGCACTGGCTATATTCTTCTCTCTTCCCTCTCTGGGCAGCTAAATGGTACAGTGCATAGAGCACTTGCCCCTGAAGTCAGGAGGACCTGAGTTCAAATTTCACCTCAGACACTTGCTAGCTGTGTGACCCTTGACAAGTCACTTAGCCCCATTTGCCTTAAACATCTGAGGCCATCTCTAGTCATCCTGATGTATATCTTGCCACTAGATGGCTCTGGAGAATAGAGTAAGGTTGGTGACCTTGCACAGCCCTGCTTCACTTAAATCCAATTCAGTGCAAGTTATGACATCACCCCAATGTCATGGTCCTCTTCAAGAATGAAGGACAAACAACAACAGTAACCCCTTGGTGAACAAGTTCACTCCATAGAAGATCTCTTCTACCCTCAAGTCCCTTGTCCCTCTTACCCTATATTGGATTGTGCCTTATCAAGCCCCAGTCTTGGGTTACTCCTATCATCAGATTCCCTTTATCCCATTTTTGTGCTTCTGAATAGAGTTGGAAAAAATCAAGAAACCCTATTTTTAGAGCTCCTTCCTTGCTACCTACAAACATGCCCAGGTCTTTTCAATCCTTAAAAAATCCTTACTTGATCCTACCATTCCCAATAGCTATCATCTTATATAGGAGGCCTTCTACAATTGGTTCCTCCACTTCCTCTTTTCCCTCTATAGAATCACTTCCTACCTCATCATTCAACTAGAACTAGTATCTCTGAAGTTACCAATGAGCTCTTTTTTTTTTTTTTTTTGGTGAGGCAATTGGGGTTAAGTGACTTGCCCAGGGTCACACAGCTAGTAAGTGTTAAGTGTCTGAGGCCGGATTTGAACTCAGGTACTCCTGAATCCAGGGCCGGTGCTTTATCCACTGTGCCATCTAGCTGCCCCACCAATGATCTCTTAATTGCCACATCTAGTGGTCTCTTTCTTTTGTTGTTTTGTTTTGTTTGGTGAGGCAATGAAGGTTAAGTGACTTGCCCAGGGTCACATGGCTAGTGTGGTAAAAAAGTGAAAGTTTTTAACAGTCAGCGATAACAGAAAGATGCCAGTTTTTTGAAGGACCACCCTTTGGGGAGGAGACCGTGAAGAATGGCCGTGCATGAGCTATGCACTCCACTTCCGCCGCTAGGCATTCCACTTCTGGGGTGTGAGCTTAAAAGGCAAGGAGAGAATGGAAGTGAGGTTTTTGGTCGGCTCTCCTTGTCCGATGACTGGCGCTGCACACAGAGACGCTGACAGAGGTTGGACTCGGCCCGCTCGCCATAACAGCATGTGCTTGACGCGGCTCTCCCCCTCAAAGGTGGCCTTGGGTTTTTGGTGAGTTTTATACAGAATATAGACTAAATTTAGACTTAAGATTATTTGTTTTGTATTTCTACTTTCCTGTCTCTCTAACCAACATCACCTTGTAATTTCCCAACAATAAAAGCTCTAACTAGAGATCAGAGGCTTCTCCCATTTACTAGTCTGGGAGATAAATAAGGGAAAGGTTAAAAAGGGGAGGTTAATGCTCTAGTATCCAATTTTAAATCTCACACTAGCAAGTGTCAAGTGTCTGAGGTTGGATTTGAACTCAGGTACTCCTCAATCCAGGGCTGGTGCTTTATCCACTGCAACTCCTAGCTGCCCCCTAGTGGTCTCTTTTTGATTCTCCCTCTTGACCTCTCTACAGCTTGAGACAACACCAATTATCCTCATCTTCTGCATTATGCATCCTCTCTTGGTTTTCATGACATTGCTTTTTCTTGGTTCTCTTCAAATCTGTGTGACTGCTCCTTCTCAGTCTCTTTCCACTAGCTCTCTCTCCAGATCACACCCACCAACCATGGATTTCCACTCAAGTTCTGTCTGAGCCCTCTTCTATACTCACTCAATTGCTTGGTAATCTCAACTTCCATAGGTCCAATTATGATCTCTTTGCATAGGATTCTTAGCTCTATTTATTCAGCCCTAACCTCTCTCTCTACTTCCAATTTTACATCACTAACTTCCTAATGGACATCTCAAACTGTATGTCCAGTACATATCTCAAACTCAACATATCCAAAACTGAGTTAATTATCTTTCCTCTTTGGACCATCATCTGCTAAATGAGGGGATTGAACTAGTTTCATTTGAGGGTCCCTTCTAACTCTCAATCTATGATCCTCAAGTGAGTCATTTCTCCAGCAACTGAATTCAAGCATTGGGACAGGGAATGGTTGGGGAAAAGGGATATAGAACTTCTGTCTAGGTCCTTTTTTGGTCTCTTGTTTTTTTTGTTGTTGTTGTTTTTTTGCGGGGCAATGGGGGTTAAGTGACTTGCCCAGGGTCACACAGCTAGTAAGTGTTAAGTGTCTGAGGCCGGATTTGAACTCAGGTACTCCTGAATCCAGGGCCGGTGCTTTAACCACTGCGCCATCTAGCTGCCCCTGGTCTCTTGTTTTTGAGGGGAATATTATGATTCATTATTCTTACTGTGCCTTTCAGGTATCTGTGGACTCTTCAGAGCCTAATGGAACCTCTGTGGGTTTATTTAACAGGAAGGATAGTAACTCATAACACCAAAGAATTTAGAGTTGGAAGTCAGCCCTAGGGTTTATCTGGTCCAGAGGTTCTTAGCCTAGAGTCCATGAACTTTTAGTATTTTGATAAGTATGTCACTATAATTGGTTTCCTTTGTAATCCTCTATATTTTATTTTATGTACTTAAAAACATGATTCCAAGAAGGGGTCCATAAGCTCCACCAGATTGACAAGGAGTTCCTTGATACACAGAAAGGTTGAGAGCCCCTGATCTAATCTAACCTGGTTGTTTTATAGATAGATGAGAAAGATGAAAACTACCTCTGATTTCACCATGTTGTGCTTTCTTAAGGAAAGAGCTACTTTCAAGGACAAGACTGTAAGAAAGGCAGGCCCTGTTCCAACCTAAACTGTCCTCTTGCTGTGACTTTATTTCTATTGGGGGGCGGGGTAGAAAGAAGGAAGGAAGGCAGGAAGGGCGAGAGAAAGGTAGGGAGGGAAGGAGGAAACAAGGAAGAAAGGAGAGAAAGAGTTCATACAAGGTATAGCCTCACTCTAACCTGTCTTCTGCTGGATATAGCTCCTGGGATTGTAAGTGGGAAGGACAGATTGACCAGAAGGATGAAATGTTTCCAAAGAGAGAAACGTTCTTGATGGATATGATCTAGCTAGAAAGCTGAGTGTCTCCAATGACCTTGGGCCAAGGCTCCACAACTAGAAATATCCATGTGACCCCGAATACCAGATTTCCCTGAAATGAAGCGATGTTGCTTAATCCTAACTCTTCTATTAACCAGCTGTTTAACCTTCACCAAAGTACTGATCCTTGGGCAGCTAGATGGCGCAGTGGTAAAGCACCGGCCCTGGATTCAGGAGTACTTGAGTTCAAATCCGGCCTCAGACACTTGACACTTACTAGCTGTGTGACCCTGGGCAAGTCACTTAACCTTCATTGCCCTGCAAAAAACAAACAAACAAACAAAAAAACAAAGTACTGATCCTTTCTGGGTCTGTGTTCCTTGGCTATACAATGAAGGTGTTGGTCTGGATCATCTCCAAGGTACTTTCCAGCTTAATGTTCCAAGTTCAGCTACTCCATCAGCACCCTGTACTTGGCTCATCCGGGCCTCGCACAGTTGGCCGGCAGCTGGGGTGCAGTGGGAAGAGTCATTCTTAATGCTAAATCCCATGATGCTGTGAGTAAAAACCAAGTGATAGACTTTATGTCTGTTGTCCAAAAACCAACCTAGCTAAATGTGAAGAGGCTCAGCAGCAGCAGGTTGGCCACTATGGAATTATCATCATCACCACCACCATCACCACCACAGCAACTCATAATTGTATCACCTCCAGTACAGATAGACTCTCCGTATATACTTGGTCCAAACTGGCTGCTTTTCCCATCTTTCTTCTCTTTACTGACATTTCCAATTCCTCTGTAAATACTTCTGGAATCATAATGTGAGGGTCCAAGTGTGATGGTTCTATTTTCACAGACAGAGAAGACAGTACTTGCAAAATACTTTTTTGCCAGTCTTTTCCATTTTTCTTTGGTTCCTAGTCTTCCTTTCATTTTTATCCTCAAATGCCCTTGGGATAATTTTGCTTAGCTGGACATCTTCTTAAGCTTTCTTTAAACCAGTTTTGCCCTCTCTCTGCTTTATGAGAAAATATACTGCTCATAATTGTTTGTCATCCTTCATACTCATCACCCTTTTACAAATGACTTTATATTCTAGCCCGGTTCTACTTTTGGCAATAATCTCTTTTCATTGAGCAAAAAAGTCAGATGTTTGCTGACTAATGCCCCTCTTGGGTTCTTTGTTGTGGCAATTAATTTATATTGGTTAAACTTCTGGATGAAGTTATCAAGTCAGGGTTGATGCTATTTCTGTTGTCCGTTTTCCCATTTTTCATTTTCAAATATGTGTTTAAATAATTTAGAATTAAATTTTAGTTTATACTCTGTGTTTTATTAAGTTTTATTTTATGCTATAACTTTTTTCTTACTATTATTCTTTCTTTTTTTAAATACTAATTCTGATCTTAGCTCTGATGAGTCAATAGTCTGACTGTACATAGACAGCTGACTCAGGTATAACTCCCACATCAATAGCAAGTCTTTTCCTGTCTATTAAAATATAATCTATTTTATTCCTTGTAGTGTTATTTAGTGCTCACTGTGTCCAGTACCTACCAGTTGTTGTTTTTTTCAAAGAAGTTTGCCTTTTCTGTACAAATGGGAAAGACCGAGTAGATGAAGAATTTCTGTTGCCCATATTTCAACATGCATTTGTATGGACACCCTAGCAAGCTTATCCAACATCCAGAATAGTACAGATGGACAATGAGTTGGTGGGCCCAAGGTTGAGCAGGATTAAGAGTATGGGCTGGATTGCTTTCAAAAAATTACAGAGCTCTTTTACTGACCCCAAGATTCCAATGAAAGAAATAGTCTTTTTCAATACTAACATTTTACTGGTGTTGCCACATGATGGTAAGACAGAAGAGAGCTACCTAGGAAGAACAAATGATAAGTACCACACAAAAGATAATGGAGGGGCAGCTAGGTGGCGCAGTGGATAGAGCACTGGCCCTGGAGTCAGGAGGACCTGAGTTCAAATCTGGCCTCAGACACTTAACACTTAATAGCTGTGTGACCCTGGGCAAGTCACTTAACCCCAATTGCCTCTCTCTCTCACACACACACACACACATACACACACACAAAAGATAATGGAGAAGTATGAGCAGGCAACAACTTAGAACCAACAAGGAATTTCACAGAAAGACAGGAGTAAAATGTATCATTGAGACATTGTACATTAGGAAGAAGAAAATGACTGGTTATGTGGCAAGAATGAGAGATGATAGATGGAAAGTCAGATTGTTCCATTGACACCCTCATGATGTTGGGACCAAGCAAGGAAGGCCTCCAGTATGTTGAGTGGATTCCCTCTGGTAAGAGGAAATGGAAAAGTGTCTCTTAGGATGGAAAGGCTTTGGAAGGGTTACAATTTGCATCACTAGAGGAAGTTAACAGGCAGCTAGGTGGCACAATAGATAGAATGCTGGGCCCAGAGTTTGGAATACCTGAGTTTAAACCCACCCTCAGACACTTACTAGCTCTATGACCCTAGACAAGTCATTTAACCTCTCTCTGTCTTCTTCAGTTTCCTCATCTATAAAATGAGGATAATAATAACCACTACCTTCCAGGGTTTTTGTGAGAATAAAACCAGATAATATTTGTAAAGCACTTAACACAGTGCATGGCACATACTAGGCTCTTAATAAATGCTTGTTTCTGGGGGCAGCCAGGTGGCACAGTGGATAAAGCACCAGCCCTGGATTCAGGAGGAACTGAGTTCAAATCTAGCCTCAGACACTTGACACTAGCTATGTGACCGTGGGCAAGTCACTTAATCCTCATTGCCCCACCAAAAATAAATAAATAAATGCTTCTTTCCTTTCTTCTTCTTCTTTTTTTTTGCAGGGCAATGAGGGTTAAGTGACTTGCCCAGGGTCACACAGCTAGTAAGTGTCTGTCTGGATTTGAATTCAAGTCCTCCTGAATCCAATGCTGTCTCTTTGACTTGCCCAGGGTCACACAGCTAGTAAGTGTCAAGTGTCTGAGTTCCAATTTGAACTCTGGTACTCCTGAATCCAGGGCTGGTGCTTTATCCACTGTGCCACCTAGCTGCCCCTCCTTTCTTCTTTCCTTCCTTCACTCACATTGATGAGATCATAGAATATATAAATTTAAGTGGTTAAATATTTGAATGCACTGATTCATGAAAGCAACTACTAAGTGATGGAAAGGATTAGGAAAGACCCAAACTAATGAAATTCTTGAAGTAATTCTCTTTTATATACTAATTCCTCTTGCCCTGGAAATTGACCATGGAAAGGATCCCTTCAAGTTCTAACAACCTTTGGCACTAGAACTCTGTAATTTTGCAGTCATGCCTCCAGTCACACACCTGGTACATTCCCAGCTGCTCATCTTTGCTCCAGGCTGCCCAAGGGAATGTCATTAGACCATATGAGGTATGGGAGGGGAAAAGGAAGGCTGAGAAGAGAGAGATGCAGAGGCAGGTCCATGCAGGTTTATTTGAGAAGGCAGCCAGCAAAGTGTCAGCGGTCCCTTGGGTTCCACATCAAAGCCACCAGATGGCAATGTTTTCCCAGTAGAGACAGCCTTAGGTGTGCCGGCAAAGCCCCGATCGCTATTGTCTCCTGGGTTCTTTGTCTATATGTCCGATTTTTGTCCTCCGTCTGGCTATATCTCTCTGTTATCCTTCTTTTTTTAGTCTCTTCCAACAACAGGAAAGGATTATGGTTCTAGGCCCAAAAGTTGGGTCACTTTAATAAGGCTTTCCTTACCAATTCTCCCATCAAGAACCTTTTGTCTTTAAGTGATTCAGTCTCTGGATATACCCCACCCACTCACTCAGTCAACCTTCCCTTTGTCCCAACGACAAACCATTAAGCAAAATAGATGCAGAGATTTTATCTGACAGCAAACCCAACTTTCTATATCGATTCCTTTCCAACAAAAGAGGAATGGATATTCCCTCCTCATATCTTCTCCAGCATCATTCCAAGTATGATTTACTTTATTTTCTTTTTGATTATTTTTTTTTAGTTTTCAACATTTATTTATATAAGATTTCTGGTTCCAAATGTTTCTCCCTCCCTCCCTTCCCTCCCCTTTCCCCAAGACAGAAAGCAATCTGATAGAGGTTATATATGTATAATCACATTAAACATATTTCTGCATTCGTCATCTTTTTACATTATTGTAGTCATTACACAGAGGTTTTTTCTCGTTCTTTTTACATTATGGTGGTTGTTATTGTTCAGTTGTGTCTGACTCGTAGTGACCCTATGGACCATAGTACACCAATACTGTCGATGGGGTTTCTCAACAAAGATACAGTAGCGGTTTGCCATTTCCTTCTCCAGTGGATTAAGGCAAACAGAAATTAAGTGACTTGCCCAGGGTCACACACAGTTAGTGTCTGAGGCTGGATTTGAACTCAGGTCTTCCTGACTCCAGGCTGGGCACTCTATCCAGTGCACCACCCAGCTGCCTCTTTTTATTTTACTCTGCATCAATTCATACAAGTCCATTACATTTACATATGATCATTTGTCCTGCCATTTTCCAATTCACAAACACCCAACCTATTTTGTTTCCAGTTCTTTGAAACCACAAAAAATGCTGAATATTTTGACACACATAATGTCTTTCCCTCTGTCTTTGTCTTTCTTGGAGGATATGCCCAATAGTGGGATCACTGGGTTAGAGGATAAGAATGGTTTAGTAACTTTTCTCATATAATCACAAATTGTTTTTCAGAATGAACAGTTGACAATTCATTATTCCACCAACAACGTATTTGTGCAATGGTTTTCCTGTAGCACCTCCAGTATTGATTATTGTTACCTTTTTGACCTTGGGAAAAATCAGTTCATTTCCCTGGGCCTCAGTTTCCTCATTTGTGAAATAAGACAATTGAGCTAGATGGCCTCTGAGGTCTTCTGGCTTTAAAATCTATTACTGTATTGTCATCTTTGCCAATGTGCTGGGTATGATAACAATGAGGCTTCCCTCTAGCTTCCACACCCACATATTTTAAGCCAGTCAAGGTTATAAACTGGAGAGACAAATAAAGACCAGAGAAGGGAATGTTAAAACTGTATTCTCAGGGGCAGCTAGATGGTGCAGTGGATAGAACACCGGCCCTGGAGTCAGGTGTACCTGAGTTCAAATCCAGCCTCAGACACTTAATGCTTACTAGCTGCGTGACCCTGGGCAAGTCACTTAACCCCAATTGCCTCACTAAAACAAACAAACAAAACCCTGTATTCTCCCCTAGACTCACACAAATTCAATTTTATCAATCCTATAGCTAGAATGAAAAAAGGAAATCAGAGAGGGATTTCATGATCTACCTGTACCCTGAGTTCCTCCAGCCCTAGCACTTTTTGTCTACTACAAGGGAGCCCCTAATTAACTTTTGCCAAGTAGGGAATGCCAAGCTATATGATATTCAAAGGATTATACACTGTGACCAGTTCAAATTTATATCAGGAACATAGATATGTAACACACACACACATACACATATGGTTCTACGAAGGAAGAAATGGATCTTTGACTTCATATGACAAACAGCATCTAGCTAAAATCAAGATTTAATATTATCTGTAATACTAGAAACCTTTCTAGTAAGATCAAAATTAAAGGTCATTGCCTCTACTACTTTTTTTATATAGTCCTTGAAATGTTAGCTCTAGGGATAAGACAAGGAAAAAATAAATTGAAAGCAAAGGTAACAAAGAGGCTATGTTATCTCTCTTGGCAGATGACATTATTATTGGTTACTTAGCAAATCCTAAGGATTCAATGAAACAATTCATCATAATAGTAACCAGTAAAGTACCAGGATATAAAATAAGTGACAAAAATCATTATCCTTGTTGTATATTATTTGTTTTGGGTTTTTTTTTTTTTTGGCAGGGCAATGGGGGTTAAGTGACTTGCCCAGGGTCACACAGCTAGTAAGTGTCAAGTGTCTGAGGCTGGATTTGAACTCAGGTACTCCTGAATCCAGGGCCAGCACTTTAACCACTGCGCCATCTAGCTGCCCCCTTGTTGTATTTTTTTTTTTTTGCAGGCAATGGGGGTTAAGTGACTTGCCCAGGGTCACACAGCTAGTAAGTGTCAAGTGTCTGAGGCCGGATTTGAACTCAGGTACTCCTTAATCCAGGGCCAGCACTTTAACCACTGCGCCATCTAGCTGCCCCCCTGTTGTATATTATTAACAAAACCCAGAAGGAGATGCTAGAAAGAGAAATGTCACTGAACGTAACTACAAAATCCATAAAACGGTGGAGAGTTAGTTATCGGATCATAGATTTAGAGCTAGAAGTGACCTTGGAGGTCATCTAGTGGAGGGCTTCTTTAACTTTTTCCACTCATGACCCCTTTCTGCCTGAGAAATTTTTACACAATCCTGGGTATCTGGGTATATAAAATAGGTGTGCATAACCTTTTACTGTTGCTAAATTTTTCAAGACCCCCACATTCAGTAACATGACCCCATATGGGGTCCTAACCCATGGTTTAAGAAACCTTCATCTAGTCCAACTCCCTTCATTTTACAAATGAAGGAACTAGGGGCAGCTAGGGGGCGCAGTGGACAGAGCACCGGCCCTGGAGTCAGGAGGACCTGAGTTCAAATCTGGCCTCAGACACTTAACACTTACTAGCTGTGTGACCCTGGGCAAGTCATTTAACCCCAGTTGCCTCACCAAAAACAAAAAACAAACAAAAAAAAAACAAATGAAGGAACTGAGGCCCTAAAAGGCTAAACGATTTGATCAGTCATACAGCTGGTGAGTGACTGAGTCAGAATTTGAACCAACTCAGACCATCTAATTCTCATTCTCTCTCCACTGTATCATGCTAACAACATAACCTACCCAGACACACTCAATATTTACATGAATATAACCACAAATTTATATATATGAAATATATGGGCATGGGCATTACATATATATATATATACATATATATAAAATCTATAGGAAGACCAAAAAATGGAGAAATATTCAGTGTTGATGTTTGGCCTATGATAATATGATAAAAAATTATAGCACTTCAATTAATTTACAAGTTTAGAGCCATATCAACCAAATTACCAAGAAGTTATTTTACAGAATTAGACAAAATAATAACAAAAATTCATCTGGAGAAACAAAAGGCAAAAATCTCAAGGGAAATAATAATAATGACAAGGGACTAGAGGGAGTTTAGCTTTATGAAATGTCACACTCAAATGTAAAACAGTAATTATCAAAACTATTTGTTCCTGGCTAACCAACCTATCAACAAGCATTTATTGATTGCTTACTATGTGTCAGGTACTGTGCTAAGACCTGAGATACCAAAAAAAAAAAAAAAAAAAGAACAGTACCTGCTTTCAAGGAGTTTAGATTATAAGGGGGGTAGGGGGCAGCTAGATGGCGCAGTGGTTAAAGCACAGGCCCTGGATTCAGGAGTACCTGAGTTCAAATCCAGCCTCAGACACTTGACACTTACTAGCTGTGTGACCCTGGGCAAGTCACTTAACCCCCATTGCCCCACAAAACAAAAGAAAACACAGATTATAATGGGGGTAGCCAACATGTAGGTTAATAGGTATCCATAAGGTACGTACAGAGTAATAAGGACAACTAGGTGACATAGTGGATAGAGTTCTGGACCTGGAGTCAGGAAGACTCCTTTTCCTGAGTTCAAAACTGGCCTCAGACACTTCCTAGCTGTGTGACCCTGGGCAAGTCACTTAATTCTGTTGACCTCAGTTTCCTCATCTGTAAAAGGAACTGGAGAAGAAAACAGCACACCACCCATTATCTTTGCCAAGAAAACTGCAAATGGGACACAACTGAAACAACTGAACAGCGGAGTACAATGACTGGAAAGAGAGGAAGGGGTCAAGTTGTGAAGAGCTTTACATGGCAAACAGAAGGAGGCAACAGGGAACCACTGGAATTTGTTAACTGTTGAGGTGACACGGTCAGACCTATGCTTTAGGAAAATCACTTTGGCAGCTGTGTGGAGGAAACTTGAGGCAGGGAGACTGACTAAGAGGCTGTTGAAGTCATCTAAATGAGAGGCTAGACAACAAATTTAGAGGTAGAAGGGACATTGGAAGACATTGAGTCCAACCTCCTCATTTTACAGATGAGAAAACTGAGGCTGAGGGAAAGTTAAGTGACTTGACCAGGGTCATACAGATAGTAAGGAGCAGAGACAGGATTGAGATTCTTATTTTCCTGACTCCAAGTCCATCACTCTACTCACTCATCCAACAGCTGATAAGGGCCTGAATTAGGGTGGCAGTTGTGTGAGTGGAGAGAGAAGGGCATGAATGGGAGAGATGTTTTAGAGAAAAAATGACAAGATTTTGTAAGCGATTGGATTATAGAGTGAAGAGCGAAGATGACAACAAGATTGTGAACCTGGATGATGGGAAAGACAATGGTACCCTCGACAATGATAAGGAAATTAGGAAGAAGGGTGGGTTTGGAGGAAAAGATGAGCTCAGTTTTGAAGATGTCAGGGCAGAGATGCCTAGGGGGGCATCTGGTTCAAAATGTCCAGTGAGTGGTTGGCAATGCTGGACCAGTGCCCAGTAGAGTAACTAGGGATATATATATATATGGAAAGAGAGGCCTTCTATGTAGTATGGCCCCATGGGCTGCAAGGCCAATGTGCAGTAAGGGGCTGGCTCAAAAAGAGGCAGAATAGACATCTCTAGCCTTTCCTCCCCTCCATCCTTCAACAAGGGTGACTTTAGTTCCTACCAGGAGCAGGAAGTTGGAGCCAGGGGCCACTCTGCTCTCCTCAGAGAGAGGATATCTATTTGCTTCTTTAAATAGTGTTAGTCTAGAGAATATGACATGGTTCAATCTAACCTCTGATGGCCGTATCATCCCTAGTGGGGCGGCTGCTGCTGTTCACAGGTTGTTGCTTGTCCTTTGTTCTCAAAGAGGACCATGAGATCAGAAAGGCGATGTCATGACTTGTGAGTGAATTGGATTTAAGTGAGGCAGGGCTAAGCAAAGTCACCAGCCTCAGTCTTTCCTACAGAGTTGTCTGGGTGAGGAGGCAAAATATAGATCAGGATAACTGGAGATGGCCCCCAGCTGTATCATTATTACTGGGGTCAAGGAGGAACCAAAGCTCTATATCCAAGATATGGCCCCTTTTCCACCTAATGCCAGTTTCACAACGAATATATATAGTAAGTAGCAAAGAAACCCATTTACCCAAGGTGATAGCAAAACAGAAATTAGAGAAGTTATACATTGGAGAATGTAGATTAGAAATACATAGTGAAAGAGATTTCCCATTGGGAATAAAGTAAACTTAGCTCAACCAAGAGAGGGTCCCAGATCTCACCCAAGGGGAAATTCTCTGAAGTCTCTAGAGTAGCAAACTGGGGATGGGGATACGGTAGAGACTTCTAGCTCTCCCTCTGTCTTCCCAAAGGCCTTTCCTTCAGTAATTCAAAATGGGGTTGACCTCTTCCATCTTCCTTCTTGAAGTTAGAAGCCAGACATGCCCAAAGTAACTTGAAGTTAGAAGACTTGAAACTTGAGGGGTCTTAGAGAGGACTCAAGAAGACTGAAGCTCTCTTGCTCTCACAAACTCCCATCACTCCTTGCACAGGGCAGGGCATTCACCCTCACCAGTAAGAAGAGTCTCAGACCAATGGGCTTTGGGGAGGGATTACATAGAGATCTAGGACTCATCTCCATAGAGATGATAATTAAACCCATGGAAGCTGAGGAGATTACCAAATGAAAGACTATATAGAGAAAAGGGAGGCTGGTGCAGCAGAGCTTTAGGGGATGTCTACAGTTAGTGGGTATGATATGGCTGAATATCCAGTGAAGGACACTGAAAAAGAGTAGTCAGACAAATGGGAGAAAAATAAGAGAAAACAGTATCAAAACAAAACAAAAACCCAGAGAGAAAAGAATACCCAGGAGAAAATGATCAATAGTGTCAAATGTTACAGAAGTGTCGAGAAGAATTAGGAATGAGAAGAGGCAATTAAGAGATCATTGATAATTTTGGAGAACGACTTTAACTGAATAATGAAGTCAGAAGCCTGATTACAGAGGGTTTAAAAGAGGGTAAGAGGAGAAAAAGTAGAGACCTAGTGCAAATAACTTTTTTTTTTTTAGTGAGGCAATTGGGGTTAAGTGACTTGCCCAGGGTCACACAGCTAGTAAGTATTAAGTGTCTGAGGTCGGATTTGAACTCAGGTACTCCTGACTCCAGGGCCAGTGCTCTATCCACTGTGCCATATAGCTGCTCCTGCAAATAACTTTTTAAAAAGGAGTTTAGCTAAAAAGATATAGGATAATAAATAGATAATGGAGTTGGTAGGATCCAGTGAGGGTTTTTTGTTTTGGTTTTTTGGATTTTGCGGAGCAATGAGGGTTAAGTGACTTGGCCAGGGTCACACAGCTAGTAAGTGTCAAGTGTCTGAGGCTGGATTTGAACTCAGGTCCTCCTGAATCCAGGGCCAGTGCTTTATCCACTGTGCCACCTAGCTGCCCCCCAGTGAGGGTTTTTTAAGGATGGGAGAGACTTAGGCAGTTTATAAGCAGCTAGGAAAGAACAAATAGGATCCTAGACCAGAGCTCTATCATACATTTTATCTTCACATTATACTTGGAAAGGTAGAGACTCTGCTCAATTAATGGCTCCCATTTCTGTAAGTTTCCACAATTTGCAAAGTACTTTCCCACAATGACCCAAATATTATCTATATTGTGTATTGTATATTGTATAGACATATATTGTAAGCATTATTCCCATTTTATAGATTAGGTAACTAAAGACCAGTGAAAGGAGCTTACTCTCCTCACACAGCTAATTGGTGCTGTTGCTGAGACTACAACCAGGTTCTTCTGCCTTCAAAATCAATGGTGCTCGGGCAGCTAGGTGGTGCAATGGATAAAGCACCGGCCCTGGATTCAGGAGGACCTGAGTTCAAATCCAGCCTCAGACACTTGACACTTAATAGCTGTGTGACCCTAGGCAAGTCACTTAACCCCAATTACCTCACCAAAATTAAAAAAAAAAAAGATCAATGGTGCTTACATTACACCAAGCTGCCTCAAATCCTCATGTCCTCCTCGGCCAAGGGATGCTCCAAGCTGTATTGTAATCAAGGCACCGAGTGAAAAAGTAGTGAGTAAAAATGAGTAATGATAGTGTCCAAAGAAGCAAATGGGAACTTCAAACTAATTGGCAGCTGAAAGGAGACCAATAAGATTATATTCAGAAGGGGTACTGAGGCTAAGTGAGGGATTTTTATAATATATGTTCCTATGTAGATTAAGATTAAGATTTTCAATGACTTGATTTATAGCGACGCGAGGGAGATAGCACAAGGATTGTTATACCCATTTAATTGGTGTGGAAACTGAGGCTTAGAAGGGTTCAAATTTTGACCACACAACCATTAAGCATCAGACCCGGTATTTGAACTTGGATCTCCCTACTCTATACAATGCCCTTTCCCCTACATTATACCATTCTGTCTCTTACACCAATGTTATATCTCAACAAACTGAAACCTGTTTTGAAGGGAAAAGGAAAAGAATCAGGAGAAGAGTCCAGAGATACAATAGGAAGGTGGAATGAGAGTCAGGGACTTTTTAGGAGTCAAGAAGGATTCAGAACAGAGGTTGGATGGGTTGGCTCTAGGAGGAAGGATATTGCAGTGTCAGTGGAGAGTGATTGAGGGGCAGTGAAAGATGAGTACTGCATCAAGTCCAAACACCTCTGCTTGGTTTTCAAAGTTCTTCCACAGAAACACCCCACCCTGCTTACCTAACATTTTCTCACTGCATTCATTCTATACCCAATGGGGTTGTTTGTCTCATCATTCTGCAAGTACACCACCCTTATTCATTAGTTGTTCTTGTACCTGGGTATTTCAAGGGAATACTCCCCACACTGGTGCAGGTAACAGACCTTCTACGGCTTTGTAGCTGCTAATTGAAAGTTTATGTCATCAAGAATTTGATGACCCTGTGGCCAACCTAGGCATGAGCATCTACCAGCTTAGCTAGTTTGGCTCTCAGACCACAGATCGTCTTGGGGCCTGTACATGAAGTCTTTCTGGCTTGGTAGGAGGACCTGGTTTGGAGTTTGTGGTCCATTTGCATAACATTTTGGAAATCAGAGTTACCTCCACACTATCATGAGGCATTGAATTTAATTGTGTGTGTGTGTGTGTGTGTGTGTGTGAGGCAATTGGGGTTAAGTGACTTGCCCAGGGTCACACAGCTAGTAAGTGTTAAGTGTCTGAGGCCGGATTTGAACTCAGGTCCTCCTGAATTCAGGGCTGGTGCTCTATCCACTGCACCACATAGCTGCCCTGAATTTAATAAATTTTGATAAGTCCCTAACTATTATTCTACCATTCTCTGTCTATCTAACTAAGATATATCTAGTAGATAGGGGGCATCAGGGTGGCACAGTGAATAGAGCACCTGAGTTCAAATCTGGTCTTAGACTCTTATTACCTGTATGGTCCTGGACAAACCATTTAACCCTGATTGACTTAAAAAAAAAAAAAAAGATGGTCTCTAAGTTCCCTTCCAGGTATAAATTTATAATTCTATCTGGAAGTATTGTGTAAAGCCCCATGATGGTTGTGGTGGAGGTAGAGGAGGTTATAGAAATGAATTAAGGGGCAGCTAGGTGGCGCAGTGGATAGAGCACCGGCCCTGGAGTCAGGAGTACCTGAATTCAAATCCTGCCTCAGACACTTAACACTTACTAGCTGTGTGACCCTGGGCAAGTCACTTAACCCCAATTGCCTCACCAAAAAAAAAAAAAAGAAAGAAAGAAAGAAATGAATTAGATATCTTTTAGCCCTTTGGAGCAAGGGTTCTTAACTTGAGGTCCAAAGGGTCTGTGGATAGATTTCAGGGGCTTGTGAAGTTGGAGGGCAAAAATTATATTTTTATCTTCACCAACTTCTTATTGAAATTGAGCATTTCCTTCAATTATGGATTTTTTATTAGATTTTTTTGTTTTATTTTATGATAAAGATTTTGGTTTGTTGGAGATTTTAGAGGGGGGATGGATTAAAAGAACTTTTTAACTTTATTTTTTAAAGTATTTTATTATTTTCCAGTTACATGTAAAGATAATTTTCAACATTTGTTTTCATAGGATATTTAGTTCCAAATTTTTCTCCCAGCCTCCCTTTTCTTCTCCCTCCCCAAGATGAAAAGCAATCTGATATAGGTTATATATGTACAACCTTGTTAAACATATTTCTGCTCAATTATGAATTTTTAAAAAACATTCTGTGAAGTTTTGTCAATAAGCTTTGTCAATCTGTGACACAAAAAGGTTAAGAACCCCTGCTTTAGAATCTCATCAGAAATAAGCAAAAAAATGAGAAGGGGGGCTCCCAGTACCAGATCTTAAAACTATATTACAAAGCAGTAGATACACAACATATAGAAACAAACAAACACATAATATTTGATAAAATGATAGGCTCCATTTAATGGGGGAAAACTCTTTGACAAAGGTTGCTGGTAAAACTGAACAGTAGTCTGGCAAAAATTCAATCTAGACTATAGCCTCACACAATACACCAAGCAAATTCCAAATAGATGAATGATATTGATATAAAGGTTATATTGTAAACAAGTTAGAGGAGAAATTTAAAAACTACCCTTCCTTCAAGTACTCCATTTTCCCTAACTTTTATTTCTTCACTTAAGATTATCAAAACAAAAGAAAGCCAATTCCAGGGCCCTTTTATTTAACTCTATGACCCTTGAAGACATTGGGGTTATGGGGAGACACATTTATTTTCCCATATTGGCATATAAATACTTTCTTATGATATAGTACCTTCCAGTTGTTCCAAAATATTTACCTTCTAGTTTCCTTTGACTTTTGTTTGCATTAAAAAGGTTCTCTTTGGGTTGTGTTTTTTTTTTTCCATCAAGAATGCCTGAAACTATTTTATTAAGCATTCATTTGTTTCCTGGCACAATTACTCTCAGTTTGGCTATGCAAGTTATTCTGGTTTTGGTTTTGCTTTGGGGGTTTCTTTTGTTTTGTTTTGTTTTTGGTGGGGCAATGAGGGTTAAGTGACTTGCCCAGGGTCACATACCTAGTGTCAAGTGTCTGAGACTGGATTTGAACTCAGGTACTCCTGAATCCAGGGCCAGTGCCTTATCCACTGAACCACCTAGCTGCCCCCTATGCAAGTTATTCTGGGCTGTAAACATTTATCTTTTGCTTTTTGGAATATTTTATTTCAAACTCTCTTGTTTTTCATAGTGCTATCAGCCAAGTCTTACCTTATTATGATTGTGATTCCTTTGGACTTGAAGTTGTTTTTTTACACTGCTTGTACTATTTTTTTCTTTAATATAGAACCTTCAGATTTGCCTATGATGTTCCTGAGATTTTAAAATTTTAAGGTGTCTTTGACAAGATAATAATTGAATTTTTCTAATTTCCCTTTGCCCTCTGGTTCTACTAGGTCTAGGATATTTTCATTTATAATTTCTTGAAATATGGTATTGAGGTCTTTTTTTTTTGGTTATGGTTTTCAGGTAGTCTGATAATCCTTGACCTGTTTTCTAGGTTTTGATAGGAGATACCTTATATTTTCTTTTTTTATTTAGTGAGGCAATTGGGGTTAAGTGACTTGCCCAGGGTCACACAGCTAGTAAGTGTTAAGTGTCTGAGGCTGGATTTGAACCCAGGTACTCCTGACTCTAGGGCCGGTGCTCTATCCGCTGTGCCACCTAGCTGCCCCCTTTTTTTTTTTTGCAGGGCAATGGGGGTTAAGTGACTTACCCAGGGTCACACAGCTAGTAAGTATCTGAGGCCGGATTTGAACTCAGGTACTCCTGAATCCAGGGCCTGTGCTTTATCCACTGTGCCACCTAGCTGCCCTCGATACCTTATATTTTCATCTCTTTATTCAGTCTTTTGATTTTCTTTAAATATCTCCTAGAGTTATTCTGTTTGGTGCATTCTAATTTTCAGTGTGTTACTTGAGTAAGACTTTGTACCTTCTGTGCTATACTATTTATTCTCCTCCTAGCCCTTTCACTAAGAGCTCTCATTTCAGTTATATCTTTTTTTTTTCACTCTTGGATTTCCCTCTTCTAGTAGATCTTATTGCCACAAATCCATAGTAGCTGTGGAGTTTCTTTCTTCCTCTAGGGTTATGTCCAAATCTTGTAGGGTCTTATTTGGAAAGCTGAAGAACTTGGACTGTATTCTGTGGGCAAAGCTACTAAACATTTTTGAATAAGAGAAGGAGTACTAGTGGTTGTGGCAGCAATAGTTCAAATCCAATCTCAGACACTAGCTATGTGACCTTGGGCAAGTCACTTAACCCAGTTGGCCTCAGTTTCCTCATCTGCAAAATGAGCTGAAGAAGGAAATGGCAAACTATTCCAGTATCTTTGCTAAGAAACTCCCAAATGGGGTTACGTAGTAGTAGCAGCCAATAGTAATAGTAGTAATTGTAATAGTAGTAGTAGTAATAGTAGTAGCAGTAATAGTAGTAGCTGCAGTAGTCATAGCAGTAGTAGTAGAAGTAGTAGCAGTGGTAGTAGTTATATCAATAGTAGTAGCAGTAATAGTCATCATAGTAATAGTAGTAGCAGTAATAGTGATAGTAATAGTAGTAATAATAGTAGTAATAGCAGTAGTAGTAATAGTATTAGCAGTAGTAATCAGTCATAGTAATAGTAGTAACAATAGTAATAGTGGTAGTCACAGTAATAATAGTAATAGTAGTAGTAGTGGTAATAATACTAGCAGTAATAATCATTATAGTAATAGTAGTAGCAGTAGTAATCCTCATAGTAATAGTAATAGTAGCAGTAGTAGTTATAGTAGTAACAGTAAAAGTAGTAGTAGTAGTAGTAGTAGTAGTAATAGTAGTAGCAGTAGTAGTAATAGTAGTAGTAGTAGTAGTCACAGCTAACATTTATATAGTGTCTGCTATATGCCAGGCACTGTGCTAAGCATCTTATAAATATTATCTCATTTGATCCTCACAACAACCCTGAGAGGTAGGTCTTATTACTATCCCCATTTTACAGTTGAAGAAACTGAGGCTATCAGAGGTGAGTCAGACTTGCCCAAGGCTACAAAGCAGCATGCAAAGACCTGACCAGAGCCCTGGTTTCTGAAAGATTATTTTTACTGTGCTGTGTAAGGTATTTTGAAACCTAGAGTGAAGATATAAGATAGGAAGCTTTTGTAATAGTATAGTGAGTGAAGTGATACTTTGAATCTGTGATTCTTTGATGTAGAAATTCCTTCTAGTGAGGCAACAATCTCTTCACCTTTCATAGGCTGCTATTTGCGAACTTTCTGGTAATGAAGCTCTCTAAATGTATTCAGGCTGGTCCTCAGATGGGCCTGTTCTTGAAACTTTTCAACTTACTAAAGCATGGCACTTGGCTGGTTCAATCATCAATTTCCCCTATTCTCTGGAGCCCTAACTAGGACAGGACATATAGGGCTTAGGCTCTAGGTACTGACATCTAGAGGGGTGGCATTTTTCCTTCTCAGGTATATACTTCCTCTTTGCTATCCCCACACCTCGCTATCCTCTGTTGTCTAGGGATGCCATAAAGTGTGGGGGAAGGCAGCCCTTTGAGATCATGAGGGAACAGGATTACTGGTGTCAGAGGTCAGAGGAGACTGAGAAGGGGCCAGTTCTCTCTCTCTCTCTCTTTCCTTTGAGGCAAGGAGGATTAACTGACTTGCCCAGGGTCACACAACTAGTAAGTGTCTAAGGCCAGATTTGAATTCAGGTCTTTCTGACTCCAGGGCCAGTGTTTTATCCACTGGGCCAACTAGCAACCCTCACTCTACTCTCTCTTTCCTCATAACCATTCCATGTTTGGACAGTATCTCTCAATCTGCCTGGCTTCAATTCCTATGGGGGTGGGGGAGAAAAGGGGCACAGGCTGGACACTCTGGGAAATAGTTTCCCTTGTCCCTTGCTCAGCTGAATTTGTACCAGGTGCTCAGACTCTTTCAATTATGACTGTCTTAACCCAACAATAAGTAAAAAAAAAACTTACTTTATTATAGCGTGAGAAGACAAGGACTTGGAAACATTTTTCACCCCTTGTTTTCCCCAAGTTCCCCAGCCATTCTTATTCTCCCAGGCCAAGGGTGATGTTGCAGCTGATAGCCCTAAGCACTAGAAAGTGTAGGAAAAACCAAGTTATTTATGCTGAAATAGGACAAACTCCAGAGCATTTACCCACTGAGCTAATTTAACTTTAATATTAATCTATAATTTTCTGAACTTCTACATGTGTGCTTATGAATCTTCTTTAAAACTGTTGCTTCACCCTTTGACCCAGCAATACCACTATTAGGTCTTTTTCACAAAGAGATCATAAAAAAGGGAAAAGGACCCACATGTACAAAAATATTTATAGCTGCTCTTTTTGTGGTGGCAAGGAATTGGAAATTGAGGGGTTGCCCATCAATTGGGGAATGGATGAACAAGTTGTGGTATCTGAATGTAATGGAATACTATTGTGCTGTAAGAAACAATGAGCAGGCAGATTTCAGAGAAACTTGGAAGGACTTTCATGAACTGATGATGAGTGAGAGGAGCAGAACCAGGAGAACATTGTAGACAGTATCAACAACATTGTGTGTTGATCAACTGTGATAGACTTGATGCCTCTCAGCAATACAATGGTCCAAAATAGTTCCAAAGGACTCATGATGGAAAATGCTCTCCAAATCCAGAGGAAAAAAAAAAGAACTGTTGAATCTGGATGAAGATCAAACCATGCTATTTCTATTGTTTGTGTTGTTGTTTTTCTTTTTTGAGGTTTTTCCTTTTTGCTCTGATTCTTCTCTCATAACATGTCTAATGCAGAAATGTTTATTGTGATTGTATGTAAATATAACCTATATCAGATTACTTGCTATCTTGGGGAGGGGGGAGAGAGGGGAGGGAGGGAGAAAAATTTGAAACTAGAAATCTTATAAACAAATGTTGGGGGCAGCTAGGTGGCACAGTGGATAAAGCACTGGCCCTGGATTCAGGAGTACCTGAGTTCAAATCCGGCCTCGGACACTTGACACTTACTAACTGTGTGACACTGGACAAGTCACTTAACCCCAATTGCCTCTCTAAAACAAAACAAAAACAACAACAAAAACAAATGTTGAAAACTATCTCTAAATGTAATTGGAAAATAATAAAATATTTATATAAAAAAAACCAAAAACTGTGGCTTCAGTTGTTCCAAGCATGGACTTTTTGAGGGTAGAAATGAGGGCAAGAAGGATTACTTCTCTTTCTTATGATCTTACCATTCCCTAGCACCTAGTACTGCCACACCTAATGTGTGTCTTTGACATAGCAGATGATCCCAAAACACTGACTGGAAAGACAGTCTCCTCCTGCCATAGTGGGGGTATTTTTCCCAAGACTGAGCAGCTGTGGCATTGAGATGGTTTTAGCACTTGTGCCAATCTTACATTTTAAGGTATCAAATGGCCAATACCATTTGATGAGCACTTTTTCTGTGTGTGGGGGGTGGGGGGTGGGGGTCAGTGGAAGGTAAGGAATGCTCTTCCCCTTTTCATTTTCTTAGTGGGAGAAACTGAGGCAAGAGGAGAGGTGATATTCTACGGAAGTGTGGTATATTGTAAAGAACAGTGGGTTTTTAGTTTGACCGCCTAAGTTTGAGCCTTAGCTCAGCTACTTATTAACTTGGACAAGTCATAAAAACCCTCTGGGGTTTAGTTTCCTCATCTTTAAAACAAGGGGGTTGGATTTGTTAACCTTTCCGGCTTTAAATATGGTGATCCTAAAATCAGTGTGGTGCTGGGTAGACGTAAAGACACACTATCTTTCCCCAGGCTGACCTGGGGACTGGGTGTTCCCAGACAAGTCCATATTTAGATGGGTCTATTGTCTCATCCTTGAGATTACTCCCTACAATGATTCAGGTTCTAACCTACCTATCCTGTGTGACTCTTGGCCACGTGCTCCCCTAAATCCTTCACAGAGGGTGTACCCAACCAGCCGGGGGCCTCCTCCTATGTGTCTTAATACTGTGTGGGTGCCAGTAAAGTAGATCTGCATTTCACTGTGTGACCAATCCTTCTTTATTCCCATTCTCACAGCTCTCTGACAGCATCTTTAGGTGACTTCTCCTAGGAAATCCTTCATATGTAAATGTATTGTAAACTGATTGTGCACCTTTCTATTGTGCCCTGGTTGAATATAAAATCCTGCATCTAGGAGGCAGCTAGGTGGCACAGTGGATAGAGCACAGGCCCTGGATTCAGGAAGACCTGAGTTCAAATCTAACCCCCAGACACTTGACACTTACTAGCTGTGTGACCCTGGGCAAGTCACTTAACCCCCATTGCCCTGAAAAAAAAGCCCAAAAAACCAAAAACAAAATCCTGCATCTAGGATTTCTACATTTCAATGCATCAAGTACAGCTAGGTGGCACAGTTGATAGAGTGCTAGACTTGGAATCCAAGGAAGACATGAGTTCAAATCCTGTTTTCCTCTGAATTTCCTCATCTGTAAAATGAGGGATTGGAATCAGTTGGGAGGAATGGCTGAACAAATTATGGTATATGAATATAATAGAATATTAATACGCCCTAAGAAATTATGAAAGAGACCATTTCAGAGAGACCTGGAGAGACTTCTGTGAATTGAGAACAGAACCAAGAGAACAATTTATATTGTAATAACAACATTGTAAAAATAAATAATTCTGAAAGATTTAAAAACTCTGCTCGACCACAATCCCAGAGGACCAATAATGAAGAATGCTAACCACCTCCTCACAGAGAGGTCATGGACTAAATATACAGAATGAGACACACATTTTTGGACAAGGCCAATATGGGAATTTGTTTTGCTTGACTCTGCATATTTGTTACACGGATTTTATTTTCCTTTATTTTTTTTATCCAGTGAGGTTGGAAATGAATTTTTGTTCACTGAAAAAAAAATGATTTAAAAAAAGCGTTGGATTCAATGGTTTCTAAGGTCCCTTTTAACTCTAAATCTGTCATCCTCTGATTAGAACCCATAGACCTCCCTCCTAACTCCTTTGACAGGTCCTGGTATGCTGGTATGCTTAGCATCTGACTAGGTGACTCCTCCCTGCAGATGTGGCATTTTGAGTGGGAAGTTTTCTCTCTGTGACTAACGTGTCTCCCCATTTCCCTAGGGCTAATAGCTTAACATAAGGGATGGAAGCTTGATTTTGCAGCATCAGTTTGCACACTGGCTGGGTTTGGGGCCATGTGAAGATGAGAGGTCTAGAATGTATGCAATGAATTTGAATTTAATTTAGTCATTTCTTCCATACAGCTATTTCCTGAAAATAAACCATATCCTGACTTAGCAAACATTTGATTACTTAAAAGGGAAGGAAAAGAAGGAAGGAAGGAAGAAAGAAGAAAAAAAGGAAGGAAGGGAGAAAGCAGAAAGGAAGAAAGAAGGAAGGAAGGGAGAAAGAAGGAAGGAAGGGAGAAAGAAAGAAGGAAGGAACCAGAGGAAGGAAGAGGAAGGAAGGAAGAATTTTTTTAAAACATCAACAGGGGCAGCTAGGTGGCACAGTGGATAAAGCACCAGCTCTGAATTCAGGAGTACCTGAGTTCAAATTTGACCTCAGATGCTTGACACTAGTTGTATGACCCTGGACAAGTCACTTAACCCTCATTGCCCAACAAAAACAACAACAACCACAACAACAACCGACCCATGTTTTAATTCACCAAATTAAGTCCTAAACACAGCCCATTGTTTTACTAGGCCTTTCAAGGAAACAAATTATATCTAATTAGACTGTTTCCCCTCAGGTTCTCCTTGTTTCCCCATTCCTATTAGTGCTACTAATAGAACCCTGTTTATTGGGACCCAAGAAATTTCCTGGAAATATAAAAGAGCTTTTGGAACTGGACCAAGGAATTGAATTCTGGCTTGGAGTAAAGATACCAGAAGATAAGTTTTGTTTTTCTCCCCATACATGTAGTAGGCATATACCACTTTGTATTCCTCTAATACACTTATTCTAATTTATGTTATTTTTATTTAATCAAATAGTCACAAAATCTGAGAGTCCAAGGGGACATCAAAAAGGCATCTAGTACAAGCCCTATACGAAACATGAATCTTATTTGCCATAGCCCTAGCAAGTAGTCATACAGTCTCTTCTTGAATGTTGCCAGGAAAATGGAACTCACTACTAGAAAAGGAACTCCATTTGACCCTTTTAAATGGTTCTAATTGTTAGAAGTTTTTGCGTCCATTGAGACAAAAAGTTTCCTTCCCTGTAATTTCTACCCACTGATCCTAGTTCTGACCACTGGGGCCAAGAAGAAGAAATCTACCATTTTTGTGGTCAGTCTTTCCACAACATGACACCATACCAACTTTTTGGGAACTTCTCACCAAGGGAAACAAAATTGTGCGATGCTGGAAAATAGAGCTTCTAGTATTCTTCTAGTAACCCCAGTTTATCTACCCTACTAGATCACAGATGAGGTAGCATGTCATAGTGGATAGAGAGCTGTCTCATAAGCCAGGAAAACCTGAATTCAAACCTTGCCTCTGACTCTTAGTGACTGCATGACTGTGGGAAAATCACTTAACCTCTCAGTGCTTTGGATCCATAACACTCCAGAGTGCTGCCCAAATGAGATTAAAATGTAATTATGAGGCCCTGGAATCAGGAGGACCTGAGTTCAAATTCAGCCTCAGACACTTAACACTTACTGGCTGTGTGACTCTGGGCAAGTCACTTAACCCCAATTGCCTCACAAAAAAAAAATAATAATAATAACAAAAGATGTAATTAGGAGGAGGAGCTAGGGGTACAGTGGAGAGAGCACGGGTCCTAGAATCATGAGGACCTGAATTCAAATTGTTTCAATACTTACTAACTGTGTGACCTTGGGCAAGTCACTTAACCCCCATTAACTTCCAAAAATGTAATTGGGAAATATTTAACCAAATAAGTAAAAATATACTAAAAATAGGGGCAGCTAGGTGGCGCAGTGGATAGAGCACTGGCCCTGTATTCAGGAGGACCTGAGTTCAAATCCAGCCTCAGACACTTGACACTTACTAGCTGTGTGACCGTGGGCAAGTCACTTAACCCCAATTGCCTCACCAAAAAACCCCACACAAACAAACATCAAAACAAAATACACTAGAAATAGAAAATAACATTATACTTTAAATTGCTCTAGGCAATTATCTAAGATGAGAGGTTGCAGACAAAGTACTGACTTGTGTTGGAATTTCTTCACCAGGGAAGTCCTTAGGTCAATGAAATCCCAATTCTAGTCCCTAATTGTCACCAGTTACAAGCCTCACTCTCTCTTCCAGAGCCATCTGGGTCCAGTGGCAAGTATACATCAAGATGACTGGAGATGGCCCCAGATGTTTGAGGCAATCAGGGTTAAGTGACTTGTCCAAGGCCACACAATTAGTAAGTGTCAAGGGTCTCCAGGGCCAGGGCTTTATCCACTACCCCACCTAGTTAGCCTTGAAGCCAGAAGACTTGGGTTTGAATCCCGCTTCTTGGATTAAATCCCTGTGTGACCTCAGCCTTAAAATAAAAGAGTGGATTAAATTAAATGACCTCTAAGGTCTATACCCATTCTAAAACCCTATCATCCTAATACATAATTGTAGAATAAATGAATGCAAAGAAGTCTACATTTACACCATTCCCAGCCTTCCTGTTTTCAGGAAGACAACTGTTGGCCCTATTTGTGAAGTAAATGGAAGGACTCAGGATTCATAAAGGAAGAAAATCAGTTGAAATTGCAGCAGGAGATAGTGAGGAGTACAGTGAGGGGTTGTTAGACCTCAGACCTGGTCACTGAGATAAGCTACAGAATCCTCTTCCCAGGAGATCAGTCCCATCTGTCAAGGATAGACTAGTTTGCCCTTCAGCTCTTTCACTGCTTATCTCTAAGAGGAAAAGCCTTATCTTGGGCCAGCCTTGCCTGATGCCACGTGTCCTAAATAGCGGGGTGCAGTAGTAATGCTGGAGAGAGATGAGTTTACTTGGACAAAACAGACCCCCCCCTAGGATTTTCTTGGAATCTGGGTCAATCTAATTTTTTTTTTTCTTCCCTGCTGGTCAGTTTGAAAAGTTTAATTTAGCTGAAAGGTAAAATCCTTTAATCCTCCCTCTAAATCAAGAAGTCACTGGGGAGAAGGGAGGAGAGAGAAGGGAAGGAGGGGGCAGGCTGTCTCTGCCCTCATTTCATTAACACCCTCCTCCCTATTCCCCCAGCCCTCCAGCTGTTACCTCATTGGTGAGAGGCAGATGGGAGCTTTGTATACACTCCCTAGAAAGGCCCAAGTCCCTCATTGCAGCTGTGGGTCAACATAAAAGCAGCAATAATAATGAGATTGTATAGTATCTAGCATAGGACCTGGCATGTAGAAGGTATTCAATAAATATTTATTATTTCAGTCACAGTCAACAATCCACAAGCACATATTAAGTGCCTACTATGTGCCAGGCACTGCGTTAAGCTCTTGGAGGTACAAAGAAAGGCAAAAAACCTTATTTGTGTTTTTTTGGTGAGACAATGAGGGTTAAGTGACTTGCCCAGGGTCACACAGTTAGTAAGTGTCAAGTGTCTGAGGTCAGATTTGAACTCAGGTTCTCCTGAATCCAAGGCCAGTGCTTTATCCACTGCGCCACCTAGTTTCCCCACTGGCAAAACAACTAATCCTTGTTCTCAAAGAGCTCTGAGGCTGATGGGGGAGACAATATTCAGACAACTATATACAAATAAGATATAAGATAAATTGAAGATGATCAATAGAGGGAAAGCATTAGCATTAAAAAGGATCTGGAAAGACTTCTTATAAAAGGTGAGATTTTAGCTGGGATTTGAATGAAGACAGGAGATGGTGTTGAGGAGAGAGAGAATTATTCTAGGCATAGAGCACAGGTAGTGAAAATGCCGGGAGTTGGAAGATGGAGTGTTTGGTGGGTGGGACAGACAGCTAGGAGCCTAGTAGGACTGGACGTGGGTGTGGAGAGGATGAGTAAGGTTAAGAAGACTGCAGAGGGGGGCGGCTAGGTGGCGCGGTGAATAAAGCACCGGCCCTGGATTCAGGAGTACCTCAGTTCAAATACGGCCTCAGACACTTGACATTTACTAGCTGTGTGACCCTGGGCAAGTCACTTAACCCCCAATGCCCTCAAAAAAAAAAAAAGAAGAAGACTGCAAAGGTAGGGAGGGGCCAGGTTGCAAAAGGCTTTAAATGTCAAACAGAAGATTTTATATTTGATCCTGGAAGTCTTAGAGAACCAACTGGAACTTATTGAATACAAATAGATGTTTTAGTTAAAGACCTAAGCTCTAATCAACAGTAGCTAAAAGGGGTTAACAGAGAAACTAAGGTTTGAAATCTTATCAACAGTACAGGAACAGAGGGTTTGAGTCCCTATCAACGAACACTGTCAACAGAAGCCTAAGGAGACAGTAACCAGGAATCATAACCATTAATAGCCATTAATATTCCTAGATGACAGGAAACAGAAACTGCACCTAGAAACCAGATCTTAAAAGTAAAGAGATGACCTAAACAGAGAGACCCTTGGGGTCTGACAAATTTAAACATGTCTTTTATTAACATGCACAGAAAGACCAAATGTGTCCTTAGGTTTACCTTGCAACATTTAAACTCCCAAAACAAACCCCTAGGGAAAAATAGAGGACATCTTAGGACCCCAAGAATTCCAAAATAGGATGTGAACCTCCCACAAAGAGGAGATTAAGATAATGAGGAGATAACCTACTTTTATCACTATAAATATAACCATTTTTCCTCTCCCTATTTGAGATACAATCTGGTGGTCTCCCCCTCTGGTCATCACAGTCTTTTAATAAAACTAGAAACTAAGTCAATGAGTCTTGTAATTCTTTGGGATGTCTCTCAATCAATTTGATCAATTAAATCCATCCCTACTTCATAACTAGCATGTTAATATATATATATTTGCATATTAGCATATATTAGTCTGTATGAATATAGAAAATGAACCCCCATTAGGAAACTCTCTATGCAGGCAGGGCCAATACTCCACAACTTAGAGTCTTAGAGACTTGAGTTCTGAGAACTTACATGACTTGCTTAAGGCCAGTCAGTTAACAAGTACTTAATAAGCTTTTGGTGCATGCCAGGCATGGTGCCAAGTAGGAAGACTAAAAGAAAGGGGGAAAAAACCCACCATGGATCTTGTCCTTAAGGAGTCTGTATTCTAAAGGGGGGAACAACAGGCAAACAACTATGAACAGATAAAGTCCAAAATGAAGGGATTTTTATAGGAAATGATGTCTTTTAGGGAAAGGAGAGTAGAGTAGTATGGGGGGGGGCAGCCCTTGAAGCCAGGTCTTTCTGGCTCTAAAGCAAGCTTTCTCTGCACTATACCCACTCTCTGTAGCTATATTAAGGCTAAGTAATTTATGAGTACACAGGGCTTAATAAATCGATCAGCCATTCTTAGTCTTCATCCCCTCCACCCCCAACATTTTCATTTTGATCCTGTATCTAAATTTTCTTTTTACTTCTTTGTAAATTTACCCTTCTTCAGGCTCTGATACAAAGGCTGAGCAATTTATGGTAGAAAAAGTAGAGGCCATGTATGAAAGAGATAGTCCTTTAAACATGCCCTGCCTATAGTGTCAAATCTCTGTACTTTTCCTCCTGTCTTTGCCTATGCTTGGAATGTTCCCTATTCTCTACCCTCCCTTTGAAATCCTATCCAACCACCAGCTTCAATGTCACCTCTCCCACAGAACCTTTGTTGATCCCTTTACCACTTCGAGCTCATATAGCACTTCACTTGTAATTGCCCTATGCTCATCAATCCAGCTGTGTGTGGAGCACTGGGCACCTACCAGGAGCGTCTGTAAATAAACCCAAGAGGAAACAAGACACAGAAGGAAGTATGATTTAGTAGAATGAGCACTTTACGTGGAATAAGAGGAGCTAGGTTTAAACCTAGCCAGCGCTGCCACTCACGATCTGTATGATCTCAAGAAAGTCACTTGGGGGCAGCTAGGTGGCGCAGTGGATAGAGCACTGACCCTGGAGTCAGGAGGACCTGAGTTCAAATCCGATCTCAGACACTTGACAACTTACTAGCAGTGTGACCCTGGGCAAGTCACTTAACCCCAATTGCCTCACCAAAAAAAGAAAGAAAGAAAGTCACTTAACTTCTGGTCCTATAAAAGAAGGGGGCTGGATCAGACAAACGAAGGTCCCTTCCAACTCTATGAGCCTCTGTTTCCCGAATTTCTAAGATGTTTTGAATTGGAGGTGCCATACCTGACCTCATGTTACTTGTCTATTCCATATGTTTAGTAATTAATCATAAATTACCTTGTATAATTATTAATCCTTTTATGCTTGTAAACCTTATTTCCCCAGCTAGACTCAACTCTTTCAGAGGCAAGTGTGGGAAAATGATCATTTTTGAGCCAGGGTACTGGGGTTCAAGTCTCAACTATTACATTTATCAGCTATGTGACTCTTGAATACTGGCCCAACTTAACTTTCTCATCTATATAATAAATGGATTAATAATATTTGTTCTACCTTTCTAACAGGGCTATGGTGAGGAAAGTGCTTTATAAAGCTTAAAACCCTATATTCTTGGGGGCAGCTAGGTGGCACAGTGGATAAAGCAACAGCCCTAGATTCAGGAGGACCTGAGCTCAAATCTGACCTCAGACACTTGACTAGCTGTGTGACTCTGGGCAAGTCACTTAACCCCTGTTGTCCCACCCCACCCCCCAAAAAACAACAAAAAACCCTATACTCTGGGCAGCTAGGTAGTGCAGTGGATAGAGCACTGGCCCTGTATTCAGGAGGACCTGAGTTCAAATCTGGCCTCAGACCCTTGACACTTACTAGCTGTGTGACCCTGGGCAAGTCACTTAACCCCAATTGCCTCAAAACAACAGCAAGGACAACAACCACTCTTTATTCTTATTGAGGAGAGGTTCCATGAGATATACATCTTTGTATCTCTGACCCCAGCATACTGCCTTGCACATACTGGGACCCCAGTACTTGTTTACAGGTAGGTTGGTTGTGAATTCTAATGCTGGCTCTTCCTATGGCTTATCATATCACACCGGACTCCCTACCTCCCTTCTTAGCTCAAAAGTGCCAATTTCTACCTTTGCACAATGTTCTGGCCTCACCCCCTATTTTTTTGTCCCCTTCCCAATTCAATTCAATTAGATAGATATTTTTTTCAATATCTACTGTGAGAAAGGCCCTAGACTAGGTGCTGGAGGTTTCAAAAAATGAAAAATCTAAAAAAATGGTCCCTGTCTTCAGGGACTTCTACATTTTATTAGGAGATGCAACATATCACAAGATAAATAAGAACAAGCTAATTTCAGGAAGGAAGAAACACTAACCAGGGAGATGAGAAACAGGCTGCCACAGGAGGTGGTACATGACCAGAGTCTAGAAAGAAACTGAGGGTGCTAAGAGGCAGAAGTGAGAAAGGAGATGGTGTTAAATTTGGGGAGTGGCAAGTACGTCGACTTGATGGAAATATAGTGAGCTTGGGAGGGACAAATGTGAAATAAGTATAGAATGGCAGGCAGTTGCCAGATTGTGAAGTATTAATAAATAGTAATAATAAACAAAGAAGTTTGTATGTATCCTAGAAATGATAGAAGCTTCTTGAGAAGGGGAAATGGTATGGTGAGAACTGTACTTTAAGAAGTTATTTTGGGGGCAGCTAGAAGGCGCAATGGTTAAAGCACCAGCCCTGGATTCAGGAGTACCTGAGTTCAAATCCGGCCTCAGACACTTGACACTCACTAGCTGTGTGACTGTGGACAAGTCACTTAACCTCCATTGCCTGCAAAAAACAAAAAACAAAAACAAAGAAGTTATTTTGGGGGCAGCTAGGTGGCACAGTGGATAGAACACCAGCCCTGGAGTCAGGAGTACCTGAGTTCAAATCCAGCCTCAGACACTTAACACTTACTAGCTGTGTGATCCTGGGCAAGTCACTTAAGCCCAATTGCCTCACCAAAAAGAAAATAATTAAAAAAAAAAAAAGAAGTTATTTTGGGGGGCAGCTAGGTGGTACAGTAGATAAAGCATGGGCCCTGGATTCAGGAGGACCTGAGTTCAAATCTAGCCTCAAAATACTTGACACTTACTAGCTGTGTGACCCTAGGCAAGTCACTTAACCCTCATTGCCCTGCCCCCCTACCCCCCCAAAAAAGTAGTTATTTTGGCAGCTGTATGGAAGGCTTATTAGGCTATTGTAATAGTCCATGAGAGAGATGGTGAGGCCCTCTATTAGGATGATGTCTATATAAATAGATATTAGGGGAAAGATGATGGGGATGTTATGGAGGTTAGTCTGATGTGACTTGGAAAGTCACACCCAATATATAGGGGATTAAGACGTGTGAAGAGTGATAACTCTGAGGTTGGAGACAGGTGACCAAGAAGACAGAAAAAGGGAAATTTGGAGGAAGGGTGGTTTTAGGTAGAAAGCCAGTGAATTCTGTTTTGGACCTGTTGACAGACTGGTGGTGGTGGTGGTGACGATGACGAAGATGACCATGACGAAGATGACCATGATGGCGATGATGACAGTGATGATGACGGTGGTGATGACGGTGGTCGTGAGGGCTGTCCCTGTCATGTAGCACATAGCATGGTGGTGTCATTGTGTGACTCAATGGCAAGTAGAATGGACATCTCTAGGCTCTTCTCCCCCAACTGTCACTAAGAGAGACTTTCATTCCTGCCAGGAAGCGAAGCTGAAAGTTGGAGACAGAAGGGACGCTGGGCTAGAATTATATCTATCTACTCCCTTAAAGATGATTAGTCTAGGGGATGTGATTTTCAGGTTCAAACCAAACTTGTGATCACTGTTTCTTAATGAGGGCCCCAAGCTTTAAATCTAAGGCTTAATCCCTTTCCTAACAGATGCCAGTTTTACAATGAGCACACATAGTTAGGAACAAAGAAGCCCATTGATCCAAGGTGATAGCAAAACAGAAATCAGAGAAAATATACCTAGGAGTATCTATAGCAGATAATACAGAGTGAAGGAGCTTTCTCATTGGGAGTGAAGTAACTTAGTTCAACCAAGAGGGAGTCTTAGAATCTCACCCGAGGAGAAGTTCCCCATATTCTCTACTGTGGCAGGCTAGGGATAAGGACATGATAGAAACTGCTAGTTCCTCTCATGTTAGCTTGTTCCCAGACTCTTTTCCTCCAGGATTCTGTTTTTTTGTTTTTGTTTTGTGGGGCAATGAGGGTTAAGTGACTTGCCCAGGGTCACACAGCTAATAAGTGTCAAGTGTCTTGAGGCCGGATTTGAACTCCAGTCCTCCTGAATCCAGGGCTGGTGCTTTATCCTCTGTGCCACCTAGCTGCCCCTTCCTTCAGGATTCTGAAGCAGGGTTAGCTTTTTCTATCTTCCTTCTCAAAGCTGGCAGCCAGAAGTGCCCTAAGCAAACCCAAAGAGACTGATGAAACCCAAAGAAAATGAAGAGACTGGAGGTCTCCTCTATCCCGCTTTTGCCAACTCTTCCCTGTCCATCATGCAAGCACAGAGCATCAGTTTCTACCAATGAGAAGAGGGTCCCATGCCAATGGGCTTTGGGACTTGGGCTACATTAGTATTTATATAACACTTTAAACTTTTGGCTATTGTCAATTGTAAATATTGTCTCATTGATAACACAAGCACTCACTATGTGCCAGGAGCAGTGCTAATCCCAGGGATACAAAGAAAAGTAAAAAGACAGTCCCTGTTCTCAAGGAACTCACAGTTGTAACGACTGCAATGACGCCACCTGCTAGAGAGCTACTGTAGGAAAGCTCCGCCATGAGGAGAAGGCATCTGAGGGCAAGCCATGCAGCTTTTCCTTGGAGTCAGGAAGTGATGTTTGCTTGTGGATACTATCAAAGCTACCAGCCAATCAACTTGAGAAGCCTCCCATTTCTGGGAGGAAGACAGGAAGTAGGAAGTGGACACTGGTGGAGGGGATCTTCTTTTGGTTCCTGACCTCGCCATGGTGGGTCAGATGATGGGGTCTCTTAGAAATAGTTAGATTTTTACCTTTCTCTCTGATCCTAATGCTCTTTAATAAATACTTAAATACCTAAATATTCTTGCTAAAGCTTATAATTTATTGGAGGCCACTCATTAGATTTTAGATAGTATAGCTAGAATTTTAGCTCCTTACACAGTCTAATGTGGGAAGATAACATGCAAACAACTATATACAAACAAGATACATGTAAAATAAATTGAAGGTAATTAGTAAAGGGAAGGTACTAGCATTATAGGGGAAAAGGAAAGGTTTCTTATGGAAGGTGGGATTTTAGCTGAGACTTGAAGGAAGTGACCTTAGGAGGCATAAATGAGAAGGGAGAGAGTTTTAGGGAGGGGCCACAACAAGAAAGATGCACTCAGGTGATGGGGTGTCTAGTTTAAGGAATAAAAAGGAGACCAGTATCACTGTACGATTGAGTACATAACAGGTAGAATGTAAGGTGGAAGAAGAGTGGAAAGGTAAGGGGGAAAAACTAGGTTATAGAAGGCTTTAAAAGCCAAACAGAGGGGCAGCTAGGTGGCGCAGTGGATAGAGCACCAGCCCTGGATTCAGGAGGACCTGAATTCAAATCTGACCTCAGACACTTAACACTTACTAGCTGTGTGACCCTAGGCAAGTCACTTAACTCCAATTGCCTCACCAAAACAAACAAACAAAAAATAAATAAATAAAAGCCAAACAGAGGATTTTATATTTGATCCTGGAGGCAAAATTGGGAGCCTCTGGAGTTGATTGAATAGTGGGGGTGACATGGTCAAACTTGGACTTTTTAAGATCAGTTTGACAGCTGAGTGGGTGGCAAATTGGAGAGACCAAATAGACTAGGGAGACACTTGAGGAAGGAAGACCAACCAGCAGGTATTGCAATAGTCTAGACATGAGGTGGTGCCTGCTTGCACCAGGGTGTGGACAGTGTCAGAAGAAAGAAGTAGACATATGGGGGAAATGTTGTGAAGGTAAAAACAACAGGGCTTGGCAACTGTCTATCATTAGATCTACATAACACCTTGACTAAATTGCCTTATAGTAGTTTGCATTCCTTGGAAGCATGAACAAATCTGATGAAGTCAGCTGAAAGGCTGGCAAGCTCTTGACATGACATTTCAGATCAATCAGGAGGACCTGGACCAGTTTTCCTAGTGATTGACTTTGTGTTATAGTTCTTCCTGTTTTCCTTACTGTTCTGGGCCTGGGTACCTCATTTGAATGGCCCTGGATACCTTAGAAGTTTTGTGGGGTAAATCAAAAGAACCTTCTCCTGGAGAAACTAAACCAAAGGACAGACACACCTAAAGAGATAAAGTGGCACTGGATTGAGACTGAGTTAGTTCCAGGACCACCACCCTTCATTCCAATTCTCCCCACCCCTCAGGGAGATAAGATTAGGTGTGGCTGCTGAAAAACTAGGAACTGGGACTACTGAATCCTTTTCCTGATTCACCCACTTACTGACTTCCAGTTTGTAGGGAGCCACTTCTCTTCTTTGCCTATCTTTGTTATAAAAAGGGCCTAATGAGGCAAGCAGACAGGAAACATATTATTGGGGCTCCAGAAGTATTCAAGTCCAGGGAATGCATGAGGATGGAGGGGAAAGTGAGGATAATTTAATTACCTGAATGAAACAAGCATCAATTCTGGGTATGTAGGCCAAGTGATTCAAAGTGACAAAATTAGATTTGTTCAGGCTGGAATTGTAAAAGTTAAGGGGGCATATGATTACAGCTACCACATCTTCTTTTTCTTTCTTTTTTTTTTTTTTAAGTGAGGCAATTGGGGTTAAGTGACCTGCTCAGGGTCACACAGCTAGTAAGTATTAAGTGTCTGAGGCCAGATTTGAACTCAGGTACTCCTGAATCCATGGCCGGTGCTCTATCCACTGCGCCACCTAGCTGCCCCCAGTCACCACATTTTCTAAATCAAAAATGGAGACACATAGCCTAACAAAAGATATTTCTTTTGCAAATATTGTTAAATTACTTTTTGGGGGGAGGGGGGGCGGGAGGCAATTGAGGTTAAGTGACTTGCCCAGGGTCACACAGCTAGTAAGTGTTAAGTGTCTAAGGCCAAATTTGAACTCAGGTACTCCTGAATCCAGGGCCGGTGCTTTATCCACTGCACCACCTAGCTGCACCCTAAATTACTTCTTAAAAACCTTCAAAATGAGACTATCCTGGAAAATCCATGATGTATATTTCTGACCATGTTACTCCCTTGCTTGAGAACATTCCATTGCTTCTTATTGCCTCTAGAACCATACTACTTAGCTTAGAATTTAAAGCTCTTCACAGTCTGTCTCCAACTCTCCCCTTTCCTCTATTTTGAGAGGGAGCTCTGTGGCATAATGAATAGAGTACTGATCCTGGAGTCACAAATCCCCCTTCAAATATTTACTAGCTCTATGACCTTAGGCAAGTCACTTAACCACTTTGTCTCAGTTTTTTCTACTGTGAAATGAGGATAATAGTAGCACCTCCCAGGGTTGTTGCAAAGAACAAATGAAATGGGGGCAGCTAGGTGGCAAAGTGGATAAAACACTAGTCCTGGATTCAGGAGAACCTGAGTTCAAATACACCCTTAGACATTTGACACTTACTAGCTGTGTGACCTTGGGCAAATCACTTAACCTCATTGCACCACCAAAAAAAAAAAAAAGAACAATGAGATAATATCTGTAAAGCGCCTGGCACATAGTAGGTGCTATATAAATGCTAGCTATTATTATTTTATATTACTCCTTCTAATCTGCTCTATGTTCCACCCAAAGTAGAATATAAGTTTCTAAAATGTTGGAGGATATATGACAAAAAACACCACTCCAAATGCTTCCTTGTCTTGATAGGGAACCCCAAACTGGGAGGGTAGATTGTGATACAGTGAAAATTATGGTGTTTTAAGTATCTAAATATTTCAAGCAAAAGTACAATCAGGATGAATTAGAGTTGACTATTGTCAGTGTGTCTGGTTGATGTAATGTAGTAATGGGTGGCAGAGAATTTGGGAGTGTTTAAAGGACATGTTTCCAGAAAGAGGTTAGATGAGAAGAGAATATTAAGAATGTATGGCAAAGAGTAGGAAATTGAGGAGATGCTCATCAATTGGAGAATGGTTGAATAAGTTGTAGCACATGATTGTGATGGAGTACAATTGTGCTATTAAAAATTATGAGGTGGGGCAGCTGGGTGGCATAGTGGATAAAGAACCGGCCCTGGATTCAGGAGGACCTGAGTTCAAGTCTGGCCTCAGACACTTGACACTTACTAGCTGTGTGACCCTGGGCAAGCCACTTAACCCTCATTGCCCCCCCCACAAAAAAAATTATGATGTGATGGAAAATGTTCTCCACACCCAGAAAAAAGAACTATGGAATCTAGATGCAGATTGAACCATACTGTTTCTGTTTTTTTTGTTTTTCCCTTTTATTCTGATTCTTCTTTCACAACATGACTAATGCAGAGATATGTTTAATGTGGTTGTATATATATAACCTATATCAGATTGCTTGCTCTCTTGGGGAGGGGGGAGGGAAAGGAGGGAGGGAGGGAGAAAAATTTGGACCTAAACATCTTTTTTTTTTTTTTTTTGCAGGCAATGGGGGTTAAGTGACTTGCCCAGGGTCACACAGCTAGTAAGTGTCAAGTGTCTGAGGCCAGATTTGAACTCAGGTACTCTTAAATCCAGGGCTGGTGCTTTAACTACTGTGCCATCTAGCTGCCCAGAACTAAACATCTTATAAAAGAATAGACTGAAAAAAATAAAATAACTTTGTTGAAAATTTTTTTTTAATTATGAGGGGGATGGTTTTATAAAAAAACATGGGAAGATCTATATGAATTAATCCAAAGTGAAGTGAGCAAAACCAGGAGATCATTGTACACAGTAACATTTGTGAGGAAATGGGTAATGGTCTCCTCTTAATAGGGATATAACCATCACCGTTAAAATTACACTCCTCTTGACCTGTTTGAGGACAAAAATCTCAGTCCCCCTCTCCTACCCTCTGGCAAACAGATCACATGGTTCAAGTAGCCCTGACCTGGTCTCAATGAGGTCGTCTTCTGGGCTGTGTCCATATAAGGGAAGATTGAAGAAATGTCCCTGTATCATCTTCCCCATTGGCTGAGAACCCAAAGAATAATTATGGAAATTAGGGTTAAGAATATGGCATTCTGGGGGCAGCTAGATGGCGCAGTGGATAGAGCACTGGCCCTGGAGTCAGGAGTACCTGAGTTCAAATCCGGCCTTAGACACTTAACACTTACTGGTTGTGTGATCCTGGGCAAGTCACTTAACCCCAACTGCCTCACTAAAAAAAAAACACAAACAATATGGCATTCTGGTTAGCTAGATTTTGAGAGTAGATTGTAACCTTTAAGTAATCAGCCAGTGATGAAAAGGGAGAAGGTCCATTTCCACATTAGGGACTAGAGATTAAAATGGGGCCTGCAAACCCTCATGCTCTGCACCTGCTAGCTGTAGCACTTATTTGCAAGTGTCCATTCTCTTGAGAAAGAAAATAAATGAATCTTTGACACATTGCCTCTGAGTTCCAGAGAATTATTGAGCAGGGGTCGTTTTCTTCTCACGTTGTACAAAGCAATATTGTAATGATCAACCCTGAAAGACTTAGTTGCTCTGATCAATACCATAGTCCAAGAGAATTCCAAAGGACTTACGACAAAAAAATGCTATCCATTTCCAGAGAGAGAACAGATGAACTCTAATGCAAATCGAAGTATAATTTTTTACTTTCTTTATTTTTCTTGGCTTTTTTCCAATATGGGTAATATAGAAATATGTTTTGCATGATTTCATATGGATAATTGATCTCATATGCCTTGCATTCTTAGTGGATGGGGAAGGGATGGGAGGAAAGGATAGAATTTGGAATTCAGAATTTTAAAAGAATACTAGGGGCAGCTAGGTGGCGCAGTGGATAAAGCACCAGCTCTGGATTCAGGAGGACCTGAGTTTAAATCCAGCCTCAGACACTTGACACTTACTAGCTGTGTGACTCTGGACAAGTCATTTAACTCCCATTGCCCTGCAAAAAAAACCCAAACCCAACCCCCCCCCCAAAAAAAAGAATACTAAAAAGAATTTTTTTTTTAATTGTTGGAATAATAGCTATTGCTAGCATTTATATATCGCCTAAAGATTTTCAAAGTGCTATACATATGTTATCTCATTTGATTCTCACAATAACCCTGTGAGGCAGATGCTATCTTTCATCTTTCTTTCACAGGTGAGGAAACTGAGTCTGAGCAACCTTCCCAGAGTTACACAGCTGGTATTTGTTTGAGGTAGGGTCTTTCTGACTCCAAATCCAATACTATATCCACTGCACCTCCTAGTTCTCATGATAAATTGATTGAGTTTGGAAACTTAAATGATGAAAGCTGAGCAGACTTCCATGTGTCTAGGCAAGTCTGGTAGTTTCTATGAACATTCTCATAGACAGGATCATAGATTTAGACCTGGAAGGCCATCTCAGAAGTCATCTAGTACAATATTCCAATTTTACAGATGAGGAAGAGTCCGAAGCATACTGGATGAGTTGGGGTTATGGTAGCTCAGAAACTGTTGACCACTTCCTCCTTCTGGATACTCTGGATACTTCCCTGGGTTTTCACAATATTGTTCTCTTTCAGGGCAGTTAGGTGGCAATGGCCTTGGATTTAGGAGGACCTGAGTTCAAATCCGACCTCAGACACTTGACATTTACTAGCTGTGTGACCCTGGGCAAGTCACTTAACCCCCATTGGCTGCAAAAAAAAAAATATTGTTCTCTTTCGGTTCTCCTCTCACCTGTCTGACTTTTCCTTTTCAGTCTCTTTTCCAGGATCATCTTCTATGTCCTAACTCCAGATGGTTGGTACCCCCTAGAACTCCATCATGTGTCCTCTTCTTTACTCTCTCTATACCTTCTCTCTTCGTTCTATCATTAACTCTCATTGGTTCAATCATCATCTCGATGCAGACAATTCTTAGAGCTGGATATCCGACACTAGTATCTTTCCTGAGTTCTGGTCCCCTACCATGAACTGCCTGTTGGATATCTCCAACTGAATGTCCTATTGGAACTTTATATTCAATAGAACCAAAACAGAACTCTGTATTTTCCCCCTAAAGTGACCTCTCAGAAAAATTTCTTGATTTCTGTTGAGGACACCACCATTCTTCCAGCTATTTTAGTTTGTTTTAGTTCGTGACCTTGGAGTCATAGGATCATAGATTTAGAAATGAAGATTTAGAATTGACCTCAGAAGCCAACTAGTCCAAAGATGAGGAAACTGAGGCTCAGGAAGTTTAACTGACTGGTCCAAAGGTATACAGGTCTTTTGATCACAGTGCCATCCCTCCATGGTCATCATCACCTCTTCACTTTCCTTCATGTCTTCTATCTAATCACTCATCAATGTCTTAGACTTTCTATCTCCATACCATTTTCTTGTATCTGTTCCCTTCTGTTCACTCATAGTTCAGCCCCTCATTACTCCTCACCTGGATTATTATTGTGTGGGATAGGTGGACTTGAGTCAGTTCAGATTCTGAGGATGGGGTCTGGAAAGTACCCAGCCCCCAGTCCCTGTTATTGGTAGATCATTTTGTTCATGTTTTATTCCATAGATTATAATAGAAATCATGTATCTTGCCTTACTGAACCTGATGTACCCTGATACCACCCCTTTCCCCCACACCCTTGCCTACATTCAAAACCCCAGTCCTTGTTATGGGTTAGTTATGCTGTTGCTATGACCAGGCAGGAAAAGATGTCTCCTGTTAGTGCAAGTGCGGACCCCACCCACTTTTACCTCCCCCTTTTACATTCCTAAGCCCCAGCTCCTGGTACCATAGCTCTCTTCTTCCCCCTTGCCCCTCCTTACCCGGGTGGAGTGGTTTGCAGTGGTTTCACCCCTCCCATGGTTTGACCTTTCCCCCTAGCTCTCAGACATAGCTGAGCATGCATTCATACCATGATCATGAGCTGAATACGCACTCTTGGTGAGACAGGATTGGATGTTAGATTGTGAGATCACCCTGTACATGAAGGGACTCCACACCTCAAAACTTCCATAAAAACCCAACTCATGAGCCCATTACTGCACTCCTCATCTCTTGCATGGGGTTGCCCGTTCTCATGAGAATGTAATAAATCTGTCTCTGCTTGACTTGGCGGCCTCTTCGAGTTATTTGGGTAAACTGAGGCAAGTTTGTCCCAAACATTATGATGGCTCACCAATTGCTTTCCTTTCTTCCAATTTCTTTCTCCTCAAATCCATCTTCCCTACAACTATCAAGATAATCTTCCAAAAGTAAAAGTCTGATGATGTTACTCCCCTACTCAAGAACCTTCAATGGCTTCCTATTGCCTATAGGATGAACATACTCCTTGCGTTGGCATTTTAAGCCCTTTACAATCTATCTCAGGTCTACCTTTCCTTTATTTTACATTATTACCTGTAATGTACTCTATTATCCGCCAAAATGGCCTAATTGTCATTCTTGGCACTCCCTTTCCCGCTTTCTGAGCCTACAGGTAGTCCCCTATGTTTTTCTCCTCACTTCTGCCTCCATAGCTTCTAAGGTCCAGTTCATGTGTCATCTCCCACACAAATTTGGATTCTTTTTCTTTTTTTTCAAATGGTCGCTTATAATTGTTCAGTGCAGTCACTCAGTCAGCTGGTTTTGCTTAACTGTTTCTTTTTATTGTTGTGACTAGTGTGATAAAATGATAAAATAATAGGATTGGGCAGACGCCCAGGGGCCCCCACCTGAAGATTGATTTGAAATTGATTGAATTGGGAGAGACTGACTGGGAACCTACTTAAGGATGATTAAATCGAGACCACACCTGGCTGGCCCTGAGTAGGGTGTTGTTCTCAGAGGCTGTGGACTGCATCAACATGAGACCCTCCTCAACCAATCAGCTTGAAGGATGGCCCCTTCTCAGGAGGCTAGCTCTGGCTCTTTTCATCTGGAACTTCGGTTTGGTGGCAGACAGAGAAAAAGAATGGAAAGTAGATAGACTTTTCTGGCGTTACGGGACTACATGTGTTGCCTTTACTCTTTAATAAATACTTAAAAGCCTAAACTCTTGATGAATTTATTAGTAAATCTTAGCTAGCTTCACCCCAAAACTGGGGTGGGGGGGCAGCAGGTAAGGACATACATTAGATTTTATTTGTTTGTTTGGTTTTTTGGGGGGGAGGCAATTGGGGTTAAGTGACTCGCCCAGGGTCACACAGCTAGTAAGTGTCAAGGGTCTGAGGTCGTACACATTAGATTTTAAACATCACACTAGGTAGGCTTAATTTGGTGTTAGTGGTATATACCTGAGAATAACTAGGATGTAAAAACAAAAGGCACCAATAAAACTCATTATGTATGTACAGTTTTTGGCACATAATAAATGCTTATTAAAAGTTTTTTCATTCATTCATTCATATCTGTTTATACGTTACATCTCCCAAGTAGAATGTAGATTCCTTGAGGGCAGGGACAATTTTTTTTGTATTGTCTTTGTGTCTCCAATAGTCCATTGCATGTAATAGGAACTCAATAAATGGTTATTGCCTTGGATGGATTGGAAAGCAGTTTTGACCTGTAGTCAAAATGATATAGGAGGCAAAAAGGGGTTAATAGAAAAACCTAAGACCCAAGCTCTAATTCAGATATTAGCTCTAAAAGGGATTCAGATCCTAGTTAATGGATAACTTACAAGTCAAAATGCTAGGTTCTCTTACCCACAGAAATCAGTACCTATAACGGGACCATGAAGGGTCAGGTCAAATAACAATAAAGGAAATGACAAGCCTATAGAAATTTAGACCAGAAATAAAAGAAAAATGATTATGTTTTGAAACTAGCCATGGGAAACAGAAAGAGACATGTGCAGAAAAGGCCAAATTTGTTCCCAGATTCACCTTATGACCTGTAAACCCCAAAAACACACCGCCACAGAAAAAGGTACCTGCCTCGGCAGTTGGCTTAGGACCCCAGGAACTCCAAATTAGGATAAACTCTCCCCTAAAGTGGAGATTATTATAATGAGACTGATAAATCAATTTATCCATACTATAAATATAACTATCTTTTCTTTCACTATTCAAGAGATACCTTTCCACTATTCTGGTTCTCTCCCTGTGGTCACTCACAGCATTGTAATAAAACTTGGGAAACTGAGTCACTGAGTCTTGTAATTCTTTTGGGTTGACTCATGCTCAATTTGACCCCAAATTCCATTCCACATCAAAAGGAGGGAATCTGAAACCTTGATATAAATGGACCATGAACTTCTAAGGCTCCAAAGTAGGCTGAAGGATGGGATGGGTGGAAATACCGTAGTCTGTCAAAAAGTCTATATTTATTAAGCACTTATATGTGTTAGTAACTGTGCTAAGAACTGGGGATACAGAGAAAAACAAAAACATGATCCCCCCCCCCCAAGGAACTCACAATCTACGGGGGGAGATAACATATAAATAACTATGTACACACAAGCATAGGAGTAGATGGAAGGAACTGTCAGAAGGGAAGGCACTAGCAGGCCAGGGAGGAGGACCAATAAAGTCCTCTTGCAAAAGGTGGTTTTTGGGGCAGCTAGGTGGCACAGTGGATAAAGCACCAGCCCTGGATTCAGGAGGACCTGAGTTCAAATCCGGCCTCAGACACTTGACACTTACTAGCTGTGTGACCCTGGGCAAGTCACTTTACCCCTATTGCCTCTCAAAAAAAAAAAAAAAGGTGGTTTTTGAGCTGTGTTGAAGCAAGCCAGGAAAGCTAAGAGGTAGAGGTGAGGACGAAGAGATTTCCAAACATGGGGGCCTAAGGAAACAGAGTAGGGAGATGGAATGTTCTGCATACAAGGGGGGCAAGTAGGTGGCACAATGGATAAAGCCCTGGATTCAGGAAGACCTGAGTTCAAATCTAACTTCAGACACTTGACACTTACTAGCTGTGTGACCCTGGGCAAGTCACTTAACCCTCATTGACCCTGGACTAAAGACTGTACAGGTAGAAAGGGCCCAGATCATGAAGGATTTTAAAAGCCCCCAAAAGGATTTTATACTAGTTAACAGGAAGCCCACCAGCCCTGGATTCAGGAGGATCTGAGTTCAAATCCAACCTCAGACACTTGACACTTACTAGCTGTGTGACCCTGGGCAAGTCACTTAACCCCAACTGCCTCACCCCCCCCCAAAAAAAAACCCAACCCCAAACCAAAAAAACACCAAAAGAAAAAAAAAAACAAAACAAAACCAAAAACCCAAATCCCACCCCCCCAACCCCCCAAATCCATGAAGCCACTGGATTTTCTTTTTTTTGAGTGGGCGTGTTTGACATGGTGAGCCCTGCACTTTAGGAAAATCACTTTGACATCTTAGAGGAGGATGGAGTAGCCTGGGGAGAGATTTGAGGCAGAAAGACCAAGTAAGAGGTCACTGCTGGAGTCCAGAGAGCCTGCAGCAGGATGGTGGCTGTTTGAGTAGTGAGAAGAGGCTGCAAAGGAAAAATATATAGTGAGAGTAGAAATGACAAGACTTGACAACAGATTGAATATGTAAGGTATCTGTAGGTGAGGAATTGATGACACTGAGGTTTTGAGTCTGAGTAACAGTAGTGGTGTCCTCAATGGTAATAGGAAAGTTGGGAAGAATTAAAAGTGGCCAACGCCCCCCCTCCCCACCCGCAGGGCTGGGGGTGGGGAGATCAGTTAGGTGGGAGTCTACTGACTGGAAAGGGAGTGAACCAGGGAGCTGCAAGGATTGGATTCATTGGCATGAAGCTCGTGCCAAGCCAAGTGAGTAACCTGAGAGTCAGTACATGTGTGAGATTTACATCCTCTATATATAGTATATCCTGAGAGTCCCTTGAACTGTAGTAAAAAATAGTGTACCTGAACCACTTACATTTTCACTTGACTGGCATGAAACATGAGTGCCACAGACCAGACAAAATGAGAAAAGAAAGGGAGAAAGGTTTCAAATCCCAGACAGCACAGCCTTTGAAGGAAAGTCCTCTCCTCTAGCTGTTTTTATTACTTTTTTTTTTTTTTTTTTTTTTTTTGCTGCAGGGCAATCAGGGGTAAGTGACTTGCCTCTTGTCACACAGCTAATAAATGTCAAGTATCTGAGGCTGGATTTGAATTCAGGTCCTCCTGAATCCAGGGCCGGTGCTTTATCCACTGTACCACCTCGCGGCCCCTCCACTAGCTATTTTTAATTCTTTAGTATAGAAAGTTACCTAACAGAATTGCAAGTGGGCATTCGAGACTAAGAACTTAATTTTGGGAATATCCTAGGGGCATCTATTTGATCTGACAACCTTTAGGTTGGACAAAGGCTTGATTGCCGGGTGCTAGAATATTACATTTAATCTAGTTTTCAAGGCAAAATAAAGTCCTGCTTTATTCAACCTGGAGTCAATTGCCAGAACTTTCTATCCCAGGAGGGGTTTGAAATAAAAATAAATGCATAGAGACTGTCAATAAATCCATGTGTAATGGAAGTGTAAGAGGCTATCAAAAGAGGTTAGAGTCTGTTTTTGCAAAGTGTCGCTCTTGAGTCTTCAGAATAAAAACCACTCATATTTATAGGACCCTTTACACTAAACACCTTGTATATTTCATCTCGCCTGCACACAAGCAATCAATGTGCCCATGATGGAGGTCAGGAAAGCATTATCACCCTCACCCATTTTAGTGTTGAGGAAATGGAGGTTCATGGTATCCTAGAATCACAACTGTAGAGCTGGAAGTGGCTTCACAGTACATCTCATCTAACCTCTTCATTTTATATGGAAACCCGGTTTTCCAGCCTCCTGTATTTTGCAAGCTTCTTTGTGATTGGTGGAGAGAATGATGAGTTGCTGTTGTGTCTGTGTGAGGGGCAGAATTGGAACCATAGCTTTAGAGAGGAAAGAGATTCTTCATTCCCGCTTTGAAAAAGATATTATGTGGTGGGGCAGCTAGGTGGCGCAGTGGATAGAGCACCGGTCCTGGAGTCAGGAGTACCTGAGTTCAAATTCAGCCTCAGACACTTAACACTTACTAGCTGTGTGACCTTTGGCAAGTCACTTAACCCCAATTGCCTCACACACACACAAAAAAAAGATATTATGTGGTTCCACACTATCTTCAGGGAGAGATCAGTGGAAAGAGGAAAAAAAGACCTTGAGAAACAGCAAACATGGAGAAGAGCCACTGCCTCATCATGTCCCTCTTTTCCAAGTTTGCCTTCCAAAAAACTAGGGAATTTCCCCTTGGTTGAGGTCAGGGCCTCCCTATTGGTTCAGCTGATGTATCTTTCTTTAATCTAAATATTTTCTGATTTAGTGTAATCTGTAGAATTTCTTTGATTTTTGTTTTATCTGCTTAGATAAACAGGTTTGTTTGCTATTCTCTATTGTGAAGGTTTTTTGTAAATCTCATTTGATTAAGGGGAGGGAGTTATGCCTGCAAACAAAAGCCTAAGGGAAGTCACTTGCTTTGTGGCATTTGAATTTAAGAAAAAAAAATTTCAATCTCCTTAGGTCATCAATATTTAGAGTGACAGAGAGATATGATTCTGGTATAGTACCTCTCAGGTGAAAACAGTGAACAACTTCATGGCCCCTTGCCCATCTTCCCTTCAAGAAGGTAGCAAAGTCTCCTGTGGAGTGGGGTGGGAAAGATTATGGAGATAACAATCAAGTCTTCCCCCTCCAGCTGCCTACGCACTTAGAGAATCCCTGTGGATATTGGTAATTGATATGGGTAGCACACACCCTAAAAAGAAATGAGGAAATTGAGACCCAAGGAAGATAAGTGACTTCCCCAAGGTCACACAGGTTGGGAAAGCTAGAGGTTTGCCAAGTTAATACAGAGGCTGAGGTGGATTCAAATTCAGGTTTTTAAAATTCTAATTTAGTGGCTCAAAGAGGGAATAATATACACACTCATTTGGGAAGAGAAATCTATCTTACCCTGCAGGAAAGTAAGAGGGGAAGGGAATAAGAGGGGGTTGGGTGGGTGATAGAAGGGAGGGCAGATTGGGGCAGGGGATAATCAGAAGCAAAACACTTTTTAAAAAATATAATAAACATTTTTATTTATAGTTTTGGGTTCTAATTTTTTATTCCTTCTAATTTTTTATCCCTCCCTCCCTATTCCCTCCCTGAGGTGGCAAGCAATCAGATGTAGGTTATACATGTATGATTATGTAAAACATTACCATATTTGTCATTTTGTATAAGAAAACTTGATGAAAAGAAAAAAATGAAAGAAAGTGAAAAATAGCATGTTTCAGTTTGTTCCATCAATATCAGTTCTTTCTTTGGAGGTGGATAGTATGTTTCATCAATAGCCCTTTGGGATTGTCTTGAATCATTGTATTGTTGAGAATAGTCAAGTCATTCACAGTTCTTCATTAAACAATATTGCTGTCTCTGTGCACAATGTTCTCTTGGTTCTGCTCACTTTACTATATATCAGTTCATACATGTCTTTCCAGGCCTTTCTGAAGTCATCCAAGCAAAACACTCTTGAGGAGGAACAGGATGAAAGGAGAGAGAGAATAGAATAAAGGGCTGGAGGGGGAATAGGATGTAGGGAAATAGTTAGCAATAGACTGCAAGTCATGACATCACCTCCAGATGTCATGGTCCTCTTCAAAAATGAAGAAAAGGGGGCAGCTAGGTGGCACAGTGGATAGAGCACTGGCCCTGGAGTCAGTAGGACCTAAGTTCAAATCCGGCCTCAGACACTTAACACTTACTAGCTGTGTGACCTTAGGCAAGTCACTTAACCCCAATTGCCTAACAACAACAAAAAAAAATTTTTTAAATTAATAATGAAAGACAAATGACAAGTAACTGTGAAAAAAATTTTGAAGCAATTTTCTCTGAAAAAGAGAAGTAAGTTAAATTTCTAGAAATAAGTGCCACTCCCCAAGTGATAAATGATCAAAAGATATGAACGGTTTTCAGATGAAGTAATCAAAGCTATCTATAGCCATATGAAAAAAATGTTCTCACTACTGATTGGAGATATGCAAATCAAAACAATTCTGGAGTACTACCATATACTTATTAGATTGACTAATAGAACAGAAGAGGAAAATGACAAATATTGGAGAGGATGTGGGAAAGATGAGACATTAATGCATTGTTGGTGGAGTAGTGAAATGATTTGACCATTCTGTAGGGCAATTTGGAACTATGCCCAAAGGGCTATAATATTATGCAAACTCTTTGACCTATCAAGACCTCTACTAGGTCTGTATCCAAAAAGAGATCAAAGTCAAAAAGGAAAAGGACCTATAGGTATAAAAATATTTATAGAAGGTTTTTTCTAGTGGCAAAAAATTGTAAATTGAGGGATGCCCATCAATTGGGGAATGGCTGAACAAATTGTGGTTTGTAAGTAGAATACTATTGTGCCATAAGAAATGATGAGGGAGGGGCCACTAGGTGGCGCAGTGGATAGTGCACCGGCCCTGGAGTCAGTTTATAAGTTCAAATCCGGCCTCAGACACTTGACACTTACTAGCTGTGTGACCCTGGACAAGTCACTTAACCCCAATTGCCTCACCAAAAAAAAGAAATAAAGAGAGAGAGAGAGAGAAAGAAAGAAAGGAAGAAAGAAAGGAAGGAAGGAAGGAAGGAAGGAAGGAAGGAAGGAAGGAAGAAAGAAAGAAAGAAAGAAAGAAAGAAAGAAAGAAAGAAAGAAAGAAAGAAAGAAAGAAAGAAAGAAAGAAAGAAAGAAAGAAAGAAAGAAAGAAAGAAAGAAAGAAATGATAAGGGGCAGCTAGGTGGCACAGTAGATAAAGCACCGGCCCTGGATTCAGGAGGACCTGAGTTTAAATCCAGCCTCAGACAGGATGGTTACTAGCTGTGTGACCTGGGGCAAGTCACTTAACCCTCACTGCCCGCAAAAAAAAAAAAAGGAGAAAGAAAAAAGAAATGATGAGCAGGATGCTCTTAGAAAAACCTGCAAAGATTTACATGAGCTGATAGGAAGTATACTGTGTAGAAAATATTATTGTCAGATGATCAGCTGTGAATGACTTAGCTATTCTCAGCAATACAATGATTCAAGATAACTCTGAAAGACTTATAATGAAAAATGCTATCTATCCCCAGAGAAATAACTGATGGTATCTGAATATAGACTGAAGAATAATTTTTTTGTTTGGTTGGGGTTTTTTTGTTTGTTTTTATAGGGCAATGAGGGTTAAGTGACTTGCCCAGGGTCACACAGCTAGTTAAGTGTCAAGTGTCTGAGGCTGGATTTGAACTCAGGTCCTCCTGAATCCAAGGCCAGTGCTTTATCCACTGTGCCACCTAGCTGCCCTGGAGCATAATTTTTTAAACTTTATTTTTCCTGAGGTTTTGGGGTCTGTTTTCTTTCACAACATGACTAATATGGAAATGATTTGCATAGCTACACCTGTATAACCTATATCAAATTGCTTGCCTTTTCAAAGCAGGGGGTAGGGAAGAAGGGAGAGAATTTGGAACTCAAAGTTTTAAAAAACGGATGTTAAAAATTGTTTTTACATGTTACTGGGGAAAAATAAAATACTGAATAAATAAAATAAAATAAAATTCTAATTCAAGTGCTATAACTTGCTACCCAGACCATGGTTGTGTGTTTGCACTTATATCTTTCTACTGTCAAAGTTAAACTACCAGGTTGGATGGGTCATGGGCCTATCCTAGTTTGGCATTTCATGGGTACTTGTGCCTATTTCTGGCACTGCTCACTAATTTTCTCCACAGCATAGAGTCAGCAGAGTCTTTATAAGGCTAGAAAAAAAAAATGGGACACAATAAATGCATATGTTGCAGCTAAACAAAGTCTAGGTAGAGGGAGAGGAGCCAGGCTGTCAGGGAGAGCTGGGTTCTTTTACTAGCAGGCCTGTCTGAACAATGGAAGAAACAGGAATAGCCACCAAAGGTCATGGTAATAGAATCTACAGCTGAACAGTCCTCTAGGTCAACTTTCTAATTTTACAGATAGGCAAACACATACAGAGAGGGGGTTATTTGACTGATATAACACAAGCAGGAAGTTGCAAAAGTTGGGATTTGAACCCAGGTCCTTTGATTTCAAACCCACTGCTCTTTCTATTAGCCCAGGCTACCTCATCATCTTTTCTTTCACTTCCTTTTTGTTGTTGCTGTTGTTCAGTTATGTCCCGATTCTTTCATCCATGATCATCTTCCCCCATGGTTTTCTTGGCAAGGATACTGGAATGGTTTGCAATTGCCTTCTCCAGTAGATTAAGGCAAACAAATGTTAAGTGATTTGCCCAGGTCACATAGCTAAGAGTCACACAACAAGAGAGAGATGGGATTTGAACTCAGGTCTTCCTGATTCCAGGCCCAGTACCTGTGGACTGAGTCACCTACCTGCCTCCTTCTTTAGCAAGAGCTTACAATAAGATAGAGATCTTAATTAGCTGGACCCTGAAGCATTCTGATAAGTGACCTCATTATTTGTAGTTCTGTCATTTCAGTCATCTCCAACTCTTCATGACCCCACTTGGAATTTTCTTGGCAAAGAAATTAGAGTAGTTTGCCATTTCCTTCTGCAGTTCATTTTATAAATGAGAAAAGTTTGGCAAATAGGGTTAAGTGACTTGACCAGGGTCACATAGCTAGTGTCTGAGGCTAGATTTGAACTCAGGTCTTCCTGACTCTAGTCCTATCTCTATCCACTGTGCCACCAATCTGCCTCATTACACTCAACAGTAAGACTAATAAACTCCCGCTTTATGTAAGACAATGTGCTAACATTTATTAAGCACTTACTATATATCAGGTGCATTACAAATATTACCTAATTTGATCCTCACAAAAACTCTGAGGTACATGATACTACTATTCTCATTTTACCAAGTAAAAGATGTAATCCCTACCTTTTAGGAGATTTTAATTTATTGGAAAGATTGGCTATAAAGATTCTAAAAGATCATTTATAATAAAGGCAGTATATGTATAACAAATGAGTGGCAGAAGCAGTAAATGCTATACCCATTTCCCCCTCATCTTTATTTTTTAAAAAAATTATTTATTTATTTTTCAGGGCAATGAGGGTTAAGTGACTTGCCCAGGGTCACACAGCTAGTGAGTATCAATTGTCTGAGGATTTGAACTCAGGTAAGTCCTCCTGAATCCAGGACTGGTGCTTTATCCACTGTGCCACCTAGCTGCCCTGCTCCGCATCTTTATGGTGAGATGGTTGGGGAAGGCTTGCTAGAAGAGGTGCGATTTTAGAAGGGTTTTAATTTTTAAAAATTAATACACTTTTTTTTCTCTTTCCTAACCCTCCTTAACACAATAAAAGGAAAAAAAAACCCAAAACTCCTCTGATTACTCTGGCCCGAACTGCCTGAAGGCCAGCTATGTTAGATTTCATTCCTCTCCTGAGATCTCCTATACTCCTTTTTTTTCTTTTTTCTTTTTTTTGTGTGTGAGGCAATTGGGGTTAAGTGACTTGCCCAGGGTCACACAGCTAGTAAGTGTTAAGTGTCTGAGGCCAAATTTGAACTCATGTCCTTCTGAATCCAGGGCTGGTGCTTTAACCACTGCATCACCTAGCTGCCCCATCTCCTATACTCTTAATGGGAACTTGAAGTGTCTAAGCCTCTCTACTGGAGACTAATGGCTTCAGCCCCTACTGATGTTTTGCCTTCATGTGTAGGGTAGGAGGGGGAGGGCTGGCCTCCAAGGTCATTTTGGCCCCTAGCTTGGCACCTGAAACTGAGAAACACAAAAAGCACAGAATAGAATCAAACACCCCCAGGTCCATTTCTGGGAGCTAGCATAAAAGTTGTTGTTTGTCCTTCATTCATGCCCCAATATTGGGGTGATGTCATGACTTACAGTGAATTGGATTTAAGTGAGACAGGGCTGTTCAAGGTCAACCAACCTCACTCTCCTCCAGAGTCATCTGGGTCCAGTGGCAAGATATATATCAGGATTACTGGAGATGGCCCTGATGTTTTAAGGTAAATGGGGTTAAGTGACTTGCCCAGGGTCACACAGCTACTAAGTGTCTGAAGTGAGATTTGAACTCAGGTCTTCTTGACTCCACTGGATTACCTAGCTGCCCCTGGGCTAAAAGAGAGGGTGAGCAATGCAGGGCAGAAGGCAAGCCCAATTACTGCTATATAGCCAGTTAAAGGAGGCTACTCCCGCCCATGTATATGGAAAGGGATGTAGAGGCACTCTCCATCCGTGTTAGTGATTTGGACATACCACTTGCCTGTCTGTGATATATATATATATATTTTTTTTTTTGCAGGGCAGTGAGGGTTAAGTGACTTGCCCAGAGTCACACAGCTAGTAAGTGTCAAGTGGCTGAGGCTGGATTTGAACTCAGGTCCTCCTGAGTCCAGGGCCGGTGCTTTATCCATTGGAACCTCTTTTTTTTTTTTTTAAGTGAGGCAATTGGGGTTAAGTGACTTGCCCAGGGTCACACAACTAATAAGTGTTAAGTGTCTGAGGTCGGATTTGAACTCAGGTACTCCTGACTCCAGGGCCGGTGCTCTATCCACTGCGCCATCTAGCTGCCCCCCTGTGATATGTTCATCAAGGTGGGGGAGGGGGTGGATTGGTTCCAGGATTGAGGGACCTCTGCGACGATCTAGTCCCACCCCCTCCTTTTATAAATGAGGAGACTCTGAGGTCCACCATGGTGATGACTTTGATTTAACAGCTATTTCTCAAACTGTCTACTACACAGTAGACGAGGTCATCCACTTGCAAAAGGCCATGCAGATAGTGAGCAAAAAGAGCTGGCTGGGATTGGTGCCCAGATCCTCTGAATGCCAGAACCAGTTCTCTTCCTACTAAACACTGATACAGGTCAGTAGAAGGGAGATTGGGTTAGAGTGCTAGGTTGCTAGATGGCTCACCTTTCTACAGGTTTTCAGGTTTGCAAAATGCTTTGCTTACTGTAGTATCTCATTGGATCCTCAAAACAACTTTGAGAGGGAGGTGCTGTTATGGATCCCCCACCTCATTTTATCAGGGCTCCGGAAGCTGAGGCTCTGACAGGTTCAGTGATTTGCAAGTGTCACACAGCTAATCTGCATCTCAGGTGGGATTTGAACCCAGGTGTGCCTTTCTCTGAGTTCATGATCCCATTATCCCACACTGCTGCTGATGTAGTTAGAAGCCAGGCTGTGGAGGGCATTGAATATTAAGTTAGAGAAATTCATCTTTGTCCTGTAGGCAGTGGGACGTATTGAAGGGCTATGAACAAAGAATGGATTGCTATATACAAAGTGGTGTTTCAAAAGGATGAGTTAGTGGTATGTGGGATCATTTTGAAGGCGGGTGAAATTTGAGACAGAGATTAGGAGAACATTTTAATAGTCAAGGAGAGAGGTGATAAGATGGAGGAGGTTTTAGGCTAGGATGGTGATAGTGGGAATAGAAAGTATTTTTGTACTAACTTTTTTTGGGGGGGGGACAGGGCAGTGAGGGTTAAGTGACTTGTCCAGGGTCACATAGCTAGTAAGTGACAAGTGTCTGAGATCAGATTTGAACTCAGGTCCTCTTGAATCCAGGGCCAGTGCTTTATCTAACTTCGACACCTAGCTGCCCCCCATATTGACTTTTAATAGGTAGTCCAGAAATTTGTTTTTGTACTGTTCTTTGTCTTTACCATTTATACCATATGTGAATAACATGCTTAATTGCAGTAGAAAACCTATAACAAGTCCTGTCTCAGACACTTGGTATATCTTCTTTGTACTTAGTTTAAAATTTTTTTTTCTTCCCAATTAAATGTAAACTCCTTGAGGGCAGGCTTTTTGTTTTAGTCTTTCTTTGTATCTCCAGTGCTTAATAAATATTAATAAATTATTCATTATAAAATATAATTATTAATTATAAAATATAAATTAAATAAATATTAAGCACATATTAAGTGCTTAATAAATGCTTGTAGAGGGGAGAAACTTGGGATGAAAAGTGAAGCTAGCAGATTCAGGAAGACAGTTTATACAGTAACAACAAAATTGCAAAGACAAACAACTTTGAAAGACTTAGGGATTGTGAACAACACAACGACCAACCACAATTCTAGAGGACTCATGATGAAACATGTTTGTAATGGGGTTTTGTTTTTCTTGCTTTCTCAGTGGGGGAGGGAAAAGATTGGAGGGAGAGAACATGGACCTGAAGAAATATATTAATTTAAAGTTAAATATATAATTAAAGTATACTTGTTGCTAGATAGTCTAACTCTGTGTGATCCGGTGTAAATTACTTAACCTCTCTGTTTCCTCATCTATAAAACTGGGATTAAAAATATTTGTGGGGGCAGCTAGGTGGTGCAGTGGATAGAGCACCAGCCTTGGATTCAGGAGGACCTGAGTTCAAATTCGGCCTCAGACACTTTACCCTTACTAGCTGTGTGACCCTGGGCAAGTCACTTAACCCCCATTGCCCCACTAATAATAATAATAATAATAATAATAATTTACACTGCCTACCTGCATTTGATGGATGGGTGCATTGAGAAAATCGTGGACCAGTATTATAAAAGTGAGTAGTTGTTATTGTGTGGAGAATAGACGATGTAATTACCTGGGGTAGAATTTGAACTGAAACTGAATTAGCAGGCCTTGTATTGGCAGAGAGCATTAGAATATTCTCATTGCTCCTTCTAACTGATTTTTGTATTTCATCTGAAAGATTCAATCATTCATTAACTTCTTCCTTCCTTCTTGCCCCACACCTCCCACCCCCTAACTCCCTCCAGAATCTGCCTGGCAGAGCTTCTGGCCAAGGTGATTCAGTGGAGTGACAGGGATGGTTCAGTCCGTTACCCAGACAAGAAAAACAAAACTTTCAGAGGGGGAGGGAACACGCCCAGGTGCCAGAACTGTGAGTCAGTTGCTGTACTCTTTCCATCAGGCAGAAAAGGTGGAGTGTATCAATAAATAAGAAAAAGAAATCAACCCTACCTCACTCCACCCTGGTTTCTTCAGAGGCTTCATTTACAGTAGCTGACGGTAGGTAGCTGACCTGAAGCTTCCCCTCCCATCTCATTATATACCCAAGACTCCCATCTCAATAATAATAACGATGATGACGATAGTAATTAGGACACTTCGAATTTCTATGGCATCTGTCTACTAAGGAGTTCAAAATAATTCCTGTTCATGTAGGACATGGGATAGCCCCAAGACAGAGAGGAGAAGAGCTCTGTGTGGGAACATGGTAAGCACTTAATGCTCCTTGATTGACTGACTAAACTTTTTTAGCTTCTTGTATGGATGTGGTTTTGTGGGGGGGAAGTAGAAGTCCCTCACAGAGCCTTCCTGTGAGGGGTATCATGCAGTGGAAAGATCATTGGTGGGACTGAGGAGGCAGGAGCCCCAAGTTCTAGTCCCACCTTTTTTAACTAGGTGACTTCTCATCATCACTGTAAAAGGACAAGCTTAATAACAATCACAGCTAGCTTTTTTTGTTTGTTTGTTTGTTTTAGTGAGGCAGTTAGGGTTAAGTGACTTGCCCAGGGTCACACAGCTAGTAAGTATCAAGGGTCTGAGGCTGGATTTGAACTCAGGTCCTCCTGAATCCAGGGCTGGTGCTCTATCCACTGTGCTACCTAGCTTCCCCCACAGCTAGCTTTTATACAGTGCTTTAATTCTTGCAAAATGCTTTACAAATATTAAGTCCTTTTATCTTCACAACAACCCAGGGAGGTATATGCTATTATTGTCCTCGTTTCACAGATGAGGAAATGGGGCAAACAGAGGTTAAATGATTTACCCAGGATCACACAGCTAGAAAGTATCTGAGGCTGCATTGGAACTCAGGTCTTCCTGATTCTAGGCCCAGTGCTCTATTCTCTATACCATTTACATGCCTCAATCTTAAAAACAAATTTACTTGACATGGATGAGAGCCAAGGATTTTGTTGGCAATAGCATAGGGCAGTGGGAAAAGCAATGCATCTGGTGTCAGAGAAGTTGGATTGAAATCCTGGTTCTGCCACTGCTGCCTGATCATGTGTAAAATGAGTGGGGTTGGACTGGATCTTCCTCCCCTCCTCTCCCTCCAACATTCCTCCCTTCCCTATTGTTGTTTGTCCTTTGTTTTTGAAGAGGACCAATGACATCACAAGGTGATGTCTTGACTCATCCATAAATTGGATTTAAGTGAGGCAAAGTTTCACAAAGTAGTCAGCCTTACTTTCAACCTGAGTCATCAAAGTCCAGTGGCAGGACAAAAGTCAGATGGATTGTGGGATGGCCCAGGATACAGTGTATGACCTTGGCGTCTTTGATACACTCCATAGCACCAGCTTTAGCAGTATTCATAGCCCATCGAGGGTACCTGAAGGGCCATAAACCTGTTGGTAAGTTATGGGGGAGTCTACCCCAAGCATAGAAAGACTTCCCCTGGTGGAATGGGCAGATGAAAATAATTTCTTTCAACAGCCATGCTATCCCTATTACTGTAAAAGGCAACACCAATCTCCCAGTCCCTCAGGCTCACTACTGCAGGAGTTATCCTGCTTTGCTCACTCTCTCTCAGTCCCTATACTCAAACTATTGTTGATTTCACCTTTGCAACATCTCTCAAACACACCTTCTCTCCTCTGACACTGTCAACACTCTGGTGCAGGCCCTCATCACTTCATGCCTAGACCATGGCAATAACCTGCTGGTAGGTCGGCCTGGCCTGCCTTAAGTTTCTTCTCACTCTAGTCCATCTTGTATTCAGCTGTCAAATTGATCTTCCTAAAGCACAGGTCTGACCAGGTCACTCCCCTACTCAATAAACTCCAATGGCTCTCTGTCCTCCAGAATCAAATACAAAAGCCTCTCCTTGGCATTCGAAGCCTTTTATAAACTAGCCCCCTCTTTTATTTCCTCTCACCTTACTCTCCAACACATACTTATTTTTCAATCCAGTGACACTGGCCTCCTTCCTGGCTGTTCTCCAAATAAAACACTCAAATCTGGGCTCTGGGCATTTTCTCTGTCTTTCCCACATGCCTGGTATGCTCTCTCTCAACTCTACCTTCTTACTTCCCTGGCTTTCTTTAAGTCCCAACTAAAATCTCTTTTTTTACAGATCCAACCCCTCTGAATTCTAGCACTTTCCTTCCTTTATTTCGCATTTAGCCTCTAAATGGCTTCTTTTGTATGTATTTATGTGCATGTTACCTTCTTAGATTGTAAACTGCTTGAGGTTAGGGACTGTCTCATTCCCAGTGCTTAGCACTATGCTTCCTCAAAACAGGCTATTTAAAAATGTTGATCGATTGATTGATTAGAAGGTCCCTCCTGTCCCCCCCCCCCCATTCTCTGTTCCTATGTTTCTTCCACCAGAGTTTCTAGTGCGGTGTATACCTCAAATCTGTCTTTTTTTTTTTTTTTCTTTTCATTTTTGCGGGGCAATGGGGGTTAAGTGACTTGTCCAGGGTCACACAGCTAGTGTCAAGTGTCTGAGGCTGGATTTGAACTCAGGTCCTCCTGAATCCAGGGCCAGTGCTTTATCCACTGCAACACCTAGCTGCCCCCCAAATCTGTCCATTTTTGAACAACTCTAGCAATTAGGGCGCTTTACAAACAGAATAAACTACATCCAATCAACCAACTAAGTGTCAGGCATTTCCCTAGACAGTGGAGATAGAGACAAAAAACCGAAATAATCCCTGCCTTCAGGGAGCTGACATTCAAAGGGGGAGGAGGGGGAGAAGCAAAATGTATACATTTTTTTTTTCGGGGCAATGGGGGTTAAGTGACTTGCCCAGGGTCACACAGCTAGTAAGTCCATCTAGCTGCCCTAAAATATATACTTTTAACCTATGAATCAACACAAAATATATACTAAGTAAATACAAGGTAGTTAAGTGGGTGGAGATAAAGAAGGAGGCTTTGGAAATGCATGGAGAAGGGAGACAGAATGGCCGGGTCTGCTGGTTTGATTGGGCTATTGTGGGTATGAAAGGATTATGCGCAAGTAAGGCTTGGAAAGTGAGGTGCAGGCACAAAGTGAGGGGTTTTAAATGCTAAACAGAGGAATTTGCATTTTGTCCTAAAGCCATTAGAGAACTTTTTGAGCAGGTGAATAACGTAGACACTCGTGCTTTAGGAATATCATTTTAGCAACTGCGTATAGAGGATGGATGGAAAGTTTTCAAGATTCTGGGACTTGTGGGCTAGGTAGGATCTCTGGCTTCCGTTTCCTTATTTGTGAAATAAAGGGGATTGTCTAAGTCACCTGTTCTGGGAGTGAGTCCCTGAGACCCTTTCAGGGGGATCTGAGAAGTCAAAACTATTTTTATAACACCAAGATGTGGGGGCAGCTAGGTGGTGCAGTGGATAGAGCACCGGCCCTGGATTCAGGAGTACTTGAGTCCAAATCCGGCCCCAGACACTTGACACTTACTAGCTGTGTGACCTTGGGCAAGTCACTTAACCCCCAATGCCCCGCAAAAAAGAAAAAAAAGAAAGAAAAAAATAATAACACTAAGATGTTTTAATTTCCAACACGGTAAATATTGGTAGATTTAACACATAGAAACAAAAGCTCTTTAGGGTCTTCAAAAAAAGTGCGAAGGAGTCCTGAGGCCAACAAGTCATAGATTTAGAGCTGGAAGAAGCCTAAGAGGCCATGGCATCCAACCTATTCAGAACTTGCCCAGCCCTGCGATTTGAACCCAGGTCTTTCTTACTCCAAGTCCAGCGATAGAACCCTTCCTGCTGTCTGAGGAGGTTCTTTCTAGTTCTAAATCCTCTGATTCTATAACCATTTGCTTAGTCTCTTTTCAAGGTCTTACTGACATTTGGTCAGCCACCTCGAGAGGTCTTAGTCCCATGCACATTGCTATCCCCTTTCAGTTTTTAATCTCGAGAGAGCCTCTCTCAAGGTCCCTCATGACTCAGCCTTCTCCTGTGGCTACCATTTAGAGGCCTTTAGCATCATGGTCTCTCCTGGCCTCAGTTTCCTTCTCTGTAAAACGAAGCAGTTGCACTACATTTTTATGACTCCCCTCTTACTCGCCTTCCCTTTTCCACATCTAGTCTCTATTCCCAGAGCATTCCCTTCTCTTCCTCCTTTCCAGGCCGCTGCTCCTCCCCCGCCCAGTGGTTCCCGCAGCCCCCTCCAGCTCTCCCCCTCTTCCCGCTCCTCCTCCTCTTCCACCTCCTCCTCCTCATCCTCCTCCTGCTCTGTAAGAGACTAGGTGGGGGAGGGAGGCCGGGAGAGATGGGAAAAAGGAGGGGGAGACTCCGGGAGTCCTCATTGGTCCGCCGCAGTGCCGGCGCCCCCTTTTGATTGGCCTGCGGGGCGCGGGTCTGCAGGGTAGGGTGCGGCTCGGAGGCCCCACCCCTAGACCCTCCCCGAGCTGAAGACAAGGAGGAAGTGGCTTCCCTTTTCCCCGCCCTCGCCCGCAGCCCCCTCCCTCCCGGCTGGCTCGGCTCTCGGCTTGGCGGCGGCGGCGGCGGGAGCGGGTAGGTGGAGGCTGCGCCGGGTCGGGGGGCTCTCCCCTCCTCCCACGCCCCCTTCTCGGGGCTCCGATACCCCCCCCCACCCCGTCCCCATCCCTGAGACCCTTCTGGAGGAGCTGCTGGGCCGGGCGGGACTGGGCGGGGTGGGCTGAATCCGGGCCCCCGGGGCGTGACCCGAGGCAAGACGGGGCTCCCCCGGGAGGCGGGGAGGGCGCCTCCGGCGTGATCAGAGGCGGGGAGGGGGCGCCCTCGGAGATTAATCCGAGACTGGAAGGGGGCGCCCCGGGGAGGCCGGGAGGGACTCCCCCGGGGCGTGACTAGGCGGGGACTGGGCACCCCTGGGTAGAGGGGAGGGGGCGCTCCCAGGGCGTCGCCCTAGACTAGGAGGGGGCGCCCCATGAAAGAGGGGAGTGGGCGCTCCCGGGGCGTGACGTTAGGCAGGGACGGGGCGTCCCCGGGAGGCGATGAGGGGTCGCTCCCGGGGCGTGACCTGTGGCGGGGAGGAGGCGCCCCTAGGACGTGGGGCCGGGGCGAGGCCAGAGGGGGCAGGGGGTGCCTTAGGGCGTGGCCTGTGGGGAGGGTGCGACCTCCCAGGATCTGTCTTCAGGGGCCCTTGGCTTTGGGGAGGCTCTACTCAGAGCTCCCTGGGGCCCCTTGGGATGAGACTGAACACGTGGGTCCTGGACAGGGGTGGGGGAAGGTCCCCATGTGATGAGCCTCCTGGGTGAAGTGGTGGGGCTGGCTGTATTCCTCCGAGGAAGGACTATCCCCCTTAGGTGGGGATGATAGGGGTGGAGCAAGAAGTCTCACACATCTTGGGGCTAGCGCGGGGGCAGTCCGGGGACCACATCACAAATGTGTGATTTGACATTTGGGCACTAATTCAATTCAATAAACATTTATAATACGCCTGCTCTGTGCCAGTTACTGTGTTAAGCGATAGTAGTCTTCTCGGTAGGATTGGGGTTTGGGGTTTCGATTACGCCCCTTGCCTTTAGGACGTGGGCAGTGATTTTTTTTTTTTTTGTTCGGGGAGAGGGTATACTCGTTAACTGCGAGCTCAGTTTTGCCCTCCAGGGAAGTACCTTGGGAGACAGGGACACCTCGGGGACTTTATTCCAGTAAAGGAATGTACGGTTGCTGCATAGACTTGGCTTCTTTTTGGGGAAAGCAGTGATTTGCCCTGGGTTTTTTTTGGGGTTGGGGAAGGGATAAGCTGCTGACTGAATTTCACTCTTGGTAAAGTTTAATGTGGCTAATTTTCTTCTGGAAAAACCGCTCCTTTTTTTCTTCCCCTGGTCTAGTTACAGTATCACTCTCCCTGCGGTTGCAGTCCTTGGCGGTGTGTTTGCCTCTTGTGTGTGTGTCTCCCGCCCGTTTCCTTGCTTGCTGCACTTTTGGCAGCTGTCTGTACTCTTTCCCAGAGATGGTTGTGGCATTGCATCAGGGGGTATTTGTGCTTGTAATTTGGTCATCCGGCCCAGGATAAGGGAGAAGCATTTGCTACAGATTCCGGCTCCCATCCTGCTCACCCTCCCCCAGGCTAGTGAAAAATGGGTGTGGTGAGTAGATACAGCTGACTCCGGGCCTATAGGGTAACACTGCCCAGTCATCAGCCGAGAAAGATTCAAACACAAGTAGCTGCAGCTATTTTTATAAATGAATCTTGAATCCAGGCTGAGGGCTTGGATTTAGGGGGACCAGTTGTCATACTTAAACAGTTATAGGTTGCCTGTTTAGTAGAAGAGATACTGAGTTGCTAAGCAAGATGAGACCCAGCAAATAGTGTCTCTGATAACTAGATTTCTCCTTTAATATCTTTGGTCTCTTAGGGTTGAACTACCCTCTCTATTTTGAGGCTTTCTTTAAATTTATGAAGTTTAATGTCCCATTCAAGTTAACATACTTAATTTGTTGGGGGGTGGAGGGGAGAACCAAACTTTGGTAAATTTTAACTACAGTTTGAAAAACTTCACAAAGTTTTTTAAACAAGTCATTTTGTGGGTTTCTAATCCGATCTAACCAAACTCTGTAGAGACTGATTTATAAATTAGAACTTCTGATTTGTTGTCTTATGATAGGAGGCATACCTGTCAGCAGTGGGATTTATGTACTAATAAGGGTATCTCCTTAGTATAATCAATAATCAGAAAGTTGTTTGATGAGAATGGAATTAGAACAGAGGGAGCCGGCTGTCCTTAAGGGATATTTTCTTTTTTTTCTGTTAAAAGTATTTTATTATTTTCCAGTTACATGTAGAGATAGTTTTCAACCTTTGTTTATATAAGATTTCCAATTTTTCTCCTCCCCCCCTCCCCTAGACAGTAGGTAAACTGATATAGGTTATATATATAATATATATAACATTAAACATTTCTGCATTAGTCATGTTATAAAAGAAGAATCAGAGCAAAAAAGGCAAAACCTCAAAAAAGAAAAACAACAGCACCAAAACCAAAAGAAATAGTGTGGTCCAATCAACATTCATATTCCTCAGTTCCTTAAGGGATATTTTCATCTATCTGGTAGCTTGGTGAGTCATACATCTCCATTAGAGGAAGAGACCTATAACACAGGAATGCTTGGGTGTTTGTTGGTCAGGGTACCATCTCCTGGGAACACTACTGGGAAGACACAACTTGCACAACTCACTTTTTTCCCAGATGATGTTCAGAGGAAGGTAACTATTGTGGTGAAAGGCCTTGAAACCATGGGTCAATTGAAGGAAATGGGGGATGGGAGGGGGAGGAGAATAATTTGGAGAAGAAGAGATTTGGGGACAGGGTAGAAATGGACATTATATTTGCCTTTAAATATTTGAAGCAGGGTTGTCCTGTGGAAGAAGGATTAAATTTGTTCTGCTTAGCCCAAGAGGGCAGAATTAGGAGCAATGAGTGTAAATTCTAGAGGCAGATCTCTTTTCACTGACTGTAGTCTTTCTGTAATTGTTAATATTAAATGTGATCTTAGACTTCACATTTTTAATATCAAGGACAAAAAGGTTGATTTTTAACTAGACAGTTGAGTGTATGGGAACATCTTGATACAGGAGGGCATTTTGACCGCTTATTTAACTTGATCATTTTGAAAAGGAAACCAAATAAGTCTCATTGGTTTCATATTATTCTCTTTGTTGTGCTGCTTCTATAAAAGATTAGTGTCATGCTTACTGCTGATGCTAATTGTGTTTAGGACAGTGAGAGCAGAGGAGGGATGGTAACAGCTTATTTGAGATATATAGGTAGATTATACTCAATTTTTTAATTCTCTAGGCTAATTTGCTGGTATAAATGTTTTGATTGAGTATTATAGAACCTGTGTGGAAATTTCAAAGCATAAGAGTCAGTCTAGTTTTTTGATAGTGCAAGCTTAAAATGATATTTTTGCCACTCTCAGTCGGTCTCTGTGATTCTTTAAGAGTCCAAGTTCATTTATAATGTCTTTTAGGAGATAATTGATTTTCATAACTTTTACCCTCTTGGGGATTAAATTGTCATATATTGCTGTTTGTTTTTAAAGCACTTTGCACTCATTAATTCATACAAATCTTTATGATGTAGAGATTTTTAATCTGTTTTTCAGCCAAAGTAGAGAGGTTGAGATAACTTGTTCAAGGCCAACAGTGAAGTCTGACTACAACAAAGATTGGTGCCTTCTCAGTCCTGTGCTTTATTTGAGGCATAGCAATCTCTTCTGTATCAAATAACTGAACAAGTCAACATTGTCAATATAGATAAGGTCTCCCTTCCTGGTGGGATAGGGTCTTTCAACTACAGGAGTTTCTGGTTTTCAGCCAAAAGGTGGGTTGTTGTTTTTTAAAGTTAGCTTAAGAGTGAGAGTAAGCAGAATTCTCATTCTGAACTTTTTCCTAATAATAAATGTTGAATTCATAGAATCTTAGAGTTGGAGAAAACCTTAAAGATTCTCTTGTTCAACTCCCAGCTTTGGTTTGAACACCTTCAGTGACAGAGAGCTTACCAATGAATCATTGCAGGCTATTCTATTCTCACATAGCTCCAAATGCTAGGCTCTTTAATATGTTGACCTAAAATCTATTTCCATCACAGATTCTCTTTGTAGATTGGTCTTAGTTCTGCTGTCTGAAACTACATGTATATGTTTTGGGGTTTTTTTGGGGTGGGGCAATGAGGGTTAAGTCACTTGGCCAGGGTCACACAGCTAGTCAACTGTCTGTGGCCGAATTTGAACTTAGGTCCTCCTGAATCCAGGGCGGGTGTTTTATCGACTGCGCCACCTAGCTGCCCCTGCATGTATTTAATCTTTTTACATGACTCATTTTCACATATTTGAAGACCAATCAAGTTTCTCATATGCTTTCTTCAGGCTAAACATTTTTAGTTTCTTTAACTGTTCTCATGATTCAGTTTTGAGACATTTTGGTTGCTTTCCCCTCCACATCCTTCTTCAAGGATAGTCCCTATACCTGAACGCCATGCTCCCAGGACTGGTTTGACCAGTGTAGAGTACATTGGGACCACTAGGTACATTGTTCTAAATAGCATACTTAACACAATTAATTTTTGAACTTAAGGGTGGGACTTTATATTGGTTCCTATTATATTTCTTGCTTTTTAGTTTTGGCCCATTTTTACAAAACTATGAAGATTGTCTTTTGACTTGATGGCATATTGTTCTTTCCCCTCCTTTCCTTCATCTCTGTAAGGCATTAATATTTTCACTTTCACTTTTGTTAGCCTGCCTGAAATTTCACCAAGGAGATGTTATCTTGGGTTGTCAATAGTAACTTTTTTTTTTTGGCGAGGCAATTGGGGTTAAGTGACTTGCCCAGGGTCACACAGCTAATACGTGTTGGAGGCCGGATTTGAACTCAGGTCCTCCTGACTCCACAGCTGGTGCTCTATCCACTGCGCCACCTAGGTGCCCCTGTCAATAATAGCTTAATTTTATATATCACGCGAAGGTTTCCAAGTGCTTTTATCACAACAGCCCTGTCAGGTAGGTAGTTCAAGTGTTATCTTTCCCATTTCAAAAAGAGAAAGTGAAATGTCTGATTTCATTTATGTGGGAACTCCTTTTATTAATAAAGAACAAGAATGGTCCATGACTTAGTAGATAAGCCCTAGGGAGTTGCTTTAGAGTTGGAATAATTTGAATGATTTGAACCCAGACTAATCTGACTGAAAGACTAACAGTCAGTCCACTATTGTTTATTAAGTACTTACTGTTTGATAGGCACTGTGCTGGGCATGGGAATACAAAGACAAAAAACCCCAGACTTTGCCCTCAAGGAACTTACATTTTCTATACTCATAAACGCACACATACATGCATGCATACATACATAAAGTATAGTAAGCGCATTATTTGGGGGAGACACTAGAAATTGGGGGAATCAGAATAGGCTTCTCAGAGAAGATGTCTCGAGCCTACTTTTGAAGAAAATGAGGGATTCCAACTTGTGGAGATGCGGCAGTACCCACAGTGACAGAAGTTGGAGTTGGTAGGGTGTTCAGGAATAGACTGAGGGGTGCTCAAAAGGTAGGATGGGGGCAGCTAGGTGGCGTAGTGGATAAAGCACCGGCCCTGGATTCAGGAGGACCTGAGTTCAAATCCGACCTCAGACACTTGACACTTACTAGCTTTGTGACCCTGGGCAAGTCACTTAACCCCACTTGCCTCACCAAAAAAAAAAAAAGTAGGATGAAACCAGGTTGGGAAGGACTTTAACTTCGATTGGAGTTTGTTCTTGATTCTAGAAGTAGTCTGGAACCACTGGAGTTGAGTGATTGGGACAGTGACACGGTTGGATCTGGGGTTTAGAAATAGCACTTTAGCAGTTAGAGACTTGAGTCTGGGAGACTAAGTTATCGAAGTAGTCCATGTATAAAGGGAGATGTACCTTGAGATAGGAGGCAGCCCAAGGTAGGTGGGGGGACTGAGGAGTTGGATTATGGGAAGGGATCAAGACCAGCAAGTGTGAAAATCCTAATGACAAATTGTGATGTATTAGAGGCAAGACTTGAACTCAGGTCATCCTGGCTCCGGGGTTGGCTCTTTATCATATATACAATGCTGCTGCCTTCCCTTTTTTTTTTTTGAGACAATTGGGGTTAAGTGACTTGCCCAGGGTCACACAGCTAGTAAGTGTTAAGTGTCTGAGGCCAGATTTGAACTCAGGTCCTCCTGAATCCCGGGCCGATGCTCTATCCTGCTGCCTTCCTTTTGCAAAATAGCCCAGGTTTCTAGAACCTTGAATGCAGATGAAAAACTCTTGAGGTTTTTAGGATCTCCCATTTTTATGATAATGCTTCAGTGGGAAAATTTCCTCTGAGTTCCAGAGTTACAAATTGGCTAAAAAAAAAAGAAAACAACCACAACCCTTTTTTAATCTGAGGATTCAGTTTACTTCAGTTTATGTAAATGATAAACTTGAATATGCTAGTTGGTTAACTTGGTGCCTGAACTCCCCTTTTAGGTTGGAAATCAGGTTTACCCATCTTCTTTTTCCTGCTGGTCACTGAATAAATCACAGAGAAACAGGTCTAACAGACCACTCCTTGTTTTCAAAGTCCAAGATTTGACCTCCTGTTCTTTTCTGACCTTTGGCCTGCCCTGACGCTAGTAGGCATTAAAAAAAGACTGCTTGGTTTTCGAAAAGCATTACTGCCTTCCAGTTCCTATTTAATCTGGTACTTTTAAAATGATCTTTTTATAAAAGATTATTCTTCTGTGCACTGGTCATATTCCAGAGGCAATAGAGAATAGCTGATAGTAGATCTCAGGGGCCCACATTAAAACTTCTGTATCTTGTTCACTGGCTTTTATAAAAACCATTCGATACCATTATCAGTCTTGGGCCTTGGCAACTGCTAAGCAAATTTGTGAACTTTTTGGAATAGCTAAACACCTTAAGGCTATTTATTACATAATTGTGTATTCAGGGTAAACTCTATTCTGTACAAACTATTCCTTGTTACCACTAAAATAAAATAGGTTTATGTGACAAAAATAGCATTTTTCAGTCTTTTCCACAAAGTTCAGCTCCAGGATGCAAATAAGGGACCCAGGATATATTTTGGCCCTCCAAGGAAATTTTCTGAATAAATATTTGAAATATGTTAGTTGCCAGATTTTTTGGAGTTGCTGGATATTAATCATTGTTAGCTTGTTTTATGACATTTCCATGTTCTTGTCAACTCTCCCTCTTTGCTCCCCTCCGAAAAATACTATCTGGCATGTTTTTATTGTTACAGATTCAGAGACCTTTAGCTTTGCAAGGGACCTTAAGTTCTAGTCAGACACCATATTTTATATCCAAAGAAGTCAATTAAAGCAAAATAAAAGGTTTTGTAATTTAAATTTATAGTCCATGTGGTTTTGCAAAACCAGCATTGAAAATCATCTTTCTAAGAACATCAAAGGTCCTGGAGACTGCAGTATAGGAGTAAACACTCAGATAAATGTTGAGCATCAGCTTGGCCTCTTCAGTGAAGCTTGAAGAAATCTGAAATTGAGTTTGAAGAAGCTCTTAGGGCTACCCCAAAGGGGATCCTCGTTGGCAGCAGAGAGGTAGGAGTAGTTACTGAGCTTAATATCCAGCCAGCCCATAGATTGAGAATGGTGTGTGAGATGAGAACAAAGTAGAAACCCAAATCAGGAGGGCCATGGGTCCTTTGAGATTCCGGGGCACAGAATGGAAGGCATTTGCCTGTGCGCATCAATCTTGAGACTACTTTGAAGGCCTGTAAAACACTGCTAACGACTGTCAGGATTAGAAGCCCTGAACTTGGCCTAGACATTTCATTTGTTTTTGAGGAGCAGTAATATCAGTGCTTTATGCAAGCATATTTATAATTAAACAGCAAGATGAGATCTGGAATGTAACTAGTCACCTAGGCCTTTGCAACACGACTCGATTAGGGTGAACATGTACTGAGAAGGGCTCACAGCAGGTTAGCCGTGCAGCTGTTGTTTGGCTCACAGAAATGGGGCAACTGCAAAAGGAGAAGGCAGGAGGAATGCTTGAAGGACATTCTAAAGCCCAAGTTATAATGTTGTGACATAGCTTCTGACCACTGCACAACAGAGGCCAGCAGAATCTAGCATTAAGGGAAAGGGTGGCTCATTGTCAAAGACTTTGGGCAAGGAGCACAAGAGCCACTTGCCAAGTGAACTGACTTGCAAAGATTCACTGCAGCTGCACATTAAAGGATGATCTCTTGTCTGTAATGGGGATCTCACTCAAACACAGGGATTGCTGTCTGTGACAGATAACTTTTACTGTGAAAGACAATCATGCCTACATAGATCTTAAAAACTTTTCTGGAATAACTCTTGCCTTTCTGAATGAAGCACTTCTGTTATGTTAGCTACTTGATAAGTTAGTTAAATAAAGGTAAGCAGACAAAAGTTAACTGAAGGAATCTGATACTGAGTTTGAAGAAGGCCGCTCTTAGGGCTACCCCAAAGGGGATCCTCATTGACAATAGAGAGCTAGGAACAGTAGTTGGCTGTACTTCATGTCTAGCCAGCCCATGGATTGAGAATGGTGTGTGAGATGAGAACAAAGTAGAAACCCAAACCAGGAAGGCTTTACTCTACTCTCTTGTACTTAACTTATCAGAGCTGTACCTTGAATTTGGTCATGGAAGGTGAAATTCCTAGAATTGTGTCCTTCAAGGCCTAATTTAGATACCACCTCTTCATTCCTCTTTGTGGTTACGTTTTCCCCCTACCCCCAACCCACGCTCCCAGGGCGTGATAGCTTCCTTCTGAATGTCTCAGTATACTTCTCCCAATATTTCTCCTATGCATGTTCGTGCTGATTTGTATTAAGATTATTTGTGTGTGAGAGCCATTTCATTTGGCATCAAAATGAAAGCTCTTTGAAGTCAGAGCCATGTTTTCACTCATTGCAGTACATAATTGGTGCTGGATAAATGTTTATTTGATTGAATTTTCCTTGAATTGTAGAAAACAGCACTATAAAGAAATGACTTATTTGTACAGATGAGGGAAGCTGAGACCTAAGGAGGTATGGTTTAATCGAGATTACATAGTAATTTAGCAGCAGTCGTTATTAGTCTTGTTACTTTTTTCGTTATGCAATATTAGATTAAATTAAATATTTGAGTGCCACTAATGACTTAAGCTATGTGCTAGGTGCTTCAGAAGACACAGAAGAAAATACCCAATATTCAAATCAGGATTTAAGATAGTAGATAATTAAGTGTTTTGAGAGATATAGAGAGGAAGATCTTGTGGAGAAACTGAGGCTTTGATAGAAATAATTGGAAACAAAGGATAAATAAATAACGAGCTCTGGTGGAGGAAAAGTCTGAGTATTTCAAGAGGTTATTAAAAGAGAGTCAAGCATTTTAAAAATGGAATAATAATAGGGTTTAGGTAGTTTTTTAATAGAATACATATTTGATATTTTAGCAGTTATTTGTCCTATTTATTTATTTATGTATGTATGTATGTATGTATGTATGTATGTATGTGTTTTGCAGGGCAATGAAGGTTAAGTGACTTGCCCAGGGTCACACAGCTAGTGTCAAGTGTCTGATGCCAGATTTGAACTCAGGTCCTCCTGAATCCAGGGCCAGTGCTTTTGTCCTATTTATTTTCAGCAATAATTAAGTCCATAGTATATGCAATGACGGGTGCCAGGCACTTGGAAAACAAAGGCAAAAATGGCTGTAAAGGATTTAAAATTGAATGGGAAGTAGAGGAAGTAAAGACAAAGAGTCTGGTTAACTTTTTTTTTCCTAGTGGTTTAACCATGAAAGGGAAATTAAATGTACCATGATAGCTTGAAGGCATGGCAGTTTTCAAGTGAAGATTTTTCTTTTTCCTTTTTTTTTTGGTGAGGCAATTGGGGTTAAGTGACTTGCCCAGGATCACATAGCTAGTAAGTGTTAAGTGTCTGAGGCCGGTTTGAACCCAGGTACTCCTGACTCCAGGGCTGGTGTTCTATTCACTGCACCACCTAGCTGCCCCGGTTAAAGTTTTTTTTTTTTGCGGGGCAATTGGGGTTAAGTGACTTGCCCAGGGTCACACAGCTAGTAAGTATTAAGTGTTTGAGTCAGGATTTGAACTCATGTCCTCATGAATCCAGGGCTGGTGCTTTATCCCCTGCACCACCTAGCTGCCCCCGGCTAAAGTTTTTAAAAGGCATAAATAAAACATTTGTTTTTTAAAAAGGAAAGGGGGGGCAGCTAGGTGGTGAAGTGGATAGAGCACCAGCCCTGGGGTCAGGAGTACCTGGGTTCAAACCGACTTCAGACACTTAACATTTACTAGCTGTGTGACCCTGGGCAAGTCACTTAACCCCAATTGCCTCACTAAAAAAACAAACAAACAAGCAAAAAAAACTTTAGCCACTTTCTGGTTGTCCCCCTTCTCAAGCTGCCCATCCTCCTTTGTTTTTTTTTTTTTCATCCTCCTTTGTAATAAAGAAGTCTTGCTAAGCAAAACAAATCAGAACATTGGCTGTGTCTGAAAATGTATATGTCCCTTACTCTGCAGCCGAGGTCCACCATCTTTCTCCTAAGAGGAGACATTTATATTTCACTATCTGGTTCTGGAGTTAACAAGATTGATCACGGTAATATCTTCTAGTATTGTTTTCTCTTTTGATATTGCGGACATTGAATGTTGGTTTTTCTTATTTCATTTTGTGGTGCTCATTTTAAGTTTCTTTGAATTATTCCTTTTTGGCACAATAATCTGTTACATACATGCAGCACTTAATGAGTTTCTAATTGATGAATATCCACTTTATTTTCAGTTTTTTGCTTCCAAAAGTGCTCCTGTAAGTATTTTTGTTGTTTTTTTGGCCAGGCAGTGAGGGTTAAGTGACTTGCCCAGAGTCACACAGCTAGTAAGTGTCAAGTGTCTGAGGCCGAGTTTGAACTCAGGTCCTCCTCAATCCAGGGCTGGTGCTTTATCCACTGCACCACTTACCTGCCTTCCCCCTCCCCCCCCCTGCCCCCCAAGTATTTTTACATGTGTATAAGTGACTTATTGGATAGATTGCTAGACCTGGAATCAGGGAAGTCTTGACTTTATTTTTGTTTGTTTGTTTGTTTGTTTTTGCAGGGCAATGGGGGTTAAGTGACTTGCCCAGGGTCACACAACTAGTAAGTGTCAAGTGTCTGAGGCCGGATTTGAACTCAGGTACTCCTGAATCCAGGGCCGGTGCTCTATCCACTGCGCCACCTAGCTGCCCTAATGACTCTTCTAATATTCTTAATTATTTTCCAGAACAGTTGGACCAATTCAGCGTACTACCAACAGTACATTATTAGTTTGCCTGTTTTCCTACAATCCCTTAAACATTTGTCTGTTTTCATCTTTTCTAATTTTTATTAGGAATATGAGATGAAATTTCAAGTTTTTACAGTTTTCATTTCATTAGTGATTTGGAGCATTTTTCATATGGTTTTTTTTTTGTTTTTTGTTTTTTTTGGGTTTTTTTAGTGAGGCAATTGGGGTTAAGTGACTTGCCCAGGGTCACACAGCTAGTAAGTTTTTTTAAGTGCCTGAGGCCGGATTTGAACTCAGGTACTCCTGACTCCGGGGCCGGTGCTCTATCCACTGTGCCACCTAGCTGCCCCCTCCATATGGTTTTTGATGGTTTACCTTTCACTTTTTTGAAAGTTGTCTTTTCATTCCCTTTGATTCTTATCTGTTGGGGAATGGCTTCAAGTAAAAGTTTTTGTAAGTATTGGGGAGACCTAGGTTTGCTTTTAGATGATGGAGAAGTCACTATATTGGAACAAACTGAAGATGAGGGAGAGAGCTCCGCTCCAGGGATACAAGTGGAGAAATTAGCTTTGGTATGGAGAAGCAGCCACTCTCCTCTTCAGAGACCTGCACAAAGAAGGAGAGAATGAGGAATAATATAGAGACATTTTGAGGTATGGAACAAAGAGCCACAGATAACTCACAACTGATGGCCTTGGTTTTTTTCTTAGAGTAGGACGTGAGGTACTCTGCTGAGAGGAAGGAGAATGGAGCTAGTAGAGAGAATGTTTGGAACAGCTGCTGAGGGCCATGGAAGTGTGGAGATGGATGAACAGGGAGATCAGAGTGTTCATGAAGCCATCCTTATATATATATTGAATTGCTCAAGGATGAGGGAACAGATTGGGTGTGGGGGGGGAAAGACTGTGAGCTAGGTTTTGAACTCCTCTAGAAAGGAGAGGAAAATTATGATATGAATAATAATAAAATATTATTGTCCTCTAAGACAATGAATAAAGAATTCAAGGAAGTGGGAGAATACTTGTATGAATTGATGTAAAGAAAGTGGACCAAGAAAACAATACACCCAGTGATTAAAATAACAACACTAAAAAACAGTTGAAATTTTGGTAAATTGTAAGAAACAATTTTGTTCCTAGGAATTGTTGAGGAAAACAGACTGTCCTCTTGGTATGAGAAAGAACTTTCTTAACAAATAATGCTGCCTTATTAAGGAATAGACTCTTGTGAGCTTTCTGTTCCTAGAAGTCTTTGAGCAGAATTTGAAAGCTCAGGAATCCTGTAATAGAGATTCCTGAATGGGGGGGAGTTTGAATGAGATGACCTTCAAAGACCCTTTAAAATCCTAAAGTAGTGGGATTAAACTTTATATTTAGCTTCTAGAGCAGTGCTCTCACCTTAGCCTGTTTACTAGATTGAATTTGGGTGGTTGGTAGTCTATTTAAACCAGAGATTGTTAATATTGTATTATACAAAGATCCAAAATGGTAATCAGTTCTCCAAGTTTTTGGTTTGCTATGATTGTGATGCATATTCCATCATCTAATCTTTTGTAATGGATTTAATTTTTCCTAATTAAATTTTATTTCCTTCCTATCCCTTAGCCCCCAAGAGAAAAAGAAAACCAAAATTTATATATGGCTTATATAACATAGAATTGTTTAGTGTACAGGAAAGGTCAGCAGAATGGATTTTATGTGTATGTAAAGGGAGACAGATGAGAAATCTATTAATTTGAGTGGCCAGTTTGTTTGAGAAAGATATTTAAGCTAAGTATCTGTGGCTTTTTTTGGGGGGGGTGGTAAGTATGTATAGAGTTTTGACGCATACTAGTAATAATGTAATTCATAGCAACAAACACTTAGAAGAGCATATTGTGTACAAGGCAAACATGAAACAACCTCTGTCTTAAGGAGTTCTGTTCAGTGGTGGGGATATATGCATAAAAGTAAAAGTAAGTAAATACAACTTATCCAGAGGAATTTCCAGAGGGAGAGGACATTAACTGGGGGGATCTGGAGAGGCCTTTTATAGGGGGTGGTATCTTGAGCTGTCCTTTGAGAAAAGGGATCATAAAGGGTGAAGGTGAGGAAGGTGTATACAAGTAAATGTTGGAATATTGTGTGGGGGAAGATGGCCAGTTAGGCCAGTTTTATTGGAATGGAGGGCAAATAGAGGGGAGTAATTTAACATAACACTGGAAAGGTAGGTGATTGTTTAATTTTTTCTATTTGTTGTCTCCAGAGATGCTTAGTAAATGGCTTTTTTTTTAAAAAAAGTATTATTTATTTGTATTTAACATTATTCAAGATTCTCTTCATCAGTCACACTCTTCCTCTGCCCACTGAGAAGGCAAACTATATCAATTAGATATGTGAAATCATGCAAAACTGTGCCACATTAGCCATATTTCAAAAAAAAAGATGAAATAAAGCAAGAAAATTATACATGTGTGTGTGTGTGTGTGTGTGTGTGTGTGTGTGTGTGTGTGTGTGTGTGTGTGTGGCAGTTGGGGTTAAGTGACTTGCCCAGGGTCACACAGCTAGTAAATGTCAAGTGTCTGAGGGTGGATTTGAACTCAGGTCCTCCTGAATCCAGGACCAGTGCTCTATCCACTGCGCCACCTGGCTGCCCCAAGAAAATTATACTTCAGTTTGTACTCAGAGTTCATCAGTTCTCTCTCTAGAGGTGGAAAGTATTTTTTCATCATGAGTCCTTTGGAATTGTCTTGGATCATTTTATTGATCAGAGTAGCCAAATCTCAGGGGCAGATTTACTGTTACTGTGCACAATGACTTCCTGGTTCTTTTCATTTCACTTTGCATCAGTTTCATATAGGATTTCCAATTTTTAGTCACCACAAAAAACTGCTATAAATATTTGTGTATGTATAGGTCCTTTTCCTTTTTCTTTGATCTCTTTGGGTTATAGACTTGTCAAAGAGTATGCACAGTTTTATAACCCTTTTGAGGAAAGTTTCAAGTTGTTCTCCTGAATGGTTCTTTTATTCCTTTTCTCTTACCTAAACTACTAGAAAAAGCTGTCTATACTCTCACTCCCCAGCTTTCTGCCATCTGGCTTTTTTTTTTTTTTAAACATCTCGTAGCTGAAAGTGCTTTCTCCAAAGTTCAAATCTAATGGTCTTTTCTCAGTCTTGTTGATGTCTCTGCAGTGTCCAATGTTGACTGCTTTTGCTTTTCTGGGATTTTGTGACATTGATCTCTCTTGGCCCTCCTATTTGCCTGACTAATCAACCTTAGACTCTTTTGCTGGCTCATCATCCATGTCCCATCCTCTGGATGTTATATAAAAGGCTGTGTTCTGGACTCTTTAATTTCTCTAAACTCTTATTTCTTGGTTACCTGGTAAGGTTCTCTAAGCTGATGACTATGTTGTGATGCTAGGATGCACATCTACAATTGCTTTTTGGACATTTCAAACTGTATATCCAATAGGCAAAACACATTCAACATGTCCAATACTGAACTTAGTAATTTTTGCCCCCTCAAATACATCCTTCTCAACTTCTCTAGTTCTGTTGAGGACATTGCCATCCTTCTGATAACCTAGGTTCACAATCTTAGTGTTATTCAACTTCTTATTTACCCATTTCCAAATTATTGCTAAATCTTACCATCTCTACTTCCATAACAGTTGCCATTTATTCTTTTCTTTCTGCTCATACGACTGCCACCTCAATTGAGGTCCATAACACTCTTTTTCCATTTAATTTTATTTTAGGTTCCAGATTCTCTCTCATACCTCCAATCAGTGAGAAGGCAAGAAATACAAAATCCATTACAAATATGAAGTCATGCAAAATAAGCTAAAAAAGTCAATATAAAATTGCATCCCCTTTGATCCAGCAATACCACTGCTAGGTCTATATCCCAAAGACATACCCCAAAAGGGGAAAAGGAACTATTTGTACAAAAATATTTATAGCAGCTCTTTCTGTGGTGGCTAAGAATTGGAAATCAAAGAAATGCCCATCAATTGAGGAATATCTAAACAAGCTGTGGTATATGATTGTGATGGAATATTATTGAATGACAAGCAGCGCGATTTCAGAAAAACTTGTAAAGACTTACATGAACTGATGGATAATGAAGTGAACAGAACCAGGAAAATGTTGTACACAGCAACAGTGTTCAATGAAATGTGAATGACTTAGCTATTCTTAGCAATACAGTGATTTAAGACAATCCCGATGGACTCATGATGAAGCATATTATTGACCTCCAGTGAAAGAACTGATATTGATTGAATAGAAGGATGCTATTTTTCATTTTATTTCATTTTTTCCTTTTATTCGAGTCTTATACAAAATGACTAATATAGAAATATTTTATATAATTGCACATGCATAATCTATATCTGATTACTTATGATGTGGGGGAGGGAGGAAAAATAGAGTTTGGAACTCAAAACTTTAAATAAAATGTTTGAAAAAATTAGCCAAGAAAAAGAAAGAAAAAAATATGTTTCAGTCTGTACTCTTGAGTCCCTACCTGGAGATGGATAGCATTTTTCATCATGAGTGTTTTGGAACTGGGGTGGGTCTTTATGTTGACTAGAAATACTGTCTTTTACAGTTGATTATAATCTTTATAGTAGTGTTGTTACCATATAAATTGTTCTTCTGGTTCTGCTCATTTCAGTTTTCATTAGTTCATATAAGTCTTCTGAGGTTTTTCTGAAACCATCCCCTTCATTATCCCCCCCCCCCCTTTTTTGACTTTGGAATGACTGAACAGTTTTTTATTGGTCACACAGCTATTAAGTTTTAAGTATCTGAGGTCAGATTTGAACTCATGTCCTCCTGACTCTAGGGCTGGTGCTCTATCCTCTGCGCCACCTAGCTGCCCCATAACATTTGTTTTTATAAGATTTTGAGTTCCAAATTTTTCATCATTTCTTACTGTGCACATTCATATGCCATAGCTTGTTTAGCCATTCCTCAATTGAGGGGCATCCCCTCAGATTCAAGTTCTTTGCCATCACAAAAAGAGCTGCTATAAATATTTGGTATATATAAAGTCTTTTTCCTTTTCCTTTAATCTCTTTGGCTTATATACCTACTATCAGTATTGCTGGATCAAAAGGTTTTGTAATTTAATAGCTTTTTGGGTATTGTTCCAAATTGCTTTTCAGAATGGTTGGACTAATTCACAGTTCCACCAACAGTGCATTAGTGAACTTACTTTCCCACATCCTTGCCAGCATTTGCCATTTTCCTTTTCTGTCATTTAAAAAAACTTTTTTTAGGCCTACGTGATTCTTGCTTGTTCTACTGAAATAGTTTCCTAACTGATATCTCTGCTTCAGGTCCCTACCTCTTCAATCCATCCTCCAAACAGCTGCCAAAGTGATATTCCTTCTTTAAAAATAGATTTTTATTGATGTATTTTCTTTTATGTTGCCTAGATTTCCACTTGTATCCCTTTCCTTCTCCCCAGAGAGCTATTCCTTATAAGAGAGTTTTCTTTAAAAGAAAAAAATGAAGGAAAAAAAATTCAGCAACCCTGATTAGCATGTTGAAGAAATTTATTATATGTATGGTTCCGCAGGGTGGATGTCTACAAGGGAGCAAAGGGGATCTTATTTGGGGCTAAATATATCTTTTCTAATTGTGCAACATTCAGTATTGATGTGTTATTGTTTTTTTTTCCTATTTACATTGCTGTATGTATTGTACATATTGTCTTCCTGGTTCGGTTTACTTTTTTTCCTTTTTTTTTCTGTTTACTTTATATCAGTTTATGCAAATCTTTCTGTTCTCTGTGTTCATCATGTTCATCTTAGAGCATATTAGTATTCCATTATATTCATGTGTATACAACTTTTTTTTTTTTGGCCATTACTCAACCATAGGCACCTGGTTTATTTATAGTTCTTTGATGCTCTGAAAATGCTGCTATGAATATTTTGGTACATATGGAATCCTCCATTTTATCCATGGGTCACATATCTAGCCATGGAATCTCTAGGACAGTGGGCTATAGGATTTTTTCTTTTTTGTCACTTCTTTTGCATGGTTCCAAATTGCTTTCCAGAATGGTTGTACTCATTCACAGTTGCTCCAGTAGTGCATTAGTATCCCGGGTCACAAGTCCTCCAACACTGACTGTTCTTTTTTGGGGGTCACCTTTGCCAATTGGTTGGTTATGGGGTAAAACATCTGGGTTATTTGGAATACATTATTCTTTTTATTATAGATTTGGAACATCTTTCATATGGTGGTTAATTGTTTGCAGTTACTATTTTGAGAACTGTTTTTTCTTATCCTTTGACTACTATTGGGGAATGGTTTTTGGGCCTATATGTTTCTGTTAGTTGTCTGTATTTCTTGTCTGTATACCTGATATCTTGATACAAAGATTTTTCCCGCCAATTGATCCAAAGTGATATTCATAAGGCACAGGTTTTACCATACTATACTCCTGTTTAATTATCTTCAATTGTTCTTCATCACCTCCAGGATCAAATATGAACACCTCTGGCATTTAAAGTTCTTTATGGCCTGCTCCCAACATACTTTTCCAGCCATATTATATCTGACTACCTTCATATACCTTGTGGTCCACCCAAACTGGCTTTCTTATTGTTCCTCCACATAGAGCACTCTTCTCTCTGCTTTTTGGCTGGTTCTCCCTCATGTTTGGAATGTATTCCTTTCTCACTTTTACCTCTTACAATTTCTAATTTCTTTTAAGGTCCAGATCAAGTACCATATTATTTTATTTTATTTTTTGTATTTAAAAAATTATTATTACATATTACATATAAGGATAGTTTTCAACATTTGTTTTCACTGGATTTTGAGTGCCAAATTTTTCTTTTCTCCCCCCCTTCCCTCCCTCCTCCCCAAGACAGAAAGCAGTCTGATATAGGTTGTATATGTACAGTCACATCAAACATATTTCTACATTAGTCATCTTGTGAAAGAAGAATCGGAGCACAAAGCAAAAACCTCAAACAAGAAGGAAAAAAAAATGGTCCAAAAGTAGAAACAGTATGATTCAATCTGCATTCATAATTCACAGTTCTTTTTTCTGGATGTTGAGAACATTTTTTTTTTTTTAATTTTTTTTTTTTTTAGTGAGGCAATTGGGGTTAAGTGACTTGCCCAGGGTCATACAGCTAGTAAATGTTAAGTGTCTGAGGCCGGATTTGAACTCAGGTACTCCTGACTCCAGGGCCGGTGCTCTATCCACTGCGCCACCTAGCTGCCCCCAAGAACATTTTCTATCACAAGTTCTTTGAAACTGTTTTGGATCATTGCACTGTTGAGAAGAGCCAAGTCTATCCCCATTGTTCATCTCAAGTACCATTTTCTACATGAATTTCTTCATAATCCTCCCAGTTGCTATTTACTAATCCCAGAAATTATTTTGCATTTTTCTTATATATTGCTATACACATTGTCTCATTATTGGATTGTAAGGCCCTGGGGGTCAGGGACCTTTTCATTCTTTGTCCTTTCGGTGCCTAGCACAGTGCCTTGCACTTGGTGGTTGCTTGATAAATGCTTGTTTATGGATGGTAAGGGGCCTGGATTCCTTGTTATTTGAGTATCAGTTGGGATATTTAGCCTGTAGTAGGGAATGGAGGGGTGGGGGGAGAGGTTGTTGGACTAAAGGGACATATTAGCTATTATGTATTTGAAGGACTGCCAAGTTGAAGAGGCAAGTAGACTTGTTTGGTTTGGCCTTAGAGGATAGAATTAGGAGCAGTGAGGTAGAAGTTTCAGTGAGCTAGGTTTGCGTCTGATGTTGGGGAAAATTTTTTTTAACAAATACAATGAGCTGCCCAAGGAGGGAACCTTCCCCCCCTCCATCAGAGGCCTTTGGTCAGAGGCTGGATACCTTCTCGATGATGTGGGGATTCCTTTGAGGCATCTGTTAGACTAGATGGCTACTGAGCTCCCTTCTAAATCTGATAATTGACTGAATGTGGGGCTGGACTTAAGGAGAGAGAACAGGATTGCAAATAAACATTTAGGTGACATTTGTTTAGAGCAGGGTGTCGTAAATGTCATGGGGAAAAATAGGGTTGTGGGGAAAATGGGGTAGGGGGTTAGGGATAGGGGTTTGGGGTCCTTAGGAATTCCTCTTTAAAGAATTACACCGGGGGCAGCCAGGTGGTACACTGGATAAAGCACCAGCCTTGGATTCAGGAGGACTTGAATTCAAATCCAGCCTTAAACACTTGACACTTACTAGTTGTGTGACCCTGGGCAAGTCACTTAACCCTCATTGCCCCACCAAAAAAAGAAAAAAAAAAAGAATTACACCCTCTTGCACACAAAAGCAATTAGAATAAGATGGTAGTTTATTTAGGGCAGGGGAAGGGAAGGGAAACCATGAAAGAAATCCTTGGACTTCTCATGGGGAGAAAGGCCTGGCACAGAGCGTGGCTCTGAGATACCAATCTCCTGGAGCAGGAGATAGGCAGGTACTTTTATAGAGGACTGATGGGGGTGACCATCTGACTGTGGAAAGTTTCCTTAGTGAGGGAGGACCATCTCCCACTGGTGGTGGCTGGAGGAGTTGGGTGAGGGGTGACTGCAGATCTCTCAAGCCATCTCTCTCCTCAGGACACAAAGGAAGCAGCCACACCTAATCTTATCTCCCCAGGGTTGAGGAGAGTAGAATGAAGGGTGGGGGTCCCAGAGCTAGCTCGCTCCAATCTGGTTCCACTCATCTCTTTTTTTTTTTTTTATGAGATATTTTATTTTTTCCGTTACATGTAAAGATAGTTCTCAACTTTTGTTTATACATGCTTTACAATTTCAGATTTTTCTCCCTCCCTCCCCTCCCTCCCCCCTCCCCTAGACAGCAGGTAATCTGATATAGGTTATATCTATATATCTCTATACATATACATATATATATATATACACACACATATATATACACATAATAACATTAATCCTATTTCTGCATTAATCCTGTTACAAGAGAAAGAATCAGAGCAGTGATGCAAAACCTCAAAATAGAAAAAAAAAACACAACAGCACCCAAAACAAAAGAAATAATATGGTTCAATCAGCATCTATACTCCACAGTTCTTTCTTTCTTTTTTTTCTTGGATTTGGAGATCCTCTTCTATCATGAGTTCCCTGGAACTCTTCTGTACCATTGCATTGGTGAGAAGAATATAGTCCATCACAGTAGGTCAACACTCAATGTTGATGATACTGTGTACAATGTTCTTCTGGTTCTGCTCATCTCACTCATCATCAGCTCACGTAAGACCCTCCAGGTTTCTCTGAACTCTTCCTGCTCATCATTTCTTACAGCACAATAGTATTCCATTGTATTCATATACCACAACTTGTCCAGCCATTCCCCAATTGATGGGCACCCCCTCAACTTCCAATTCCTTGCTACCACGTAAAGAGCAGCTATAAATATTTTTGTACATGTGGGTCCCTTTCCCCCTTCCATGATTTCTTTGGGCAAAAGACCTAAAAGTGGGATCGCTGGGTCAAAGGGTATGCACAGCTTTATTGCCCTTTGGGCATAATTCCAAATTGCTCTCCAGAATGGCTGGATCAGCTCACAGCTCCACCAACAATGCATTAGTGTTCCAATTTTCCCACAGCCTCTCCTCCACTCATCTCTTTAGGCATGTCTGACCTCTGGTTTAGTTTCTCAAGGAGAAGGTTCTTTGATTGTGCCCCAGAGAACTTCTGGGGTGCTATGAGCCCATAACATAAACTTTTTCCACTCATGACCCCTTATCGCTTGAGAAATTTTTATGCCACCCCCAGGTATATAAAGTTGGTATACATAACTTTTTGTTTTTGTTTTTGGGAGGCTATTGGAGTTAAGTGACTTGCCCAGGGTCACACAGCTAGTAAGTATGTCAAGTGACTGAGGTCGGATTTGAACTCATGTCCTTCTGAATCCAGGACTAGTGCTCTATCCACTGTGCCACCTAACTGCCCCCCCTTTCTTCCTCTTTGAGACCTAGGTGCTGAAGTATATAGAGTTCTGCGCCTAGAGTCAGATTAAGCCTCAAAAACTAGCTGTGTGACCTGGGGCAAGTCTCTAAACCTGCTTTTGTTTCCTCACATCTAAAATAGGGATAATAATAAAACCAATTGCCTATGGTTTGTGAGGATTAAATGAGATAATATTTGTAAAGTGCTTAGTACAGTGCCTGGAACGCCCTATATAACAATATTTTTAAAACAGAAAGAGGGAAAAAGCATAACCGATCAGTATAGATAGGAAAGTCTGAAAATATGTGCAATGTACTACACTTGTGGTCCTATTTGTTCATATCAATCTACTACTTGTCTGTTGGGAATGGCTTTTTTTTTTTTTTTTTTTGGTGGGGAAGTGAGGGTTAAGTGACTTGCCCAGAATCACACAGCTAGGAAGTGTGTCTGAGGCTGGATTTGAACTCAGGTCTTCCTGAATCCAGGGCCCGTGCTTTATCCACTGCGCCACCTAGCTGCCCCCAGTTTAAGAGTTTTTAAACCCTTGAAACAGTGACAACTTCATGTGTGAGAAATGAACCATGATGGGCCACAGTAAGAATGGTTTAGATGATCCCTCTACCTCACGTGCAAGATTTCAGCGTTGGCTGTTAGAGGGTAGGCAGCTTTGGCGGTTGGCTCTGGGCTATACTTACTTATTTGCTCATTGCTCTCTCATGAAGGCTATTTAAAGTAATAACTGGATTTTCAGAACAGGTGCCTTCCAGCAAATATTATTTTTAGTTTGATCTTGAGTCAGAAAAAGATGGCAGGCTCTTGTATAAAAAGTTCTTTAAATTGTTTACTTGGGTATTGATGAATAAATGGGTCTTGACACTAAATGAAAAGTTGTTGCTCCTTACTCTCATCCTTTTATGTTCAATGACAATTTTCTCTTCCTGTCAGTTAGTTGAAAATATCATTTTATAGCTTAATTAGTCATGAATTTCTAAGTGCAAATAATCTGTGTAGTTTGGAAGTGGGGATAGCTGATCGAGGTGGAGCGAGATAAGTCCATGAGGTTTGGGCTTGTAGAGCACAATTTTTGCTCCAAAAGGGGGATTTGATGATGTGTAGTGTCTTCTTTTTCTGAGTTCTGAAAGTCTCCTTCATACTCAAAGCCCTAGAGGTCCCCCATCCCCATCCCCATTCTTACCCCCAACCCCCACCCGCCCCAGTTGAATAATAGGCTCCCGGGTTAAATGATGAGGTAATGTCTTACTAGTGCATTGTTGTCCCCGAGTGAGTCACTATGTTTTTAGAAAATTATACACCTGGTATTTAACTTTTTGGAAAGCAGCAGTTTTTCCTTCCTTGAATCAAATGTTATTGCTATACAAACCAAATAAAACTAAAGTCAGATGGATTTAAAAAATAATTTCAAACATCTTTATTTCTGAAGTACTAGCATAGTAGTGTAGGTATTTTATATGTGAGTTACTCCTTTGACATGGAACAACATTCTCAGGCTCTATAGGTTTTGCAGCTCTTTTCCTTTTTGTGACACCTTCCTGACACCCCCCCCCCCCCACCTTTTTTTTTTTTTTTTTGCAAAGGTCAGTGAGGGTTAAGTGACTTGCCCAGAGTCACACAGCTAGTAAGTGTCAAGTGGCTGAGGCTGGATTTGAACTCAGGTCCTCCTGAATCCAGGGCTGGTGCTTTATCCACTGTGCCACCTAGCCTCCCCCTTGACCGTTTTTTCTTAAGCTGTGTGTGACTGGATTAACAAATCTTTATGAAAAGTAGATTTAGATGGAATTTAAGACCATTATTGGCATCATAGGAATCTTACTGAGGTTTTAAACTTTATTACTTTCTTAGGAATGTTACTAAGGCTGTAAGTCATATTACTTTGTTAGCACCTTGTTTTCAACAAACTTTTATGATCCTCCTACTGTATTAAGGCCCTGGTATATACAAAGACAAAAATGACAGTCCCTGCTTTCAGGAACTTAATATTCTGTAGGTGGAGATAGCCTCTACATGCTTAAAAATGTAAGAAATGAATCACTTTTCATTTCATCTCTCTTCCCTCTCCCATCCTCATCATCAGTTGCCCCTTGTAACAAAGATTTAAAAAGAAAGAAGGGGAAAGAATTCCTCAAAATCAGCTCTGATTGTATCTCTGCAGTATTCCACACCCATAATCTCCTACCTTTGCAGTGAGGCCAGGGCAGTGTGTTTTCTCAGGTCTTTTTTAGGACTACGACTTGCTCATTAATAATTACAGTATTCAGTTCTTTTTGCTGGTCGCGTTTTTATAGATATGTGTCCATTGTTTTCCAGTTTCTGCTTACTTTGCAGCACATCCCAGACGTTTTGAGATTTAGAGCGCTCTAAATCTCACAAGGTCCCTTATTCATCAGTAATATTCCATTACATTTAAATATCAGAGTTCTTTTAGCTATTCATTCCTCAGTTGATGGACTTGATTGAAGCTTAAAAAAGAAACAAAATGTAGTCATTTTCTAATACTGCCCTTCCCTTGTGACAAAGACTAACAGTTAAATAAAACAAGCCAGCACATGCCTGACAGCATGCGACATTACACATCTGTCCACTACCTCTGGAATAAAAATGGATCATTAAGTTAATCATAATTTTGAGGGCTTTTAATGTTGTTTTCTTTTATTATTGTATATGTTCCACTCTTTGTCAATTTAAGCAAGTCTTCCCAAGTTTCTTTGAATTCTTTGCATTTATTATTTTAATTGTGCAATAATTGTTATATTCATATGCTATTTATTCAGTCATTTCCCAATCAGTAGGCATCTGCTTTATTTCCCGCCCCCCCCCCCTTTTGCTTTGACAAAAAGGGATGCTCTGAATATTTTGGTGTACATGAGACCCTCCTTTTTGTCTTTGACCTCTAGTGGCACCTTTCTTGCAAAATTTCAAACTGTCTTCTAAAAGTTGGATTCGTTCACAGTTTGATCTTTGTCTTTCAGCAGTTGAGGGATTTGCTAGTAGGTATTTTTATTTGTTTTTGATCTAGATATTGATAGGATTCTATCAATTTTATTGATTAACCATTAAAAACTTAGACCATACAGCCTTTTTACTAAGATATGAAGAAAGGAAATAAAATTAACAAGTAGTTCTGTTTACTTAGATGGGTTATACTCATCTTAGGGATGGAAAATAAAAGCTTTTCATATATGGCATTAACAAACATTGTTTTTATGATAATTTATACTTGTTCACATTCTCCATTAGCTTGTTTAGAAGGGATCATAGTTAAGATAAAAATTCAGGCTGTGAAAAGAAACAATTATATTTCTTTTTTTCCATAAAAGTATTTTATTATTTTCCAGTTACATGTAGAGATAGTTTTCAACATTTGTTTTTATAAGATTTCTAGTTTCAATTTTTTTCTCCCTCATATCTCCTCCACAAGACAGCAAGCAATCCAATATAGGTTATATATGTACACTAAACATATTTCTGCATTAGTCATGCTGTGAAAGAAGAATCAGAGCAAAAAGGAAGAACCTCAAAAAAGAAAAACAAAAAAAAAATAGAAACTGTATGGTTCAATATGCATCTAGATTTATAGTTCTTTTTTTTTTCTGGATTTGGAGAGCATTTTCCATCATGAGTCCTTTGGAACTATCTTGGACCATTGTATTGCTGAGAAGAGTCAAGTCTTTCACAGTTGATGAACATACAGTGTTGCTGATACTGTGTACAATGTTCTCCTGCTTCTTCACCCAGCATCAGTTCATGTAAGTCCTTCCAGGTTTTTCTGAAATCTGCCTGCTCAGTGTTTCTTATAGCACAATAGTATTCCATTACATTCATGTACCACAATTTGTTCAGTCATTCCCCAATTGAGGGGCATCCCCTCAATTTCTAATTCCTTGCTACCATGAAAAGAGCAGCTATAAATATTTTTGTGTATGTGGGTCCTTTTCCCTTTTTTATGATCTCTTTGGGAAAAATACCTAATAGTGGTATTGCTGGGTCAAAGGATGCACAGCTTTATAGCCCTTTGGGCATAGTTCCAAATTGCTCTCCAGAATGGTTGGATCAGTTCACAGCTCCACCAGTGATGCATTAGTGTTCCAATTTTTCCACAGTTTCTCCAACATTTATTATTTTCCTTTTTGTCATCTTAGCCAGTCTGATAGGTGTCAAGTGGTACCTGAGAGTTGTTTTAATTTTCATTTCTCTAATCAATAGTGATTTAGAGCATTTTTTCATATGGCAAGAGAAAACTTCCTCTTCATATCCTTTGACCATTTCTCCATTAGGGAATAGCTTGGATTATTTATTTTTTTTGAAGGGCAATGAGGGTTAAGTGACTTGTCCAGGGTCACACAGCTAATAAGAGCCTCTGGTGACCAGCAAGTCATAGGGAGGCACTGGAGGACTTAGCATTATTAATCACAAATCATTATAAAGAAATGCTGCTTTCTCTACTTTCATGTAGTCGTTGATTTTGACTCTACTGTCTGGCTTGATGTGAACTCTAGTTAAAGCTACCACCTTCAAATTGTAAAGATCAACTTAAAATGCTTTCAGTTATATTTCAATATCCTGATAGAGGATGGTTTCTATAAGAATTTTTGCAGGAGATTCTCATTTGAGTGTAGCATTTTAGGTGCTAAAACTTGTACATCTATGAATCAGACAGATTTGAGAAAAATACTAAATGAATCTGGGTATCCTCCCCAAATTCTTTTTTGGTTTTGATGTTTAATGTTCATGGCACAATGCCTTGTACATAGTAGCTATCTTGATGTTTGTTGAATTGAACTGAATCAATCATATTTATGTGTATACGTGTATATTTATGTGACCTGTTATATTTGGTCATGGTTCAGTTTGTGAAATTTACTAGTTTGGGATTAATAGCTGCCTAGAAAATGAAAAATATAAAACACAACTTGAGATGGTTTTTAATTCCTTTAAGGCCATGGCACAGTAGGGTGAGTGGTAGAATATAAAACTTTAGGTTTGGAGCTAGGTTTTGTGTTCAGAATTCCTAACTCCACTGCTTGATTATGTGTGTGACCCTGGACAAGTCACTGAACTTTTCTTTTTCCTTCTTTGTAAAATGAGGACGTTGGACTTGATGATCTTTGAAAAGTGTCCTTTTACCCTTAAATCTTATTATCCTGATCTCTATTCAACTATGTTATGCCTGTATCTGATTGCTTACTGTCTCATGGATGGGGAAGGGAGGAAGGGAGGGAAGGAAGGATAGAATTTGGAACTCAAAACTGTGAATAGAAATGTTTAAAAAATTGAAAAAAATTATAAGTAATGTAAAGCTGTTTAGCCTATAGGTTTTGTCCTCCATATCTCTCCATTTCACCATCTCACCAGGTGCCTAGCTTGTAACAATTATTCTTTGAGTGAATGAATGAGGTGGCAATTTGGAAAGAAGGAATTTGGGGAACACCAATTCAAATCATGGCTTTGCCACTTGATACTGCTGTGACCTGAAAAAAATCCCTCAGCCTTGCTGGGCCTTTGTTCTGGGAAACTGGATGAGGTGGTCTCTGGGATCCCTTACAGCACTAGGTTTGTGATGGTACAAATAAAAATTTGTTTGTCCATCTCTCTCTCCCTGGGGGGTGGGGGAGGACCACTAACAATTGTAGGACTTATGAGAGGTTCCTTGAAGGAAGTAGCCCTTGAGCTGACCCTTGGAGAGGTCTAAGGATTCATAGAGTTGAAGATGGGGAAGGGGGGAAAGCATTCCAGGCATAGACAGCCTGTGCAGAGACAGACAGAAGCTGGAATGTTGTATACTGAAAATAGAGCCCTGGTCTGTTTGGATGTAATGTAACATGAATCAAGAGGAATAATGATCAGATTGAAAAGGTACACTGGACTATTTTGTAGAAGGGTTTTGTTTTTTTTCTTTTTCAGTGGCAAGGTGTGGGTGGGAGATGCTAAGAGAGACATTTATGATGTTTACCTGGGTGACCAGAAGAATGGTAATATCCTTGACTAAAATAGGGAAGTTAGAAGGAAGGGTAGTTTAAGGGGAAAGGATAATGTATTCTGTTTTGGGCATGTTTGAGTTTGAGCTGCTTAATGGATGTCAAGTGGAGATGTCCACCAGGCATTTGGAAATAGATGCAGGACCCTGGAACTCCAGAGGGAGAGATAAAGATTGACTATGTAGACTTGGGAGTCATTTGAAAATAGAGAAGATGATTGAGGAATTGAGCTGGTAAAAGGGATAGAATGCAGGGCTTGGCATGAGGAACACCTGAGTTTAAATTCAGCCTTGGGCATTTACCAGCTATGTGACCCTAGCAAGTCATTTAACTTCTCAGCCTCAGTTTCCTCATCTGTAAAATAAAGGGGTTGAAATAGATTACCTTTAAGTTCCCTTTGAACTCTAAATTTGTGATTCTGTTATTATTCTATAGAACCTCTGAAACCACCTCACCCCCAGTCATGATATTTGCTTGTTTTTGTTTTTTTGCGAGGCAATTGGGGTTAAGTGACTTGCCTAGGGCCATACAGCTAGTAAGTGTCAACTGTCTGAGGCCAGGTTTGAACTCAGGTCCTCCTGGCTTCAGGGCCAGTGCTCTATCCACTGTGCCACCTAGCTGTCCCAGTTTTTTTGTTTTTGTTTTTTTTGCAACAGCCATGATATTTGCAAAAGAGATTGAGAGTAGGGTTGGTCAGATGGTTTTGGAAAGTCACAACAGAATTGTGTCATGAAAACCATTGAAGGTTTCATGAAGGAGGAGGCAGTCCGTGCTGCAAAGAGGTCAACAAGATTGAGGACTGAAAAGAACCTACCAGATATATTTGCGGATATATTTTGGAAAATAATAAAAACTAGAGTCCCAATAGAAGAGTTAGAGATGTTCAGAAGTGTGGAAAGGACTGAGGGTTCCCCTTCACTGGAGATTTTCACTGCAGATGTTGAATTACTCCTTGTAGGGATTCTTTTTCAGTCATGTGTTGGGCTAGATGGTGTTTGGCATCACTTTCAGCCTTGATTTTGTATCTGCTCCACCTCTCTTGCAGGATCATTGTGAAGATGAAGTGAAGTAATGAGTATGAAAACCTCTTGGTAAACTTTAAAATCTAAATAAGTATTGTTGTTGCTGTTCTTTTCATTTTATACTTGATAGCAGAAAGCTAGAAATGGTCCTGAGGCTACTTTTTTCTTAATGTTTAATGTTCAACAGACTGTTGTGCAGACAGCTACATTGATTGCTTTTTATATAATTGAATAAAAGTATTGGGATGGAAACCCTTTTCCTGTAGGCTCACTGAAAACATCAGTAGACAACTCCAGGACAGGATGATGGATATGTTCTATACTTGATACTTTATCCACATAGTTTTTTCTTCTTTTAGGTCTTTATATATGGAGCACTTTTCATTTCACATGGATTAGAGATTGTGAATATTTGGTATGGTGATATCTTTTTTAAAAAGTTTTTAAATTTTCAGGGGTCAATGCTAGGTCAAGGTGCTTGTGGACAGCAGTTTTATCAGATGATGCTTTCATACCAGAAATTCGTTTGTTGACTTTTCAAGTGTATTTTGAGGTTTGTATTTCTAGTGTAGTGATTTGTTGTCTATTAATTTATGAAGGATAGCAAGATTTTGGTAAATAATTCTGACTACTTAATTGTCTCTAGGGATTGTTGCTGAATTTTTGCAATCTGTAATAAAATGGTTACAGTTTCTATCCTTTCCTTGCAGAATCTGAATAGATCTGAGCTCTTTAAGAATGATTGTTTAGTAAATTTCTAGTAGCAATGATCTGGTTTTATATCTCAGTCTTAAATTTATCTGTTTACATAAGCATATTCTTGTGACCAGGCTATTGCTTGGCGGATTGATGGTTGGTTGATTTTTGTGGATGTTGCCAGGAGAAGGTCTTATGGGTCTCCTATTATTAATTGTTTTTATGACACCTAGCTAAGCTCCTCCATTGAGAGAATAGGACTTTCGGTTGATTTAGGTACAGGAAGGCAATTATAGAGCCTGGTCTTAGGGTGTTGGGCAGGATCTTGTGAGGTGCTGAAGTGAGAGAGGGATTAGTGCGGTTTAGGACTCTGGATAGGGACAATGTGAAAGGGAGAAGAGTGCAGAAAGAGTTACCCCAGGTAACTTTTGAGCCACTTAGGAATTTTACTTCAGATTAGCCCTGTCCAAAAGAGGAGAAAGGTTTCTTCATTACGGTTTCTGCTGTCAAGACTCAGAGTTGTGTAATTTTAAGGAATCCATTAAACCTCATTTGGCTTCAGTTTCCTCTTCTGTAAATTGATAGAATTGGATGAGGTGATTGAAAGTGCTTTTCATTTCTGATTTTATGATCCCATGAACTTGGACTGATGCTGCTAGACTTACATTTTTGCCAAATATAGGTTGAATAACTTTCTGTAGCCTGGGAACATAAACAATATTTATGATGTTTCTATGGACAGATGAGTGTTATATGCCAGACAACTGACTAAAAAAGGACAAAATCTATTTGTAAATTGTAGGCTACTTTTAATGGAAACTATTACTTAAGTGAGGAAGGCTCTGAGTAGAGGTGACCTCACTTAGGCAGTGAATCGTAAAGTTGCAGAATTTTAGATTTAGAAGGGATCTTAGAAGTTATTAAGTCCAGTCCCTTTTATAGATGAGGAAATTTGAGCCTCAGAGAAGTTAACTGACTTACCAAGGTCACACCACAAATTTAGTCAGTAGAGCTGGGACTTGCCTCCAAGGCTCCAGCTCTTAATTCGGGTGTTCTTTTTGTTATACTGTGCTGTTATACCATTCTACCTTCCCTAATTGTGAAAGATTTGAGGCAAAATATAAGCTAAGCTTTGATACAGGAGATGGTTTGGAAATGAGAAAAGGAAGTTTCCACTGCATTATAGGTAGTGAAAATGCCACATTTCAGGCTATGGGGGCAGGAACAAGCAAGTTGTATACAAGCACATCCACTTGGCTGGAGAGGAGAACCTGTGAAGGGGAGTAACACAAGCCACAGGGATAATGAAGTAGCTCTGCTGACCAATGAAGATCTTGCTTCTCTTATCTGTTGGGTCTGTATTGGTCAAGATGCTTGCCTTAGGGGTAGCTAGATGGCACAGTGGATAAAGCACCGGCCCTGGAGTCAGGAGTACCTGAGTTTAAATCTGGCCTCAGACACTTAACACTTACTAGCTGTGTGACCCTGGGCAAGTCACTTAATCCCAATTGCCTCACTAAAAAAAAAGAAAAAAGATGCTTGCCTTAGCAGATTTGGAACTAGAAATGTGAATCAGGTTGACCAGAAATGTAAGGGCTAGTTGGACAGTACTTGTAGGGTTGTGAAAAGTAGTTCCCTTGGTTTTTTTTTTTTGTTTGTTTGTTTTTAGTGAGGCAATTGGGGTTAAGTGACTTGCCCAGGGTCACACAGCTAGTAAGTGTTAAGTGTCTGAGGCCGGATTTGAACTCAGGTACTCCTGACTCCAGGGCCGGTGCTCTATCCATTGCGCCATCTAGCTGCCCCTTCCCTTGGTTTTTATAACGAAGATGTTTTGAGGACTGGCGGGCTAGAGCTGGGTAATGCTGACAGTAACATTTTCTTTCCTAATACAGTACCAGCTGCCCCAGAATTTTGAAATGTGAGGAAAGGATGAGCATAATCATAGTAGATGTCATGTTTATAAAAATAGAAAAACCCATGGCTACTGACATTTGGAACTAAATTTGAACTTCAGCTGAAGCATGTTAGATTCTGCTCCAGCGCACCCCCCTCCCTTTTATTTTTTGACAGGGCAGTGAGGGTTAAGTGACTTTTCCAGGGTCACACAGCTAGTAAGTGCCAAGTGAGACTAGATTTGAACTCAGGTCCTCCTGAATCCAGGGCTGGTGCTTTATCCACTGTGCCACCTAGCTGTCCCTGGAACTAAATTTGAAGCCTATCCAAGAGAGTTGAATTTTGTAGTGTTGCCAGTTTTTATAGGTAAAATCCCTCTAAATAAAGGCTCTGGATTTAAAGGGGTAGAGTTGGCATCTCATTGTGTGGTCCCCACACATCCCTGCAGTAAAAGCCTAACAGGGAAGTTTCTCTGTCTTTATCCCCCATGACTTTAATTCTTGTAAACTTGTTAGAGGAAGGTGAAGGAATAATTTCACTGGGGAGGTAGGAGCCTGGGCTTAGATGTAACCGCAGCTCTGCCACCAGCTTGAAGTTTGCACATCTTAGGCCAGTCACTTAACCTCTTTTCCTCCTTGGTAAGATGAGAGAGTTGGGAAGCAGAGGTACATAGGGTTTCTGTGGGGAGAAACAGTCTTTTCATTTGCCATTGCAGTGGTAGGAATGGGATGGCTTACCAACAATCAAATCTGAGTGACAGGAGGGTAGAGACAGTGATATTTTCTCTATTTCATTCTTGCTGTGAGTCTCCCCAAATCACTAGGAAAGGCACGATCAGAGGTAGCCAGCTTGGAAATGTACCAGGTAAATCTTTGAGATTTGCTGATAAATTCCTGTTGGGAACCAGGATTACTAGGATCTCTTTCAGTTCTGAGATTAGATTATTTTCTAATTCTATGATTATACTTTGGCTTTTTCAACAAGTATGTGATTGGGGTAAAAGGAACCCATCTTATTTGGTTCTTGAACACTACAGTCATTCTATCTCAGTTCAGCCAGGTTCTTATTGCCACATGACATTTCTTTAATTTATCTTTACTCTATCACATTCCCCATAATGATGGCTTGAAGTTGTTTTTTTCTTCCTAAACTCTCTGGAAGCTTTCAGTTCCACTCTATTCATGTGTTCAGCAGTTGAACTTCCCTCCTACTTTACTGAGAAGGTAGAATTAAATTTTTTTTTTAAACTGAAAACTTCAGCTCTTTTCTACACCACAAAACTTCTCTGCTTCATTAATTTTTTATTTCCTTTTATCAGAGGAGGTCCTCTAGTTGGTACAGTGGATAAAGTACTGGGCCTGGAGTCAGGAAGGCTCATCTTCCTGAATTCAAATCTGACCTTAGACAATTGCTGTGTGACAGTTTACTTAACCCTGTTTGCCTCAGTTTCTTTATCTGTAAAATGAGCTGGAGAAGGAAAAGGCAAACCGCTGCAATATCTTTGCCAAGAAGACCCCAAATTGGCTCATGAGGAGTTGGATGTGACTGAAAATCACTGAACGACATCAGAGGAATAGTGTTCTCTTACCAAAGTTGAACCTTTTACTTCCTGTTCTTGAGTTTATCTTTTCCCACTTCCTTCAGGAATTTAATCCATCAGGCTTCTAGGGTCTCCTTTGCATCTTTCAATCTGTTTCACAAGTACTTCTGCTTAAAAACATACTCGTGTTTTCTATCCTAAAAAACAAAATACATAAACCTTCCCTGAGCCATCCAATCTTGATGTTTCCTTTTATTTTGGTGAGGCAACTGGGGTTAAGTGACTTGCCCAGGGTCACACAGCTAGTAAATGTTAAGTGTCTGAGGCCGGATTTGAACTCAGGTCCTCCTGAATCCAGGGCCGGTGCTTTATCCACTGCGCCACCTAGTTGCCCCATGATGTTTCCTTTTAATGCCAGACATCTGACAAGAATAGCCTATGTTCACTGATTTTTTTCTCCTAACCACTTATTCTGTAAGATTAAGAAATTAATTTCAACATTGAAGAATTCTTAGGAACCATCTAGTCTAGCCTGTATAAGAAAAAGAATCCATTCTATAGTGTCCCTCAACAAATAGTTATCTACCATTTAAAAGCCTTTCACAGCTTGGTCTTTGCTTATCTTTCCAGCCTCATTGGACAGTTCTGGCCCTCCTGCACTCTTTGATCTAGCCAGGCTGGACTTCTGCTTGTTTCTTTTTGCCTTGCAATATTGCTCTCTTCTTTTAAGACCCATCTGAAGCACAACTTCTTCATGTGATCTCTCCCAACTCTTGAGTATCCTCCCTCTCAAAGTACCTTGTATTTATGCTATATATACTTATATATATTTACTTGTTTCCTCCATTAGAATATTTTTCCCATGACTTCATAAGAACAACAGGTATCCATCTGGGAAAAAGTTGATAGATGGAAGGGTCGTAGACTTTAAGCATCAGCCAGCATAGGATTAATGTTAAACAAAGTCGGGTGTCCCATTTTCTTTTGAAGGGGGAATAGTTTCAAAGGGGTTCTGTCTGTGAATCAAGGTTGTTTCTTTATATTTGTATTCCTAGTGCCTAGCACAGTGCCTGATATGAAGTAGACACTTAATACATGGTTGCTTATTGGATTAACTGAACAAGGGAGAACATACCACCTCCATCCCATATTTGGACAGCTGTTATTGTCAGGAATTTTCTCCTGGGTACAATCCAAATTTGCCTCTCTGTTACTTCCACTCATTGGTACTAGCCTTGGCCTATGGGATCAAAGAGAACGAGTCTGACTCCTGTTTCAAGTGACAACCCTTCAGATGCTTGAAGGTTTTCTGAGAGTTTATGCCTTCATGTGTCTTCTCTTCTGTAGGCACAAAGTAGAAGAAGCTATTCATTCAGTAAATTCTTATAGGAAATAAAATCAAGGTCCTTTACTGACCTTATTGCCCTTCTTTGCTCTCTGGCTTATTAGGGTTATTCTTGGACTGTCCTGTCCTGTTAATCTTTGCCTTTCCCTCAGGTTTTATAGTGCATTGCAAATAGTAGGCACTCAGTAAGGGGCTATCTGATTTAGTTAAAGGACATCCTTTAGTATATGTCCTTTGGAGACATTTAAAAAAATATTTTGTCTCCCCCCGCCCCATTACATGCAAAAATAATTTTTTAAAATTTTGAGTTCCAGATTTTTTCCCTTCCTCTCTCTCCTCCCTCATCCCTGAGATATAAGCAGTCTGATATAGGTTATGCATGTGTAATCATGAAAAACATTTCCATGTTAGTCATTCTGTGGAAGAAAACGTGAATTTGAAAAAAAGAAAGAAAGAAAATGAAAAAATAGTATCCTTTGGTCTATATTCAGACACTATCAGTTCTTTTTCTGGAGGTGGATATCATTTTTCGTCATAAATCCTTTAGGATTATCTTGGATTATTGTATTGCTGGGAAAAGCTAAATCATTCACAGTTGTTCATTGTACAACATTGCTGTTACAGTGTACAGTGTTCTCCTAGTTCTGTTCACTTCATTCTGTATCAGTTTATCTGAATCTTTCCAGGTTTTTCTGAAATCATCCTGCTTGTTTTCATTTTTTATGGCACAATATTCCATTATAATCATATATCATATATCATAACTTGTTCAGCCATTCCCCAATTGATAGACTTCCCCATAATTTCCAATTCTAGACCACCACAAAAAGAGCTGTTATAAATATTTTTGACTATAGATAGCTTTGATTTCTTCTAAAAACTGCCTATTCATATTCTTTGAGCATTTTTTTATGGAACTGATGCTTTTGTAGCTCTAAGGATTTCTGGATGGTATTATGAAGAATAAAATACCTGCAGCAATCTTAGCTGCTAGTGGGATGGTACAGGTGAATGAAACCTTGGCAATCAGGCCTCATACAATCCACAGTCTGTTGTTTAGAAAAAGATTGAAGAATAGGAAGATCACAGACTCGAGAAATTGGCATATGATTAATGTTAAAGTGAAATTTAAGTATTCCTTTCTTTTTCTAGGAGGAATAATTTGCATTATTATTATTATTAAACAGTACATATCTTGTAGTACACATAAAATACATTCTCTGTTATGTGGACAGGGATGTGAGAATAGAATTATTTCTTGGCTTATATTTGGCTTAATCACTCACTACTCTTGTTCCCTGAGCACCTGAAGACAGAAACAAGCTAAACACTATTTGGCTATTTAATTTGGGCAGGCATAGGACCTGGGGGCCCCTTTCCTTTCCAGATTGTTTCAGGAAGTATAATCCCCATTCTCCCCCGCCCCCGGTTAGATCTGATGGCACAAAACCAGTTTTAAATTTCCCAAACCATACCCTGATAGACTTGTTTTCATTTGGCTATCCAGGGTTCATCTTACTTCATAGTTGATGCAAGGTCTGCACCTTTGGATGCAGCTACTCCAGTGCATATGCCTTTGGAGTCAAATCCCACTTAGTTATTAGCCTCTCTAGGCTCTAATTTCCTCATCTGGATGAAGGTTGAATTCTCTGGCCTCTGAGGTCTGTCCCTTCCAGTTTTAGATCTGATGTAGTGACCTGGAAATACACATACTATGTATATTTAAGTACAAATATGATCCTGTGATCTCCACATGGACTATAAATGTAATCAAATTCTTATAAAGGAAAAATGACCTCTATACAGAAATTACTATGTTATATATATCATGCAGTGATTTTTGTTTAGTTCTCTATCTCTTGTTAGAAATGGAAAAAAACAAACCCACCACCACCTTTGCTAAAATTTAATTCCAAAATAGCAAACATGAATTAAGCACCTACTATGTATGACCTGATTCATCAAGAAAGAGTGAGCTTCTTGTTACTGGAAGCATAAATTTAGAAGCAGGAAGATCATCTGCCACATAGAATACAATACGGCATTAAGAATAGAGGACTGCATTTGGCTCATTTGCTTGCTGTGTAACCATGAGTAAGTCATTTAACTTTCTGGGCCACTGTTTCCTCATTTGTAAAATGAGGGTGACACTTGTTAGTATTTAAATCACAGGGTTTGTTAGACAAACAGTGTGCATTAAGTGGCATCTATATATAGCTGGATGGATGTTATTATTTTATAGAGAGAGGATTTTTGTATTGTGTAGGAATTGGAATAGATCTGATTCAATGAACTGTTCTCATGAATACTTAGCTTTTCTGTTTGTTTGTTTTTGTTTTTGTTGGGCAATGAGGGTTAAGTAACTTGCCCAGGGTCACACAGCTAGTAAGTGTTGTGTCTGAGGCCAAATTAGAACTCAGGTCCTCCTGAATCCAGGGCTGGTACTTTATCCACTGAGCCACCTAGCTGCCCTTAATTTTAACTCCTAATGACCATCCTTCAGTGACTGTTCCTTGTGGGATTTTTCTGTTTGGTTCTCTAACAGTGCCTTTGGTTTAGTAGACTTTGTTGACTGCTTGAGAAAAGACATCATGTTTTCCTTCTGATAACAATGAAATGCTTCTGATACAGGTGTTAGGCCTTTCACAATGTAAGGGGGGGGAGTGAGTGGGGAAATGTCAGTTTCAGGTATTGGGTGTTCTTTAAAATTGCCTGTTGAATTTGAAACCTTAAGGAACCTAGGGTCTTGTTACTGGCTTGTAACCAGAAGCAGAGGCTTGTGATATGTGATGCCTTTGCCAGAGCCTTGTTTGATTGTTGGCTCTCAAGTATGTTGGGGTCAGAAGGAAACAGTTACCAGTTACTTTTGTGCTGTAGTTCACTTGGGTTTGGCAACTCCTCTAACTGTTGACTGCATGTGTCTGTTGGGTTCACAATATGGCTTGTTTTCAATAGCCTTTTCAGTCATAAAATGACTAGTAACAAAAATGCCTTTCATTCATATCATTCTTTGTTCTCTTTGTAACAGAGGTCTGGAATTAACAGGAAGAAGTTAGATTTTAGTTTCTTTGTTCTGTAGAGATGGATAGGATGAGTCAAAAGTAGAGATACTTATCACTGTCCTGAAGAAGCTTACAAAGTGGCATTTTGGGGAGTCCTAGAAAGCTGCTGGCCAGCCAGACTTCTTTCAGATTAAAAGTTGAGGAAAACTGATTATTTCTGCAAATTGCTTTGTTTAACTTTTTAGCCCAGTGACAATAGCTGCCCTTAAATGGGTATTGTAGTTACAAAATTTAAGACTTGACTCTGATATTAAAGACCACTTCCTCAAGCAACATTGCCCCCTTCTTTTGGGGGGGGGGCAGGACAACTAGGGTTAAGTGACTTGCCCAGGGTCACACAGCTAGTAAGTGTCAAGTGTCTGAGGCCAGATTTGAACTTAGGTCCTCCTGAATCCAGGGCCAGTGCTTTATCCACTGTGCCACCCAGCTGCTCCTTCTTTTTTGTTTTTGTTTTTTTAGGGAGGCAATTGGGGTTAAGTGACTTGCCCAGGGTCACACAGCTAGTAAGTGTTAAGTGTCTGAGGCCAGATTTGAACTCAGGTGCTCCTGATTCCAGGGCTGGTGCTCTATCCTCTGTGCCACCTAGCTGCCCCTGCCCCTTCTTTTTTTTTTTTTCCCTGCGGGGCAATGGGGGTTAAGTGACTTGCCCAGGGTCACAGAGCTGGTAAGTGTCAAGTGTCTGAGGCCGGATTTGAACTCAGGTACTCCTGAATCCAGGGCCGGTGCTTTATCCACTGTGCCACCTAGCCGCCCCCCCTGCCCCTTCTTTTTGAAAGTATTATGATAATAGTGGAAAAGGTAGTAATAATTTGGTAGTTAGGACATATGGCTTCAAGTCTTGCCTGTGGCAATTACTCTACGATCAGGGAGGTCATCACACCTATTTGAGCCACTTTCCTTATCTTCAAAATGGAGATAACTTGAACTACTTATCTCCAGCATTGTTGTGGGAAAACAAAACCAAAAATGAAAACACAAAAACAATTCTTCATAAAACTTGAAATGTTATGTAAAGATGGATTGTCTGTATTTGGAGAAGTCATCTTTTGCTTGTAGTAACCAATACTTTGAAAAATCCATACTTTTATTAGGTATTTCATTATTATCTTTGGTCCTATTTTTACTTCATGAATTTCTTTGGCTAAAAAACTCACCAGCTCATAGTTTTTGGCATTTATTCTATTTAATTAAGTTCTACTAATTTCTATGAAGTGCTTACTAGGGTCTTTGAGTGACAGATTTGGCTAGTTCATTTCTGGGTTTGTACTTTGCCAGTGTGGTAAAGATTAACAAAACTTTTGCTTTTTTGGCATTACCTTTTGACAATAGAGTCATCTCTGTGCCATGGCATGGCATGGGAGTAAAACTGTAGTGAAGCTGAAACCATGCCTTCCTCTAGTAACCTTTAAAGATTAAGATCATACTGTTATGTTTGAAATTGAGAGGAGGCCAGAAGATAGGAGTTTGATTCCCTCTAACATCCCAAATTACTATACCTTTAGACCTGAAAAGACATCAGAGTATCTAGTTTAATCCCTTCATTTCTCAGATGAAGTGACTTTCCTAAGGTCATAGAGCTTGGAATAGAATCTTTTGTCTTATGATTTGGAGTACAGGATTTTGTTTTGGTTTTTCCTATAGGTTGGAGTCAGATTATGGTTCTTTAAACCTTAGTTCCTTTGTTTTTAGGACAGAGAGAACAATTGGCAGGTAGAAAAGGCATCTCCTGGCTCTGGCAGTTGAAACCCTTTGAGTGGTCTTTTATTTATGTGGCTCATCCCAAACATAATTTTGTTTGCTGTGTTAAGAGTTGTCTGACAATCCTGCCCTTTTCAGTATTTTACCAGTGATTCAAAAGATGAAGAAAAAAGTCTTAATATTGCCTGGTGCTTAGCATCATAAAGTGTTAAGTGGGCCTTTAGGTGAGGCTCAACAATGGTGGATGGATTGACTTCTTTTAGGGCTGCCTTTGTTAGGATTTTTGCCAAGTGTTGGACACAGCCCTACAGTTTGTGCTTAAAAGAATCCTCTTGAATTCTTTCCTTAGGGATAATTTAAGATGACCTAATGGATCTTATATTTGTATGATGTATGCCTCCATTGCTAAAGCCCTAACTAGCCAGTTACATACTTCAAAACACCAATGTAATAAGCACCTAGAAAAAGAGCAGAACTGACGTTTTCTATCTAAACTATCTAAAATTACAGCTCTGTTTCCTTCATTAAATGCCCTGAAAACGTAAATATTGAAAAGCTAGTTTGATTTTTAAAAAAAACTTTAAAAATGGAAATAATAGGATTACTTGGAAGACACATTACCATATGAAAACACAGCCTCATTTCTTTCCTAGGCTTTTAGGGCAAATTAAGCCTTTTGGTTTTACTAAGTTGATTTAGTTTCCTTTTCATTTTTTCCCTTTTACTTTGGAGCCTCAATCTTTTCTCCTGGGAGACTTGTTTAGGTTGCAGTTTCTAATCATTCTGCACATCTAATGCTTTCTTTCTGTTCTTGCTGGAGTCAGGACTATTCCTGCATGCAACAAGATGGAACTGAGATTAGAGACCTGGAGTCCTCCTATTAGAAGTGCATTTAAAGCAACTAACTGCATGCAGGTGTTCTGGTAGCTAGGTGGCAGAATTTATTAGGGTGCTGGTCCTGGAGGCAGGAAGACTTCACCTTTTTGAATTCACATCTGGCCTCAGACACTTGCTAGCTGTGTGACCCTGAGCAAGTCACTTAACCCTGATTGCCATAGTTCCTTATCTGTAAAATGAGCTGGAGAAGGACATGGCAAACCACTCCAGTATCTTTGCCAAGAAGACCCCAAATGGGGTCACAAAGAGTTGGACACGACTGAAAAATGACTGAACAACAGTAACAACATCCTAGTCTTAATTTGGGGTTAGGACAGAAAGTAATTGGTTGTCACAATAATTCTTTTACTTTTAGCACTTAAGGGGCATTCAATTTGTTCTTCTTTAGTCAGGCATCTATCGAGAGAGGAAATCCTTGCTGGATGATGTATTTTTTTTTTAAAGGGTGGTCTGTGAACTATTTTTTCCTAAGCATTTCTCCTCTTCTTCCTCATTGCCAGAGTTGTAAAAAATGGATCTGTTTTCCTGAGGTATCCCAGCTTGTAACAAAAAGCTTTTTGATAGTTGGCCGTTGAATCACTGGGATGAGATCATTCCTTTCTGAGCTGTGTGCAATGTTCAAACTATTTATTGAAACAAAAGCATGCTGGGTAGGCTGACCACACAATAAAGCCCGACTCTGTGGTCATGTTCAGGGCAGAAATTTGGGTTTTCTCTGTGATAGAATGCCAGTGATACGTGGAAGAAGGTGAAAGGTGCTTGGCAAGACAGGCTTGTGGTTCGGCTGCTGGCCGTGTGTGCAATGAGATCAGTAAGATAGAGTGGCTCAGGACATGAATTAGATTGGAACCTAGATACTTTGCGTCCTGCCTGAGCTGTGAGGAATTGTTCTGGAATGGAGCAGCTCCCAGAAATGGGGATAGGGGGCCGTTTCAGTTTAAAATGAAAGTAATACTTGGAAAGATGTTTGAATTTATTTTTCTGTTTATACTACATTAAATTGTGCTGTCGAGTTTTGTTTTTTGTTAACTTTCAGATCAAGCCTACTAACATCCCTAAGAAGTGACAGCTGAGAGAGCTGACAGTGACAGAAAAGCTCTAAAAAAAGCAGAAGCAGGAAAGTCTGGACCCTTTTAGAACCATACGGTTTTAAAACTGAGAAGGAACTAAGGCTATTCAGTGTAGTGGCATCAAACTCAAATAGAAACTGGAGCAAATAAACTGTACCATAACTATTTCCCAGCTTTTTTTGTTTTATTGGGTTTTTTTTTGTTGTTGTTTTTTGCGGGGATAATGAGGATTAAATGACTTGCTCAGGGTTACACAGCTAATAAGTGTTCAAGTGTCTCAAGTCGGATTTGAACTCAGGTCCTCCTGAATCCAGGGCTGGTGCTTTATCCACTGTGCCACCTAGCTGCCCCGTCCCAATTACATTTTGATCTTATTTGCTGTGGGTAGCATATTTGACACCTCCGATCTCATCGTTTTACAGATAAGGGAAACTGGCACCCAGATTCAGTGACTTGCCCAAGGTCATGAAACAGGAGTAATTTTATTCAACTTTCTTTACAGTATGCTAGCACTGCCTTTAGTATATGAACACGCTAAAGGCATTGTAAGATAATGTAGTACTATGATTGATTTTGTTAAGCAACCATTAAGAACCTATTGTGGTCTTACATGCTAGAGGATGCCCGGTTAAGTAAGACCCAGTTCTACCTCCCCCCATTCCCCACCTAAGCTTGTCATCTGTACAGTGACAATAATCCTTCTAATGTACAAGTATGATCATATCCCCTTTGTACAGAAAGATGTTTAGTTCCCATTATTAACCTTAAAAGTCAAAACCCAAACTTTATAACCTGGCCTTAAGAGGCTTCTTTAATTTCGCTCCAGCTCACCTTTCTGTTCATTTTACAACCCTTCAGGGCTTCTGTGTTCAAGCCAAACTGTACTATTGTTACTCAGTCCTTCTTATTTCTCTCAAAAAATCTTTTTTCTTCAGGGTCTAGCTTAGATGTTCCCTCTTTTAGACCTCTCCCTCCCCCCCCCCCAACTGAATGTGTGTTCTTCCTCCTCAAATTTTCATGGATCACTTTGAATAACAATCTTTACTTTTCCCCGCCCCACTCTACTTTGAATTATATTTGTGTACCTGTTATATCCCTCCAGGAAGTCAGGGACTATTTTTCATCTTTGTCTCTCCAGCTTGTATGGCATAGTGGTTGGTATCTTGCTTCCAAACATAAACTTCTGAATGTTGGACTGGATCCCTTTGAACCAGTGATGTGCATGGGAGCTGACCCTATCATGTTCCTTAACTTTCAGGGCTTATAACCTTTCTTGGGTGAGATCATCCTTTCTTTCTCCCTAATTTGAGCTGAGATCTTATATCCTAATCTGTAAAATTAATCCAGTGTCTGTTTTGTTTTGTTTTTGGTGTGAGGCAATTGGGGTTAAGTCATACAGCTAGTAAGTGTCAAGTGTCTGAGGCCAGATTTGAACTCAGGTCCTCCTGAATCCAGGGCCGGTGCTCTATGAGTTATTCTTGTGGACATCTGAGGGATTAGAGATTGTCTTAAGTGTCTGGAGCAGTTGTAAGACTCCTTCTACTTGAGGAAGATTGTTTTGGTAGTGGCTCAAAGGAGAGAAGGAAAGAAAACCTGAATTAGGATAAGGGTCAGGATAGTTGAGAGGGACCCAGCTGATGGAGTTCTGATCTTTATAATCTAGTTTTCCATAGTAGGGGAGACCTGATTCCACTTGGAGGAAAATAAAATTCAACTAAATTTCCTTTTTGTGTAGATTTTTAGATTTTTGTGCATGTCGTAACATGTTGAGGTTGTGAAAATTCTTATTTTCTCTGGGGGAATTTTTTAATTATTAAGAAATAAAAACATAAGGCTCAAATTTACCTTTTCCGTATGTATAAAAATGTTTATACTAAGCAAACTGTTTAACCTAGTACCTTTACAGTCTTGTTTGTACTACCTTGGAACAAACTGTTAAGTACTCAAAATCAAACATCCTAATCATAAACTATTTTTTGTCTGTTTGAGAGATACCTTAAAGGCCTCTACACACCATTTTGTTAATGAGGTTCAGGCTAATGCTGCATGCTTGAAAATCCATGATTTAGGCTTTATTAGTTTAGATCAGGTCCCTCTCCTCCCACCTTCACCCAAACAGACTTTACTGTAGTATTATTATTGTAGATCCCAAGACTTTTTACAGAAACTTTGCTCAATCTATGAAGGCCATTTCCTGTATTAAGGATTTAAAAATCCAGAAAGCTTTATTAGGAAGTGTTCATTCATGTTTTCCCTAGTGTATAGTAAGGTTATGTTGAAATATATCTGTCAGTAATGATTTCTCTCTTTTTTTTTTCCTGGGCAGTGAGGGTTAAGTGACTTGCCCAGGGTCACACAGCTCGTAAGTGTCAAGTGTCTGAGGCTGGATTTGAACTTAGGTCCTCCTGAATCCAGGACTGGTGCTTTATCCACTGTGCCACCTAACTGCCCAGTAATGATTTTTTTTTCCCCCTCCCTCCTCCCCAAGACAGAGAGCAGTCTGATATAGGTTGTATATGTACAATCACATTAAACATATTTTTACATTGGTCATCTTGTGAAAGAAGAATCAGAGCACAAGGGGAAAACCTCAAAAAAAAAAAAGGAAAAAAAACCCAGTCCAAATGTAGAAGCAGTATGGTTCAATCTGCATTCCTAATTCACAGTTTTTTTCCTGGATGTTGAGAACATTTTCTATCAGGAGTTCTTTGAAACTGTTTTGGATTGTTGTACTGCTGAGAAGAGCCAAGTCTATCACCATTGTTCATCACACAATGTTGCTGTTACTGTGTACAATGTTCTCCTGGTTCTCCTCAGTCAGCATCAGTTCATGTAAGTCCTTCCACATTTCTCTGAACTCCTGCTCATTGTTTCTTACAGCGAAATAGTATTCCATTACATTCATATACCACAACTTGTTTGGCCATTCCCTATCGATAGGCATTCCCTTGATTTCCAGTTCTTTTCCACCACACAGAGAGCTGATATATATATATATATATATATATATATATTTTTTTTTTGTACATGTGGGTCCTTTTCCCTTTTCTGTGCTCTTTTTGGGATATAGACCTAGCAGTGGTACCACTGGGTCAAAAGGTATGCACGGCTTTTTGGAACTTTGGGCATAGTTCCAAATTGCTCTCCAGAATGGTTGGATCAGTTCACAGCTCCACCAATGATGCATTAGTGTTCCAATTTTTCCACAGTTTCTCCAACATATATTTTTTTCCTTTTTTGTTGTATTAGCCAATCTGATAGGTGTGAGGTGGTACCTCAGAGTTGTTTTAATTTGCATTTCTCTGATTAGTAGTGATTTAGAGCATTTTTTCATATGGCAATAGATAGCTTTGATTTCTTTATCAGAAAACTGCCTGTTCATATCCTTTGACCATTTCTTCATTGGGAAATGACTTGGTTTCTTATAAATTTGATTTAGTTGCTGGCTATAAAAATTGTTTCCCAGTTTTCTGCCTCCCTTCTAATTTTGGCTGCATTGCTTCTGTTTGTACAAAAACATTTTAATTTAATGTAATCAAAGTCTTCCATCTTGCATATCATGATATTCTCTATTCATAATTAGAGAATATTCCTCTCCATACATCTGAGAGGTAAAGTATTCCTTCCTCTCCTAATTTATGTATGGTATCACCCTTTATGTCTAAATCTTGAACCCATTTTGACCTTATTTTTGTATAAGATATGAGGTTGGTCTATGCCTAGTTTCTGCCATACTATCTTCCAGTTTTCCCAGCAGTTTTTGTCAAATACTGAGTTCCTATCCCAGACGCTGGAGTCTTTGGGTCAGTAATGATCTTTTAATCTTGATTTGGAGATGAGCCACAGTGCCTGGTCCTTCTTTCTCATTTTTATTATGTGGAAGAGAAGTTAATCAGTGATGACTTTATTTTAGAGGAGTAAGAGTTTTTGAATATATGAATCAAGCTGAGACTATGAACAGAGGGAATTGTTTCTAGTTTTTTATGATCTTTCCTGCATCACCTTTTGCCTCCCCCTCTTTCCTGTTAAGTGAATAGATACCTTAGGTATAGTAGGAAAAACCCTAGAAATTAGGTTCTGGTCCCAGCTTTGTCATTACTTAGCTATGTGACTCTGAGTAAGCTATTTTGCCTTCATGGGCCTCAGTTTCCGCATCTGTAGAGTGTTGTTGTTTGTTCTAGAAGAGGGTGATGTCTTGACTTGCAAGTGAATTGTATTTGAGTGACTCCAGGCTTTGCTTGTTTTTTTGTTTGTTTGTTTTTGAGGCAAATGGGGTTAAGTGACTTGCCATGGGTCACACAGCTAGTAATTGTTAGTGTCTGATGCCAGATTTGAACTCAGGTCCTCCTGACTCCAGGGCTGGTGCTCTATCCACTGCGCCACCTAGCTGCCCCGAAATATAAATGAGACTTAAAAATTTTTTTTTTTTTGGTGAGGTAATTGGGGTTAAGCGACTTGCCCAGGGTCACACAGCTAGTAAGTGTCAAGCGTCTGAGGCCGGATTTGAACTCAGGTACTCCTGACTCCAGGGCTGGCGCTCTATCCTCTGTGCCACCTAGCTGCCTTACTCCAGGCTTTGCAAAGTCATCAGCCTCACTCCTCCAGAGTCATCCCAGTCCAGTGGCAAGACATACGTCAGGATAGAGGTGATGGCCTCAGCCTGTAACGGGAGGTATTAGACAAAGTGATCTGTATGATCCTTTCAGACTCTGACTCTGGTTCTCTAGCCAAACCATAACAGTCAAAACACAGAGACAGAATCTTTGATGATTTAAATTGTTCTTTTTTGTCATACATTTCTCTCATGACATAGCTTTTACAAAGCTTCAGTGTAATTCTTCCCTTGTCTATATAAGGTGACATGATGTAGTTTTGTGTTATTCTTGAACCTATTATGTGGGAGCTTTTGAAGTCAATGGACGGTTTCCTAAGCATAGTATCAGCTCTCATGGAAATTTTTATTCTTGTAGGTATTAAAAACTTTTTTGAAGTATTGATATAGTGTATAATTTTTCTTACTTCTGGGTGAAATTTTTCTTTTTACATTATTATAGATGGTAATTTCATTTGTCTGCAATTGGACTCTTGTGTTAATTTAGTGGTTCTAAAGTTGGATATATTGGAATCTGTTTAAAAATACATATCTAATCATTATGTTATCTCCTTAACAGCACAGGTTGATTGGTGCTAATTACATTAAAAGTGAAATAGAAACTTGAGAAATTGTAGGCTGTGGAACTTCAGCTACAAAGTCAATACAGGAGTGTTATTTTCCTCTTTTGGCCCTTACGGCACTTATCAAGAAGATGGTTTTAAATGACTCTTTCAGGAGAATCCAAAGGAGACAAGGAAACCAATCTTGTAAAAGATCCAGAGATGAGAGGCACATGACCCTCTTGACACACTTTAGTCCTGCTGTGGATTTTCAAGACATGAATTAAAAGTGTGCTCTGTAATATTGGGTTTCTAGATAAAATATCTGGAATTGCCATTGGGATAACATGTCTTGCTCTAAAAAAAAAAAAATCTCTTGGGAAACATAAGTGTGAACACCCTTTGAATCACTGTTATTGCTCCTAGCAATATACCCCAAAGAGATTAAAGACAGGGAAAATGCCTATATGTAGTAAAATATTTTTAATATCACTTTTTTGTTTTATTAAAAAACTTGAAATAAAGTGAATCTCTATTAATTGGGGAATGGCTGAGCAAATTGTGGGATTTGAAAGTAATAGTAATGTTATTGTGCCATAAGAATTGATGAATATTGTAGAGGCAGAGGAATCTGGAATGACTTGTATGAACTGATGAAGAGTGAAGTAAACAGAACCAGGCAAAGAACTTAAATAATGTTGATAGAATTCTAATTTAAAGGAACTTGGAAATACTACTGTCCTGTGATCAATGCAGTGAACACTTGTGACTTCCTGAGACTAGTGGTGGAACATAAGCACTCCTTCTTGGCAGAGAATTGATTAGAGATCAAATGAGACATTGGTTTTAAGACTTCAGATTTTGGTTATAATAAGTCACTTGGCCTCTCTGGATCTTGGTTTGCTCATTTGTAAAAGTAGGGAGTTTTATTAAATAGTTGAGGTACTTTAGATTGACTTTACTTTATTATACTTAATTCATATGAGGGAGGGTTTCTATTGCAATGGAGTGAGTTAATGAGTAGTAATAGATAACAACAAAAAAACCCCTCACATCAGTAATAGAACATTAAAAAATAACTAGGAGAAAATAAAAATCTCACAGGCTGCAGGGCGGCAGCACAAACAGGGCAGTTTTATTGTTGTCGTGTTAATTTTCAAAAATTTTGGTAACAAATTAATGGTCCTGCAAACGATTCTCTTTTGTATATTGAATTGTTTATGTTTGATTAAACTTGGAATGAAAAAAGAACCCCCCCCCCCCATTTTAAAAGGAAAAAACCTTCTAAGTCATCTAGTCTAATGTCCTTATTTGGGCAGCTAGGTGGCGCCACCGGCCCTGGAGTCAGGAGTACCCGAGTTCAAATGCGGCCTCAGACACTTAACATTTACTAGCAGTGTGACCCTGGGCAAGTCACTTAACCCCAATTGCCTCGCTTAAAAAAATTTTTTTTTAAAAATGAGTGCTAAGGTCCTTATTTTTTTTTTTTAATTTTTTTTTTTTAGTGAGGCAGTTGGGGTTAAGTGACTTGCCCAGGGTCACACAGCTAGTAAGTGTTAAGTGTCTGAGGCCGGATTTGAACTCGGGTACTCCTGACTCCAGGGCCGGTGCTCTATCCACTGCGCCACCTAGCTGCCCCGTAATGTCCTTATTTTCAGTAGAGAAAACTCTCTTCTTAGTGTCTACGTGAATCCCTGCTGTGCTTAGACCACCAGGGCTCCCGAAGAAGGATTCCTATTTCATCAAGATTCCATAAAGTCATTTGTAGTCCAACATGTGAATGTCTTAAGTATTGCTATGTAATTTAAGCCCTCATGAGTCTGACAAAGCACCACTAATCCTCAATCTTTATTTAAATAAATTATTGTCCAAACAGATTTCAGATTTTGGAGGTGGGGGTGGTTAGGGATATAAAAAGAAGATTAATATTTCTGTAGTAACTGGGAATACCAACCCAATTTGGGAAGAATAATAATAGTAACAATTATGTAATCACACAGAATGTTAAAAGTTAGAAGCGACCCTAGTGTTTATATAGGGAATCCCCTGCCCCCCCCCTTTCTTCCCACCTCCTTAAGAAGCTGGAGTCTAGAGGTTTGAGGTGACTTAACCCAGGGTCACAGGGCAGCTGGGTGTTGAAATGGAAAGAATGCTGGCCCTGGAGTTCAGAAGACTCATCTTCAGGAGTTCAAATATGTCCTCAGATACTTAGTAGCTGTGTGACCCTGGACAAGTCACTTAACTCTGTTTGCTTCAGTTTCCTCATCTAAAAAATGAGCTGGAGAAGGAAATAGTACTATCTATGCCAAAAAAGCCCCAAATGGGGTCACAAAGAGTCAGGGCTCAAATGACTCAACAACAACCACCAGAGTTACCTGTGGCATTAAGTGGCAGAGGTAGGGTTAGTCCCAAGTCTTTTTGCAAGTCAAGTTATCCTTCCTTGAGTATATTTAGTTATTGAAGATGAATACATAATATATACTTTCTTAAAATGGAAATGGAACTGTTAATAGTAAGATGACTGTGTGTGTTAAAAGGTTTTCATCTTTATTCATGTATTAGAGGGCTTTTTGGTTTTTGATTGTATTTTTAGCTTGATGCCAAGTCGTTCCCTCTGTAAAGCAGGTTGCTTCCTAAAATTTTTTCTTTTGGGGGGAGCATTCTTTTAATAAACTTTAAACATGTATTTGCTTATAAATGACCAGTCATTTAAACCCTGACTTTTGCTCTTCTAAATACTGCAGACTCATGGTGTAGCAGGGAGCACACTAGATTTAGAGCTAGATCTGTGACTTCAGATTTTGGTTATAATTAATCACTTGGCCTCTCTGGATCTTGGTTTGCTCATTTGTAAAAGTAGGGAGTTTTATTAAGTAGTTGAGGTACTTTTGAGCACTAAACCTTAACTACCAATAGAAACCTCGTTTTTTACACATTTCTTACTTTCATAGTACTGTACAAGTACTGGTACAAGTACTGCACCCAGGACTCACGAGAAGAAGAATGCTAAATCTGTAAGCCAAGAAGTTGTGATTTATTTAATTACTGTTTTTCTGCCAAGTTGCATGGATTGATCACTTGTGTTAGTATCACCACTGATTTTTTTCATTTGCTCTTTCTCTTTTAGTCTTTACTTGCAGGTCCATGTCATTCTACAGCTGGTGTTAATTTGTTTATTTTTTTAAAGGCTAAAAATATACCCATTACAAAAGCCCCCAGGCGTACATACAAGAAATACAATAAGACATTAGATACAGTAAACATTATAGCCACATGTCACTGCCTTCCTATCTTCTAGACTTTCAGCCATTAGGCAGAGGTCTGAGAACACACTAACCTTATGCTGTGCCTTTAAAGGTCAGTAGAAATGGACTTTCAGACCAGTAGGGGAGCACATTCCATTGTGGAGGAGTCTCCAAATACCTTCTCTCTTCTGCCTCCAGAAGATTAAATTTGGATTGTCAGCAAAAGCTTTTCAGCTGATTTCAGCTGCTGCTTTAGGGCCTGGGAAAAGGTCTGATTTCTTAGATACCCAGGAACCAAACCATTAATTGGTATTATTTAAATTGGGATTATCACCTGCATTTTAGCCTGGTGATCATTGACTGTGATAAGCAGAAAAAACTAGGGCCTATCAATTGAATTCATTGAACATTTATTAAGAGCCCACTCTGTGTAGAAGACTGCTAGGCACTGGGTGATATATAAAGATTAGATAACACATAGTTCTTGCCTTTGTGGCCACTTACAACCTAGTAGCAGAAATGACACATGTAACTAATACAAAAAGCACAATAAATATGCATGAAAGGTGTATAGTGTGAGGTTTAGGGGGTAGAGCGGGAGATGAGGGAAGGCTTCTTAGAAGTGATATTGTTTAACAGAGCTTTAGGGGGTAGCTAGGTGGCGCTTGACACTTACTAGCTCTGTGTGATCCTGGGCAAGTCACTTAACCCTCATAAAAAAAAAAAAAGAAGAGATTATTTAACAGGGCTTTCAAGGATGGGAAAGACAAGTAGAAGAGTAAGGGAAAGACAGGCAAAGCCTAGGCAGAGGGAAAACATGAAATGTATATTGGTGGGGCAGTGGGAGTCCAGTTTGACAGCCACTTATGTATAGAAGGAAGGAATGAAATTAAGTTGGTGCTAGATTGTTGAGGGTTTTTTTAGCCTGGGCCAAAGACTGTGAAAGTTCACCTGGGAGCCAATAGGGAGTTAGTGGAGGAGGCACTGGAGCACAGAATATTAGATCTTTGTAGGAAGAGGTTCAGCCTTTAGTGGATTAGAGCAGGGAGAGAACAGGGAGGCAGGAAGCCAGGTAGGGGCAGGAGGAAGAGGATTGCTCTGGGTGTTCACCTTTTTTTTTAGGCCCTGTATCTAATTTCTCCTATTTGCCGTTCTTTTAAATTGTAGTAGTCCTTCATCCAATCTTTACAATATGGTACCTGTTTACATATTTATTTATTCATTCATTTATTTTGGTGAGGCAATTGGGGTTAAGTGACTTGCCCAGGGTCACACAGCTAGTGTTAAGTGTCTGAGGCCGGATTTGAACTCAGGTCCCCCTGAATCCAGGGCCCATGCTCTATCCACTGCGCCACCTAGCTGCCCCTACATATTTATCTTGAAATTGATTACATTCTTGTTCTGATACTGGTTTCTGTTAACTTTTTTCCTTTTGATATTTAGATGATATTAATAGTATTCCTTCTTCTTTTTTTTTTTTTTTAGTGAGGCAATTGGGGTCAAGTGACTTGCCCAGGGTCACACAGCTAGTAAGTGTTAAGTGTCCGAGGCCGGACTTGAACTCAGGTACTCCTGACTCCAGGGCCAGTGCTCCACCCACTGTGCCATCTAGCCGCCCCTAATAGTATTCCTTCTTAAGTATAGTGCATGGCACGTAATAGGTGTTTAATAAATGCTTATTGATTGATTGAAAAGAAACAGTTTTGACTCCTTCCTCTTATCCAGAATTGTTGCCTTATTTCTTGGTTCCTTTCTTATAAATGAGAGGTGGCAATGATAACCCACCTTCCAGGGTTGTTGAAATGGTCAGTAATAAAGTCAGCTTCCCAATATTTGGGATCTTTTTATAGGCTACTTTCAGCCTCTCCTATGCTGTTTGCAAAAGTGGAACATGCAGCCACATGTCATACTTGGAGAATGTGTTACTCTCGTATAGTTTCTTTAGAAAGTGGCAACTAATATTTGTAATATACTTGATACTTTACAGTGTTATTATTTGGCGTCGTGATGTAGGTTAATGTTGCTTTTATGCTTCCTAGTTCCATAGACAAGGAAATAAAACAGAGTTCTGTCACTTAATAACCAACACTGTAGAGCAAAGCCATAACTAAGGTAGGGCAAATAGAACATTGTTACAGGGCATTCAACTATTATGTGATGTGTTTCTTCCCCTGGCTGTGCTCCTGTACCTTGTTGTCCTTCACTGGTGCCCTGTTCCCCCCGAGCATGAATGAACACCTCTTCTTTGCAGTCCTCTTTCCCCAATACACCTCCCAATCCCCTTATTTTCAGCAGTTTTACCTCAACCTCTTAAAACTTCTCTTTTGTTTTTCCTGATTGTACAATTTCACCTTATAGTGTGATGAAAGCTTGATGAGAAGTCTCTGTGGCATCAGGAGGTATCCCTGTCAAGGGTGGGTTAAGGACTTGCCTCTGTATCCCAGGGGTTCTTGGATACTGCCATATCTGCTTTGGCTGGGGCTTTAACACACTTTTCATAAGGTGTATGGATAAATCTAATATTTTGGGTATAGTAAGAAAGCTTACTATCCATCAGAATCCAATTTTGACTATTTCTGTGAAGCAAACAAAAGAAAAAATCTTTTACTTATCTTTTATATTTGTAACCTCTCGGGTTTTAAATAAAGTAGGCATCCAGTAAATGCTTCTTGGTTGATTTTGTATGTGTGTGTGTAAGTCTGAATACAAATAACAAATGGAACTACTTAGAACTCATAAGAAATTAAATTAAAGCTAGGTATTTATATGAAAGTACATGAATGATTGAATCTAGTTTAGAAATGACCTGGGTGCAGCTAGGTGATGAAGTGGATAAAGCACTGGCCCTGGATTCAGGAGGACCTGAGTTCAAATCTGGACTCAGACACTTGATACTTAATAGCTTTATGATCCTGGGCAAGTCACTTGATCCTCATTGCCCTGCAAAATAAAATAAATTAATTAAAAAAAAAAAAGAAATGACTTATATACAGTTGGATTCAGAGCTTTATCATATTCTTACTACCCAAATCATGTTGGAATCCTACAGAGTATAGTTTATGGGAAACGAAGAACAGGAAACTTGCAGTAACATACTTAATGTCTCTGGCAGGTTCTGTGTAACCATTGTATTTGCATATTGGTAATCCATTCATTTCAGAGGCTGGTCCACAGACTCAGTCTTATGGTCTCTACATATAGCCTTTAGTCATCTTATTAAATTGTCCTTGACTTTTCTGTGGCTTTTGTTTTTTGTTGGGGGAAAAATATAATTGTGGTGACTGTTAGTAATTCCAAAAGCTGAGACTATTTTTTTGGTATTATGAGGGCATGAATAAAGGGCTACTTGGTTTGAATGATGTTCTGGTAAAGGTAGTTTTCACTTCTGCCCTAAAGGACTTTACTTTCCTCATCTGCAAATGAACAGATCAGCTGAAATGCAAGTAAAAAGTGGAGCTCTCAATGAAGCTCTGGTATTGTCATCTTAGGTCGAACTTTCTGTTTCTTATTTCTAGCTCTCACTTTTTCTGTCCATGAAATCTGGGGTTAAAATGAGTATCAAGAGCAGACTTGAAAGGGAGAACAAGTTATAAATATATGAGGTTGGCTAGAGAAGTTCTGTAAGGTTGAAGGAAAAACTGTTTTCTTGGTCATAGGAATTCTGTCGTTGATTTTTTTTATACATGTATGTCTTAGATCTCCCTTTTAGTACTTCCTTTCTTTTCAAATACTTCAGGGTCTGGGGTAGTGGTTCTATGATAGAACACAGAGACCATCTGAATCCACCTTTATGAGATGACTGCTGTTCACTAGTGTGGGTAAAAAGTGTGGGTAAAAAGTGAGGGTTAAGTGACTTGCCCAGGGTCACACAGCTAAGAAGTGTCAAGTGTTTGAGGCTGGATTTGAACTCGGGTCCTCCTGAATCCAGGGTTGTTGCTTTATCCACTGCACCACCTAGCTGCCCCGGGTCCCTTCCTTTCCATTTTTCCTGGAACCTCCACCAACCATGTTCATTCCTTCTGCTCCTGACTCTACAGACCCCTTCCCTCACCATTCCCTTGGGAGGGGACCTTCTTCCCTTCCCCTACTTTCTACTTCCTTTTGTATGTTGACTTTCCTTATTAGAATGTAAACTTTTTGAGGTTAGGGACTGTCTTTCTTTTTGTTTCTCTTTGTATTACTTGCACTTAGCATAGTGCCTGGTGTTTGGTAAGCATTTAACAGATTCTAGTTTACTTCTTATTTATCCTGTATTTATTCCCTTTATAAGTAAACATTTATTAACCAGCTGTTATATGCCAGGCACTGTGCTAAGTAGAGAGAGTATCCAGGAGGAGCGGGTGAAGTCAACAGTGCCAAATGGCCCGAGAAAAGTCAAGTGTGATGAGGACTAAGAAAAGACACTTAGATTTAGTATCATTGATTACAAGAGATTATCGGTAACTGGAAAGAGTAGCTTGAGTTGAATAATGAGATCAGAAGCCAGATTGTAAAGAGTTGAAGCAAAGAATTTAGACAGCTTTTTTTCAAGGGGTTTAACTAAGAGCAGGAGAAATATAGGATGATAATTTGAAGGGATAGCAGGGTCTAGTGAAGTGTGGGTTTTTTTGTGTTTTGTGGGGTTTTTTTTTTGGCATGGGCGTGTTTTACATGTTAAAAGCATTTGAGGGAGCAGCTAGGTGGCACAGTAGATAAAGCACCAACCCTGGATTCAGAAGGACCTGAGTTCAAATGTGGCCTCAGACACTTGACACTTACTAGCTGTGTGACCCTGGGCCAGTCACTTAACACTCATTCCCCCCCCCCCCCAAAAAAAAAAAGCATTTGGGTAGGAACTAGTTGCTAGGGAAAGACAAGAGCTTGGTGTGTGTGGAGGAAGAGATGGGTTGGGATCATAGGCCTATGGAAGGGAGTCAGCTTTGGTAAGAAGACAGTGGAAGATGATATTAAAGGGGTTTGAGATGAACAGAAGGGAAAAAGAGGGAGCTCCAAGGGAAGGGCCTTGATTTTCTCACTAAAGAGCCAAGGAGTTTTTAGCTGAGAGAGGAGGGGGAGGTATGGGAACTTTGAGGAGAGAAGAGGTTTGGGAGAGCAAAATCATTTATTAGGGATAATAAAAAGGTGGCCTAGACATAGAGAATCTTGTTGAAGCTGGATAATGTGAATGTAAGTAGTGTGCCCAGTCAACTAAGCTCGGTGATTTCCTCTAGCTCTCTTCAACAGCTTGTGAATAGGAGCAGAATAAGGTAAGAACAGACTGCAGATAGAATGGATTATGAATGCAAGGTGACTAAATAATTTTTCTTTTTTTTCCCTCTTTCTTTTTTTGGTGAGGCAATTGGGGTTAAGTTACTTGTTTGTTTGTTTTTTGGTGGGGCAATGGGGCTTAAGTGACTTGCCCAGGGTCACACAGCTAGTAAGTGTCAAGTGTCTGAGGTCGGATTTGAACTCAGGTCCTCCGGAATCCAGGGCCAGTGCTTTATCCAGTGTGCCACCTACCTGCCTGACTAAATAATTTATTACAAGAAAACTAGTTGTACTAGATGGATCCATTTACTTTGGATATGTAAAGTAGATATCATTCAAAACCTAAATAAATTTTTTTAAAGCTTCTTACAAGTCTATTTTTTTTCTTTTCACTTTGCAATTGTTAGACAGTCACTATGGTTATGAAAATGATTCCTTTAAAGGTTCTCAGTTAATTTGCATTGGGTTGAAAATGGTACAATTACTCTTGTAAGAGGAGGTGGTATAGGCTCTGCCCTTCCTACTTGCAGTTTACATTCTTTTTTTTTTAATTTTCACTATTTAAAAATAATTCTAAAGTTAAGAAATAAAACAAGCATTTCCATAACAAAGCAGAATTGAAAAAAAGAGGATTGCATATGAAACTGCAATCCTATTATGTGCAATTTGCTTTTCCTTTTCAATACATAATAGTTACACAACTTTCTTTTTCCCCCCTTGCCCCAAGATGGCTACCATTAAACAAATGTGTGTGTGTGTGTGTGTGTGTGTGTTCCTAGTATACATACTTGAGTTTATCATTTCTTTCTCTGGATGCAGATAGCATCATTCTTAAGTCCTTTGTAGGTAACTTGGGTATTTATAATAGTGAAAATGACTTATTTGCTCAAAGTTGTTGTTAAAACAGTATTGCTATTATAATACAACGTTCTCTTGGTTCTGCTCATTTATAATTTTATGCAAAACATGGAAACCATGTTTTTCTAAAATCATTGAGCTTGTAATTTCTTATAGCACAGTAGTATTCCATCATTATCATATACCAGAACTTGTTTAGCCATTCCCCAATTGACGGGAATCCCCTCAATTTCCAGTTCTTGGCCACCACAAAAAGAGCTGCTATAAATATTTTAGGATTTATAGGTTCTTTTCCTTTTCCCCTAATCATCTTTTTTTTTGGGGGGGGGTGAGGCAGTTGAGGTTAAGTGACTTAAAGTAGCCCAGGGTCACACAGCTAGTAAGTGTGAAATGTCTGAGGCCGGATTTGAACTCAGGTCCTCCTGAATCCAGGGCTGGTGCTCTATCAATTCTGCCACCTAGCTGTCCCTTCCCCTAATCATCTTGGGAAACAGACCTAATAATGGTATTGCTGGGTCAGAGAGTATAGGCAGTTTTATAACTCTTTGGGTATATTTCCAAATTGCTTTCCAAAATGGTTGGACCAGGGGCAGCTAGGTGGTGCAGTGGATAAAGCACTGGCCCTGGATTCAGGAGTACCTGAGTTCAAATCCAGCCTCAGACACTTGACACTTAGTAGCTGTGTGACCCTGGGCAAGTCACATAACTCCCATTGCCCCGAAAAAAGAAAAAAAAACCCAAAAAACAATGGTTGGACCAGTTCAACACTGAATTAGGGTCTCATTTTTTCCACATCCCCTCCAACATTTATTGCTTTTCCTGTCTATTGTTTTAATTTGCATTTCTCTAATATGATTTAGAGCATTTTTTCATATGACTAATTTCTTTATCAGAAAACTGTTCAAATACTTTTGTTGTTGTTGTTTTGTTTTTACTTTTTGCAGGGCAATGAGGGTTAAGTGACATGCCCAGCGTCACACAGCTAGTAAGTGGGTCAAGTGTCTGAGGCTGGATTTGAACTCAGGTCCTTCTGAATCCAAGGCTGGTGCTTTATCCACTGCAGCACCTAGCTGTCCCTGTTCATATACTTTGAACATTTATCAATGGGGGAATACCTTGCATTATAAATTCAACCAAGTTCTATATGTTTATTTGAGATATGAGACCTCTTTCCAAGAAGTTATCTATAATTTTTTTTCTCCAATTTTCTGTCTCATCTTGGCTATGTTGGTTTTATATGTACAAAACCTTTTTAATTTAATATAATTGAAACTATTCATTTTAACTCCATATTGCTCTTTATCTCTTGTTTATTCATAAGTTGTTCATTTATAAGTCTGATAAGTAATATGTTCTATGTTCTTCAAATTTTATAATATTTATTTCTGGGTCATGTATATATTTTGGTCTTGGTAAATGGTGTAAGATACTGGCCTATGCCCAATTTCTGCCACACTGCTTTCCAGCTTTCCCAACAATTTTTATCAAATAATGAATTCTTATCCCCAAAACTTATCTTTATATTTGTCAAACACAAGGTTATTATAGTCATTTACTGCTGTAGATTGCATCTGCTTTGTTCCACTGATCCACCTTTCATTTACTTAGCCAGTACCAGATAGTTTTGATAATTACTCTTATAATACAGTTTAAGATTTGGTACTGCAGTTTTCGTTTTTTAACATTATGGAAGTTGGAACTTTACTTTTTTTTAATTAGTTTTATTTTGGAATGGTGACAGTTCTAATTTTTATTCTCCTCTCTCGTAGAACAGATTACAATTTCTTTGATTTTTCTGATGGATTTCAGGGTGGGAGATTGCAGGGTCTCCTCCAGCAAATTAAAAAGTTTGGAAACTTAAAGAGTTCTATGAACAGTGAGGGAGAACAGATTATTAGGGGAACACTGCTCAAAAACTACCTTCAGGTAGATTGTGGAACAGGATTACTGATAAAATGAATTGCAAAAAGTAATTTAAGTCATTTAAGACCCATAAAAGAGCAATAGTCATGTACAGTATCTCATTTACATAAACCTTAGAAGTTAAGGATTAAAGATGTTTGAGGGTATAATCTAGTTCTGCTAATTCTACAAGGGATTGGTCTTTACAGTGTCTTGACAGAACCTCCAAGGCATCATCAGCTACAATGTGAGGGCCTTGAAAGCAGACTCACCTTTCTATTTGTATCTCCAGTTCCTGTCCTATCACAGTGCCCAGCACATAGGAGGGGCTTAATAAACAGAGGTTTGTTACTTAATCAGTTTTTATTCACCTGACTTGATATTGATGATCAACTTTTCATTTTAGATATTCCCTTTTCTCTTGAGTTGGTTCCATGACATTATACTACCCTTGTTGTTTTGTTTTTTTTTTTTTTTAGTGAGGCAATTGGGGTTAAGTGACTTGCCCAGGGTCACACAGCTAGTAAGTGTTAAGTGTCTGAGGCTGGATTTGAACTCAGGTACTCCTGATTCCAGGGCCGGTGCTCTATCCACTGCGCCACCTAGCTGCTCCTACCCTTGTCTTTTTGCCTTTCTGACTTTTCATTCTCTCTCTGTCTTCTGCTCGCACTGACTCATTCTCCCTTCCAAATGGTCTCTCTTTTGCCTTTCATCTCTCCCCTTTTTACACTTTTTTCTTTGGCAGTCTCATCCATTTTCATTGCTTCAGTTATAATCTCTTAATTAAAGAGGCTTGCTTCTCTAAAAGGTGTTTAAAATCCTAGATCACTTCTTGTGAGGTTGGAAACTAGGGCTGTAGGCAAAGGTACAAAAGGCAGTTGAAGATTTAGTCTGTGTCTATAAAGTATTGAATGATTTCATCACCCAGTGAGGCCTAAATCTAGCATCGCCAAATATTGTTGTTTGATTTGGACTGTGGTATAGGTTTGGTAATGTTAAGGGCTAAAATTCTAGCTAGTCTGTCTAAAATATCTAATGAGCGGTCGCCAATAAATGATAAGCTTTAGCAAGAGTTAGACTTTTAAGCATTTATTAAGGAGAATAAGAATTTGGTAAAGAGAGAGAAAGGCCTAGATTCCTATCTATTAAAGGGATAGCACATTTCTAGCTCTGCTCTCTACCAGAGTCCAAAGGAAGGAGAGTGAGACCGAGCACCAGTTTCTTCCTTCCTCCTCCCACTAGCCCGTGTCACTTCCTGACGCCAAAGAAAAGACTCCTGGTCTTGCCCTCAAAGACCTTCGCTTCATGGGCGGAACTCTTCTACAGTAAGTCTCCAGCAGGTGGCGTCATTCCAATCATTACATTTAAGTAATAAGTAATATATCTTAAGTTACATTGTTATGCTAATCAAAGCACAAGTGATGACTTTTGCCTTAATTTCTGAAAGAATTTAGAATTCGGAAGGGATCTTAGAGATCCTCTGGTCCCAGCCTCCCATTCAATGTACAATCTTCCACTTCTGGTCAGAAAATGTTTATCTGATCCTTCCTGTTAATGTCTTCTGTGCCAGAGAATTTGTTTCCTCCTGTTGGTCAGTTCTCTTCTAGAATAGCTAGCTGTTGGTGAATGCAAATTTTCTAAGCTTTAGACTAGATTCTGCTCACTGATAGATGAGAACTGTGAGGCCCAACTTACACCTGCTTCTTCAGGCATATTGGTAGATACTTTGTTTTGGGGATGGTTCAGGGAGTAATGGCCATGTTAGGCATATTGGTCTTAGGAAAAGCATATTTTCCAGGCCTCCCATTCTCAGCTCTTGATCCCATTGGAAAGAGGAAACACTGCTTTGTGTTCCACCTTTTTTTTTCTGGAAGGGAAGCTTGAATGGATGAATACATAGATAGAGAACTGAGTCTGTCTGTGTACTTAGTATAATGATAAGGTATGGCCTGGAGTGGAAAAGCATTTTTTAGGTGTTTACTATGATATGAACCAAATTTAATTCAATTTGGAGACATTAAATGTTTTCTCTGTATAGAGCAGAACAGGTAGATGGTGTAGTGGATAGAGCGCTAGGCCTGGAGTCAAGAAGAACTGAGTTTAAATGCGGTCTCACACAGTTATTACCTCTTTAGTATCTTTGCCAAGAAAACCCCAAATGGGGTCATGAAGATTTGGACATGACTGAAAAATGTTGGAACAACAACTGTATAGAGCACTGCTGGATGAGGTAGAGTTTAGTTAGAACATTTTTTCTTCTCTCTGGAGTTTACAATCCAGATAGTAATATTTTCCCTTGTAAACCTAGCAATTTTGACAGTTTTTACTGGTGCAAGGATGGAATATGACTTTAATTTGAAGGCATTGCAATCTGGAGGTCATGGGTGTGTTTCCTGGTTGCAAAAGCTAGAAGAAATCAAAACTTGGAAGCAGGTAGAGAGAGGCTGGCACTTTGTGGGGTTTTGTGTTTGTTTTTTGTTTTGTTTTGTTTTTTGAGGCTATCGCTTTGAGTGTTCTTAGTAGGATTCTGTTGAAATGATGCATAAGACTTTGGAGTTCCCCCTCTAAATCTTTAGAGGAAGAGCTGGGAAATACTTTGCATTTATCAGGCTTTATTAGATCACTCAGCCCAGTTTATATTGCAGCATTTTAGAAGGGGCTGGTGAAATTGGGAGATTAGCCAAAGAAAAGCAACAGAAATGATGAAAAGGTTGGAAATGGGAGGTACTGGCTAGTGAAGGAAGTACCGAATAGTTTGGAGACCCAGCTTCTAGTTGGTTCATTGATATGACTTGTACAGCCTTGAAGCAATTCACTTAGGCCGTATTTTTCCCATTTGTATCATTAAGTTGGTTTTGATAGAATTTAGACCACTAAGATTTTATCACTATAGAATGTATAAAGCTATAACTAATTAAAGAGAAGGAAAAGATAATCTAGTTAGAGCCTTCTAAAGTATGATAGATTATTATGTAACTAGTGGGTAGCTGTTTTCCATATTCAAAGAACATAAAATTCATGGAATTAGCTGGGTTTGAATTATAGCATATGAAGTAATAAATGTTCCTGATTCCTAATAAGTTGGTATTGCTAAAGGAGGTTCTTGACAAAAATGGACCACAGTTGTGGTCTGCCCAACATGCTCATGAAGCCCAGGCTAAATGGAACAACCCAGATTTAGCCATTTAAAAAATTATATTATTGGGGCAGCTAGGTGGCGCAGTGGATAAAGCACCAGCCCTGGATTCAGGACTCCCTGAGTTCAAATCTGGCCTCAGACACTTGACACTTAACTAGCTGTGTGACCCTGGGCAAGTCACTTAACCCTCATTGCCCTGCAAAAAAAAAAAATAATAAATTATATCATTTATGTTCTTCTTAGCCATTTAATATGTATAAAACTGTGTTAACATTTTTTGCATTTATTTTATTTATTTACTTTCCATAAAAGTATTTTATTATTTTCTAGTTACATGTAGAGATAGCTTTCAACATTTGTTTTTTTCTTTTTGTTTTGTTTTGAGGGGCAATGGGGGTTAAGTGACTTGCCCAGGGTCACACAGCTAGCAAGTGTCAGGTGTCTGAGGCCGGACCTGAACTCAGGTACTCCCGAATCCAGGGCCGGTGATCTATCCACTGCGCCACCTAGCTGCCCCATAACATTTGTTTTTATAAGATTTCTAGTTTCAAATTTTTCTTCCTCCCTCTTCTTCCTCCCCCCTCCCCAAGACAGCAAGTAATCTGATATAAGTTATATATGTACCCTCACATTAAACATATTTCTGCATTAGTCATGCTGTGAAAGAAGAATCAGAGCAAAAAGGAAATACCTCAAAAAAGAAAAACGTTAACATTTTTAATAGGTTCCTGTCTGTTGTTTTTTTTAAAGCGTCTACCATAAGTTCTGTGATATTTATTGCATGATTTTGCTGTAGAGCTTTTTATCTTTTAGCATTATTTTTCTCCCTAACAATGCCCCCTTCCCCCATCTCTATTACTGTTTAGGGTAACACCATCCTCCCAGTCTCCCAAGTGCAACCTAGGTGTCATCCATGACTCCTCATTCTCTCTGACAGCCCATATTCAGTCTTTTGCCAGAAGCCTATTGATTTAACCGTTGCAACATCTCTTGAATGTACCACCTTCTCTCCTCTGATAGTGCCATCATCCTGATAGGCCCTCATTAACTCAGGCTTGGATTATTTCAGTAGCCTGCTGGCGTGTCAGCCTGCCTCAGGCCTCTTCCCATTCCAACCCATCTTCTATTCAGCTGCCGGATTGATTTTCCTGAAACAGGTTGGCCTGTGTGTTCTTCTCCCTTCTCCCCAAGAACGGCAGTGGCTGTCTAGGACAAATATAGTGCTCTGTTTGTCATTAAAAGTGCTTCATCCATGGATAAACAAAAGTTGAGAACTATCTTTACATGTAACGGAAAAAATAAAATACCTTATACATAAAAAAATAAATAATTTATCAGAGCGAAAAAAAAAAGTGCTTCATCACCTCCCCTCTTCTTATACCTTATTCCCTGCCATGTTCTCTTTGCCATCTACTTTTTTTGGGGAGGGGGCAGGGCAATGAGGGTTAAGTGACTTGCCCAAGGTCACACAACTAGTAAGAGTCAAGTGTCTGAGGCTGAATTTGAACTCAGGTCCTCCTGAATCCAAGGCCAATGCTTTATCCACTGTGCCACCTAGCTGCCCCCTTCATATTTTAAAAAGCTATTTCTGATGATTCAATGAATCTGAGGTGATAACTCAGAGCTGTTTTAATTTTTATTTCTTTTATTAGTGATTCATAACATTTTTACATTGGTTTGCATTTCTTTTTTTAAAAAAACCTGATTATGTAGTCTTTGCTTATCTATTGGGAAAAGGTTCTTAGCTCATATATTGTGTTAATTCCCTATGACTTTTTGGATGTTATGTATTAGATATTTGATACAAAGATTTTTCTTCATTCCTATATTTTCTTATAGCAGATAAATTTTATATAACAGAAATGGTCTATTTTATCTTTTGTAATATACCATCTCTTTTTCGGTTGTGAATTCTTCCCAATTAAAAGTCACACCATTAAAAAAAATGAGAACAAAACATTTCACAGCTTTCGTTGGTACTTAAAGGAAGTCTGGGAGGTCAGTAGTCTGAAGGGAGATGGGAGAGCATTGCAGTCATGTGATAGAGATTTCCAGGGATAGCCTGGAGCTGAGAGATGGAGTGTTTGTGGTTATATCTTGGAGTTGCTGTTCTAAACCAGTTACTTCACACCAAATTGCTTTCCTAGAAATTCTTGTTGAATCTTTTTCTTTCTTCTTGGATTTGCCAAATATAGGCTTACTTTTGGGTTCTGTTTTCTTTTTTTTTTGTGGGGTAATAAGGGTTAAGTTACTTGCCCAGGGTCACACAGCTAGTAAAGGTCAAATGTCTGAAGCTGGATTTGAACTCAGGTCTTCCTGAATCCAGGGCTGGTACTGCACTACCTAGCTATTCCTCTGTTTTCTAATCTAGTCATTTTTGGTGCTCTCATCTGTTTTATGGTTGAGTTTTGTCCATTTTTATTCAGTGATTATTATTGTTTTTTCCCTCCATCAAATGTTTACTTTCCCCCCCTTTTTAAAGACATTACTAGGTGCTTGTGGTTTGTTTTACTTAAACCAATCTGATCCTAGCATCCTTTCATCTCCTTTTGCTTAGCCTAAGTATAGATTCTCTGAATCTAATTTTGCTCCCTTTAGATTTTATTATCATATTTTTTATCTCTCATTTTTGTGTCTAGATCTTTAGATTTTTTCAGTTTGCTCACTGTTTCCAAGAGATTAACCATCATTAATTCTAAATTATCTTGTCTCCTGATTACATTTAAAAATTGTTCTTTGAGAATACTCTTAAATTTCTGTACTGATTTTCGTCCTTGTTTCCTCCTTGAGTTGTCTTTTTTCCTCTTCTAAGACTCTTTAGGAGGTGCTTATGGATCCATTATAATTTGGAGGGGGGGAGGGAGGTTGTGTTCATTGTTATTTCAGTATTTGTCCTGACTTCTGGTAGTTTTTGCTTTGCTTTATTTTACTCTCTGAACTTTGGTTTTGCATTCTGATTTTTCACTAATTGAATTTTTAATTTCCCCTTGGATTTATAAATTATGTTAAGTGTGGCTTGAAGGCAGCCAGTTGTAGAGTAGACTAGACTAGACTTAGGGTTAGGAAGACCTGGGTTCAAATTTGGCCTCAGACTCTTACTGGGCTAACCTCTTTCTGCCTCAGTTTCCTCATCTGTAAAATGAGGATAATAATAGCACCTATTCTTCATAGTTGTTGTGAGGATCAAATGAGAGTATTTGTAAAAAGTGCTTAGCACATCTCTTGGCACATAGTAGGCATTATATAAATATTTTTTCCCCTCCCTCTCTCTATTTGAGGTTATATTCAGTTGATGGAATATATAAGACTAGGAATGAGGATGCTCAGTCTGTTTAATTAATAGCACAAGATTAATTGCTTGATAACCTTTCTCTGGTTGTTTCTCTTTGTCATTAGGCTATGTGTTTTTTGTGTATCTAAAGTATCTTGTTATTTTTATTGTGTTTTTAAAATATATATATTTATATGACTCTTAAAAGCAGTGATTTTAGGTCAGGAAATTAAATCACTGGGCTCATGACCTTAGTAGCATTCCAGTGGTTTGCTTACTTTTTGGGCTGTGTCCTGATGCAATTTGGTGTGTCAGCATACATAATAGCAATAATATGAGAATTCTGAGTCTTAAGATTATGTGGGATACTAGTAGTTAAAAGTTATCAGTAGAAAGTCTAAGATGGTAGGAATATTGTGCATCAGTTTCCTTCAAACAACTTGTTTAAGGTCTCTGGTTGCAATCTTGCCAACGTTGATGGATTGTCATAGCAAATTTTCTTAAAGATAACAACATTCACACTATTGGTGGAACTATGAAATAATCCAAACATTCTAGAAAACAGTTTAGAATTGTTCAAGAAGAGTCATCCAGAGTCATACCTTTTGACCCAGAAATACCAACAAAGAGCCTGTATTAAGCCATATGTCTAAATATGCCTATGTGTATACATACCTACATACAATTTACACAGTATTCCAAAGGAGTCAAAGACAAAGAAATGGCCGATATGTACTAAAATATTCATATTATTCCTTGTGGTAGCTACAAAGTAGTTGCTTTTCAGTTGGAGAATAGCAGAATAAATTGTGGTATATAAACATAATGGAATTTGTCATAAAGAACAATTAATGTGAGAAATTCAGAGAACCATGGGAAGGTTAATATGAACTGATATAATTTAAACAGAACTTGGAAAACAGTATAAACAGTGACCACGATAGTGAAAGCTAAAAGACCACTCAAATGAAACCAAATAGTGTGTGGTTGTCATGTACCGCTTTGCTTCTGTTGGAGCTGCTGATAGATGGGTACCTTCAGAGGTAAATATATTATCTGATACAGTCATTTTGCTGAACTATTTTTCTTTGTATTAAGAAATGACTGATGGGGCAGCTAGGTGGTACAGTGGGTAAAAAGCACCAGCCCTGGATTCAGGAGGACCTGAGTTCAAATCCGGCCTCAGACACTTGACACTTAGTAGCTGTGTGACCCTGGGCAAGTCAGTTAACCCTCATTGCCTAGCAAAAGAAAAAAAGAAAGAAATGACTGATGCAAAAACAAAAGGCTTCGATAAAATGTGTCCCCTCCCCAAATAAAAGTACTCAAATGATTTCTCCTCTCTTACAGATAAGAAGTCTGCTGAGAAATAAAAGGACATTAAAGAAGAATATCTACTTATCAGGTATCATCTATTATTGTTACTAGTTAGGAAAAATATCAGTGAAACTTAGTTTCCCTCTGACTGTGGAATTCATTGACATTGTGGGTAGACAGTTCAATAGGAAAGATATCTGACAGATGGCCCATTTGTTGGGGGAGCAAGGCAGGAAGGGGAGAATCTGTGGTGTTGTCTAACCATGTGGTAACCTGGGCCCACACATCCTTTGGCTGCTGGAGCGCTGCCTCCAGTGTTTAGCAGGTAGTGTCTAAAAGTCGAAAAGCTGTGTTACCTACCCTAAGACTGCCAGAGAAGAGGGGATGGCCAGTGGTGGCCCTCACTAAGCTAGGACTTTCCCACAAATGACAGTTGACTAGCACACTTCCGTATGTGAAACTCAGTGGATTTGGTGTTTGAAAAGCTACGATCGAATAAGATTCGGACATTCTTATGTCTAGACTTGGAAGAAAAGGTAACCTTGGAGAGAAGGCACCAAGGTCCAGGACCAAAATGACACTGTATTTTCATCCTCAAGGAAAAATCATTTAGTATGAAAACATTAAGAAATAGAATTTTACCCTGTTTCTTTTGTCTTCAGTTTATGTTTCTTCATCCTTTCTCTCACTTGTATCCCAACAGAGAAATAAGCACATTAAGTTAAGTGTTTCCTTTTTTGCTATTGTTGTTGTTGTTGTTGGTTTTTTGGGGGGGGGGTTTGTGGGGCCATGGGGGTTTAAGTGACTTGCCCAGGGTCACACAGCTAGTAAGTGTAAAGTGTCCGAGGCCAGATTTGAACTCAGGTACTCCTGAATCCAGGGCTGGTGCTTTATCCACTGTGAACCTAGCTGCCCCCGAGTGTTTCTTTTTTAGTGTATTATAGTGTCATTTATTATAAGCCCATTACTTTTTGGAACTAAGAGGAAAAATAATTTCACATTGATTTTTCTCATGTTTTTGTTTCATTTTAGTCTTGTTTGACTCTTCATGACCCCATTTGGGGTTTTTTGGCAAAGATACTGGAGTGGTTTGCCATTTCTTTCTTGAGTTCATTTTACAGATGAGGAAACTGAGGTCAACAGGGTTAAGTGACTTGCCCAAGGTCACATAGCTAGTGTCTGAGACCAGATTTGAACTCATAAAGATGAGTCCTCCTGATTCCAAGCCCAGTGCTCTATCCATTTGTCCACCCAAATGCTCAGTTTTATTTATCTATTGCTTAAAAGTTACTTAGTACTTTGTATTTGATCCTTACAGTAACCACCTTGGGAGATGGGTACAAATACTATACCTAAGAAAATTCTTTGTTTCTCATTACCTAAATTTAATTTTTTGGTTTGGACTTGTGATTTCATTGGTGTGGGGAGCTCCCGGTATGGAAACTCCCTCTACCACTACAAATTGGCAACTCAACTTTAGCTTATATTCTTAGACACACTGACAGGTTGTGACTTGCCTTTGATCGTAAACTAGTATATATCAGAAGTAAGAGTTGAATCAGGTCTTCCAGATTCCAAGAATAGCACACTACTGTCTCCTGCAACTGTGATGCCTCTCCTAAGTGTTCACATTTATACACACGTATACATGTCCACATGCACACACAATGCACACAAGTACACAGGATGCCTCTGTGTATATGTGGTATATATGTGCACACACATGTAACCCATCCATGTGAAATAATAGAATATGCTAGTAGATTGTACATAGTGAGAGAAGTCTTTTTAATGTGCACACACATGTAACCCATGCATGTGAAATAATAGAATATGCTAGTAGATTGTACATAGTGAGAGAAGTCTTTTTAACCATCTTCTTCTTATAGGAGTATTTGAATCATTTTATAAAGTGAATAAAGAGTGTGGCCCCAGAGCAAGGAGCAACTGTATTCAAGTCCTATCTCTAACAAAGGTTTTGTGACCCTGGTCAAGTCACTTAGACTCTCAGTGATCTAAGCAAGTCTCTAATACTGAGCTATAGAGAAAATACTGACTGACCTGCATTAATAGATGGAGTTTCTTTCTCAGGGAGTTTATATCAATAAAATCATAGCTGTAGTTCTTACACTGTCCTAGTAACATATCAAAAAAAATATTCATACACTAGAAGAATTTGGGTCTGTTTTTTAACTGGGGGTTTAAAATAGGAAAGGAGAAGAAAAGAAATCACTAAAATTTCCATGGCAAGAGGTTTGGGATGTGATATTCATCTCTGGTTATCATCTAAGATACAAATAAAATGTTTATTCCTGGACCTTCTCCACTCCCCCCTCTCCCCAGTTTTGAACAACTTACATCTGCAGAAAGGTGAAGAGACTGCTACTGTATTGACCCAAATCCAACTAGTTCACATTTGGCAGTGGTTTCTTTACCCCACAAGGCATAGACTGTTGACTCACATGGCATATAGCCAAAGTGCACAAGGAAGCCCATATTAGGAAGTTTTCATTTTGAAAAAGGCAAGGGGGAAAAATTGAAAACTTAGAAGTGGTGGTTAATATGCTAGGTCCCATATAGACTATATGAGCCTCGAATCCTGCCTTCCTAAGCCTACAGAATTCTGTGTTGTATTTACTTAATTATGGGGTGGTAAGACAGTAGATATTGGGTCTGTTTTTAACAATAATAAATAATGGCTTTGTTTCTACATAATCTTTATTTTAAAATATATTCCTTGGAACCCTCCTCTTCCCCTTACACCTCATATAATATATATATATATATATATTTTTTTTTTTTTTTTTTGCTGAGCAGTGAGGATTTAGTGACTTGACCAGGGTCACACAGCTAGTAAGTGTCAAGTGTCTGAGGCTGGATTTGAACTCATGTCCTCCTGAGTCCAGGGTCGGTGCCTTATCCACTGAGCCACCTAGCTGCACCCCCATAATAATTTTTATAAGATTTTTGAGTTCCAGATTTTTCTTCCTTCCTCCCTTCCCCCTCCCAGAGACAGCAGGCAGTCTCATATAGGTTATACATTACAATCATGTTAAACATATTTCTACATTAGTCATGTTGTGAGAGAAGAATCAGAACAAAAGGAGAAAACCATAAGAAAGAAGAAACAAACAAAAACCAACAAAAGTGAAAATAGTGTGCTTCAATTAGCGTTTAGACACTATAGTTCTTTTTCTGGATGTGGAGAGCATTTTCCATCATGCGTCTTTTGGCTCATCTTGGATCATTGTATTGCTGAGAAGAGCTACGTCTATCAGAGTTGATCATCGCACAATGTTGTTACTATGTACAATGTTCTCTTGGTTCTGCTCATTTCACTCAGCATCAATTCATATAAGTCTTTCCAGGTTTTTCTGAAATCTGTCTGCTCATCCTTTCTTATAATACAGTAGTATCGGGGTAGCTAGGTGGCGCAGTGGATAGAGCCCCAGCCCTGGATCAGGCCTCAAACACAACACTCATTAGCTGTGTGACCCTGGGCAAGTCACTTCACCCCAATTGCCTCACTTAAAAAAAAATACAATAGTATCCCATTACATTCATATACCACAATTTGTTTAGTCATTCCCCAATTGATGAGCATCATGTCAATTTCCAATTCTTTGCCACTATGAAAAGAGCAGCTATAGATATTTTTGTACATGTCGATCCTTTTCCCTTTTTTATGATTTCTTTGAGATACAGTTTTATAGCCTTTTGGGCATGGATACAAATTGCTCTCTAGAATGGTTGGATTAGTTTACACCTCCACCAACAATGTATTAGTGTTCCAGTTTTCCCACATCTTCTCCAGTATTTATTATTTTCCTTTTTTTGTCATATTAGCCAATGGGATACATATGAGGTTGTACCTGAGAGTAGGTGTAATTTGCATTTCTTTAATCAGTAGTGATTGAGAATATTTTTTTCTGTCAGTAACTTTAATTTCTTCATCTGAAAACTTCCTTTTCATATCCTTTGACTAATTTGCAGTTGGGAGATGACTTGTAGACTTATAAATTTGATTCAGTTCTCTCTGTGTTTTAGAAATGAAGCCTTTATCAGAAACATTGGCTCTAAAGTTTGCTTCCCAGCTTTCTGCTTTTCTTCTAATCTTGGTTGCATTGTTTTTGTTTGTGCAAAAACTTTTTAAGGTGGGATTACATTTTAACAGGGCCAAATATGAATCCTTATTAATTGATGGCCAAAAAAGGGGACATTCCTCATCCTTTTTCAAGTTCAAAACCAAAGGATTTTTGTGATGTCAGAAGAGAACACCATAATTCTATTTTGGAATCCCTTTGGCGTTACACACTGTAAATTTGGCTATTAATGTGTAAACAGTATGATCTCTGATTTAGACCTTGGATTGTTTGAAACTAGCATCTCAGAAGAAATTAGAAACAGTACATACTTTTATTTTACTATTTTTTTTACACTGTGTCTTTTTTCATCTTTAGAATAAAATGTTTCTGAAGAGTAGCCTCAGTCTACTGGATTGAACAGTCAGAAAGAGATTGTAATCAGAGATGATTACATCTCCCTTAAAGAGCCAGCATTGAACCTCAATGTCGTTGTTGTTGTTGTTGTTGAGTCATTTCAGTCATGTCCAATTCTTTGTGACTGGCTCCATTTAGGAATTTCTTTTTTTTTTGGTGAGGCAATTGGGGTTAAGTGACTTGCCTAGGGTCACACAGCTAGTAAGTGTTAAGTGTCTGAGGTCGCATTTGAACTCAGGTCCTCTTCAATCCAGGGCCAGTGCTCTATCCACTGCACCACCTAGCTGCCCCTAGGATTTTCTTGACAAAGATAATGTAGTGGTTTTCTATTTCCTTCTCCAGTTTATTTTTACAGATGGGGAAACTGAGGCAGACAGGATTAAGTGACTTGCCCAGGGCCACACAGCTAATAAGTGTCTGAGGTCAGATTTGAACTTGGGTCTTCTTGATTCTAGGCCCACCTCTCTATCGACTGAGACACCTAGCTGCCCCTGAACCTCTATAATTTCCCGTATAAAATTAGTATCAGAAAAATATTTTTTACAGGTTGTCAGATTTCCCATCTTTTTCCTGTGGTCAGTATGTGAAGAAGCTTGCCTCATTTATCTTAAGCTGGTATTGTTGGAATTTTGGAAAATGATCATTTCTTTTCATTTGATTCTGCTTTGTGATTTTTTCCTTACTTTAAATTCTCCATTTTTCCAGTTCCACTTCACTTGCTGTGTCATCTATATTACTTTGTGACAATTTCTGGTTTTGTTTTGTGGGCACAGTGTTGTTTTCATAGACCCTCCATTCTGTCCCCTCTGGGTGCATGCTTAAGGAAATACGAAGGATGAGCTTAGTGACTAGAATTCAAGCTGCCTGGTTGTGTAACTTATATTTATTAGAAGGCTAGTAAATTCATTCTTTTTCCTTCCTATCATAGTCAAGTGGTTTTTAAAAGCAGATTTGAAATTTTTGTTGGTCTCAACCAGTGACTTCTCCACTACCCTGGTGTCTTTGGTTGGGTTATATTAACTATGTAGCTAAAATGAATTTTTTATCCCCTAAGGGTTGAAATTTAAGACATCCTTCAGTAGAGAACTTCTCTTAATCACATAGCAATTCCTTTTCTTAGTTTAGGAATTATTTTAAGCCTGTCATAAATTCTACTTTAATACTAATCACAGTATTTTAAATAATAGCCAGTTTATTCCTTTGGAAGCTTGGGAGTTTTTGTTTTTGTTTTTGTTTTTTTTTTATGGGGCAATGGGGTTAAGTGACTTGCCCAGGGTCACACAGCCAGTAAGTGTCAAGTGTCTGAGGCCGGATTTGAGCTCAGGAACTCCTGAATCCAGGGCTGGTGCTTTATCCACTGCGATACCTAGCCGCCCCAGCTTGGGAGTTTTAAAAGTGTGTTGTCTTTGACCTTGACTTGAATTCATCCAAGAATGGGAATGAATAGGGAACAGTTTGGACTTATTTGGGTTTGATGGCTTCATTTGTTTTGGAGTTCTGTGTTCTCTTGGGGGAGAAAAGAGTTGCATGATCCTTGTTAATTTGTTGACTGAGTTTTCCCTTAACCTTGGGAATTTATAACAATAGTGAGAATTGACTGGAGTAAATGAAATAAAGAAAGAAAATATTTGAGTCTTAAAGAAATAATTAAAAAGTAACATTAAACACTATTTAAAGCAATTATACTTTTTATTTACTATTTACATCCATTCACAAAGTATAACATCTTTCAAGTTCCTTCTTCATAGTTCCCATCAGGATCCCTTGTTTATATATTCATTAACTTTTTTAAAAAATCACAGGTATGATCATATCATAGCTATTTTCATAGTTAGACTGTATTCTGATCCTTTTGATTCTCCCCTTTTTCTCATAATTGTCCATTTGTTTATAAATATAAATCAATGAACATATATAAATTAATAAATACAAATACATATGAATTATATTACTGTTTTGCACTCCCTTATTATTGTACATTTAGGTTATTTATATAGTTTTAATGTTGCTCTGAAGGTCTTTGACCAGATAGCAATTCAGTTGATTCTAAAAGGTAGAGTTAAGCCAAAGAAACTCTTAGCATGACCCGATAGAACTTTAGTATTATATAGAAACAGATTTATATAGTCAGGTTTTTCAGCCACAAATTGTTTACAGAGATGATATTGACCATAACATCTGTGAGTGAGGAGTGTTTGAGTTACTGCCCCAGGACTTTGTTCATAGATAACGTTTTAGTGAGAGCTTTTCCATAAGCTGTAAAACAGTGATGGCTTGGCCAAAGGGGTAACTTCCATGAAGGGAAGGGCTGTGTGTAGAGCATTTACTTTATACTTCATTGGAACATCAACTGCTATTCTTGTAGTTTTCCCTGTACAGAATGGTCATTATGTTCCTTTAGTACTATGTGTCTTAGTCATAGTTCCAATTAAAATGATTTGTTGTTTAGAGAACGGATATGTAAATACAATGACTATACTGGCCCACTGTGGCCACTCCCTTCCTCCCTTCTGTACTTCCTGCTTGTATTTATGAAGGTGAGACTTGGGACTCAGTTCTTAATTAATTGGAGAAGGAAAAGAGAAGGTAGAAAATGCAAAAAAACCTGATTGAGTTCTTGCTATGCGTGAGGTATTATTCAGGCCATCAGAAGAGCACACCAATTCCTCTTTGTTAAAAGGATTTTTTAAAAAATAGGCTTTTCTTGAAGGAAAGTTAAACCTGAAGTGTCTTTAGTGATTTTCTTCACAGAGAATATGGATTGGTTTCTCATTCAAATCTGTATCTCAAGGCCAAATCATGAATTTTTCTGGAACTGAAAAGATTATGTACTAAGATCACAAATGACTTGAACTTGGGGGCAGCCAGGTGGCGAAGTGGATAGAGCACCGGCCCTGGATTCAGGAGGACCTGAGTTCAAATCCAACCTCAGACACTTGACACTTACTAGCTGTGTGACCCTGGGCAAGTCACTTAACCCCCATAGCCCTGCAAAAAAAACAAAAACAAAAACAAACCCAAATGACTTGAAGTTGACTCTGATAATGTGATTGAGGAATGAAGTTCCTTGAGGTCAGGACCTGTTTTGACTTGCTTTGTACATGGAGCACAGCACAGCACCTGGGTGGGGCACAGCCTTGTCTCCATTTCTTACCGGGCTGTACTCTGGACTTCTCTACCATGTTCTAACTCTGCCTTCTTTCCTCCTCTCCCACTTTCACACCCCTCCCCCCCTTTTTTCAGCTTCCTTTTCAGTTATTTAGTTCCCATTAGAATAGAAACTCTTTGAGAGCAGGGACTGTATTTCTCATCCAAGTGCTTAGCACAGTGCCTGGCATATAGTAAATGTCGATCGAATCCTTGCTGTCTGAACCCATCAAGGGATAATCTTCCAAATTTTTTTTTTTCTTTTGACCATAGCAGTGCATGATGACCATTTCCTGTGGTACACAGTATACCATAGTCCAGTGTTGTCAAAGTTCAATAGAAATGGGGGCCACTAAGCTTGTTATAAATATCCTTGTAGGACCAATATATATTCACTTAAACATCTATTTGTGTTGTCTATGCTCTATTTTTATTTATTTTGTTAAGTATTTTCCAGTTTTTTTTTGTCTGGTGTGGGCGCCTCCCTGGGGTGTATCGATTCCAATACGCCAGTTACATTTGTGTCATCCATGTGTAGCCGCACCTGTCTCCGGTTCAGTAACATTAGTCATTTTCTTGGTGAGCTCCTAGGCCCTTCCTAATCGGTCACAAGCCTCTCTTTTCAGAGTGATTTCGCACTGTTATCCTCAATGGCCTCTTCTGATTAGACAGGCCCATTTGCTTTTCCTTGTACATGACATTACATTTCTAGCCTCCCTTCTCACCTCTATCTCTTAGAATTTCCTGGCTTCTGGCAAGATTGAGCTCAAATGTCAAGCCTTTCATAGGGACTTTTCTAATTCTTCTTTCATTTATTGCTGCTCCCTTCCCTAAAAGTTACTTTGCATTTATTTTGTATGTGTTTCATATTGATTTCTCTGCGCACACAAGGTCTTTCCCGTAGTCAAATATAAACTCACCGAGGGCAAAGACTATTTTGTTTTTTATGTTTTTATCTTGGGCACTTGAATATAGTAGGTAGTTAATGAATGCTTATTGAGGGGGCAGCTAGGTGGCGCAGTGGATAAAGCACCAGCCCTGGATTCAGGAGGACCTAAATTCAAATCCAGCCTCAGACACTTGACACTTACTAGTTGTGTGACCCTGGGTAAGTCACGTAACCCTCATTGCCCCACCCCAACCCCCCCAATGCTTATTGAATAACTGGTTGAGTACTATTTATTCTTCAAAGTAGCTAAATATACTGCTAGTCACTGACCATCACAGTGAGAATCTCTTTGTTTGGTTTGTCATTAGTTGAAAGCATACCACTATCTACTAATAAAGTCCTACTTATCTCTGTTTTGAGGCTGTAATGAAGACTCAGAACTTGCCACTGACTTTCTAGGGAAGAATTCCATTGGGCCAGTTTTTAAAGCACAATTATTCTGTTAAACCAATTTATTATCATTTTTAAAAATTATTATTATTATTATTATTATTATTATTATTATTATTATTATTATTATTGTTTGCTTTGAAGGGCAGTGAGGGTTACCACACAGCTAATAAGTATCAAGTATCTGAGGCTGGATTTGAACTCGGGTCCTCCTGAATTCAGGGCCAGTGCTTTATCTACTATGACACCTAGCTGCCAGTTATATCCAATTTTTCTTGTTTTTCATGCTTTCTTTGTTGTTGTTTGTTTGTTTTTTGGTGAGGCAGTTGGGGTTAAGTGACTTACCTGGGGTCATACAGCTATTAAGTGTCAAGTGTCTGAGGTCGGATTTGAACTAGGGTCCTCCTGATTCCAGGGCTGGTGTGCTCTATCCACTGCACCCCTTAGCTGCCCCCAAAGGAATGGAGTAGTTTTTTTTGTTGTTGTTGTTTTGCACAGGATAATGAGGGTTAAGTGACTTGCCCAGGGTCACACAGCTAGTAAATGTCAAGTGTCTGAGGGCAGATTTGAATTCAGGTCCTCCTGAATCCAGGGCCGGTGCTTTATCCTCTGCACCACCTAGCTTTCCCCAGGTTCTTCAGGGTTTGTGACAGTTCTTTCTTCTGCCATGCAATTTTTCTGTACTTGTAGCTTTATGTCAAAAAAAATTTTTTTTTTATTAGGAAGCCAGGTTAAAAATTTTTTTTTCTAAAGACCCAGACCACTTCCAAAATTGTTTGTTCTCTGTTCTGGAAGAGGACAATGACATTGGGGAAGTGATGTCATGGATTGCTGTGAATTGGATATAAGTGAGTCAGGGCTGTGCAGAGTCACCAGCATTATTCTCTCCTCCAGAGCCATCTGGGTCCAGTGGCAAGCTAGATATCAGGACTACTGGAGATGACCCCATACAGTGGGAGACCTTGGCCTTTTAAGCTAAGGCCTTTCACACAAGTCACAGTTTGCCTGGGGCAATGCCCACTCAGAGGCTAGATAAGAAATGAAACAAAGAAAGGCCTCTTTTACCTGGTGGGGAAATGAAAATAGATAAATAAATAATGGGGGGGGACTCAGGATTTTTGGACATAATAGAAACAATTGCTATTTAGGCCCACTCTGAGCCATTAAGAGGCAAACAAATGGGGCAGCTAGGTGGTGCAGTGGATAAAGCACTGGCCCTGCATTCAGGAGTACCTGAGTTCAAATCCAGCCTCAGACACTTGATGCTTACCAGCTGTGTGACCCCTGGGCAAGTCACTTAACCCCCACTGTCCCTCAAAAAAACCAAAAAACAAAAAAGAGGCAAACAAATGCCAAATGAGACCTAGGCTGGGGCCTTTTTTTTGTGTGTGTGTGTGTGAGGGGATTTTATTTTTCACTCTAATGAACATTTTTTTTTTTAATTTTTTCTTTTTGGGGGGTGAGGCAATTGGGGTTAAGTGACTTGCCCAGGGTCACACAGCTAGTAAGTGTTAAGTGTCTGAGGCCGCATTTGAACTCAGGTCCTCCTGACTCCAAGGCCGGTGCTCTATCCACTGTGCCACCTAGCTGCCCCAGAACATTTTTTTTTTTTTATAGTTTTGGGTTCCAATTTTTATTCCTATTTCTCTCCCTCCCCTCCCTCCTCCCTTAGAACAATCAGATAGGGACCTATTGTAAAAAGTCAGAGTTATTTGGGTCTAAGGAGTGGTCCTTAGAATTCAGGGCTGTGCAGTCACCAACCTCACTTTCCTCCAGAGCCATCTGGGTACAGTGGCAAGATATTCAACAAGCTACAGAAGCATGGAGAGATTTACATGAACTGATACAAAGTGAAGTAAGCAGAACCAGGAAGACAATATTCACCACTATAACAGTGTAACAGAATGAACAGCCACAAAAACAACTGAACCTGAATGTTATGAAATTATAAAGAACAAACTTGGCTTCAAAGAGATATTAGTTACACATATCTCACTCCTTTGAAGAACTGAGGGGTCTCAGTGGGTATGAAAAATTGCATGTGATAGCATATTTTTTTCATGATTTGGTTGGTTTTGTTGAGTCTCCTCCCTCCCCTCCCCCACCCTGCTTTTAAAAACTTTTTATTTCTGATAGGTTCTCTGATAGACTGAAGGGATTGGGGGGAAGCAAAGCAATGTCAAAGCAAACTGCCAAAGTACTAAAAGTAAAATAATAAGTAATAATTAAAACAAAAAGAAAGAAAAACAAAAACAAGTAATAAAAGTCCGTTTTAAAAAACCCAACATGCAGCATGCATTTTCCAGCCCAACAGATTTTAAATATATTTTCTACTGCCACTTGATAACAAATGTAGTTTGAACTTTTATAAATACTCTTTTAATGTCAAATGATTGTTGGTATCTCTAAGATAGGAAGAAACATCCTTACAAGAAATTAATAAGAAATGTAACCAAGCTCCTCAGACTCGTTGACCTTTTTCACAATAAAGTTATTTTAATTATTAATAGATTAATGAATTTTAGGGGCAGCTAGGTGGCGCAGTGGATAAAGCACCAGCCCTGGATTCAGGAGGACCTGAGTTCAAACCCAGCCTCAAACACTTGACACTTACTAGCTGGGTGACCCTGGGCAAGTCACTTAACCCCCATTGCCCCCCCCCCCCAATAGATTAATGAATTTTAAATAAATCTAAATAAATACATTAAGCTAAGCTTTTTTATAAATACTTAGTAATTTTAGTAGTTTGAGAAGATCATGTGCCATTTTCTAGGAAACTGTGCTTTATGTGGAATTCTTTTTTATGAGAGTATTTGATTTATTATGAGCTACTTTTTTTTTTTTTGGTGGGGCAATAGGGGTTAAGTGACTTGCCCCGGGTCACACAGCTAACATTGAGTTACTTAAAAATTTTTTTTTTTGGCGGGGCAATGAAGCTTACTTTAACCCACATTAATATGAAAGGAGAGGAGTTGATGGCCACTGCTGCTTGCTTGGTTTGTAGCTTGTCAGTCAAAAACTCTGGTCTCCGCTTTGGAATAATTTCTCTCCCTTTGCCTTGGTCATCTTAGTGTGAGAATTTCTAGGAGTTGTATTTGAGATTGGAATACTGTAGCAAGTGCCAAGACCAGGCTGCTCGTGAATTGAGAACAAGGAATGAAACCGTTCATTGACTGTCCTGCCTGTATTTACTTGAAAGTGAATGATGGTTCCATTTTGTGATCCAAGATTGCCATGAGCTAGGGTTGAAGCTCTTTCAGGGCCCCTGAAGCATTGTGTGTCTGTTCCTGCTTTCTAGCCTCACTTAACTTAATTCAAATTGGACACAGCATTATTCTTTACAGAGGTGCTGGAGCAGGTGGATGGTAGAATGGATAGAATGCCCAGCCTGGAGTTTACAAGCCCTGATTTCAAATTTTGCCTCAGAGACTTACTAGTTATGTAACCTTGGGCAAATCACTCAACCTCTCTTTGCCTCAGTTTTCCCATTTGTAAAATGGGGATACTAATAGCACCTACCTCCCAGGCTTATTGTGTGGATTAAATGAGATGATAATCGTGAAGTCCTTAGCACAATGTCTGGCACATAGTAATTGCTATATAATTGTTAACTATTTTTTAATTCTCATTATTAACAACAGGACATAGTAGAGTCTTAAGTGGTAGACAGTAACATTTATAAAGTGTAGCTTAATATTAGATGTATTCTGATAGAATGTATAATTTCTATCCTGTTACTGATTCTGTGAATTTAGATTTTACTGCGGGCAATCACATATCCTGAAAATTCTGTAGCAAATTTGACTGAAAGTTACTGGAAATTAGAGATGTGACTATTTGTAAACCTTAATCAATTGTCATTTTAAGATAGTAGCCTAAACTCCACACATTTAAGTACATTTTGACTCTTGTTAGCTTTGTGCCCCATTTTTTTGGCCAGCCCTTTCAAAACATTTAAATGCAAAATAGTGTGTTGTTGAGTTGAAATAGTTGAAAATAGGTGGTATGAAGTGGATACAGAGAACCAGAGGACCAAGCTTGGCTTGTCCCTTTTCTTGAGTTTATAATCAAATTTGAATGACAGTCATAAAGTCAATATCTTATTTGGAAACTGGCTTAATACTTCAGAGACTGGTTATAATAAATAACATGTATGTACACAATATGCAAATTTGCCTTGTGAGAGTATAAAACTTTTTCTTCTCCTTAAAGTCTCCTTAGAAGAAAGTGAGTTTGCTTCAGGATGTTTGACTTTAAGTAGTCTGGTATAGGGATAAAAGGTAGAGGCATAAATGTAGAAATGAAAGAAAGCATTTAAGACTGTCTAATGGCCATTAATAGAGAAATCCCAAGGCTTCTAAGGTTTCCTAGCAGTCCATTTATTTGTCAGGCCTTCCTTCCATGCATATGTGGAGACAGTGAACCTGCAGAGGCTGCTAGGACACTATCTGATCTCTGTCTATTAACTGTCTTTGAGGGCCAGCTAGAGATATAATTCCCCAGCTTTGCATTTATAAAACCTTTCAGGGATTATAGTGGAGTACTGTATGCCAGTTTTCGAAGATAACTCTTAATGTAACTCACAACAATTTAAAACAGTTGAAAAGCATCAGACATGCAACATGTATATAATTCTCATTATAATAGTGTTGGCCTTCTTGCTTTATGCTTAGGTGGTCTTTCTGAAATTACTTTTTACTTTCACACTAAAATAGATTCCTACTTAGATTTACCTTTCCTAGCCTTTTCCATTTTACTGGACAGCACTATATTGGTCTGAACATAGGACAGATCCTTAAAATAAAGCAGAAATAGAGATGGATATTAAAAATAATTATGTAAAATTATGGTTAAAATGCTAGTTTTAAAAATTTGCTTCCAATTCAAGTAAAAGATGTTTTATTTTTGACCATTACTGTTCTCCATCATTTGTCATTTTTGTTGTACTTTAAAATGTGATTTTAGGTCATATGTGTTTTTTTAATAACATGCCATATTTTTTGGGAAATGAATGGTCTTATATTTAGACTAGTAGAGTGTACTAAAATATAATATGTGCATTCTTTCTTAGTATGAAGAAAGTCTTTTATGTCTAATACCAGTTTAAATATAATAGGGAAGTTAACTAAGATCAGATGCAGGAAAGTTTTTTGCTTTCACGGAACTACTAATGTGATTGAAGCCTTTAAGAGCCACTTAGAAATAAAAACCACTTGAATGTTATATTTCTCCAAAATATTAAAAATCAGGTAAATGAAATCTTTCTTATAACTGAAGAAAGGCAATATGACATGAAAAACAAATATTAAAAATATTCAGAAGCTAAACATGGTTATTCGAAGAGAGAAAAGTGAAAAGGAAGATAATAAGAGAGACTTGGAGGAGAGACATAGCAAATAAAAGGGAGAGCTGGAGAACGGTAGAGGGGACATAAAAGAGGTACAGTCAAAAGAAGGGACAGATGAGGAGAGGAAGAGAAAATGTATATGAAAAACTGGAACAAATGGAATGGGTAGGTACATAAAAAGGAGGAAGTACATAAGGTAGTCTGAGATAGAAGAATGGAAGAGTTCAGTAAATTCTAAAATAAATAGGCTGTATAAATGGTTAGGTAAAGACAATATAGTAAAAATGGGAATATTTTCTGTGTGTTTAGTGTGTACCTATCAAAAAACCAGTAGAATATCTTATGGAATTAGATAAAGCTATAACAATGTCCATACTGAAAAACAGATGGGCAAGAATACTAATAGTGATGATGGGAGGGGAAAAAATCACCTTGATGGAGACTGGCAGCCATACCAGCTTTCAAAATAGATTAGATTTTTAAAAAAAGACTAAATCAAGGAGCAGCCAGGTGGCTCAGTAGATAAAGCGCCAGTTCTGGATTCAGGAGGACCTGAGTTCAAATTCAGCCTCAGACACTTGACACTTACTAGCTGTGTGACCCAGGGCAAGTCACTTAACCTTCATTGCCCCACAAAAAACAAACAAAAAACCCCATACCTTTGGAGCAGCTAGGTGGCGCAATGGATAAAGCACTGGCCCTGGATTCAGGAGTTTTTAAATTAGAAGAGTTTGTGAGATGTGGAGGGAAGAAAAGTGGTGAGAGTGGAAAAAACCCACCTGTTAAAGGATTGGGGTATGACTGAATAATGCCAAGAGGAATGATAACTATGAAGAATAGATGTGGAAGGGCTCATCCAAATAATACAACGTGAGATGAGCAGAATGAATACAATATTTATGTTCTTTTTTTCTCGCATTTAAAGAGTTTTAACCAGAAGCCGCGCCGCCGCGCCCCGCCCCGCGCCGCGCCCCCCCCCCCCCAGTGTTGTAAATCCACAGAGTCATGGTGCAGTAGAAAGAGCACCCACTTTTAGAGTTAGAGGACTTGGGTTCAGACTGTTGCTTAGTCATTTACTACTTGGATCACCTTGGGCAAATCACCTTTGTGGGTCTCGTTTCCTTATATATAATATGAGAGGATTGGAGTAGGTGATCATTAAAGGGTGTAGGTGATCATTAAGACCCTTCTGTTTCTAAAATGAATGTATAAATGTGTGTATTCTAACTTTCTTTGACTGTATTGAATTTAGATGCCAATAGCACTTCCAGTGAAGTACCCTTTCCTCCCACCCTTTCCTTTTTGTTTGTATAGTTCGTTACTTGTATACCTGTATTACGTAATTTTTTCTTCCATTATCCTCCCTTAGTACATTTCTTTTTTCTTTATTTTCTTCTTCTAAATCAACAAAACATTACAAAACTGTTCCTAGGCCCTCTTTTATTAAACTCCCTTTAGGACTCCCCATGATTATAGCCATTTGAGTAGACATATATAATTTCTTCATGTTAGAATGTAAACAGTTTGTCTTTGTTTTATCCCTTAAGATTCACTTAGATTTTACTGAGGGCAATTACACATCCTGAACCTTTTTTCTGTAGCAAATTTGACTGAAAGTTACTAGAAATTAGAGATGTGACCATTTGTAAACCTTAATCAATTGTCTTTTTTTTTTTTTTTTTTGCGGGGCAATGGGGGTTAAGTGACTTGCCCAGGGTCACACAGCTAGTAAGTGTAAAGTGAGGCCGGATTTGAACTCAGGTACTCCTGAATCCCGGGCCGGTGCTTTATGCAGTGCCCCCCCTAGCTGCCCCCAATCGATTGTCATTTTAAGATAGTAGCCTAAACTCCACACATTTAAGTACATTTTGACTCTTGTTAGCTTTACTGTTTTAGTTTCTCTTGATTCCCAGTTTTGTATTTCAAAATTTTTATATTGCTCTTGTCTTTATTTTTTTAATTGGAAATGTCCTCACTAAAGGTCAATTTTGTTTTTCCTATAGTAGGAGAATACTCAGTGTTGTGTGGAGTAAGCTACTGAGTTATAAGTCTTTATCTTTTGCCTTTCTTCCTAGTTTCTTTCAGCTATTTAACCATTTTGTAGCTTATTCTTTTCCCTTTTTTTTTTTTTTTTTGGTGAGGCAGTTGGGGTTAAGTGATTTGCCCAGGGTCACACAACTAGTAAGTGTTAAGTGTCTGAGGCTTGATTTGAACTGAGGTCCTCCTGATTTCAGGGCCTGTGTTCTATCCACTGTGCCACTTAGCTGCCCCCTTTTCCTATTTTTGAACCTAGAAGGAAATATCCAAATTTTTTCAAAATGACTTCTGTGTTCTAACTGGCACTCATACCAGTGGAACTTTGTATGTGGCAGAATGTATGATGGGGCATTGTTGGATTTGGAATTTGAGTCATTTTCAAGTTAGGTATGTGTAAGTCAGGAACTGTTTTTATTTCTTCTTCACCTTGCGTAAATTAGCACAACCACACGAATAGCTGACATAAAAGCATTTCTTAAAATTTTAATGTCTCAGATTTACTTTATTTTTCTAATTAATAACTTACATATGTTTAAAAAACAATCCTTTCCCACCATCTCCCCAATTGATTTTTCCTTTGCAATAGAGGAATTTGAGCAAAACCTCTCCAGGAAAGTATGAAAAGCTCTGCAACCTTTTACATTCATACTTTATCACTCTTCTCCCAAGAAAAGAGAAGTATATTTCTTCCTCTTTTTTTTCCCCCTTGGGACCAAGAATATTGACTTGAAAGTGGAGATTATTTCATTTAGCTTAAACGCCAAATTTCTTTCAAGGATTCATTCAACATTTATTGGGTACTTAATGTTGGCAAGACACTATGATGAGCTCTGTACTTTAACAGATTAAATCAGTATATGAAATATTGACACACATTTTAAACTATAAATACAACATTGCTCAACCTCTGGTCTTTGAATTTTTCTTGAATGCTTTGATTACTGTATTTCAGTATAATTGGTTTCCTTTGTAGTATCCTATTTCCTGCATTGAAAAACATTCTAAAAAGGAGCTCCGCAAAAAAGTATCTTAGAGATCTGTCCTCTGTGGTTTTTTTGCCATAGGATTCTCTTTACTCTTCCTTCGTATCTGGATCCTTCCTTATCAGTCTCCTTTGTCATGTCTACTAACTGTGGATATATCCTAAGGCTCTGTCCTAAACTCTCCTTTTTTCTCCATGTTTTTCAGATGTGGGACTTAACCAGTGCCTATGGCTCCAATTATCATTTACATGCAAATGATTCTCAGAGCTATAAATTCAGTCTCTACTCTTATTGTGGCCTCTCTCTCCAGACCTACTTTATCAACTTACCTTTGAACATTTTATTTTTTATTTTTTGAATTTATTATTATTATTATTTTGCTGGGCAATGGGGGGTAAGTGACTTGCCCAGGGTCACACAGCTAGCATGTGTCAAGTGTCCGAAGCCGGATTTGAACTCAGGTCCTCCTGAATGCAAGGCCGGTACTTTAACCACTGTGCCACTTAGCTGCCCCTCTTTGAACATTTTAATCTGGGTCTTCTCCTGTACGGGCTTCTAAATGTAACATGCCCCAAATAGAACCCATCTTTTCCCAAAGGCATCATTTTTGTGAATTCCCCCATTTTTGTGGAGGCACTACCTCATCTTGAGTGTTACAACCTGAGAGTCATTTTAGATTTCATTATCCCATACTCCACACATTAATCAGTTACCAAATCTTGTCAATTCTGTGTCCACCATATTCTCCAAAATCACACAGCCACTGACCTTGTTCAGGGCCTCTTGTCTTCTTAGGTCTGATTATGTCATCATCCTGCTGAAACTAGTAATTCCCCATTACCTCTAGAGTCGAATATAAACTCATCTTTTGGTTGTTTAAAGGTTTTCAGGACCTTGGTCTTTTCTGCTTCTCTAACTTTGTTACACATTATTCTCAAACATTGGCTCTACAGTCCAGTCGTAATGGCCTTCTTGCTGTTCCTTGCATAAAACTCAGCCTCCCATCTCCATGTACCCCCATGCCTTGGGGATACCTCCACCTGTAGAAATCCTTAATTTCTTTTAGAACACAACCCAAGTGCTATTTTCTGCAGGTCTTTCCTGTTAACTCGCCTACTAGTCCTTTCCTGTCCAAAATTATGTTGACTCTTCTTTTGCTGTTTCCATGTTATTTATGTATGCAGAATGTTATTTCCTTGAGAGAATGCAACCTCTTTGATGGCAAAGAATGTTTGGTTTTTGTCTGTCCCTAGCACTGAGCTGAGCTACCTACTGAGTAGGTACTTAATAAATGATTGATCGATTGAGATAAGTACCTTAAAGTACAAAGAGAAGTATAAGCAGGTAAGAGGTACTGAGAACCTGCATTAGGTGCTTTCTTGCTTCATCAGTGCAGTTATTAGATTCCTCTTGCATAGTTTAACTTTTCCAAATGGGACTTGTCAGATTATCAGATGATTCCATCAACCAGTTAGTTAGAATGCTTAAAAACTTAAAGTATACTATATATTTTGTGATGTTTAAAATCTAAATTGTGGTCACCTTAAATCAGAAGCTCTAGTCTAGAGTTCCAGCCTGGTTGGGTTCTTCCTGAAGTCCTCCTCCATGAGCCTGCTTTAATCAGGAACTCTTTTATCAAGCTGTTTGTGGAAGCTTTTTTATAGATCTGGAACAGAGGCGGTCCTTACACACTGCTTCAAGGTGATTGGTTGGCGTCATCCAAATCCATTGGCTTTGAAGGTGTTCTCAAGTTGAGTTCACAGTCTAGTTTCTGAGAACAATACCTTCTTAAGGGATAGCCAGGTGTGATTACAATCCAATTAACTTGAAGTAGGTTTAATCAGCAGTCAATTACTCTCACTTGATTCAATCAGTATAGATTAATCTCCAGGTGGGTCTTTGAGTATCTGCTAAATCCCATTATTTCATCACAATTTAAAACATTTTGCCTCTTTGCTTCTGACTTTATGATATTGCACTTGATTTCTGGTACACTTTTATCCACATTGAACTTAACATGAATGTGAAGGGGGGTGGTTCTTAAGCCCCTATTGAAGTAGGACCCCCCCAAAATCATTGTGCAGTGGTATGGTCATTGGCTTTGTCTTGTCAGATAGGCATTGCTGTGTAAAACCTTGTGTAACCTTGTATTTGGGGTGCATTACAAAGTACTTGGTATTAAAATACATGGTTATATATTTAGGGTCTTTGTGAATAGTTTATTTCTTCTTTCTTTCCTTCCTTCCTTTCTTTTGTGGGGCAATGAGGGTTAAGTGACTTTCCCAGGGTCACACAGCTAGTAAGTGTCAAGTGTCTGAGGCTGGATTTGAACTCAGGTACTCCTGAATCCAGGGCCAGTGCTTTAGCCACTGTGCCACCTTAGCTGCCCCTGAACAGTTTATTTCTGTTGATTTCTAGATGAAGAATCTAAGACACAGAAAGATTGACTGAGCTTTCAGTTATAGGTTAGAGTGGGAAATAGCATAATGGGGGTAGAGGGAAGGAAAATTTTATTTCAGTTTGTTAAATGGAAGAAATTTTAAAAAATGAAAAGTAACAATGTCTGGTCTGGGCCTCTTGATTCTTAGCTACTGACATATATAGCCATCTCCAACTCAGAAAAGGGTAGTGACATGGATAATTAAATAGCAGATAATTACAGAATAATTTATTCTGGAGGGCATTATATATGTTTCTGCAATAGAGTTGTATTTTTAGTAATAATATCAAATTCTTGTTTACATTTCCTAATTACATATCACCCAGGAGGTAGCTTGAGAGTTGATTAAAGAGGAGGAATTTACAAATAGAAGAACTTTTGGTAAATGCCTGCTGTTATTGGATGAATAAGGGAGCCTGGAGAGAAGATAATGAACCCTGTTTTTAGACATAGATGCCTATGGGATACCAAAGAGGAGCGTTTTAGCAGGCAGTTGGCTCATGATTGGTGTTCAGAAGGGAGTTTAGGCCTGGGTATATAGATTTGGGTCACTTGCCTAGAAATGATAATTCAACCTATTGGAGTTGGTGCAGTTACAGAGCATCCATGGGAGAAGAGGGGGCCCATGATATGGCTCTGGGAAACAATCTGAAGAGAAAGCTCAAACTTAGTCCATCAGTTGATTTTCTTCTACCACAGGCACAAAGTTAACTCCTCTGTACAATGCTTTGCCGAGGCAGCCAGAACAAAGACCAGCTTTAGGGTCTGCTGAGCTTACAGATTGTGTTTTGTTGTCTGGCTGTTGTGTTTTGGTGTCTATCTGAATTCTAAGCCTGTGAGGGTATTATTGTTCTCTCACTGCAGCAAGCATTATATAGGAAAAGCCTTGGGGTATTTCTGGTCATCTGAGAACCAGAGGAAAAATATTTCTTTATTTTGTTTTTGTGGTAACCTTATCCTTTGGACCTAGGTAAAAACAAGAGAAATGAAAAGGGCCTGTGATTAGCTGTAGCACAATAAACCAGGCTATTTTTGGAAGGGAAGGGATCAAGGAGTCTGGAGATCACTGCTGGCTTATCTTGGCTCATTTTTTAACCCATCTATTTTTTTTTTAACCAAAAAATATCAATTTAGAAAGTAAGTAAATTGGGAATAATCTAGAAGAGCCAATAAATAATTTCAGAGGAAAGTAGAATTTTGCTGATCTTTGTTGTTGGTAGTGGTGGTGATTTTTGGTCCAAACCTGTGATTTTAGTCATGTAGGGGAACTCTGCTGTTGAAACTCTCTTCACTGATTGCAGATAGGCAATTGGTTTGTAATTTAATGTTTTATTTTTTATTTTTTTTAATTAATTTTTTTTCAGTGAGGCAATTGGGGTTAAGTGACTTGCCCAGGGTCACACAGCTAGTAAGTATTAAGTGTCTTGAGGCCGGATTTGAACCCAGGTACTCCTGACTCCAGGGCTGGTGCTCTATCCACTGCACCACCTAACTGCCCCGTAATTTAATGTTTTAGAGAGTTGTGTGAGGCTACTGAGAAATTATGTGAATTAAATATCAGAAACAGAACTTGAACCCAGGTCTTGTTGACTTTGGTGCCAGTGCGCCTTCTTTTCATTATTTGATGTTTGTGTGTATGAGAATATCTCCATCTTTCTGTTGTGCTGGTAGTGGGAAGCAGGGGGTAGAGGTATGGTACACGAAGGGGAAAGACTGTGCAATATGTGAACTATATAGTGCAGAATTTCAGGTTTCCATCCAGGTATCCAAAAACCTCCCCCACCCCCACTCCCGGTGGGGCGTGGGGGCAGGGAAAAAGGGTTATAAGTGACTTGCCCAGGGTCACACAGCTAGTAAGTGTCAAGTTTCTGAGCTGAATTTGAACTCAGGTCCTCTGAATAGAGGGCCAGTGCTTTATCCACTGCACCACCTAGCTACCCCCCAAATAGATATTTTAGTATTTTCCTTGTAAGCTCTCTGAGGTCACCGTATATACTTTTCTTCACAGTAGTCCTATAATAGATACTAAATTGTCTTTAAAATGATAAACTCAAGTAACTTTATGAGAAAACACCTAATTAGTATTAAACTTTAAATTATTAAATTATGTAATAAAATGTGCATAGAACAATGTCAGATAAATCAGTAAACACCTATTAAGGGCATACTGTGTGTACCACCCTTGCATATGTTTACTATAATAACCTCTGAGAACACAAAGACGAAAACGAAATGGTCTCTGCTTTGTATGAGCTTATGAAATTCTCTTTATATGCACATGTATATAAGTGTGTGTGTGTGTGTGTGTGTGTGTGTGTGTATGTATATACAATAGCATATGAGGGAGGTCAGGAAAGGCATCATTTAAGAGGTAGCACTTGAGACATGCTTCTTGGAAACTGTGGATCCTAAGAGACAAAGGTGAGAAGGGAGGGCATTCCAGGCATGAGGGACATCCTGTGCAAAAGCATGGAGATGGGAGGTGAAATGTGTGTGAGGAACAGCAAGACATCAGTTTGGCTGAACCGAAGAATGCTAAAAGAGCAGTGACATATTCTAAGCCTGGAAAGGTTGTTGGAATGTAAGCTGTCAGGGATTTTAAATGCCAGACAAATGAATGTGTAGTCAATGCTTGCTCATAGAGGTGATGAGGAACAAGTGGAGTTTATTGAGCAGGGGAGGGACACATGGTCTTTAGGAATATCATTTTGATGGCTACATGGAGGATATTTAAATGGATTGGAGAGAGGACAAAATTTGAGGTAGGTTAGTGAAAAGGTTTTTATAATAATCCAGGTGAGAGATGATGAGGGCCTGAACCAGGCTGGGGACCATGTGAGTGTGAAGAAGTGAACACAAGTGAGAGATACTGTAGAGATAGAGGTTGGCAAGATTTCTCAACTAATTAGTTACATGGGTTGAGGGATTGAGGGGTCTAAAATGACTCTCAAGGATGCGAGTGGGTTAGTAGAAATGGGGAAATTCACCAAAGGGATGAGTTTGGGGAAAAATAATTGGGTTATATGTTGGCCATGTTGACTTTGAGATATCTATGGATCATCTCATTTGAAATAGACAACAGTTACATAGTGATGTAGGACTTGATCTCAGGAAGGAGACTAGGTCTGGGTAAAAAGATCTATGGGTTCTCTTCAGAGAAGTGATATTGAACCTAGGGGAGGTCCCTGAGAGAGAAAATGTAGAGAGAGAATAGGACAGGGCTCAGGACGAAGCCTTGGGATACATCTGCAGTTAGGGCCATGCAGGTCATCTAGTCCAGTCTCCTCAGTTGAGGAAACTGAGGTACAGAGAGGATAAGTGACTTGCCCACATTTACACAGATAATACTTAGTAGAACTGGAATTTAAGCTCGGGTGACTTCATGTATGACTTCAAGTTCGAGGTTTTTGAGTCCCTCAATTTATAACCCATTCTAACACTTTAGAGTAGTGGTATCAAATTCAAATAAAAATAGATCCCTGCAGCATGCATTAATGACTTAGAAAACTACAAGTTAACCATTATTTATGTCTTTTTTTTCCTTTTTTTGTTAAACCTTTCCTAGTTACATTTTTTGGGGGCGGGGCAATGGGGGTTAAGTGACTTACCCAGGGTCACACAGCTAGTTTCAAGTGTCTGAGGCTGGATTTGAACTCAAGTACTCCTGAATCCAGGGCCAGTGGTTTAACCACTGAGCCACATAGCTGCCCCCCCTCCCCCCCCCCAGTTACATTTTAATTCAGTTCAGGCTGTCCTCCAGAGTGTTGTTTCTAGAAGGCTGTGTGTTTGACACCATAATTGTATAGCCACTTTAATATAAATATATAGTCTTTCTGTAACTAAATAGTGCAATAATTATGTCTCATACCTGCAAGGGTTATTGTGAAGATGAAATAAATGAATGACACGTAAAGTACTTTCCAAACAATAAAGTAATATATAAATGCTATTATTATTGTTGTTTTTTGATATATAAACCAATGAATCTCTTTCTTGAGGTTCTCTACAAAATGAGAGACTTAAGACTATGTAATATATAAAGCCCTTTCTTATCATACAGTTCTTTGGTTCTATGTGTGTTGATGGTCACTAATTGAACTTTTTAATGAAATGCACCTACTTCCTTTTGTTCTCATAGAGACAGATTCAGTGTGGAAGAATGGCTAATTTTGACAAAAGCCTCAGCCTGGAAGATGCTTTAACTGAAACACCACCAGAAATCGAGGAAGAGATAAAACGGGACTTCATGAATACACTAGAAGCAGAGACATTTGATGATGTGGTGGGAGAAACTGTGAGCAAAACAGATTACATCCCCCTCCTGGATGACGATGGGAAAACTGGGAACCCAGAGTCAAAGAGCAAACCTCATCTGGATGGTGGTCAGGTTGAAAGTAAGTTTTTTAGGGCAAGTGGTCCCTTTGTGCACCTCTAGTACCTCTAGTACTTAGCAAATATTGGTTTTTGGTTATAATTATGGTGGTCTTGATTAAATTGACCTTTTTTGAGTTTAGGTAAGGGATTTTATTCCTCTGTGTCTCTGTAACCAAGGGCACTTTCTTTTGGTGTGAGCATTTAAAAATAAAGGGCTCTTTTTCATTTATCCTATATAAAAGTAGTAATTTCTTGTGGGTAGTGGTACCAGTAGATTTACTTTTGGAGGGACCTTTAGACCAAACATTTTTCCTGGAGCAGACAGAAATGCTGAAATATTGTTTTAGATGCATAGCTTAAAAAAAAGTCTCCTGTCCTTCTTCTTGGAGCACAAGTCATTATGTAAAATTTGAGCCCTGAAATTCCATGCCTACATAGAGATTCATTTTATTCTGAATACAGACGTCATTTGTTGTTGGCTTTTGGAGTCTCAGAGTAGGATTAAACAATGGATTATTAATGTCCCTTTAAGAAAGGTCTCTTGCCTTCAAATATGCATCTTTGTTCTTTGTACCACAAATCTCCTTTCTTTAATGGAGAAACGCTTGGAACTTTAAAATGAAGCTAGGCCCACGTAAATATTTTCTGCAAGAAAAGATGTGGATTCTTCAGCAGCCAACACTGAGCAGTGCCTTTTTTGAATTTTGTGTGGAGTTATCTGTACCATGACTTGTAAAAGCAGGAAGACAAGGAAATGGAGCTTGTATTTCATTCAGTCCTAGTTGGCAGGGACAGAACTTAGCATCTTTTATGACTACCACATTCACCTCAGTCTTCTAAGGTAGACAGAAATTTCTTCACTTTCAATTCCGGAGGGGTCATGCTTTCTCACCAACATACACAGTGTCTGTGGGGGGAATGGGACAAAACCTTGTGGAAATGTAGCAAGGGGACACACAAGTAGGGCAAGTTGTGTGGTCAGGGTAGCTCATGATTCTGTATTTGTCTCCATGTCCTTAGTTTCCTTAGGAAACAGTCTTTACCTCAAGTTACCTGATGGGGGGAGCAAAAAGGAAAAAGCTCAGAAAAGAAAAAGAACAACAACAAAAACTATAGAAATAGTATGGTTCGATCTGCATCCAGATTCAACAGTTCTTTTTTTAACCTGGATTTGGAGAGCATTTTCCATCATGAGTCCTTTGGAACTATCTTGGGCCATTGTATTCCTGAGAGGCATCAAGTCTATCACAGTTGATCAACACACAATGTTGTTGATACTGTCTACAATGTTCTCCTGGTTCTGCTCATCTCACTCAGCATCAGTTCATGCATGTCCTTCCAGGTTTCTCTGAAATCTGCCTGCTCATCATTTCTTACTGCACAATAGTATTCCATTACATTCATATAACACACCTTGTTCAACGATTCCCCAATTGATGGGCAACCCCTCAATTTCCAATTCCTTAAAGCCATATTGACTCTTAGGGGAAGAGCAGTTCTGTTAAGCACAGCATCTGCAGACCTATATAGGGTCTTCCCTTTAGACAAGGCTCTGAGATGTTTCCCCATCTGAAGCCCGAAGTGTCTGTAAAGGACAAAGTGGACAAACATTTTAGGGTTTCCCCTCTGTTTAGTTCTAGGTGGCAGTAAAAGATAAGGCAGAGAAGCTTCTCCTTCCCTCCAGCCAGCTCTATTAAGTAACAGAGGATTATTTTTCCTCCCCTCAGCTCCCAGCAGCAGTGTCTTACTCTAGTCACCTTCCAGGGGAGAGCAGCAGGGCAGGTGCTAAGTGCTTGCTTCACTTTATCCTTAAGATTTATATTATTTCCCTTGAATATGCATAATATACCTTGTAAATAACCAAGTCTGCTATATTTGGTAGGGTCACCAGTGTATTCTTGCTTTGAGCTTTGGATGAATTTCCAAAAAAATGGCCTTGGGTGTGGCATAAGGAATTATGTTTTCTTCTGTTCCCCAGGACATAATTTCTATAAAGCATTTTAATCAGCAAGAAGGGATTAAACTTCAGGAAATTAATAGCAATTCAAACAGTTACCAATTTCCCACTTTCTTACACCTCTCCCTGCTTTATAGTTGGCTAACCATTCTAATAGGTATTATTAAAACAAAATAGTCCACAAGAGGGTAGTGTTGCTTCTGGTCTGATTGAATAAATTCAAAATGGTGTTCTCGAGCACATAAATACAAGGAAGGCAATACTGTGGTTTCTTTTACCATACATTTCCAAAGGGAAGCTTTTATCTCCTTGGGAGATTTAGAGCTGAGACCGCAGCTCACAGTCATTCCTGTTAGCTACTTGCCACCTTGGTTCACAATCTTTCTGAAAGCCTTTTTCTTTGTTTTCAATGAAAACCAAATATGAATTCCCTTATACCTCAGAGAATAGAACAGGTCTTCCTGTACTGCATTAAGATTTGCAAAGTGCTTGATATTTCATTTGAACTTTACAACCTATAAGACATGTTCCATAGGTATAATTATCCCCATCTAATAAGGAAACTGAGGTTGAGAAATTATGGCTGATGCAGAGTCATACTTGTGGCAGGTAGGATTCGGTTTGACTCCAAATCCCAAACTATTACATAGCATATTGTTTCCCCAAGAATAAGTTCTGTTTTCAAAGCATATATGTTTATCTGAGGCTTCTTTGTTTTCATGAAAAGGGAATTCATCAAGAAAATCATTCAGTTAGAAAGGTCATGACAAATATGGTAATGTTTTGCATAATCATACATGTATAACCCATATCCGATTGTTTGCCCCCTCAGGGATGGGGGAGGGGAGGGAGGGAAAGAAGGATAAAAATTGGAACCCAAAACTATAAATAAAAATATTTATTATTTTTTTTAAAAAGGTCATGAATATCTTTGGAGCTGGACCTTGCTTGTTTATGTCTACCCTTTTTATTTAGGCTTAATCAATTCAATTGATAGGGCAGCTAGGTGGCTAAGTGGATACATGTAATATTATTGTGCTGACAATATGACAAAATGACAAGCAGAATGATTTCAGAAAAATTCTGGAAAGACTTAAACTGATGCAAAGTGAACTAAGCAGAACAGAACATTGCTCACGGAATTTATTTATTTATTTATTTATTTATTTATTTATTTATTTATTTATTATTTTTAGTGCAGCAATTGGGGTTAAGTGACCAGGGTCACACAACTAGTAAGTGTCAAGGGTCTGAGGCCGGATTTGAACTCAGGTTCTCCTGAATCCAGGGCCGGTGCTCTGTCCACTGTGCCACCTAGCTGCCTCACATTGTTCACTGTAACAGCAATAGTATTGTATGATGATCTACTGTGAATGACTTAGCTATTCTCAGCAATACAGTGATCCAAGACATTGCTGAAGGACTTATGAAAGGTGTTGTCCATCTCCAGAGAAAGAACTGGTGGAGGCACTAGGGAGCCACTGAAGATTCTTGAGAAGGAGAATAAAAGTGTGCTTCCGAAAAATTATTTTGGCAGCTGCGTGAAGGATAAAAGTTGAAGAGATAGCTTGGAAGCAGGGAGACAAATAGGAGGCTGTTGCAGTAGTCCGAGCAAGAGGTTATAAAGATCTGAACTAGAGGGCAACTAGGTAGTGCGATGGATAAAGTACCGGCCCTGGATTCAGAAGGACCTGAGTTCAAATCCGGCCTCCGACACTTGACACGTATTGGCTGTGTGACCCTGGGCAAGTCACTTAACCCTCATTGCCCCACCAAAAAAACAAAAAAATAAAGGACCTGAACTAGGGTGGTAGTTATGTGAATTGAGAAAAATGAGAGCTATGATGGAGTTAGAATTGATAATACTTGGTAAGGATAATTCCCAGAGTGTGTACCTGAAGGTGGTCCCCTCCCTTCCTCCTGTCTGTTTTCTCTTTCCCTCTCCTTTTCCCTCTCTCTCCCCTTGCACTTTGTTTCCTTTCCCTCAACCCTCCCTTCCCCCCATTTCATATACTTATTTTATGGGGATCAATAGAAAAATGCAATAGGAATTGTCCCTTTTCTAGGTTCATTTGAACTTGGGGTGGGGGAAGCATATATTAAGCACCTACTCTTTGTCATGCCCTGTGGTTTACTTGATCTCATTTGATTTGTTTTCTCATAACAATCCCATGAGGTGTAGGGGCTATTATCATCATTTTATATTTTAAGAAACTGAGGCAGACAGGTTAAATGACCTGCTGAGGGTCACACAATTAGTAAGTATCTGATGGACATTCAGCTCTTTCTGACGCTAGGCCCAGCGCCCTATCCATTGGGCCACCTGCTGTCTAGGGTTGAAGCTAAAATCAGAATGTGCTACTGATTCCCTCTCCAGTCCTCCCCCAACAAAATCATGCTTCTATAAGCTGATAAATGTCTATATCTTGTCTCCCCTCCCACCCCTGGCCAAGTCCTTAAGGTCATGGATAGACCCTTCATTTTGTATCCTCAGCATGATGCACAGCATCATGGAAATAATAAGAACTTAATAAATATTTGTTGATTCTTGAATTATAGCAGTAATAGTCACATTGAAGTGGCCCTCTAAAGTTTATAAACCATTTCCTGTGAAGTACCACAAGTATTAAAACTGAGTCCCACACAGGATCACAGCCAGGAAATGGGGTGGGGGAGAGGGGTCTCAAACTTTGCATTGCTCTTTCCATTTTGCCTTGTTACTTCCGACCTGGGCTTAAAGTGCTCAAGTCCTGTAAGGTAGAGATGTGAGTGATAACATTGTATAAACTATTTAGATAGTCTTTACTTCTAAATATTGACTTTGCGAACATAAGGAGCCATTTAGAATTACTGACAGGTCTTGCTTTAACCCCCCCCAACTTAGGGGGTGGAGCCTTTGGAGGGGAGTGAAAAGGTCCAGGTGAAAAGGAGGTTGGCTGAAAAGTCCATTTACTTTGAGAACAGTCTGTGTAGGGTTTCAAGTTGATAGGGACATTAGAAGTCATCTAGGAGGGTTTTAGAATAGCCTTGTAAATTAAGGGAAATAGTTTTATTTAGCTGAGAAATTTGTGATTTCACTGGATTATAATTACTTATCTTGAACAAAATGGTAATCATATGTGTTTATGTAGATAAACAAAAGAGAACCACCAACCCCGTTAGTGTCTTTCTTCCTTTCTTCCTTCCTTCCTTCCTTTCTTCCTTTCTTCCTTTCTTCCTTCCTTCCTTCCTTCCTTCCTTCCTTCCTTCCTTCCTTCCTTCCTTCCTTCCTTCCTTCCTTCCTTCCTTCCTTCCTTTCTTTCTTTCTTTCTTTCTTTCTTTCTTTCTTTCTTTCTTTCTTTCTTTCTTTCTTTCTTCCTTCCTTCCTTCCTTCCTTCCTTCCTTCCTTCCTTCCTTCCTTCCTTCCTTCCTTCCTTCCTTCCTTCCTTCCTTCCTTCCTTCCTTCCTTCCTTCCTTCCTTCCTTCCTTCCTTCCTTCCTTCCTTCCTTCCTTCCTTTCTTTCTTTCTTGGCAGTGAGGGTTAATTGACTTGCCCAAGGTCACACAGCTAGTAAGTGTCAAGTGTCTGAGACTGGATTTGAACTCAGGTCCTCCTGAATCCAGGGCTGGTGCTTTATCTACTGTGCCACCCAGCTGCCCCTGTTAGTGACTTTTTTGGTTTTTTTTGCGGGGCAATTGGGGTTAAGTGACTTGCCCAGAGTCACACAGCTAGTTAGTGTTAAGTGTCTGAGGCCAGATTTGAAATCAGGTACTTCTGAATCCAGGCCCGGTGCTCTATCCACTGCGCCATCTAGCTGCCCCCGTTAGTGACTTTTTAATAGATGGAATGATAATATTTAGGGAGGTGTAGATCTTTACACAGTGGATTAGAACAATTTTTTTGGGGGGGGGTGTAAATAATTTTCTCACTTCCCTTAGAATAATTTTCTATCATGTAAACCAATTATATATTTTTTCTTTTTTTTTTCTTTTCTTTTCTCCTTTTTTTGGGGGGTGTGTGTGAGGCAATTGGGGTTAAGTGACTTGCCCAGGGTCACACAGCTAGTAAGTGGTAAGTGTCTAAGGCTGGATTTGTACTCAGATCCTCCTGACTACAGGGCCAGTGCTCTGTCCACTGCGCTGCCTAGCTGCCCATAAACCAATTATCTTTAAGTAAAAGAGAAAAGGCAGTTAAAAATTGTACTTTATGAGAACTATCCTATTGTATAAAAGGACCGCAGTGAGTTCACACATGTTAATGTGCTGGGTTTTTAGACAGAGCACATATAAATGAAAGAAAAGTCAGGCATAGTTGAGTCGAAGGATTCCATCTCTGTTTGAAATCTAGCTGCTTCATTGATGGCATTGCATAGGACTTTCCTTTTCATGGAATCCTATTAGGACTGCTGGTGAGTGAAATCAATGAAACTTATTTTCACTAACCTCCCCTTCCTCAACCCCACCCCCGCCTCCAACCTCCCAATTGTTTGTTCTCTTGGCAGTTTTTGTTGAGGCTCCCTAATAACTAGATTCTGAAGTGAGAGCATTACACTTTGGAACTTGTACATCTTACTGGATGTACTACTCTTTATTTATCTTTCTGTTTTCATTGCTGTTCTCTCTCCTCTCTCCCCCCCACCCATCCCCCCTTTATCCTGGAATGTCATTCTTTGTTGCAGTCAGTGGGAAGGAAAACCATTAGGAGCAATTTTCATTTTAAAAGTATGATTCCCAGGAGGTAGTGACTTTTTTTTTTAGTGAGGAAATTGGGGTCAAGTGACTTGCCCAGGGTCACACAGCTAGTAAGTGGTAAGTGTCTGAGGCCAGATCCGAACCCAGGTCCTCCTGACTCCAGGGCTGGTGCTCTATCCACTGTGCCACTTAGCTGCCTTGAGGTAGTGACTTTTACTTTTAGTTTAGCAGTGACTCATAAGAGCTGTGCCTTTGGCTTTGGGAGAACTTGATTATACCTTATGTTTAGATGTGGTCATGTCATGCTTCTGTTCAAAAGTCTTCTGTAGTTCCCTACTGAACAAAAGTTCTCACTTTATAACCTTTGCCTGACATTTAAGGACCTTGAGAATCTGGCATCTTCCCCTGGTTTACTCTTACTCTTAGCCTTGTTACTATGTTTCTCATGCACCCCATACTCCTACTCTGTTCCTGCCCAGCATCCCTTGGGCTTTCCTGTCTCTGTGCCTTTACTTGCTCTGTTGTTTGTACCTGGAATGCCTTCCCTCTTCCCCTATGCCTGTTAAATTCCTGCGTATCCTTTAAAGCTTGGCTCAGAAGCCTCTTCAAGGGGGAAAGGCCCCCACCTCTTAATTTGTCCTGTTGGGAATATCTTTCCCCCTTGGACCTCCAAGCACTATGTTTGTAAATCTCCATTGAATTCAAGTAATACTATATCTTATTTGTATTATACTCCCCCGGAGCCTGACTCGATCTTAGCTTTAGTAAAAAGATTACTAGATTTTAAGCATTAGAAGATCCGCCACTGTGTATTTAGGAGAACTGCATCATCCCCTGCATTGAGTCTGTCAGATAACACTTAATCATCTGTTATGTTCTGGGTACAGTGCTAAGTGCTAGGGATACAAAGAAGGGCAAAAGACAGTCTTCTGTTCTAGGAGCTAATAGTCTAATGGGAGAGACAGAATACACCTATATGCAAACATTGTGTGTGTGTGTGTGTGTGTGTGTGTGTGTGTGTGTGTGTGTGTGTAATAGATCTGTAGATATCATAACTGATAAATTTGGAGTAATCCCTGAAGGAACACACTAAAGTTGAGGAGGACGGGGTAAAGCATTGAGTTCAGTCTCCTGTATGCTGTAGGTGTTTAGTAATTGAATGAATAAATGAAAAAAGCATTTATTGAGTTTTTACTGTGTACCAAGCATTGTGCTATAGATGCAGAGAGATAGCCAGAAGTAAGGATGCAGACAGACAGATGGTCTACTTCTATTTCCTGTGCATGCTATTGCCTTTCTCATCTCTGTTCCTTGGTACAGATTGTTTTGTCGGTCTGCTATTGCCCTTTGCCTTTCCTAATCCTGTATAATTCTTAGCTGCTCTACACTTGGCTCATTTACCATTCCTTTTTCAGCATTTCTTCCCCCCATCAATTATATTTACTTTTTTGGGGGTGGGGGTGGGCAATGAGGGTTAAGTGACTTGCCCAGGGTCACACAGCTAGTAAGTGTCAAGTGTCTGAGGCTAGATTTGAAGTCAGGTACCAGTTCAGGTGCCAGTGCTTTATCCACTGTGCCACCTAGCTGCCCATATTTATTTTTTAATGTACTTGTTTTATATGTTATTTCTCCCTGGTTGAATGTAAACTCTTTGAGGGCAAGTATTTTTTTTTCTTTATCCCTATTAACTTGCACATAAAAATTTAATATGCTTATTGAATTGAGTAGTACAAACACAAAGTTCTTATCATGGTAATAAGTACTGGTACTCTCGAGGGGATATAATTTTCTTTGTGGTAGTCTTTTTTGGGGGCGGGGGCAGGGCAATGAGAGTTAAGTGACTTGCCCAGGGTCACACAGCTAGTAAGTGTCAAGTGTCTGAGGGCACATTTGAACTCAGGTCCTCCTGAATCTGGGGCCTCTGTTGTAGTAATCTTTTATTTATCCATTTATTCATTCATTTATTTTTTGTAGTAGTGTTTTAAAAAAATTATGTTTCATCTATTCCTGTTGAGCATGATGATTCAGCATACACTAAGACCTTTATCAGGGAACTATATTGCAAAGATTTTCCCCCCACTTACCTGTTTTCCTTCTAATTTTAAATGCATTCCTTTTTGTTTGTAAAAAAACTTTTCAATTTTATATAATTAAAATTGTTAATTTAAATTTACTATGATCTTTCCTCTCCTTTGCTTGATCATAAACCCTTTTTCTGTCCATTGATTCCCAAAGGGTAATTTTAATTTCTTCCATTTCCATTTGGAATCTCTATGTTGGTTTTACTCTAATTTCTGACAGATTATTTTCCAGTTTTCCCAACTGTTGCTGAGAAAGAAGTGAGCCCTTACAAAATAGCTGGGAGCCGTTGTGTTGATCACACATTAGTGTAGACTACTAGATTAGTTAGCTTCTGCATGTTATGTATCTCATCTCTTCCACTGATCGACCTCTTTCTTTTTTAACCAGTTGATTTTTTGTTTTTGTGTTTTTGTTTTTGTGTGTCTGTGTGTGTAACCAGTTTTAATTAATACATTGTTCTAGGGCAGCTAGGTGGTGCAGTGGATAGAGCACCGGCCCTGGTGTCAGGAGTACCTGAGTTCAAATCCGCCCTCAGACACTTAACACTTATTAGCTGTGTGACCCTGGGCGTCACTTAACCCCAGTTGCCTCACTAAAAAAACCCACAAAAAAACAAATACATTGTTTTGATGATTCCTGCTTTGTCTGATTGTTTGCTATCTGATACTGCTAAGTTCCCTTCCTTTTACTTTTTTTGATTATTTCCCTTGAGATTCTTGACCTTTTGTTCTTTCAGATGTATTTTGTGGTTATTTTTTTTCTGGCTCTATAAAGTAATCCTTTGGTAGTTTGGTTGGTATGACTTTGAATAAGTAAATTCATTTAGATTGAATTTCATTTTCATTATATTAGTTCTGCCTGTCTATGAAGAGATGATATTTCTCTTAATTAGTCTTGTATTTATTTCCTTAAATAGTGTTTTATAGTTTTATTTATATGGTTCCCTTGTCATGACCTTCCTTTTTTTCTGTTTGTGTTCCTTTGTGCAATCTTAACTCCGTATTTAGATTGCATTACCTCCTTGCTTTCCTCCAATCTCAGCTCAAAATTGACCTACATGAAACCTTTCCTGATTCTTCTAGCTGATATCCATCTCCTCCCCATCAACATAAAAGTATATCTCGTATTTTACTCCATGGGCATATGTTTATCCCAGTAGAACACACACTCTTCATGGAAGCTTTTTTTTATCTTAGTATCCTCAGCACCTAGTACTAGTACATAGAGTAGATGCATGTTGATTGATAATTTTCTTTGTTCTTAAATATTAACTCGATAACATGAAGACTGGGCCCCCCCCAATATTACCAAGATAATGGTTGTTGGCCTTTTTTTCTTTTGGCTTCATAGATGATAATCTTCTTTTTAAGTTTTCAGAGAATTCCATTAATTCATTAAACATTTCTTCTTAAGTGCCTATTTTGTTCCAGGTAGTGTGCTGCCTCCTGCAAGTGCTGTGAAGATGAAATCTGACAGTTTTTTCTCCCAAGGAGCTTATTATTAAATGCTTATAAGGTTGATAATAGAGAATTCAGATCGACTGTATTAGAAGGCAGAATGGGAAGAATGCCAAGGATAGATAGCCATATTTGAGACATCTGAGAAAGGAAGAAATGCATTTAGGAAAGTTAGCTACAGTGAATGATAGGTAGCACTTGAATTGGGTCCTGAAGCAGAGACAATAACAGAATCCATTCCAGACACTTAAGTAAGTGTAAGAATGCATAATAAGTAAGGGGATACGACACAGATGGACATAATGGTAGGATGTAGAAGGTCTGTGGGGAGCAATAGTGCTTGGTATATATATATATATATATATATATATATATATATATATATATATATAAAATATGGTGCTTGATAGGGTAGAATGTGTGGAGTGTTGTGAGAGGGTTTGAGATACATCTAACAATGGCCATAAAACTCAGATGATTTTTATTTTTTACAAAAAGTTATGAGCAGCTAGTTGGGACAGTGGATAAGGCACCAGCCTTGGATTCAGGAGCACCTGAGTTCAAACCCAGCCTCTGACACTTACTTACTAGCTGTGTGACCCTGGGCAAGTCACTTAACCCCCATTGCCCTGCCCCCACCCCCCACCCCCAAAAGATTATTTAGCATTTTATTTCTCATAAATTACATGTAAAAACAATTTTTAACTTTTTTTTTTTTGCACAAGGCAATGGGGGTTAAGTGACTTGCCCAGGGTCACACAGCTAGTAAGTGTCAAGTGTCTGAGGCTGCATTTGAACTCAGGTCCTCCTGGATCCAGGGCTGGTGCTCTATCCACTGTGCCACCTAGCTGCCCTGAAACTCAAGAGTTTTAAAAATGAATAATGAATGTTGGGGCAGCTAGGTGGCACAGTGGATAAGGCACCAGCCTTGAATTCAGGAGGACCTGAGTTCAAACCCAGCCTCAGACACTTACTAGCTGTGTGACCCTGGGCAAGTCACTTAACCCCCATTGTCCTGCAAAACAAACAAATAAAAACTCTGAGTTCCAAATTCTCTTTATTACTCCTGCTCCTTCCCCCCCCCCCCCCCCATTGAGAAGGCAAGGAATTTCATGTAGGTTACACATGTAGTCATGCAAAACACTGCCATATTAGCATGTTGTGATTCTTATTTTTTGTAAAGCTAATACTTAATATAGTGCTGTGCTTTTTATATGTCTTATAAATTTTCTGTCTTATATGTTACGTCTAAGTTTATTTTCAGGGTGGGTCTATTCTCAGGGCAGAATTAGGAATTGTGTACTGAAGCATTTCTGATTTTGGTATTAGAAACTGGTGTTGAAAAGAAAAAATTTCTAGGGGCCATTGGAGGAGGGAATAAAGTGGCTTCTGACCTGCTTTATTAGAAAAAACAAAATAATCACTGGGTTATTTCTCATGGGCCATTAAAGCTGGCCAAATTGGCTTAGTCTCTTGTGTTTAGAACCTTTTGCATACCCTGTCACAGTGTAGTACATAGAAACAAAATTGCTTTCTAGTAAGTTAGTGGTCTGTCACACAAGCTGTGGAAATGCCGGTTATAATTGCATACTTGAAGGGAAAGCGAGAAATTGGTGTGTTCATACATGCACATAAACATGTTATTTGTTATCTTTTTGGGATTTGCAAGCCTAGCAGAAGGAAGTTAGTGGAGTTTTTGTTTTTTAAATAGAATATTAAAGGGGGCAGCTAGGTGGTGCAGTGGATAAAGCACGGGCCTTGGATTCAGGGGGACCTGTGTTCAAATGCGGCCTCAGACACTTGACACTTACTAGCTGTGTGACCTTGGGCAAGTCACTTAACCCTCATTGTCCCACAAAAAAAAATAGAATATTAAAGCAGGAGAGACCCAATACCCCAGCACTACACACAGTCCATAGCAGCACTATAGATTCTTCTCATTTTCCTTTATTGAAAATGTAGACTTCAAGTATCTAGTTTAAGATGTGGAAAGCAGTCATTAAAAAAAAAAACCTAAATACAGTTATTCTATTTTCTGCATTCTCTCTATAAAACTTTATTGAAATCAAAACAAATTGAAACTTGAACCTTTAATTTCCCACCTCCTGGTCTGCTGAGCTGTCCTATGAGTCATCCCTCTTTTTGAACTAGATCTGTACTAGAACTTTTCGGGAATATATTTTTAATGAATTGAGTCGATTAATTTTTCTTGCTAAAGACATTATATGCTACCAAATGGCCTTGAAAATATGCATTCTTTTGATCCTTTAGCTAGATGAATTACTCTTTTGCACTCAGAGAGAATTAAAAGTTCTATTGTATGATTCAGGCTTGGATTATTGCATTTAAACCTTTTAAAAATTGTCATCAGTTCTGACCAGTGATAGGGAAAGGGATTGCAAAAATTGCAGCCATCTTTGCTTTGGACATTGTATTTTTATTTTTATTTTTTTAGCTGGGAAGTACAAAGTACAAGTTGGTCCTCATTGTAGGTTGAAAGTAAAGGGGGATTTAATCCAAGTGTGGCTATTTATTAGCATCTTCCTGGTTCAGGACCCTGTTACTTGGCACTTTCTGTTCTGCCTTATTTTTGAATGTAGCCGAGTAAAAGGATTAGTGACGACCTCATATTATAGGAAGTGGTTTTTGTTGTTCTTCATTTTGGGGACTAGAAGACTTTTGATTGTCTAGTGAAGAATGCTTTACTCCAAGGTAAAATCTCGTATGTTGCATATTATTAGAGTTTGTTCTAGATTTATATTTAATTATATCTGGGAAATGTCTTTATGTCAAGATTTGGACAACACATGAAAAGGCTGGTGGAATTTGCAGCATTTGAAATATTAAGTGTCCTGCCTTCTGGAAGTGGTTTTTGTGAGAGGAAGGGGTGTGTGTGTGTGTGTGTGTGTGTGTGTGTAATAAACAAGGTTGTGATTGCTTTCTTAACTTATTAGTAAATATGGGGAGGTGAAGGTAGTTGGAGAGATTGTAGAGCATAGATTTTGCTTTTAGGGAGTAAGCCTGAAAATTGTCTGGCCCTGGTTTATTGAGAGGAAACTCATTGAGATATTTCTTAGGGAATGATACAAATTGTTGCTTTAAAAAAACCAAAAACCCTCCTGATTGGGAGTTGCACCGTAGTTTCAAATAATGCTCTAAGAACAGGCTGTGCTATGTTGGCCCACACTGGGCTAGGCTCTCAAGGGAGTTTAAGAAAGATTGGCACCTGGTGAACTATGTTTCTGCAGTAAAGGAACAAAGATACTGTATGCATTCATCAAATTATGAGTGCTAGCTCACTATCACCTATCAATCAAATACTTAGTGATACCTTGGATGTTAAATTGAGCTAGCACAGGTGCTATAAGTACTATACCCCTGTTTCTATGCCTTGTCAAGATTGGATTGTATTTGTTACTTGCCTCTTATAGGCGATGATTTGACCCACACATCTGTGGTATGTTGTGGGGATTTAATGGAAATGGTGGTGCTGTTTAGTTGTTTTCAGTTGTGGGGTTTTCTTCGCAAAGATATCAAAGTGGTTTGCCATTTCCTTCTTCATGTCATTTTACAGCTGAGGAAACTGAGGCAACTGGGGTTAAGTGATTTGCCCAGGTTCACACAGCTAGTTGAGCTCAGGAATCCTAGTGTGTCACCTCACTATATGCTGTATGTTTTTATCAACGTTGACAATGGAAGTCATAGCAAAAACACTATACATAGGATTAAATTCCTTTTCAATGGTGGTGGTTAAAACTTGCAATATTTCTGGGGAAGATTATAGTTTTCCCTCATAACTTTTTTTTTTTTAAAGTGAGGCAATTGGGGTTAAGTGACTTGCCCAGGGTCACACAGCTAGTAAGTGTCAAGTGTCTCAGGCCGTATTTGAACTCAGGTCCTCCTGAATCCAAGGCCCGTGCTTTATCCACTGCGACACCTAGCTGCCCCTTTCCCTCATATCTTAAAAGTTAAGAGGTCATCATGAGTAGATAACAATAGCTTACATTTATAAACACTTAAAAGGTCTGCAAAGCAATTTTTATTGTAGTAGCTCTAATGAGATAGATAATGCAAATATTATTGTTCCCATTTACTCATGGGTAAACTGAGACTCAGGTTGAGTCGACATGTTCAGGTTCACCAAGCTAATATCTGGATTATGAGCTGTTATTTCTTTAGCTTAAATTTCTGTGTAGAGATGTTTGAAGTCAGGGTGGTTGGCTATATGACATGTTTGCAACCCTTTTAATATGACTAGAAGTACCATTTCCCCTTGTACTTTCTGAAGCATGAGTCCCACTCTCTCTCTGATCTAGTAGTGGTATTGTTGATTAAAAGATGGGGGGACAGCTAGGTGGTGCAGTGGATAGAGCACCGGCCCTGGATTCAGGAGTACCTTGAGTTCAAATCCGGCCTCAGACACTTGACACTTGTTAGCTGTCTGACCCTGAGCAAGTCACTTAACCCCCATGGTCCCGCAAAAAACCCCCAAAAAACATAAAAAAAAATAGGCCCAGTTTTATAGCCTTTAGGCATATTTTCATATTGCTCTCTACAATGGTAGGATCAGTTCACAACTTTCATCAACAGTACATTTTTGTTGTCCCAGTTTTCCCACATCCCCTTCTACATGAAGAGATGGCCCTTCTGTTTGCCAAGGCCCTTCTAACCACATGAAGGATCCTGTTTCATCCTGTGTTCTCTCAGCAGATTGCCCCTCCATCATCCCCACTCTTAGCCTTTTCTTTAGTCTGTGTTGACTTACTCCTTCCCCACTGACTCCTTTGTCTTCAAAAAACCCTCACTTGATACTGTACATCCCCACTGTCTCTAGTCCCATATCTCTTCTCTCTTTTGTAGCTAATTTCCTTGGGAAGATTGTATGCAAAAAATGCCTCCATTTCCTTTCTTTTCACTCTCTTCTGAACTCCTTACAGTCCAAGTTCCAGTCTCATCACTACTCCCTTCAATTACGAATCTCCTTATCCTCGCCTAAGCATCAAATTTGATGGTCTTTTCTTTAAACTTTATCCTTTTTGACCTCTCCTCAGCCTTTAACATTGCTGATCACTCTCTTCTCTAGGTTTTGTTGTTGTTGATGATCGTGATGCTTTTATTTTGGTATTCCTCCTACCTTCCTGACTGACTACTCATTGTTCTTTGCTGAGTGTTCATCCAGGTCACACACTATTCACACTATTCATAGTGTCCCACAGGGCTCTCTCAGGACCCTTTTCTCTTCTATACCTATACTGTTTCCCTAGGTGTTCTCATTAGATTTCGTTGTTTCAGTTATTAACTCTTTGGAAACGTCTGCCATATCTGCTTGACTAGGCCAGACTTCTCTGTTAACCTCCATTTCCCACATAGGTATGTACCTGCTGGCTGTTCTGTAGATATCTTTTTTTTTTTTTTTTTTTGGTGAGGCAGTTGGGGTTAAGTGACTTGCCCAGGGTCACACAGCTAGTAAGTCTTAATTGTCTGAGGCTGGATTTGAACTCAGGTCCTCCTGACTCCACGGCCCGTGGTCTATCCACTGCGCCACCTAGCTGCCCCTCTGTAGATATCTTAAAGTCATCGTGTCCCAAACAGAATTTGCTATTTTTCCTCAAAGTGCCACCATCATGATTTCAGAAAGGCCTGGAAAGATGTTTGTGAACTGACATAGAGTGAATTGAACAGAACCAGGAGAATGTTGTAGTTTGATGAAGGACTGTGAATGACTTAACTAACTATTCTCAGCAATACAGTGATCCAAGGCAATCCCAAAGGGCTAATGATAAAGCATACTCTCCATTTCCAAAGAAAGACCTGGTATTGACTGAACATACACTGAAGCATAATATTTTTTACTTTCTTTCATCTCTTTCTTTTATTTAAGTTTTCTTGTACAAAATGGGTAATATGTTAATGTTTTACATAATTGCACATATGTAATCTGTATCTGCTTACTGCCTTAGGAGGGAAAGGAGAGAAAGGAGGGAGGAGAGGGAGGGGTAGAATTTGGAGCTCAAAACTTTAAATAAAACTGCTTATTATTTTTTAAAAGTGCCATCATCTTGCCAGTCACTCACACTTGCAACTTAAACATCACCCCCAATTCATTCTCCTAATATCCAAACATTGGTAAAATTCCTATTGATTTTTATCCTCATAGCATTTTAAAAATATTTTATTTTATTTTATTTTTCCTCATAGCATTTTTGATACTCTTGCCATAACCCCTGCCTGGACTGTTGCAATAGCCTACTGGTTGATTTCTCTGCTTCAAACCTCTCTCTACTGGGGCAGCTAGGTGGCACAGTGGATAGACCAAGGGCCCTGGAGTCAGGAGGACCTGAGTTCAAATTTGACCTCAGACACTTAACACTTACTAGCTGTGTGACCCTGGGCAAGTCACTTAACCCCAATTGTCTCACCAAAAAAACCCTAAATCTCTCTCTACTCCAATCCATATTCCACACAGCTATCAGGCTGATCTACCCACAGCCCAAGTCTGACTCTGTTATCCATTTCCTCTCAACCCCTGCCCAGATAATAAACTTGTGTCTCCTTATCACCTCTTATATCCTGTGTTCCGTTATCAGTGTCCTTCATAACTGACCCCGTCCTACATTTCCACTCTTCTTGTACTCTGCTCTCTACCATGTAATTTGCAATTCGGTGACATTGGGCTCTTTGCTGTTCCATGCACCCTGGACTGCAACTCCAAATATGAGTATTTTTACTTGCTGCCTGTGTCTGGAATATGCTTTTTGTCCTTATCTCTGCCTTTTGGTTTCCTTAGAGTCTGAGCTAAAGGCTCACCTTCTGCAAGAAGCCTTCCCTAGTCTTCCTTCATCTTGGCGCCCTTCCTCTGGGAGTATTCCCAATTTATCCCCTGTGTATCTTGTTTGTACACAGTTGTTTGCACGTTTTCTCCCCTGTTAGATTGTGATCTTCTTAAGAGCAAGGACTTCTATCTATCTCTCTCTCTCTCTCTCTCTCTCTCTCTCTCTCTCTCTCTCTCTCTCTCTCTCTCTCTATCTATCTATCTCATCTATTTTTGCCTTTTTGTGTCCCCAGTCCCTGGCACATGGGAAGAGCTTAATAAATGCCATTTCGCAGACTGACTCGAGGTATTTCTGATAGCATGCATGCCCAGGTTAATGATTGGAAAACTGCAGAATGAAAAGCTTTTTTCTATGGAATAAGAAAGCCTATTGGACTAAGAACCTTTATGTTTATCTCTAGTTATTTGTTTATCCTGTTGAGAAAAATTTGAGGGTTGGGGAAATATAATTTCTAAGACTGAAGCTTTGAGAGATGTTTGTTTTGAAGATGAACAAGGATTGCTCCAGTTAAAATTTGGTCTTATCAATCAAAACTAAAGATGGAAATTGATAAGGGGAAACGGCGGGGGTATGGGTTGGGGTTGGGGTTCTTGGGAATTCCTCTTTAAAGAATTACACCCTCTTGCACACAAAACTTAGTTAGAATAAGGTGATAGTTTATTTAGGAGCAAGGGAAGGGAAGGGTGGGGGGAGGGAAACCATGAAAGAAATCCTTAGACTTTTCATGGGGAGATTTGGCATAAAGCACATGGCTCAGAGGTACCAAATCTCCTCGAACAGGAGACCGGAAGGTACTTTTATAGAGGACTGATGGGGGTGGACCATCTGCCCGTGAAAAGTTCCTTTAATGAAGGTGGACCATCCCCCACTGGTGGTAGCTGGGGGAATTGGGTGAGGAGTGGAGGACCATCCCCCACTGGTAGTGACTAGAGGAATTGGGTGAGGGGTGGCTACGGATTCCTCTTCAGGACACAAAGGACGCAGCCACACCCAAATTTATCTCCCCAGGGTAAGGGAGACCAGAATGAAGGGTAGGAATCCCAAGCTAGCTCAGTCTGATTTGGTTCCTCTAGGCGTTATCTGTCCTCTGGTTTAGTTTCTCAAGGAGAAGATTCCTCGGTGTGCCCCAGAGAAATTCTGGGGTGCTCTGCGCCCCATGACAAAATGATAGTAACACTTTGTTTACAGAAATGGGGGGGGAGGGTAAAGGTGGCGGATGGGACTCTGGAATGCCCAACTCTTTTGATGGGTTTTAGTTTTGGTGAACTCCTTCCTTTTAATTTTTAATTTGTTATAAAGGCTGGCTCTGTGGTAGGGCAAGAGGGAGAGATAATAGTGGGAAGTGCCAATGATATTAAAACAAAAGTCATGAATAAAAGTAAAGGGGAAAAAGAAAACCTTTTAAAAGAATCACATTTGTGTATAACCATTCTCTATGTGGTTTTGCAGGCAACACACCTACCAAACCAACAGTGTTAGCCAATGGTGATCATGAACTAGGAGAGAATGATGCCACAGGTAAGTGTTCCTTAAATAGTTAAATCACATGAATAGAACTGGCATGGGCCAGATTAGAACCTCTGGGTGTTATTGAAACCCTTATCAAGTCCTGGGTAGAAGAGGATACCCAGTAAAAATGAGTGGACAGAGCCTTTGTGTATTCTTGTATTACATGGGTTTCTGTATGTTGCTTGTGCCATATAAAACCTTAAAAGGAAAGAATAGTCAGCCTTAATCCTCCTGGAGCTGTACCTTTCACTTTTTAATTTTGGGAGCCCCTTGGTGATAATTGAGGGATTCTTGTGGAAAGGAGAATGTCCTAATGGAAGCTTCTATTTACAGTATCTCAGTTTGATAATTAGTGTCTCCTCAGATTTATTGAAATTGACATTACTCTTTTGAGTACATAAAGCTTCTCTTCCTTTCCCCAGCTGAATATCAGAATGAGGAAAGTCCATAGTTTAGAAATCTGTTCTCTACTTTTACGTACTTTGTTTTAGCTGTTGCCAGTGTGAAGTTTTCCTCCCCACCTCCCCCAAGCGCTGGCATTTATTTGATATTTTTAAGTTATCAGAGAAATTCTTGTGGAATTTCATGTTTGGAATTTCATGGTTCCTTCTCCACACCCTTGCATTGCTCTTCTCTTTATGTGTTCTTGGAACATACGTGGTGAACTCTGATACAGCAGCAAGTGTCTGTAGAAGTGTACTATGTAAATATCTCACCGGGTATCCCAAGTGAGTGACTAGAATATTGTCAACAGCCATCTGAGAATGACACTGTGTTTTTATGAATAATTATACTAAAATTATAGTTGTGAGAGAAATGTCACTATATTTTCCCCATCTGAGTCAACTATTTAAAGATCATTCTCAGTGGAAGAGAGGGATAAAATGAGAGGAGTAATAAGTACTGTCTGTCTCGCTTGCCTCTGCAGACACAGATGCAGTCAGCAGATGTGTAGGCTGACTCAATGGCAATCCAGACAGTTGTATAATGGAGGATTACTTAAGCATTGTCTCTGGGTTGTTTCTTCCATTTGCATCCTGGGATCTTTGCCTCCCTTTGATCTTGACTGGAGGTGCCCCACACATCTAGGCTAAATACCAGGGTTTTTTCCTCTGCTGATTTCCTGAATATAGAAAGATTCATCCAGGGAGAACAGTTACTCTGCCAAAAGCCCTTAGATAAATCTGTAGAGTTTGGCAACAGCTAATCATTCCTGGATTCACTCCGGATTGTTTGACCTTGGGAAATTCAGTTGGTATTGCTAGCTACATACCTCACAATGACACTGTGGGAATTGATTATGCATTCTTTCTTTCATTAATTCAACAATCATTTATTATGCAGCTTATATGTGGAAAGCAGTTAGCCATTGGTGATATACATAATTAAAATACTTAACTGATTCTTTTAATTTTGAAGACCTCTATTATGATTAGACTGTAACTCCTTATTCAAATAGAACTAAAACAGACTATCACATACATAGACCTTTCCCAGAGTAGTGACAGTAAAGACATTTATGTAATATGATTTTTAGGGAAATTTTTTTACATAGTTTCCTGCCATTTGTATAAAGAAAAGAAAACACCTGAGGATGATGTTTACTGCTATGAGTATGAGTTTCTAAAAAATGGAGACATCTTTTATCCAAATCTTTAGAGGTAGAGACCTCAGAGGGAGGACATGCTAATCAGTTAATCTGATCAATTGATTTATAATGTCATTGATTTCTTTGGGAAAGACCTAATACATTTATATAGCAGTAATACCATTGTGGACTAGGATTTTGGTGAAATTTAGGAAGGTGTGAGTTAACTCCTCCCCCACAATCCTTCACCATGCTTGGGGACTGTGGTAAACAAAGAAATCACTATAAAGACTTTAGCCAGTTGGTGTTAAATTTATCCACAAGCCACCTCTTCTCCCTTAACCAACCACATCTCTCCCAGTGGATTCATATGGGACCCTACTGTGAGCCTTTTGGGCAAGAAGAATGTAAAAGTATGTTTGAAGACTTTGTAGGAGAGCTCCTGACCCCTTGATATCTAAGCTGACTTTTTGATCTTCTTGCCTAAAGTGCTCACAGCTGGGGACAAATTTAACCCCAATTGCCCCCAGTCTGTAGCACAATTTCCTTAATTTAAAGCCCCAGTTGATGGTATGTCAGGGGAGAGGGGGGTCATGCTAATTCTCAATTCCACCAATATCCTCACTGAACAAGTACCTATGCTACAAAAATTATTCAGAGTCATTTATAAAGCACTTTACCAAATTACTGATATCCCAATCATGGTGGGATTAATCAAAGGAAGAAAATTATAGACCAATTTCACTAATTACTATTTATGCCAAAATTTTAAAGAAAGTATTAGTAATGAGATTGCAGCAACATATATCAAAAAAATTATACATAGTGACCAAATTGGATTTATATTAGGGATGCTAGAATTGTTCAATATTAAGAAAACAGGGAGAATAATTCATCATGTAAATAATAGCAACTTGGGCAAAATAAATCATTTATTTATGTTATATAAACCTTAAAAGGCTAAGCATGAAAAGACCCATCTTATGATAAAGACCAATATGATAAAAAGTATTTATCCAAAGCCAGTGGAGAGTATTCTTTGAAATGGAAAACCACTGGAAGCCAAGAGAAGGAAACTAAAATTATAAACGTGGGTGAAGAAGTTATAGATTGTTTTTAGTTTCAGAAGACTGTCTAGTCCTTATCTTCATGCACCTTCATTTTCACCCCTACCTCTTACAGTAACACCTCAATTTCTTTCACTTGCTCTGAAAACTAATCAAATCACAGCCATTACTTATCTAATGTTGCACCTGCCAGTTTTGTAATGTTCTTTCCCTGAGTATTCCTCCACTATATGTATTTTTCTTTTCGTTAGAATATAAGCTCCTTGAGGACAGTGAAACTTGCTTCTATGTTTTTGTATCCCCAACACTTAGTAAAATATTTGACACGTTATAAGAACTTACTATATGCTTTTCATTCATTCAAATTACAAAAAGGTATCTCAAAAGTCTCAGTGTACTTCTTAGCTTAAATAGCTTAGAAATTACTTTTTTAAATTATCATTATAAAGAAGTAATCATCAAATATGTTTGATGTTGGCCAAAAAAAAATAGAAAAAGTAGATCAGTGGAACAGATTAGATAAGTCACACCCTGAAGCAAATGAAAATAGACTGGAAAAACATTTAGATAGAAAAGTTTAGACTAGTATTTACACCATATTCCACAGTGGTTCAAATGTATATGATCTTTATGTATATGATCACATATTGAAAGGATTAGGGGGCAGCTAGGTGGTGCAGTGGATAAAGCACCAGCCCTGGATTCAGAAGGACCTGAGTTCAAATATGACCTCAGACACTTGCCACTTAGTAGCTGTGTGACCCTGGGAAAGTCACTTAACCCTCATTGTGCCAAGCCCTCCCCCCCCCCCCAAAAAAAAAGGATTAGGAAAGAATAGGAAATATTCAAATTTGTGGTTTATTGGTCAATTTATAATCAAAACAAGGCAAGGAGATGGTTAATCATAAAAGACAAAAAAGACAATTTTGCATGAACAAACTCAGAAGAGGACTGTGCAGGAGAGAAACATCTTTTCATCAGACATCTGGATAAAAATATGCCATATGCGGAACAGACAAAAATATGACTAAAAGGCATGCCCCAGAAGGCAAATGATGAAAGGATATGAACAGTCTTTGAAAGAAATATTGCAGTGTAACAGCCATATGTAAAATGTGTCCAAACATTAATAGAGAAATTAAAATTACAAACATTCTAAAGTTTTATGCTGGAAAAATTGGCAAAGATGTAAAAGGTGTAAAAAAGAAAATAATCAATATTGACAGCTGTTGTTAGACATATATGTATTGTATGTTGATCATATGAATTGTTCCAGGCATTGTGGAAATCAATTTGCAATTACATAAGAACAATGATTAAATTCTTCCTCCATTTTACCTAGGAATATCACTACTACTGGACATGTATCCCAAGAATCTCAAATACAGAAGGGGTTTCTCTATGCAAAATATTCATAGCAGAGCTTTTTGTGATAGTGAAGGACCAGAAACAAGTAGGTGCCCTGAGCAAATCCTGTTTATGGAAACAGTGAACATGAGGAAATTATAGATACATAGGGGAGGGTATGAACTGATAACAGTAAAGAAAGCAGAACCAGAGAAAGAGACCATAGAAGGGCTGTAATAATGTGAATTAAGACAGTACCAAGAGAAAGCTGAATTCTGATTGAAGGTAATGATCTATATCAATCATTTTTGCTTAAATATTTTTCTTTAAATTTTTTTCAGTTAACAAGCATTTATTTGTTAAAATGGATTATTCTTTAAAGAAAGAAATATTATAACATAAAAAATTCATAGGATGAAACCTCTTTAGCATCATAAGTTGAAGTGGAAAGTTAACAGGTAGGATAGAAAATATACCAACAAATGTATTAAAAGAAGATTCCAATTTTATAAATACTACCTTCTTCCCACCTACTCAACGAATAAAAAATTTGTGAAAATTCAAATACCACCCAAGAACAATGACACTGAAAAGAGTCTCCCAAAGATCAATAGATAATGAAATGAAAATATAAAAAACAAACTTGTTTTATAGCAGAACTTTAAAAGCAACTAATAAATATACTTTAAGAGTAACTTTTAAATATATAGGGCAAAGTAAAGCATTTGGAAGATAGAGCAAGAAGTAAAAACCCTGGATTAATCATGATTCAAAAAGTCACTAAAAAAGAGAAAAGGGTAGACAGCCTACTCGTTGGCATTTGAGGATCTAAGTTGAGCAAGCCTTTTCCAGAGGGGACCAAAATTGGCAACATGCTATAAATGGAGAGGATATACACATCGCCCCTGCATCCCTCTTACTGAGAGCCTAACTACCATTCTTGAAAGTACTTAATTGTTCATTTCAGAACTACAAAAATAGAGGGAAAATACTACATATGCAACAAAAGAGTTACCAGTAAAAAATATACCAGTGAATGTTTTCAGACTTCTAGAAATAGGACAAAATTTTAATATCAGAAAAAAGTTTTCAAATTACATACTTCTACAGATGGGACTGTATTGTTTGAAAAGGCTATTTAAAAAGTCACACAAACAAAACAAAGGATATCAAATAACTGGTCATTGAAAATATCCAGGGGGCAGCTAGGTGGCGCAGTGGATAGAGCACCGGCCCTGGAGTCAGGACTACCTGAGTTCAAATCCGGCCTCAGACACTTGACACTAGCTGTGTGACCTTGGGCAAGTCACTTAACCCCAATTGCCTCAAAAAAAAAAAAAAAAAAAAGAAAATATCCACATTATAATCCCTATAACCAGTAGAGAAGGAATTGCAGGCTGACTGAAGGATAAACTCTTAAAAATTATTTTGTACTTTGAGCCTGTAACTCTAATAGAAGAAATAAAATGGAATTTTGTTTTAAAGTATACATTTCAATTAATACAAAAGGAGTAAATTGATTAAAATAGTAAAATGTTAAACAGATCAATCAAGATCCATTTATTTAAAGTTGGCTATTTCTTGTTCTCTTAATCTGGGTATTTTACATTTATGCAAATAGTCATCCTTTTCATTTTTAGATTATTGGCAGTTATTTGAGCAGATTAGTTTCAAAAAATTACCTTTATTTCATCATTTGTTGTGAATTCTTTCTTTCCTTCTTTTTTTTTTTGGCGGGGCAATGAGAGTTAAGTGATTTGCTCAGGGTCACACAGCTGGTAAGTGTCTAGTGTCTGAGACCTGATTTGAACTCAGGTCCTCCTGAATCTAGGGCCAGTGCTTTATCTACTACACCACCTAGCTGCCCCCAAATTCTTTTTTTATACTAGTGATTCGACTTTTCCTTTAAAAAAAACAAGACTAGGTAATGCTCTGTTAATTTTATTATTTAATTTTGGGAGCAGGGTGGTGGAGACAATTTAAAATCTTGATATTCCGAATTTATATTTTGACATTCATTTGGGATTTGGGATTTTATTTTAGTTGCATGCCTATTTATGTTTCTGTTTTGTTGATGAAAGTATTTAGAGATAAAATTTCCCCCCTGGACTGCTTTAAAAGTTTTGTTATGTTGTCTCATTTTCCTTGTTTTCTTTTAAAATATCAATTGAGAAACAGTAACAATGAATGATTGAATTGGTGACAAAACATTTATTATTCACTTGCTATATATATCATGTACCTTGTTAAGCCCTAGGAATAGAAATAATACAAAAGCAAAATAGTTCCTGCCCTGAAAGAACTTACATTCTAATAGAGGAGAACAACATTGAAGGAAATGACTGAACAGCAACAACAAATAACCTTGGATAAGTCATTTAACTACTTCCTTGGGCCTCAGTTATTTCATCTGTAAAATGAGGAGTTGTACCTCTAAACATCTCTTCTAATTCTAAATTTATTGTCCTCTGATTCTATTAATTGATAAATAAAACCAAACTAGTTTTTTAAAAAACTGATAAAATTGATTAATCACTAGTACATTTAATTTTTAAAAAAGATGAAAAGGTGCCAGCAAAATTATAAGAAAGGAGAGATCACAACAAATATTCAACAAATTAAAAATATCACCAGAATAGGTTGCATACTGCTGTTTGGTAACACATTGGAGAATTTAAATTAATATAAAAATATAAATAACTCAAATTCAGTTAGGAAATAGTAGGAAATAGTTAGGAAATGAGTAACTTAATTCTGACACTTTTAGAGGAATAACTTAAGTATATTAATGAATGACCTCATCATTAAAAAAAAATTGTGTTCCAGAATGAACTATCACAAACCTTTTAGAATCAATAATTCATACTTAGAACTGTAGATTATATTAGATCATAATTCCTGTAAGGAATTATATATTGATAAATATTTTAAAATATGGAATTCTACCTTGTATCCTTTGAATCAAATACCATATGTTAACTTTTAAAACCTAGCAACAAAAACACTCAAAAGAAACTTGGAGACCAATTTCCTTAATGCATTTTGATGCTAAAATGCTAAATAAAACATTAGCAACAGAACAGAGCAATATATTAATAAAAAGAAATCGTACTGGGGCAGCTAGGTGTTGCAATGGATAGAGCCCCAGCCCTGGATTCAGGAGGACCTGAGTTCCAATCCGGCCTCAGACACTTAAAACTCACTAGCTGTGTGACCCTGGGCATTTAACCCCAATTGCCTCACCAAAAAAAAAAAAAAAAAAAAAATTATACCTAAGTAGCACACCTTGTATCCTTGCTTTGAGGTAAGAAAATCACTACAAGGTAGAAAGAAACAAAAAAATCATTAACTCATTATATCATTTTTATGCCCAAAATACCTTTAATAAAATCTAACATTTGCCCTGACCCTAGAAGGAAAAGAAACAGAGAAAATTTTCATCAACACGATAAAAAAATGTATCTAAACCAAAACTGAATATAATATATCATATGCAATGGAAAAATGTTGAAAGCATTTTTCTTTTAAAAAAATAGAATTAAGTACTATTACTCTTACCACTTGATTGACAGGAGACATTCTATCCATTAAAATACTAAATGAAAGTAGAGATTAACAGACACAAAAGGGTCAAAATACTATTCTTTGCAGATGATAGTGGATCTAGAAGGTAGAATTATCTAAACCAAGAAATTGTGACAATAAGTGAATTCTTCATGGTCACAGGGTAGCTATCCATTCAGAAATCCTTTTACTGTCACAAATTGTCTACTCCTCTGTAACTTATTATTGTAGAGAGTTACTTGGAGTATAGAGAGGTTGACTAACTTCCTCCTGATCACAAAGCTGGCACATATCAGAGGAGGGCTAGAATCCAGATTATCTTTATCCATTGCCTCTTTCCATGCTCTTATATAATAGCAGAAAAATTGAGGAAAATAAAAAATTTTAAATTGCATGTGCAATAATAAAACCTTAAAATTGGAAATTGACTTCTCTAGATACAAATACACAGAGGACCCTTATAAGTAACCACAAGTAGAACTAAAATAAATGAAGACATTAAAAACCATAAAGGAGAGGTATCCATGGATAGATTAGTTGAGAAGTCTTTAACCTTTTTTTGTGTCATGAACCCCTTTGATAGTCTAATGAAGCCTAAGGACCCTTTTTGAGTATAATGATTTTTTTGTTTGTTTTTAATGAGGCAATTGGGATTAAGTGACTTGTCCAGGGTCACACAGCTAGGAAGTGTCAAGTGTCTGAGGTCAGATTTCAACTCAGGTACTCCTGACTCCAGGGCCGGTGCTCTATCCACTGCACCACCTAGCTGCCCTGAGTATAATGTTTTTAAAATGCTAAAGTAAAATCCTTAAGATTACAAAGGAAACTAATTGAGATATAATTATCAAAATATGTAAAGGGCAAGTTCATAGAAATTTTGGATTAGACCAAAACGTAGCTCTTTAAGCCCTGGGTTACAGAAAACTACCTCTAGGTATACTGTGGGGTCAGAAATTGATCTAAACCATGGTTTGAGCCCTTGGTGTTCTGTTTACCCTTTTTTTGGGGGGGGGGTTCTAGAAAACATACTTAATTCAAACCTGAAATAGCATTATAATAAGAGTAACAAGAACAATTTTCTCTTATAAACATGGATTTCATTTTCTCACAAATAAACACACACAGACATGTATTCTCCTCCTCCCCCAAATTGGGAAGTATGAACTTTGATGGATCACTTGTGGGACATTCATAAATGGGAGCATGTGATCAGGGACTCCTATTGATGTATGTACTCATGGAGAACATACTTGACTGATGTACACAATTCATGACTCCAGTACTCAAGTACAGCCATCTTCTGATGATATTGTACTGCTCTCATCTACTAATCTACTGTTCACTTTCCTTTGTTTTAGTTAATAAGCCTTCCCCTTATAGGGAAATGCTTGAAGCTTTTATTTACTTAGACCATTTAGTGATGAATGCTTTGATTAGGAAGCCTTCCCTGAAAGAGGTGGGAGCAGCAGTTCTTTTTCAGTGTTCGATATTGTGTAGATTTCAGCTGAAGTGTTGTCATCAGAGTCATCTGCTACTCTGCACTCTCTGTGGGAGGTGTGCGATGTGTAGGGAATGGTGATAGCTCTTTCATCTAGACTATGCCACGAGGCATTAGTTGTTCAGGCTAAGAGAATAGGTATGCTCTTTAAACCCTTCACTCCTCTACTGTGTTCTCATCGGGCTATTATACCTTCCTGTGTGGGGAAAGTGATCCCCAGGGTTCTACTAACTTAAATGGAAAAGTTGCTAAATGAAAATGGTGAGGAAATTGTTTTCAACCTCTTTCCAACCATACTCTCCCCAATCATGCTCCTCTGTTCCATGGAAATTATAAGGTCTGGACTGGTTGGGGAAGATTGAAGAGATTTTGCCCACTTTTGCTCCCAGCAACAAATCATAGACTGGTTTCTATTTTCTTTCTACAGTGGTAAAAATGACACTGTTCCTTAAATTGATTTACAAATGTAATACAGTACCAATGAATCCAAATGCCAATAATGAAATACAATATACTACTAATAAAATACAATATACTAATAAAAGAATTTATATAGGGAAACAAATTGGCAAACATATCAATATGCAAGCTGATTAAAAGAAAAAAGCTGAAGGACTTGTACTTCCAAATTTTAAGAGATCATACAAAAAGCTTATTAAAACTTCTAGTACTGGGCAAAAATGGAGAAGTAGGTCATTAGAACAGAATAAAAATACTGAATATCCAAGTAGATAGTTAAATAAGATGAGCGTTTGATAAACTTACAGAAAAGAGAATGAGGAGAGAGTTCGTTATTTGACAAATGTTCTTGGGCAAACTGGTCAGTCATGGTATAAGTGAATTTTAGCTGGATAATTGATTTAAGAGAAACAAAATTTTATGATTGAAAGAAAGTAGAATAAAGAATAAAAGTACATACTTGGAATGATGCAAAAGAAAAGGCATGAGAATGAATAAAGAAACAATGGGAAAATATTCAGGAAAGGACATGCTATGACTTTTTCTGGATTGATGGTAATTTATTGAAATGCAATTTTTAAAATGGTTTTTAATATTAAGTTTATTAGACCACTTAGAAATTAATGTCACAGTATTCCTCTGCCATGGGCTATGTATGGAGTCTGACCAAAAGGAGATAAGGCACAGACTTTCCAAATAGGGACTCTTCGTAATGACCAGTCCCTTAGAGCATGAAGGTAAGAATACTAGAGAAATCATGGTGTATGGACTTCTCCAAACTGTGCATAACAGGGTAGAGCTTCTTATGACCAGCATCAGAACAAGCACAAAGTGGGTTGGGGTTTCATCCCAACAGTGGATGAAATGAAATTTTCATACCTTCGCAGTAAAAGTTCTGAAAGATCGAGGCTTTGCCCTCCTGCTTTTATTGAAAGGAGCTAGTTCCCTGATTTGGTATCATACTCAGGGGTTTACCTTCTGCACTAATTTCTTGTTTGAATTCATGTTTCCCTTGTTAATGTGTATGTATTAGTGAAGATGCAGCTTGAGATTTGGGTTGTGAATTAACCCTGGTTTGGCTATCACTAATTCTTGCATGAGACAGCAGCAACCAAATTGAAAATTTCACATTCTCACTTTTCCTCTAAAACTGGTCTGTGGGAAGTCCAGCAATAAAATGGCAAAGAGTTTGATAAGCATTTTGCTATGCTGAACTTGCTGTTTACTAATGACTTGTGCTTTTTTACCTTTCTCTTTTCCATTCTCCTTCCCCTTTCCTATTTCTTTCTCTCCTCCTAGAAGCCTAGTGTGTCCCCCTACACTGGGACTGCTACCATCAACAGATCAGTGGTCTTTTCTAACCATCGTTACAGTTCTAAAACTTCCAACATTTTGCCGAGCTTTGCTTTCCCTTCCTGGACCCTGTCGATGTAGAAGAAGCGGAGGGTAGTTCTTCAGGGCCCATTTCTGCTGATGCCTGAGCATTCCACTACTTCTCCTTTGTGCACTGCAGGGCTTGTTGGAACCTCCTTTCTTTTGTAAGCACAAAAGTGCATAATGGATTTTTTAATTGCACTATTTTTTAGAAAGGTTATCTCATGTCTTTCAATTTATCTTTACTCATCATAAATTTTTAAGAATTTAATTTGACATTTTTAATTTTTAATTTTTTTGGTTGGTCATTTTCATTTCATCAACCCTTCTGAATGGATGGTGGAAATGTGGTACCAAAAGAGAAATTGTGCTTCCATAAGGGGTTGGGTCCACCATGACTGCAGCCCCATCCTTCCTCTCTTTCCCTTTTGCCTGTGAACTTGGTCTTAGATTACTTTAATCCTCCAGGTCTTCAGTACTTCTTTCATTTGTTCTGAAATTTAAATAACAATCATTGTCATGTTTTAGCTTCTGAATAACTTTGATCCATTTTTGAAAATGTAAAAATTATTCTTCAAACTAAAGCAGTTTATGATAATTCTTGAATTGGTTTGAAAGTGCTCACATATCTTGGGTTAAAAAAACAAAAACTCAACCCCCAATTTTGAAAGCCAAGTCACTGTATCCCATTTTCTTGAAAAAGTTGCCTTTACATGTTACACTAAAAGATAAAATTATAAAATGGAAAACCCTAGTTTATTTTCATTAAGTGCTAACATTGAAAAAAATCTCAATTCAAGATGTCAAGATGACTCACTATAACATGAAGAAAATTTGATAAAGGGAGAAGAGCAAGATGTTAAACAAATCTGGCAAGGCCAACAAATTTCTAAGGTGGTGTCTGTGAAATTATTTAAGTACCTTCTTGTAGGTTCAGCATACCTAGTCAATGTGATTCATGGGTTGTTGTTGTCATCTCTTTTTTTGGGCGGGGGTGATAACCTGCTACCCTTTAAAATTTACATGAACATATTTTGATGTTCTTATTACTTTATGACACGCTTAAATGTCACCTGTTTTTGCTCAATCTTCATTTTCCTGAAACTTCTCAGAAACCTAGAATCGTTGAATTTTTAACTAGTCTTGTTAGTATTTTTTGTATGTAGTACACGGACTTTTTAATTGGTCCATTTTTTGCATCTAATATTTGAAACATACTTCTGTTTTCTAGTTTCCTTTCAGTTGAGGTTGATGTTTCATAAAAGGCCAGTTTCATATTAAAGAGACTGATTTCACCTGCTAAAGAACACATTAGTTTGTTTGAAATGAAGCCATTTTGAAATTTTAAATTGTGAACTGAGAATATCATACAAATTAAAAGTGAGTGCTTAAGGATTTTCAGTTAACAATCACAGGCTAGGTGTTTGTTATCTGGAAAGAATGATAGATATTGAAATTCTACTAACCCGGGATCAGTGCTAGAAAAAAGTACTCTTTTTACTTTGATTCTGAAAGTTTATGGGAAAGTAGATATTATTGGAGATTGTTATAAAAACTCTGATATGGGGATGTGGCAACAGAGAGCAGAGTACAACCTGTAGTAGGAGAAGTAGTAAATAATAATGATAATAGCTATTATGTAATGCTTTGAGGTTTGCAAAGAGCTTTAAAAAACTCATTTGATCTTCTCAACTCTGTAGTATATTAGTTTTACCCTATTATACAACCTTGTTGTATAACTTTGTAGTATAATATTAGTAGTGTGTCAGTGGCATATCAGTTGCTCTGAAGGCTTATCTTAAGGTATAGAAGCATTTTTATAAATCACAGTTTGCCAGATTTAACTTAGCGATATAGGGCTTTAGAATTTGGGACTTTTTTCTCACTAACGATTTGAACTGATTTAATCTGTTCATAGAGAGCATTCCGAAGTTTATCTCTAGCAAAAGTAAAGGTAGTAACTTGAAATTTTTTGTTTAAACTTAATTGTTTAAGCATACTTTGTAATGATTTAGGTATCACACACTATATCAGGAAATAGTAGATAGAGTGCAGACTGCAAGTATTTGAAGACTTTGGGGGAGACATTCTGCTGGAGAAAATTATGTAGTGAACAACTCAAAGACCACAGCTATGAGGTAGCAGAAAAAGTTTTGGTCTAGGCCTCGGGGTATACAGATTGCCCAGATGTCCAGCTATATATTGGTTATCAGTGAATTATGACCTACATCTGGAAGCTGTTTTGCTGCCTTGCTAAAAACAAAAATCCAAAAAAACCCCCACCAAAAAACGCCCCTCCCAAACCCCACCAAACCAAAACAAACCAACTCCATCCCTGCAATGGCTTTTGAAATTCAGGAATCAATTCCTGAGTGTACAAGGCTGTTATGATCTGGTTTTCTCGCCAAAATTCTCTGGTCCCTGACTCTGGAGGGGAGGCATACTTTTGAAAGTAAGAACCATGCCTGCTTCATCTGAAGTTTTTGAACTTTGAAAGCTCTTACCATACAAAGGGGACCCCACAAAGTTAATCTCTCACTCGTACACACTATTTGGTGTGGAGATGGCAAATACCAGTTTTATATATATATTAAAAAATGGGTGTTGTTGCTAGTAAACATTGCAAAGAGGGAAATGTTGATCTTTTTGCAAAGCAAACTTCACATCTATCCATTCCCTATAACAAGGATCAGTGTCACAGCCAATTTAAAGGTTTATATTGAAATGTCCTTGGAGTCTGTCTCTAGGGAATACAACCAAGTACTCTTCTGGTGGGTTGAAGGGGCTAATTATTGCAATGGAAAAGACTACTGAAAACATAACCTCTCCCAGATCCATATTGCTGACATCAATTTAATTTCCTTTCATTTCCATTCCAAAAATATTATTTATTTATTTTTTAAATTTAATTTTCTGCAACAAATAGTTTGTGGACTTAAAATGTTTTTATATTTATTGTGTTAAACCAGATAAAGGTTGTCTCATGTTGAATACTCCATGTCAAATTCATTTGGGTAGAATGTGATGTTTTCCTTTAGAGCAAGAATTTTAATGTTGAATTTAAAGTTTCATGTAAATCCTTAGGAGGAAAATGTGCTCTGTAATGGGATTATGTATGCTCATTATGCCTAAATTGAAGTAATCTATATTTGCTAGTTAGCTGCCAAATTTTGTTGTTGCTTTAGCTAAATGTTATGACTTTATCTCTCTACCATCCTTTTGAGGCCCAGTACCAGAGACATGTGGAACTTTTTAAAATAATATTTTGATCCACTTCATAATCTGTTTGTATTTTTGTGACTCTAGGCCTAATAATTTGTATTCTGTGACATTTTAACATGATTATTGTAGTAAATGAATTGCACTAATAAACATCTTGCAGTAATACCCTAATATTGTATTTTGGTGTCATCTTCCTTATTTGGAGGTAAGTTGTCAAGAGTTTTGTGAATAAACATCAGAACCCTGATGTCTTCCATCCAGTACCAGGACCTTCGTGGATTTTCATGAATCCCATGTCAGTGGCTTGGTAAAAGCTCAGAAAGATTACTATTCCATCTGACCTGGAAATTGTCTGTTGACATCAGAATAAAGTCTTATATGAGTTTAAGTAACTATTTTGTTTTATTAAATACATTCACTACTTTTTTTTTTAAGGTGATAGAATTTAAAGCCATAAGGGATCTTTTAAAGATCTAAAGGGAATTATTCAGTCCCCTTATTTTGTGGAAGAGGAAGCTGAGGATAATGAGGGAAAATGGTTTCCTGAATGTTGCAAAGCTAGTAAATAGACTATTATTTATTAGATGAAGCCAGCATTTGAAAAGAAAACAATTGCTAAGATATTTAGAGGGAAAATACTCAGTAAGCCAATTCAGTACTCTGTGTGTGTGTGTGTGTGTGTGTGTGTGTGTGTGTGAGAGAGAGAGAGAGGGAGAGAGAGAGAGAGAGATTGCTCATTGATATGTAGCCTGTCTGTAATTTAGGCATAGAGTGGTTACCTTGTCCATGGTCACATAGTATCCATTAATGCCAATACTTCCCATCTCCCAAGACCAGTTATCTATTCACTATACTGTACTTTATCTCACATGTATGCTTTTCAGTTATAATTAATGATCATAAAGATAACTTAAAGTGCCTTTCAAGTAAAGAAAAATAAGTTAAAACATATTAAATAACGGTTTAACATTTACTGCGTTATATTGAAGCCTATTCTTTGAAAACTGGTTATCCACGCAGGATATTTTCAGAACGGTCAAGTAGAACACTCCATTTACCAAGGATATTGGATCAACAGAAGTTTACTGTAATGTTTTTCCATTAAGAAGTTACATCTAAGGGGGCAGCTAGGTGGCGCAGTGGATAAAGCACCGGCCCTGGAGTCAGGAGGACCTGAGTTCAGATCCGACCTCAGACACTTAACACTTACTAGCTGTGTGACCCTGGGCAGGTCACTTAACCCCAGTTGCCTCACTAAAAAAAAAAAAAAAAAAAAGGAAGTTACATCTAAGGGGGCAGCTAGGTGGCGCAGTGGATAAGGAACCAGGCCTGGATTCAGGAGGACCTGAGTTCAAATACAGCTTCAGATACTTGGCACTAACTCCAGTTAGAGTTTAGGAGTATATTGGAGTATAGGACAGGGAGGTGGCACAGTAGAGAGAAAGCTGGGCCTGAAGTCAGAAAGATTTCTCTTCCTGAGTTCAAATCTCAGAGACTTAGTAGCTGTGTGAAACCGGACATGTCACTTAACCTTGTTTGCCTCAGTTTCCTCATTTGTAACATGACCAGGAGAAGGAAATGGCAAACCATTTTGATATCTTTGCCAACAAAACCCTAAATGGAGTCAGACACTACTAAAATGATTGAACAAAAACAAGTACCTGGGTTTGAGTCCTGGCTTTGCTACTTACTATGTGACTTTAGGCATCCTGGGCTCCACTTCTCTCATCTGTAAATTGAACAGGACTTCTAACATCCCTTTCAGCTCTAAATCTAGGCTCCTACTTTCCTAGTCCAACCTTTTATTTTTATATTCAAGGCCCAACTGATCAGGAAGCCATACCATTCGTCCCAAACCCAGCATAATCAAGTCCCTTGATTCAAGTAGGATTAAGTTTTGGATTTTCTATAATTTTATCTTATCATTACCTCTTCTCTCCATTAGCATGGTACAACTGAGAGGTGATTCTAGGTTATTTTTGTGTTATTCAGAATCCTGGCAAAACATTTCATCCTTTGAAATAAAGAAGACAGCGTGACAATTTACTGGATCCCAAGGACCGTGTATTTTGCTTTGTATTTTCTTCCATTTGACATGAAGAAATGGATCCTTGCATCCCAACTTTTTTTTATTATTTGGGTGTGGTCGTCATTGTGGGAACTGTGTTGTTATACAAAGGATTGTTGCTTATTTCCAGGAGGTTCAGAACAAACAATATTTTCTATTAGGTCTTCAGTAAGCAGCAGACCAGTTGGGAAACACAAGACTTCATGTTTTAAAAAAGCCATTTTGGACCCAATATAAATTAAATTAAGATTTCAGACATCCTTTAAAGCAGAGGAGTCAGACTCAGTGCCTGCAAGAGAGTGTGCAAGAACCAGACTAAAATGTCATTGGGAATTGTTTAACAAAATAAATAAAAATGGAATAAAATGCACAATTTTCTATGTCAGTATGGTGGCCACAGACAGGTGTTTGTTTTCTATTTGAGTTTGAAGCCACTGCTTTAAAGAACTGTAATAAAACTTTCAAAAAAACGATTCCTTCCAGCCTATTTCTGTTCTCATCTTTAAAAAATTTTAAGTACGATAGTATAGTTTTCTATATATAGTGCTTTTTAGGCACATGAATTTGGGGGGGGGGAGAGGAGACAGTCCCACCAATGCCCACCTCTCTCTTTTTTTTTTAAATTTTTTTTAGTGAGGCAATTGCGGTTAAGTGACTTGTCCAGGGTTACACAGCTAGTAAGTGTCAAGTGTTTGAGGCTGGATTTGAACTCAGGTCCTCCTGACTCCAGGGCCGGTGCTCTATCCACTGCGCCACCTAGCTGGCGCCCCCCCCCTCTCTTTACTACTACTGGTTTGTATGTTTTTTAATTCATTCCTTCATTGAGTTCAAGGCAGTCTGGTGGGTTTACTCTGGGTTATTCTCCATGAATGTCCAGAAATTGCAGAAGAATTCTGATTGGATTTGTTCCTATCCCAGAATAAAACCAATGAAATGGCTTCTATCGCACACTTAGGTCTGGGTTGTGATCGGAGTCTAGACAGAATCACTGTAAATGACTGCATCATTTATTAAGGAATTAGGTAATTAAACTAACTTTTAAGCTGTAGTACCATAAAACTGTATGAAGACTTTGGGAAACAGTATATAATTGAAGATAAACATTCAAACAAGATATAAAGGATTTTTTTTTTTTGGGGATATAAAGAATTTTGATGAGTGTCACTGGCAGGGCCATCTTTCCTTGTGTACCTTTTAACTTTATGAAGGGGGGAGGTTGGTTGGTTGGTTTTTTGGTGAGGCAGTTGGGGGTTAAGTGACTTGCCCAGGGTCACACAGCTAGTAATTCTTAAGTGTCTGAGGTCAGATTTGAACTCAGGTCCTCCTGACTCCAGGGCCAGTGCTCTCTCCACTGTGCCACCTAGCTGCCCCCAAAGGGGGAGTTTTAAAGAAGGCAGCTGATTAAAGCTTTGGGTGGAAATTTCCCCAGTGCTCTGTTTTGGGAAACCAGAGCAAGGAAAGAAGCCATTTCCTGGACTTGGCTCTTAGCAGCTTCTGCAGCCAGTTCAGCCTAGTTCCATCTGGTCCACTGTTGCCATGAGCTCATCTTCTCTCCTCTCACTCTCTGGTCTTCATTTTTATCTCTTACCCTTTTGCTTCCTTTTCTCACCTACTTGGCACTTGATTTTATGTTTTTTTCTGTCTGGCTCTGATCTGGTTTATCTTTTATTTTTTGTTTGGTTTTTTGTTTTTGTTTTTTGTGGGGCAATGGGGGTTAAGTGACTTGCCCAGGGTCACACAGCTAGTAAGTATCAAGTGTCTGAGGCTGGATTTGAACTCAGGTACTCCTGAATCCAGGGCCGGTGCTTTATCCACTGCGCCACCTAGCTGCCTGTACTTGGCACTTGAGACAGTCTTTTCCTGAAGGCCCTGGGAGTCAAAGTGAATTGGGTTCTCCTAAATGTCTACAAAAGGAATCCTGGCCAAGTCTAGCCTAAAGTTTTTCTGTCACCTCAGAAAGGTACGTTGTACAAAGTCTCTGTGATTCTGGGTCTTGGCAGATTGGGTGTGTGATAGAAATGTAGTCTGACCTTTCCCTTTTTTAAAAAAGCAGAATTAAACCCCTTTACTACCTTTTCAAATTCTATGTATGTGCATCAAGGATTCTGTACCTGCAGAGCTGTTGGGGATTACATTTTAGATTTGTCTCCTTTTTATTTTGGTTTTACCATTGCTGCAGATTTTAATACAAAAATGGAAACATCACTGAAAGAACATTTCTATGTTGACATTGACTCTAGCTTAGCATTTGGATCTTTGGTCCTTCCCATTACCATGGGATGTAAGTTGAACAGTTAGTACTTATAAGCATGTACTATGTGCCAGGCACTGCACTAGGACCTAGGGAGACAAATACAGAAATGAAGAAATTCCTGCCCTCACAGACTGGGGGAGGACAGCATATGCTTTTGTAAGCATTCATAGAATACATAACAAGGCAATTTCAAGAGGAAAGCCTTCTTTGCGGAATCAGGAAAGGCCTCTCCTAAAAGAGAGTGTTCAAATTGAGTTTTTTTTGTTTTGTTTTGTGTTTTTTGGTGAGGCAGTTGGGGCTAAGTGACATGTCCAGGGTCACACAGCCAGTAAGTGTGAAGGGTCTGAGACCGGATTTGAACTCAGGTCCTTCTGACTCCAAGGCTGGTGCTCTATCCACTGCTCCACCTAGCTGCCCCTCAAATTGAGTTTTGAAGGTAATTAGGGATCTTAAGAGGCAAAGGTTAAGGTGGAGTACAATAACAGCTTGTATAAAGAGAGAGAAGGTAGGGATGTCAAACCTCATATGAAAAATGTGAACTGGGCTGGTCTAATGGCCTTATTTGAATGCCAAACACAGGAATTTGTATTTGATCTGAGAAATGATAGAGTGTCAGTGGAATTGATTGAGAAGGTAAGTAACATGATTAGACCTGTACTTCAGGAAAATCCCTTTGACAACTGTGTGGAAAAATAATGTGGTGGGGAGCACGGTGAGCAACACACATAGGAAGCAGTTGGAATAGTCCTGTTGAGAGGAGGTCAGGGCTTGAAAAAGGGTGGTAGCCATGTGAATAGAGAATAGGGGATAGATATGAGGTATGATGTGGATGTAGAGTCACTAAAACCTGGTAACTTTTTGGATATGGGAGTGTTGGGGTATTTTAATGGAAAGATAATTTAAGTTCACAAATTTGAGAGAGTGGGGGCAGGTAGGTAGCACATTGGATAAAGCACTGGACCTGGATTCAGGAAGATCTGAGTTGAAATCTGGTCTCAGACACTTGACACTTACTAGCTGTGTGACCCTGGTCAAGTCATGTAACCCTCATTGCCCCACCAAAATAAACAAACAAACAAATAAATAAATAAAACAACCCAAATTTGAGAGAATGGAAGAATGGTTGTCCCCATGACAGAAATAAGAAACTTAGGTTGAGGGGTGAGTTTGAGGGGAAGGGAAGATGAGTTCAGTTTTGGACATGTGGAGTTTGAGATGACTATGGAACACCTAGTTTAAAATATCCAGTATGTCTTTGGTGATACAGGGCTGAGTGATACAGGATGTTTTATAGATTTGGGATTTATCTGCATAAAGATGATAATTAAACCTATGGGAGCTGATGTGGAGAGAGAGACAGAGACAGATCAGGATGTAGCTTTGAAGAACATATGCATTTAAGGAGAGTGAGGAGAGCATTCAGACAGGTAGGATAGGTGCCAAAAGGGAAGTGTCACCAAAATCCAGAGAGGATACGACCCTCTCTGAGGGGAGGGTGGCTAACAGTATTAAATACTATAGAAATTTCAGGAGTGAAGATTGAGATAAGGCCTTTGGAATGGCAGTTTAAAAGATCATTGACAGGGGGCAGCTAGATGGAGCAGTGGTAAAGCACCGGCCCTGTATTCAGGAGTGCCTGAGTTCAAATCCGGCCTCATACACTTGACACTTACTAGCTGTGTGACCCTGGGCAAGTCACTTGACCCTCATTGCCCTGCTAAAAAAAAACAAAACAAAACAAAACAAAAAAAAAGATAATTGACAGAGGGGAAGCTAGGTGGTGCAGTGGATAGAGCACCGGCCCTGTATTCAGGAGTGCCTGAGTTCAAATCCGGCCTCAGACACTTGACACTTACTAGCTGTGACCCTGGGCAAGTCACTTGACCCTCATTGCCCTGCCAAAAAAAACAAAACAAAACAAAACAAAAAAAAAGATAATTGACAGAGGGGAAGCTAGGTGGTGCAGTGGATAGAGCACCGGCCATGGATTCAGGAGGACCTGAGTTCAATGTACTGACTGTCTTTTACTGTTGAGTACACTTTTAAAAGAACAAACTAATGCCTATAATATAGCCCCACTTTAGAATTAAAGTAATGCTTATTCTCACCCACTTTCATAACAGATGTGGGTTTGTGTAAAAATGATGTTAGTTCTTATTTTTCTTACATTGTTGTCTTACCTACATAATCATTAGGAAGGAGCTTAGAGCCCTACTATTGAAGGTAATAAAGACTGTTACTTTCCCCCTTTATTGTAAATAGAAAATAATGGAACTTTCTTCTATGGAGACTCCTTTCTATCCATTGCTGTGAGCACTGGTTGTGTGGCAGCCTATTATTAATGCTTATATAGATTCTTATATGTGTGAAGTGCCATCTAATTATTATATTAATGGTATAGCATAACTCATATGAAAGGCAACCATTTCTATGTGAGAGATTAGGCAACACTCGGACTGAGATTTGCCCAGGTTTCTTATTCTAGTTGTTAGACCGAGAATTAGTCATGAGAAATTCTTTTATACTCCTAGTAAACATACAATCAATGTTATCAATCATCATTGAGTTAGTTCTTGGGTATTATGTACTCTTAGCTATCTCTTATACACGGAGAAGCATCATGGCATACAAAACAAGTAGAAGACATATCTTCATCATACTTTAAATTTAGTTGGTGAAGCAAGACAAACACATTAAAAAATGGGAATAAGTATAAAACTCTTATTACTAAATAGAACACAGATTGTATAAGTATTGTTAGGTGTTGCAAGAACATCAGATCATAGTAACGGAAAACTATGCCAAATGAGAACAGAACTCAGATCATTACAGTGACCAATCTTGAATCCTATTTCCCTCCTGCCAGTAGAGAGTAGTATGCATAGGCTTGAGGGTCAGTGTTATGCTTTGTTTTCTTTTTTTTTGGGGGGGGGGCAAGGCAATGAGGGTTAAGTGACTAGCCCAGGGTCACACAGCAAGTAAGTGTTGTGTCTGAAGCCTCCTGAATCCAGGGCAGGTGCTCTATCCACGGTGCCACCTAGCTGCCCCTAAGCTTTGTTTTCTTAACTGTATTTCTTTATTATGAGGATGATCTTTTTTTGGAGAAGTTTTAACTGTTATTGGAAACTGGCATACCTTTAAAAAAAACTAGTAAAATTTTAAAAACATTGTAAGTGACTTGCTCAGGGTCATATACCTAGAAAGTGTTTTGAGTTTAAATTTGAACTCAGATATTCTTCACTTCAGGCTCAAGACTCTTATCAAATGCACTGCCTAGCAGCTTCATCTATTGGTGACCTGATGCTTCAGGACTGGTCTAGAAAATACTCATTTGAGGGGGCAGCTAGGTGGTGCAGTGAATAGAGCACTGGCCCTGGATTCAGGAGGACCTGAGTTCAAATTCGGCCTCAGACACTTGACATTTATTTACTTAGGTACTCTGTGACCCTGGGCAAGTAACTTAATTCTCATTGCCCCACCCCCCAAAAAATACTCATTTGAATTTGTGATAGTCCATTTCATTGCTGAATATGTGATAATGTGGTCCAGGCAGATTTTTATGAAATTGCTTCTGTAATGGAGGCTTTGTGCTATCAACTTCCCTCCCCAGTATTATATTTTATGAGATTCACGGTGAGTGTTGTTCAGTCTTTTCAGTCATGACTCTTTCTGACTGAATTGGGGGTTTTCTTGGCAGAGATACTTGAGTGGTTTCCCATTTCCTTCTCCAGCTCATTTTACAGATAAGGAAACTGAGGCAAACAGGGTGAAGGGACTTCAACAGGGTCACACAACTAATAAGTATCTGATGCCAGATTTGAACTCAGGAAGATATGTCTTCCTAACTACTGGCTCGATCCACTTCACAACCTATCTGACCTCAGAGTGAGGACTGGAATGTTAGATTTTAAATCAGAATGACAGAATTTGAGAGTTGGAGGGCACCTCGGCAGCTGTCTATCATATAGTCTAACCCATCCCTGAAAGGATTCCCCAGAATGCCATTCCTAACTAGCCTCTCCTTGAAGACTTACACACAGAGAGAGAGAGAACTCACCCAGTCCTGAGGCAGGATATTTATTTTACTTTTGTAAGATTCAAACTCTTAGAAAGTTTTTCCTGATATCAAACCCTAAATTGTCCTCTTTCCATCTTTCACTCATGGCTCTTTGTTCTCCCATCTGTGGCCAAATACAATGAGTCTAATCTCTCCTTCACATGCTGGATCTTCAGATACTTGAAGATGGCTATTAAGTCTCCCGTGAATCTTCTTCAGGCTAAAGAAACCCAATTCCTGGACCTGAAACTCATAGACATGCACTCCTCCAGGCCTTTCTCCATCCTGAGTGTTCTCCTTGGGACACTCTCTATCTTATCTCTATCCTTCTCTATGGTGCCCAGAAGTGAACATAATACTACTGATGAGCTATGACAAGGGCAGAGTACAGTGGAGTTATCACCTCCCTATTTTTGGAAGCTGTGCTTGTCTTAATATAGTTCAAGATCACATAAACTTTTTTTTTACTGCCACGTCATACTGCTGACTCACTGAGCTTGTAGTCCATGAAAACCCCCAGATTTTTTTCAGACAATTGCTGGGTAGGCATGCTTCCCCCATCTTGTACTTGGGAAATTGATTTTTCTGAGTTTCAGATTTAATTTTTATCCTTTAAAAAAAAAAGTATTGATGCTGTTAGAGATGGCCCAATTCTGTAGTCTATCAGGATCTTTTTATTTTTTTATTTTTTTGGGGGTGAGGCAATTGGGGTTAAGTGACTTGCCCAGGGTCACACAGCTAGTACATGTCAAGTGTCTGAGACTGGATTTGAACTCAGGTCCTCCCGAGTCCAGGGCCAGTGCTCTATCCACGGCGCCATCTAGCTGCCCCTATCAGGATCTTTTTGGATGATCTTTTTGGACTTTGTTGTCCGTGTATTAGTTATCCCTCCACCTTGACATCATCTGCAGATTGGCTGAGTGTGCCCTAATCTTGGTCACTGATGAAATCATCAAAAGTTCAGGCCAAATTCCTATCCCTGGAGTACTCCACTAGAGACCATCTCTAGCATTTATGTTGAACCACAACTACTCTTTGAGTCCAGCCATCTCATCTCTTTATCATCTAATCCATAGTTCTCCATGTAAATAATAGGAGATATATTAACGTGTTTCAATAAAATCTAGGTAAACCATATCCATAGTATTTCCTTTACATAATTGACTCATTTAGTAATTCCTTCAAGGGGGGGGAGCAGAGATTGAGATTTTGATTGATTGGAAGAGGAGAGTTAATGTCCAGATAACTGAAGTCCCTAATCACTACTCTATCATGCTTTTGTGCCTTATTTATTCTTGTTATCTGTTTCCCACAGCCTCTGCTTTATCTACCACAATGACAAAAATGGCTCCTGTTTCTCTTTCTTTTGACTTTCACCCAAATACTCTCTGCCAGGCTTCTGTCCTTTGGATTTTCTTGTCTGAGTCTACCTTCAGTGGTACCCAATTTCCTACCCCTTTTCACTTAACACCCCCCCCAAAAAAACAACCCACAAAACTAGTCTTGGGTGTGATCCCACTCAGTTTCATAAGTATTTTAGTTCAGATTTGCCTTCTTGCTTTAGTACTGCTGGTGCCTTCAGAAATCATGTACTTCAGCTCCCTCATTTTCCAGATGAGGAAATTAAAACACTTAAGGGAGCTCTCTATTTCCTTGTCCAGTGGTTTTCTGCACCATGCCATGTAGCTGTGTAATCTTGTGCAAGTTAACCCCTCTTTGTTTCTTCAGCTAAGCAAAATGCACAAACCTGTTTGGAGCTACTTTATGGAAAAGTCCTTAGCAACTTCCACTCACAGCTCATTGTTCTACCTGTTGTGGTCAAATATGTGTCTAATCCCTCATTCATATGTTAGGTTTTCAGATAGTTCAAGACAACCTTCAATTCTCCCATGGGTCTTCTCCAGTATTATACCATCCTCCTAGTCCCTCACGCTCACAACCTAGAGGTCAGCCTGTGTTCCTCACTATCTTGCCCCCTCCCAATTTCCAACCTGTTGCCAAGGTCTGTCTGTTACATCTTTGCAGCATCTTTCAAATATGTCCCCTTCTCTCTTCTGATTCTGCCACCACTATGGGCGTGTGAGCCCATATCACTTTTTTTTTTTTAAGTGAGGCAGTTGGGGTTAAGTGACTTGCCCAGGGTCACACAGCTAGTAAGTGTTAAGTTTCTGAGGCCGGATTTGAACTCAGGTACTCCTGACTCCAGGGCCGGTGCTCTATCCAAGCCCATATCACTTTACACCTCAATTGTTGCAATAACCTGCTGATATTCAACCTGCTACAGCGTTCTCTCTCTGTTCTTGTCCATTCTCCATTCAGCTTGCAAAAGGCACAGGCCCAACAGTGTCAACTGCCCAACTCAGTAAACTGCAGTGGCTCCCTATTCCAGAATCAAATCTATTAAAAGTCCTTCACAACCTAGCTTCTTCTTACAATTCCAGTCTTCTTACACTTGACATACCTCCTCATTGTACTCTTTAATGTAGTCACACTGGCCTCCGGACTGTTCCATAAACAAGACACTCCATCTCTCCGTTCTGGGAATTTTCTCAGACTGTCCCCCATGCTTAGAATTCTCTCCCTCCTTATTTCTGCCTCCTGGCTTTTCAGCAACTAAAATCTCTCCTTCTATAAGAAGATTTCCCCAAACCCTCTAAATTCCAGTGTTTATTATTTTCTGTTTAGCCAGTATATAACTTGTTTGTACTTCTCTCTAGTTGGTAAGAAATGTGTTAAGGACTCTTCAGCTATTCCTTGCAGGTTAAAGATGTTTACTTTGCTTTTCCTTCCCTGAAGGCCCCAGAGGCACTGTCCAAGTGCACTCATTTGGTGTCTCTGTCCTGGTTTTAATTGTTTTCTTTTTCTCCTATATTCATTATATTTGTGTGGTTGGGTCCCTTCCTAATGTAATCTTTTGAGATTTAATGTTCTAGTGGAAGTAAATATCTCCACATAGGCTTCTTTCCATACCAGCCAGAAAGATAAGTTATCTCTGTAAGAAGTGCAAATGACATTATGTGGAGAGTTAGGGGAAAGAAAGACACTAAATTTCTGTTTTGTATGTAAACATAATTGGAATGAGGAGGTTGGCTGTGTTTTTCAGCTTTTTAATCTAAGTAGGCGTGTTCTTTCTGCCTAATGTGGCAAAAGAAAGTTCATATGAACCAACACCAAATGCTTCTGCCAAAATGCTGGCAAGATGCTCTTGGGGGCTAAATTTGGAGGATGCATGAGAATAGACCCCTTCTTGGTGATTTGCCTATAGATGTCCTGAGGACAATTTTCCATCCTGTACTTGGGTTAGTGAATTGTCCTCTGTGATGTCTTTTCTTTTTCTTCAGCAGTTGTATAAGGGCCTTGTTAAATTGAGTGTAAGTAGAGCATGTCCGGTCCATTGTACCTTTAGAGATGCTCTATTTCCAGGGAACAAAACTGAAAGGCAGACTTCAAAAGAGATCTTTTCATCAATCTGAAGACACAGGCACCTCATCGATAAGGCTTTCAAGGGAGCAAAAAATTTTTTGACATTTGTTTTTTCTCTTCTTACCTTTTATTGAAATGAGTTAAAGGCTGTGGTACTACAAACACCTGGAAGAGGTAATTGGTGATTACACAATTTGTTGGAGTTTTCAGCTATGTAAAAAAGCAAATGATAAAATGCCCAAAGGCATATATGGTAACCTTCACTGTTGTTTGCTAACACCCTAGGGCAGTTGATCTAAAACTTCTCAGTGGTATTAAGTAGTAAGGAAATATCTTTCCTTAAATGGTTCTATGGTTAAGAGTATAGGATTTTTCTAAGTAAATCTAGTAAGTTTCTGACCATTTATTAAGCACCTGCTGTTTGGAAGACTGGGAATGAGGGGTTAGGGAGACAATACAGTGTTAGATAAGATTTGCATGGTGAAATTTAGAATTTCGATGAGTTTGCAACATCTACTTGTGTATTAGAAAGATGCAGAACCAAGTGCTGTGTGACCATTTAACATGATTATAAAAGTCTGGAATTCAGTGGGGAAAGTAAGGGGGGGGGGGACTTAAAAACTATGAGAAGTGCAAACAGAAGATAGGACCTGGCTAGCCTAAGTAGTAATAATGGATCAGAAAAAGAGGCAGAAGTTATAAGTGAAGCACAGACTAAATATATCTCTACAGCTCCCTCTTCTCTCACTCTTCTCAGGTGAGAACCGTGCCTTGTTTTTTACAGAAAAAATTGAGGCCGTTCACCTTGAGCTCTCTTCTCTTCCTCACATCACTTAGATGCCTTCTGCCACCGTCCCACTTAACTCCTGTATTACATGATGAAGAGCCCTTACTCCTTACCAAGGCAAACCCCTCTACATGTTTACATGATCCCATATCCAAACCTCAGTGAGCCTCACTCTTTACTTATTTTCAATCTCCCCCTCTCTCCCCGCTCATTCCCTACTCCCTACAAACATGCCCATGTCTCCCCTATCCTGGAAAAAACCCCTCCCTTGCCCCTTCCTTTCCCACCAATTCTGTCTCTTCTGCCCTTTGATTGGTGCATCTACTTTATCTCCTTATCCCTCTTCCAATCTGGGTTCCTATCTCATTTCACCAAAAACTTCTTTCTAAAGTTACTAATAATCTCTTAGTTGCCCAATCTAATGACATTTTTCAGTCCTCATTCTCTGTCCTCTCTGCAGCTTTTGACACTGTTGATCACTCCCTGTTTCCTCCTTGCTACTCTCTTCTCACTAGGCTTTGAGATGCCACTATCTCCTGGTTCTCGCCTTATTTGACTTCCCCATCTACTCTGCTGGATCCTTCTTGAGATAATGTCCTTTAACCATAGGTGTCCCTTAGGGTTCTGTCTGGGGCCCTTTTTACTTCTCCCTCTTTAGGTCTTGCCATGAACAAAATCTTTATGCTGATGATTCTCCGATATGCCTTTCCTGTCTCAGTCTCTCTGCTGACTTCTAGTCTTGCATCTTCATCTTCCGTTTTAGTGTAGTGGGCAACATTATCCTCCCAGTCCCTCAGACTTTCCACTTAGGAGTCAACCTTGACTCTTCACCTCCTAGATCTAATCTGTTGATTTCATCTTTGCAACATCTCTTGAATATTCCTCCCTTCTCTCTTCTGACACTGCCACCTTTCTAGTGCACACCCTGTCAACTCCCTCTTGAACCATTTCAGTAGCCTGTTGGTGGGTCTGCCTGCCTCAAGTCTTTATCTGCTCCATTCTGTCTTCCATTCAGCTTACTAAAGTGATTTTTCTAAAACACAGGTCCAATCATGTTACCTCCCTCCAGTGGCTTCTTTTTGCTTCCACAATCAAATACAAATTGCTGTTTGGCATTAAAAAACTTTTATAGGGGGCTTATAGGGGGGGCAGCTAGGTGGCATAGTGGATAAAGCACTCGCCCTGGATTCAGGAAGACCTGAGTTCAAATCCGGCCTCAGACACTCGACACTTACTTAGCTGTGTGACCCTGGGCAAGTCACTTAACCCTCATCGCCCCACCAAAACATCCAGTGGTATTGGCCTCCTAGCTGTTCAACACATGAAACACTTCATCTCTCAGCTCTGGGTACTTTCTTTGCCTCTCCCACATGCCTTGAACACCCTACTCTGCTCTGACTTCTGATTTCCCTGTCTTTCTTTGAGTCTCAGCTAAAATCTGACCCTCCACAGAAAGCCTTTTGACAACCCCCCTTAATTCTAGTGCCTTCCTTCTGTTATTTCCTATTTATCCTGTCTTGGCTCTTTTTGACACCCCCCCCCCCTGCCCCTGCCTTACCTGGAACATAGCAGGTCCTTCATCAATGTTTATTGATTGGTTGTAAATTTATCTCTGATACTGAAATAAACCTCCCAATTGTGGGGGTTTTTTGGGGGGGGGGGTTGGTAGGGCAATGAGGGTTAAGTGACTTGCCCAAGGTCACACAGCTAGTAAGTGTGAAGTGTCTGAGGCTGGATTTGAATTCAGGTCCTCCCGATTCCAGGGCTAGTGCTTTATCCACTGCACCACCTAGCTGCTCCCCTCCCAGTTGTGTTCTACACTGGTTAGGCCCATATAAGAGTTCAATAAAATCTCTTTATGTTTCAAACTCTACTACTTGAAACTTAAAATAGTTTAACCTGGGCTTGATAGAAATTTCCTTCTGTATCAAAATTCAAGAAAAGTTTATTCTTTGGAAGTAACAAACTTTTAAAAGGCTTGTAGTATATGATTTTTTTTGTAAACTTATGTAATTTAAAATGCATCTTACTCATTTAAACAGGCCTTGTTTGTACATGTGTCACAGAGAAAGATTTTTGAGCCAGATGGCCAAGATTATGGGGAAAAAGAGTGAGCCAAGGTACAGCTTTGAACAGCTTTTACAGGACCTTACTCAAAGGGAGAAGGAGAATGGAAAATAAGAGTCCCAGGCATGAAAGACTCTCTGGGAATAGCAGGAATTTAGGTGTAGATAGGGATACAAAAGAGACAGAAAAAGAATGTGCTCAAATATTGAGTATGTTATAAAAAAAGGTGGTGACACAAGAAAAAAAAATCAAGTTTTATGATTATTAAATTTATTATTTAAATGCTTTTGTTCGCAGATGAAGAATGATAAATATGTATACTTTATAAATTGCTTTCATTAGGGGAAAGCTTAAAAATAGGAGAATTTTGATGAAAAGTCGGTTTAAGGATAGGGTGATTGGAGGGGTTTTTTTGTTTGTTTTTTGCGGGGCAGTGTGGGTTAAGTGCCCATGGTCACACAGCTAATAAGTGTCAACTGTCTGAAGCTGGATTTGAATTCAGGTCTTCCTGAATCCAGTGCCGGTGCTTTGGGTAATTGTTATTTGTAGAACTTTTAGGGTTGTCTCAAGTTTATGATTCCCAAAATTATTTCTCACTTTTTGGGTCAGAGATATTGTGGATATAGGAAATGTTGAAGGGTTTAAACCAGAGTCACTGAAAGCATTGTGGTGCCCTAAACAGAAATGGGAAGTTTAGAAGTTGCACGGTGTTGGGAGTAAATAAGAATTTCTTCGTAATCTTGGGCCAGTCATTTAACTTTCTTGGACCTGATATTCTTTAAAAGTAGAATGAGACATTTGGACTAGATGATATCACTCTGTGCACTTTTTTATAGTCTTCAAATTCTGTGAGTTAAGGTAAGAACATTTATCTCTTTTCCCCCCCTATACTAGTAGTGTCTCCCCACTGTGTCATCTCTATTGACTTTATTTAGGAGACTGCTATACTAATCAATGACTCCCTGACACGTTTTCCCCCCACCCCCATTCTATAATGTTTCTGTGGTAGTGATTGTGTATAGGATGTGATTACAGACAGGAGATGCTAGTTATTGAAATTTGTCATTAGTACTACTAGAACCTGACTCCTACCATGAGTGATTTCTACATGTTTGAAATCTCACCTAGTTTTTCTCCTCTCCAGATGTCCTGTCCCCCTGATTTCCTCTGTGACTGCTTCCTCTGTCAGGTGGGGGATTCTAGATCTACCTTTTTGGACTCTGAATTGGTCTGTTTTCACCCTTCAAGATATCTTGGTTTAATGTGTTTCCTAAAAGATTCCGTTGCACACTTTCATGTTGTTACAGTTGATTAGATTTTCCAAGCCAAAAATTGGGCTGGATAATTTGCCATTGTCGAAGCATGTTTTCTTTTCTTGATACTGAGATTGTCCCAGGTATCCAGAATTTATGTCTCTAGACAGACCGACAGACAGACTGACAGACCAATAGACACACATCCAGTCTCTGAAGTCACCTAGTGTAGTCCTCTTATGTGACATTTGAGGAAACCATAGCCCAGGGAGGGAGGAAGGTTAAATGGGCCTGTCCAAGGTGATATTACATAGTAAGCACCTGAAGCAGGATGTGAACAGAGGACCTTGGACTCCAGAACCCATTTCCTTTTCACTTTATCATCTGTAAAAACCCGGAAAAGTGAGGTAACAATGTTCAATGAGTACTTAAATCATTTCACAAGGTTATTCAGAGAAGCTCTATGGTTTGCTGAGCTGTGTATTTGTTTCCTCTCTTTAAAGGATGGATGCACATCAGATTATATTTTCATAGAATGTACCTACATGGAGATTTGTTTTATAGAACTCTGGTTTCCACTTTAAGTATTTCTCACTTGAGCATTTCTTTACTTGGTCCCTCCAAAATTTGTTTTTGACCTTGATTGCTCATTGTAAGCACTAGTTTGCTTACATGATCTGTTCTGACAAGTGCCTTTACCTTATCTACTAAATTTTTTATTGATATACCATTCTTTGGATGAGTCAAAGGACTATTTCTGAGATTATTGATAATAATACTTGAAATTTATGGGCATAGAACTTTACAGTTTGCAAAGGACTTCTACATTGTATTTTATTTGATTCTCAAAATAATTTTAGGAGGTCCTAATATATTCCCATTTTACAGATGAAGAAACTGGGATTTGGAAAAATTGTGATTTCATTCAAGCTCTTACTACCATTAAGTGGTGGAGGTCTAACTAAAACAAGTTTTCTTACATTTTGTATAGTTTAAAATATAGGCTGGACAGGGCAACGACATCCTGCTTAGTTACATAAAAGTTTTTCCACCTTCTTTTTAAAGGCATAGAATGTGGTGGGGGTTTTTTACCTTATATGTTTGCAGTTTTAGCTTGATTTGCAAATGTGTATGGTACAATAGAGACTAATGTCCAACTTCTCACCTTGATCATAAGCAAGGAACATATGAAAAGATTGTTGAGGATGACTGACTGACTTGCATTTCAAGACTCATTAAATTCATGCTAGTGTTGTACACTTTGATTTGTTCAAGACCATAAAATTAAAGCAATGCCTTTACATTTTAACTAAATTAAAAAACACAACAAAAAACCTGATATCCCTCTCATTATAATGCACCAGTGTACAATTTGTTATTTGCTGTCATTTTGTTTTTGTTTCAAAATGGCAAACTGAACCTCAAGTTATACTTCAGATTTATTATATATCATTCATTCATGAGACATTTATTCAATAACCACTGTGCAGAAAACTGTGTTAAATGCTGGGAGAAATTAAAAATTTAGACAGGAGGGGAAGCTAGATGGTTCAGTGGATAGAGCACCAGCCCTGACACTAGCAGTGTGACCTTGGGCAAGTCACTTAACCCCCATTGCCCCTGATGCCACCCCACCCCACCCCACCCCCATTTAGACAGGACATGGGCCCTCTTCTTGGGGATGTTATACATGGTAGGCCAAAAATCATGAAGGTGTCTGATGTTTTAATAATGTTTTTTTTTTTAATTATTTTTTCTTTATTTTTGCCATTTCTGAGATTTGATTTTTCACATGTAAATTCATTTCCCATATGTGCTGTATATAATGCTATCGTATTGTAAATTAGAAACAAATAAATGAGTTATTAAATATTTGTGACTTTGGTATACCTTGTAGTATAGTAGAAAGCTCATAGGGTATATTGTATCATGTAATATTCTACCATATTTGTTCCTTATTAATTAGTTCCTTAAAAAATGAAAAGTGCTGAGTTTCTAGCTTCACAGATGGAAAGGTCCCCAGTTGAATCTAGTTCAGCCCCCTCATTTAAGAAATGTGGAAATTGAGGCCCCCAGAGGTTAAGTGAAATAAGTGTCAGAAACAGTATGTAGGCCCTGATCGGTTTCAGAATTGGTGTTCTTTCTAGTACACCTGGATGTCTCTAATATGGGAAACAGTTAGAGGACAAACAGTTAAAAAGAAGAACTTGCCTTGAAAAGGCACAATTCATAATTTTACTCTGTATTCATCCTGGCAGCATACGTTATCCCAGTTTGGAGGATTTTGCCTATATTTGCATATATTGATACATATTTAGCTGTAGTGTATAACTGAGGGTCATAAATGCCAATGGCTGCGAGTTTGTGTTATCTGATAGATATTCCTTGTTTTTCATCACTGTCAAAGAATAGAAAATGGTGCACTGCAGCTGTCTGCAGTGACATAAAAAATTAATTAGCCATGTGGTGTAGCTTGTCATTAAAATCAAATCAGACCAGTCTTCCTATCAGGATACCCAACATCCTATACTGATTTGCTGGTATCCTATCAAATGTACTTAAATTTGGGCCTCAGTTGTGTTTTATTATAGTTATATCATTCTGAATATTGGAATCTTTGATATGTAGTTGGTGGTTTGTGTTAATATTTTAAAAATAATTCTTGTGCTTTTATAATGAGAAATTAAGAAAGCTTCTCTCCCTGCCCTCCCCCCACTTTTAGGACCTCCATCCTCAGAAACCATAGATAGTGGTAACTTGTTCATTAAGTTAATCTTACCTGTTCTCTTGAAACTTATAGAAAGCAGCCTCATCAAATTTAGATCCTACTTTCCTTCAGATAGATTTTTCCCCCTTCCAGTGAGTTCTCATTTTATATATATATATATATATATATATATATATATATATATTTTTTTTTTTTTTTTCCTTTGGTAAGGCAATTGGAATTAAGTGACTTGCCCAGGGTCACACAGCTAGTAAGTATGTAAAGTATCTGAGGCCGGACTCTGAACTCAGGTCCTCCTGAATCCAGGGCCGGTGCTCTATCTACTGTGCCACTTAGCTGTGTGCCGCCGGGACCCCCGCCCCCATTACATCCTAAAATCCAAATGAAGACATTAGGACCATGTAGAAGAGAGTATGTAGGGCTGTCTATAAAAAAATATGTTGAAACATGGTATGCTATGATTTATATCAGAGAATTTGTTAGGATCCTTTGCCATTTGCTAATGTGTGGCTTTGGGAAGATCAGGTAACCTCTTTGGCCCAAGTTCCCTCATCTATAAAATGAGACGGTTGGACAGAATGGCATCTAGGTATCTTTCACCTCCTAATCGATTACCCGTAGGTGCAAATTGCTCATTCCCAAGATGGTAGTGGTAAAAGAATATGTTGGGGTCAGGTGGCATATTTACATAATAACTGGGTAGGAAGATTTCCCACCTTTCCTGATTTTAATGCAAGTGAAATTTGGTTAAATTGATTATCAAGGACAGCTTTGGAAGGGCAGAAACAGGAAAGGGGGTTTGCACAAGGGCAGTACTCATTCTGTTACACATGCTACATTTGATTTTTAGCCAAAAGTGTATTTGGAAAATGTTTGGAAGCAAAAAGAGGAATGTCATTTCCAAGCAGCTAGTACACTCCAGACCCATGTGTAGGTGGAGACGATTTATTGAATTCCGCTCTTCATACTTTAAAAGATCTGTCATCTGATCAATGCAGAATTTCCTGAATCACAAACTTTAAAATCCCCCCCAAGTGCCTTACCCCTGAAGTTACTTCCTCTCAATTAGTGAGAATCAGATCCAGAATAGAATGTCTTCTTGTTGGTTTCTCCACCTTTTTAATAATTAAATTATCATTAAGGCAAATCAAGTCATTAACATCTGTTCAACTTTTGACAAAGAGCCCCAGGAGATATCTGAATATTGAAGCCCACATTACTACATCATACTTCTGTGCCAGGCTTGTGATTCCTTTCCAGAACTTTTCATCTATTTCTTCTTTCTATCTGGATGGTATATAAAATATTTAAAAGAGAAAAATCACTTTCCTTCTTTTATTAACCTTTACTCAAATATTAACCATCATACTTTTGTATGAAACCAAATTCTAGGTTTCCTCACTGTACATTAAAAAAATTTTTTGGGGGGGGGGGGCAGGGCAATGAAGGTTAAGTGGACTTGCCCAGGGTCACATAGCCAGTAAGTGTCATGTGTCTGAGGCTGGATTTGAACTCAGGTCCTCCTGAATACAGGGCCAATGCTCTATCTACTGCACCACCTAGCTGCCCCCACATGTACATTTTTAAAAATTAAACTTTAAAAATTAACTAAATCTGAGCAGCTAGATGGCACAGGGTCTCACAGCTAATAAGTGTCAAGTGTCTGAAGCTGGATCTGAACTCAGGTCCTCCTGACTCCAGGAGGCACTTGCAGGCCACCAGCGATTTATTTTTGAGTCATTTAAGTCATGTTCAACTCTTCTTGACCCCATTTGGTGTTTTCTGGCAAGATAATGGTTTGCCATTTCTTACTCCAGCCCATTTTCCAGATGAAGAGACTAAGGCAAACAGGGTTAAGTGACTTGCCCAGGGTCACATAGCTAGTAAATGTCTTAGGCCAGATTTGAACTCATGAAGAGGAGTCTTCTTGACTTCAGGCCCATTAATCAATCTCTACTGTGCCACTTACTTACTTAAAAGGACCCACCATAGACCATAAACAATAAATACAGTTCTTCTCTTTCATGAGATTTTCCACTTTCTGCTGGATTATAAGCCATCTACACTCATATACCAGCCCATGGTTTTGCCTCTCCTTGGAAAAAAATAAATTTGGCAATGCCTGGACATTTTGATGAGCTTTTCTTTCTAAAGAGGTGCATACATTTGCTCACTCATACCGCCACCTTGTGGTTGGTCTTCCTCTTTAAGGGAAATGACACTCTTCCCCCAACAAATCAGGGTCCCACTTTAACCCTGTGTGTGTGATTTTACCTCCATGATATACTATGAAGGTAAAATTTACAAGACTAGCTAACTAATTGAATAAGAAATATGAGGGAGATGGAAGATAATTTCAAGGAAGTTGATTTCAAGGTTTTAGACCAAGGTTAGGATGGAAGTGGCTCGGTTTATGAAGAAGACAGGAGAGGCCTTGGAGAAATGACCATGAGTTCTGTTTTGGATGCTTTGAGTTTGCAGTTTCTATGGACTATCTGTCTGCTTGGATTGTAGATATTGTAGATTTTGAGTTCATCTAATTCAGGTCCCTCATTTTACTTATGAAGAAACTGAGGCTCAGAAAGTCTGGCCTAAGGTCACAGATTTGGAGTTTGAATAGAGTTTGTCAAATTAACATTTCTTGCTGTAATTTCACTAATATCGTGATGCTTTTCCAATATGAAAGTAATGACAGAAGACTAGAGTTTAGGAAAGAAACATGCTGTGCGTGTACACATTCAGGCATACATAGACACACAGACACACAGAGACACACACACACACACACACACACACACGAGATAATTGAAGCCATAGAGCTAAGAAAAAGAGTAAATAGAATAAAATAAATGGGCTTAGCACAAAGCCTCAGAGCACATGTTCGCAGTGGGGAGGCAAGACATGGATGATAATGTGGCAAAGGACATTGAGAAAAAGCAGTCAGACTAGGAGGAGGAGAGCTAAGGAAACAAGTGTGTCTTAGAAACCAAGGAAAGTTAGTGAATGTCAAGAAGGGGGTTGGTGGTTCACCGTGTCAGATACTGTAGAGAAATATGAAAGCTGAGAAAAAGGCATTGGATTTGACAATTAAGAAGTCTTGGTAACCCTGAAGAGAGCAGTTTCAGTTGACTGAAGAAGTTGGAAGCCAGATTGCAAGGGGTTGAAAAGGGAGTGGGAGGTGAAAAAATACAGGCAGTTAGTGTAGATTTTTTTTTCCCCCATAAGTGTTTGGCTTCAAAAGGGGAAAGAGAGGTGGAAAATAAGTTGTAGTAGCAAATAACAAATTTGTAAGGATGGTATTTCTAGGCATACTTTTAGGCAATTAAGAAAGAACCAGTAGTGGGGCAGCTAGGTGGTACAGTGGATGGAGCACCAGCCCTGGAGTCAGGAGGACCTGAGTTCAAATTCGGCCTCAGACACTTAACACTTACTAGCTGTGTGACCCTGGGAAAGTCACTTAGCCCCAATTGCCTCACTAAAAAAAAAGAAAGAAAGAAAGAAAGAAAGAACCAGTAGTGAAGGAGAGATTATTAGCAGGTTATTTGAAAAATGGTCAAAGGATATGAATAGGCAGTTTTCAAAGGGAGAAATCTAACTTATCAGTATATGAAAACTCTAATTCAGTAGTAAAGAAATGCAAATTAAATAATTGTGAGGTACCATTTTAGGTCTATCATATTGGTAAAGTTGACAAAAAAGGGAAAAGACAAATCTTGGAGAGGCTATGGGAAAACAAGCACATTGTGAACATAATTTTAAACTTTGCCTCCAAAGCTATTAAACTTTACATACCCTTTGACCCAGTGATAACTGTTACTCTAAAGAGATCAAGGAAAAAGGAAAAAGACTTATGTACAGAAATATATTTGTGATTGCAAAGAATTGGAAACCAAGGGGGTGCCCGTTAATTAGGAAATGGTTGAACACCTTATGATATATGAATGTGATGGGATACTGTTGTGCTGTAAGAAATGAAGGTGATAATTCTAGAGATACCTGGAAAGACTTGTATAAACTGATGCAGAGTGAATTGAGAAGAACCAAGAGAAGAATTTATACAATAATAATATTTTAAAATACAAAAACAATTTTGAAAGAGTTAGGAACTCTGATCAACACAATGACTAATGACAGTTCCAGAGTACTAGTCATGGAACATACTACCCACCTTTAGGTAGAAAGACAATGAACTTTAGAATGTAGATTGAGGTATATTTTGTTTGGGGGCATGTCTAATGCAGGAATTAATTTGGCTTAACTATATATATTTGTAATGGGTTTTGTTTTTCTTGTGTGTGTTTTTGTTGTTGTTTTAAAGGTAGAGAGGTGGGAGGAACAGAATTCGGAGCTGAAAGTAAAGTGAAATTGACTGAATTTAAAAATAAAAGAAAATTAGGAGTAGAAGCAAGTGATTCTAACAGCCAAGCTTCCAGAGGGAGATGGAAGATTAGAAGGTGATTTCAAGGGTTTAGACCAAGGTTAGGATGGTAGTGGGTCAGTTTATGAAGAAGACAGGAGAGGGCTTGGAACAAGGGTATATGTGGCAGGGTTGACATTTGCAAAATCTACCTCTTCCTTTCAGTGGAACTGAAGCAAAAAAGATTAAGTAACTTGCCCAAGGTCTGCTAAGTGTCTGACGCCAGATTTGAACTCAGGAAGATGTCTTCCTGACTCTATTTACTGTACTCTTCTGAGCAAAACCACTTATTACTTTCCTGCTAATCTCAGACCACTAAATGTTTTTGTGGGAAACCAGATTCCTAACCCTGGTGTTTACAGAACTATTCCGATCAGCTTCCTTCTCTGTGCTCTGGGACAGTGTTTGCTTTCTAAGCAAAGTGGTCCCTGGATTGTGAGGGTTTCCCCTCTCTCCTGCTTTAATTGACAGAAGAGGGCAGGGCAGCCTCACTTTTTTTTCCCTCCAGCTCACTGTAAACATAAGTGGATCTTTATTTCCTCTACTCAACCATTAATCCTTAGGATTTCTTACTCACATTTGCCTTTTTATTTTTCCTTTGAGTCTTGTGTTTGAATGTAAGATTTTCTATTCAGTATAGGATCATGTTCTTTTAATCCTAGCTTCTTTGCTTTTTGGAATGTCATATTCCAAACCCTCTCCATTCCGTTGTAGTGGTAGCTGCTTAATCTTGTGTGATCCTGACTGTGGCTCCTTTTGTTTGGCTCCTTTCTTTTTGGTTACTTTTTGTTTTTGTTTGTTTGTTTTTGTGGGTCAGTGGGGGTTAAGTGACTTGCCCAGGGTCACACAGCTTGTAAGTGTCAAGTGTCTGAGGCCCGATTTGAACTCAGGTCCTCCTGTATCCAGGGCCAGTGCTTTATCCACTGCTCCACCTACCTGCCCCTCTGTTTGCATTTTGAATTTTCTACTTGACCATAATATTCCTGAGAGTTTTCATTTTCATTTTGGGATCCCTCATTCAGGCCTTCATTATCTCACAGGGAAAAAAGCTTCCTACATTTTCAACTTGTTTTATGGCTGAAAGGATACTCCTAAGCATGATTCTGACCATGTCACCATCCTGCTCAATAAGCTTGAATGGTTCCTAGTCACTTCTGGAATCAAATTCAGCCTCATCTGTTTGACATTTAAAGCCCAAATAACCTTTTACAACCTTCCTTTCCATGCTTATTAGACATTATACCCCCTCATGTGCTGTTTGATGTGGGTAAGAGGTGAGGAAATAGAAGCAATGAATGTAGATGTACTTTTTTTTTTAGTTTGGCTAAGAAAGAGAGGAAAGAATTAGTTTTAGGGATTATAGGTTGCAACTTTTTTTTTTTTAAGGATGGGATGTTTTATATCTTTTTTCAATCTACTTATGTTTCCTAGTAGAATATAAGTTTCTCAGGAGCAGGGATTCTTTCCCCCGCCCCCCCCCCCCCCTTGACCCTTAGGGCAGGGTCTAGCATGCAAGGGTTTTTTGTTTTATTTTGTTTTGTTTTTTGGTGAGACATTTGGGGTTAAGTGACTTGCCCAGGGTCACACAGCTAGTAAGTGTCAAGTGTCCGAGACCAGATTTGAACTCAGGTCCTCCTGAATCCAGGGCTGGTGCTCTATCCATTGCGCCACCTAGCTGGCCCCATGCATGGGTTTAATAAATGTTGGCAGATTGATTGCTCTGATTTTTCTGTCCCACTCTGTGTTTTACACACAGTAGATAACGAACTACTGTGGTGTGACTCTCAAAGTGAACAACAGCAACAATTAGCCATAGAAGTGGTACTTTTTACCTTGAAAAGGCCTTTTCTTCCAATTGACTATGCTGGCATTGTACTGTGTATAGATGTACTGCTTGGCTAATGTATTTACTCTGTTGTTGAATTTAAGTGACACTCTTAATGTTGGCCAGCGACCTTTTCCGCAAAAATAGAAACCAATCTTAATCTCCTATTGCCCTCATTGAGGTTAATTAGGTTCCTAAATGAATAAACACTATAGTTATTATTTCCTGTTGTATCATATACATTCTTTTTGAAGTTTTTTTGATTGGTTCATTATCATTATTTTGAGTCAGACCCTTTGAATGTCTTATGAATATACTGGAAATATTTCTTTGGCTGATTGCTATTCCTCTATGGGAGTTTCTTTTGCTGTGGAATTGTAAGGCCTGAATACAGGTTAATGAGAGAGAGAGAGAGAGAGAGAGAGAGAGAGAACACAGACAATCTTTAATCTCAGTATATCAAACAGATTCTGAAATGATTTTGGAAGGAAGCTGGTTATTTTGAGCACAGTTCCCAAGGGTACTTCTAGCTTTTTTTGTAAAACTCCTGTGCACAGTGTACAAGAGGTCTTTCTTTATTATATCCATTGCTATTTTCAATTTTTTTGATGAGTTGAGAAAAATCTACTCATTGTACTGGAGGGAAAATTAAGTGTCCAGAAAAATACATAAAGTACAAGAGTTATCAAAGTCTTTGAAACTATTAAGTTATTTGCTATGAAATGCTGTGCTTCATTAACTCAGTATTCTATACAAATTAGTAATGCAATATATGCAACATGTATATTTAAAGCTAAATGAATAAATATTGCTTGTCTTCTCAATGGGTGGGGGAGAGAGAGAAAATTTGGAACTCAATTAAAAAAAAGAACATTTAAAACATCAAATAAAAAAAATGTTAAATGGACAAATTAATTGGCCAAAATATCCATGTAGGAATTGTGGTGTCTATCCATCATATATGTTTGAGTATAGACAATAAAGTAGGAGAGCCAGAATCCAAACTCAGATCCTTTTATTGCAAATCCAACAATACTTCCACTGTACCATGCTATAAAACAACACTTAAATGAAAAGTATCCTGTCAGAAAGGGTTGTCTGTCTGTGTTTATCATTGTAGAAAATGCCTTGGAGCAGTAGCATTGTCATGCTTCCTGTCAGTGCAGCCAGGGCCTGTAAGAAGAGAGGCAATTCTCAAAGCAGGCACAGGGATAAACTAAGGATTTGGAAGGTATTACCTAATTATTGGCCAGTCACATGGGTTTTCCATGCATCAGGTGTTTAGCCTAAATAGGAACCCTTTTAACTTTGAAGTGGCTGCTTAGCTATTTTAGACCTGACACTAGTACATATTTATTCTAGTTTCTCTTCTGACAAACAAGAAATGTCATATATGTCTTTATTGCAGCGACTCCACAATTTCTTTGGTGCAGCTGCTCCATCCAGCAGAGCAGATTGTAAGGCATCCATGCCTTCTCCCGTAACTCATCTATTTCCTCCCATCAGTATTCTGTAGTCTGTCTCCTCTTTGGGTCTTTCAACATTATGTAGGTACTAATATTGTATTTGAGAGTTCAGCTATTCCTTATCTTACTAGTCTACCTCCTTTCTGATCTTATGGTTTCTGTATTTCTTTTGTACAATTTATTCTTGGTAATACAGTGAAGCCTACTTATGCCCATCATGGATATTTCCACAGGACATAATTCGGTCATGGAGGTGAGAGATGAAAAATGGATCAGAAACAGCTAGTAGGTCAGTTTGGCTGGATCGAGGAGTGCATTTTTACAGTGGAATAATATGTAATCAGCTTGGAAAGAGAAATTGGAGCTAGATTGTGAAGGGCTTTAAACACTCAGTGTAGAAATTTTGTTCTTTATCCAAAGGGCAATGGGAAACCACGGAAGTTTCTTTAGGAGTTCAGCTCTTGGCTTCAGGAATATCATTTTGGCAGCTTTGTTGAAAATGGATTGGGGTAGGGAGAGACCGAATGCTGAAATACTGATGAAGAGGCTACCACAGTGAATTGATGAGAGGCTGGGCTGTGGTTTTGGGGGTATGAATAGAAAGAAGTGGGCAGATGGAAGAGGTATAGAAGAGGCAGAATTGACAAGATTCAGCAACTGATTCTGGATATGGTAGAGGGAATTGCTGAGTTACAGACTTAGGAAGCTAGGGAGGTTGTATTTAGTGGGGAGAGAATAAATTCAGCTATGCATATATTGAGTTCAAGATGTCTGTGGGTCTTATAGGTAGAGATTACAAGCAGAAAGATGGAGTTGCAGAACTCTAGCTCCAAAGAGAGATGAGGGGCGGCTAGGTGGTGCAGTGGATAGAACACCCGCCCTGGAGTCAGGAGGACCTGAGTTCAAATCCGGCCTCAGACACTTAACACTTATAAGCTGTGTGACCCTGGGCAAGTCACTTAACCCCCATTGCCTCACTAAAAAAAAAAAGAGAGAGAGGGAGAGAGAGATGAAGGCTGCACGCACAGATTTGGGAGCCATCTGCAGCGACAATAGTTAAATCCAAGGGAATTGACGAGACCGTTAAAGAGAAGAAGTAAAGACCAAAGACTGCTGGATTTAGGACAGAGCCCTGGGATTATTACATTTCTCCATTAAAATTTTTATGGCAGAATAATTTGGGGCCGATGAAAAGATTCATTTTCTATTTCTAAAATATTTCTAGACTGCCTTTCTAGCTATAACATTCCCAAGTTTCACTTATATCTTTTATATCTGCAGGACTCATTCTACCAGCAGTTTCTGTGAATCTGTGCAGTACTGAATTATTTTCCAAAATACATTATTCAGGGTATCTTCTGGGTAGGCTGGTACTAGCTATGGGGGAAGAAGTTGTTTTTTGAATCTTCCATTAAGACAAGGGTTCTTAAGCTTTTAGTGTCACAGAGTCCTTTGGCAGTCTAGTGAAGACTGTGGAACTCTTCTTAGAGTATTGTTTTAAGCTGCATTAAATAAAGTACCTAGGATTAAAAAGAAACCAGTAATATTGAAACACAAAACTATTAACTGTTTATTAATACAGACTAAGCAAACAAAAAAACCTCAAAATACAGTGTCTTAGTAGATAAAACACAGGTTTATAGTCTTCAGGTTAAGCACCCTTCTCAGATTTCAAGAGAATTCCAAGAGAACCTTTTATTGCTGGAAATGACCTCTCAGTTTTGAGATTGAATAACTGTATACAAATTCCATAATATTTAATAGAACTTCCCCTAGTTTTTGAATTGTACCAACTTAAATAATTCACTTCTTCCTAGATGATGTAAAGATTAAATAGGGAATCAATTTTAAAGTGTTTACAACTTCTTGTGAGCAGCAGATTTATTATGAATATGCATATTGTATCAAAAGTTATTACCAGGGGCAGCTAGGTGGCGCAAATCCAGCCTCAGACACTTGACACTTACTAGCTGTGTGACCCTGGGCAAGTCACTTAACCCCAATTACCTCACCAAAAAAAAAATTTTTTTTAAGTTATTACCAGGGGCAGCTAGGTGGCGTAGTCGATAAAGCACTGGCCCTGGATTCAGGAGGACCTGAGTTCAGATCTGTCCTCAGATACTTGACAATTGCTAGCTGTGTGACCATGGGCAAGTCAACCCTCATTACCCCACCAAAAAAAAAAAAGTTATTACCTTTTGGTAAAGCCTTTTGTCTTTGAGAAGTCTTTTAAAACGTGGTCATTTGGCTGTTTTTCATAGTTTTTGCCTGGTATTTTGTCATAGCATGACTGGTAAAAAGGTGCTAAATAGGGGATACACTTAGGTCAGCTGTTTAAAATGTAAAATTATGCAGAATCTCTAAGTGAGGAAAATGGCATGTTCATATCCTCTCCCACAGAATTCCACATTCTTCTGCAGGGCCCATACAAATACTATGTGAGTCTTAAATGCCTATCAGGTTAGTTACATCACTTCCTACTTGCTGGATCATCCATCTGTAAAAGATTATCCTATCCATCTGTTCTTCCAACTCAGTGGAATGGCCTGTATTGCCTCTGAAAAATCTTGAAACGTGGATAGTCTAGCGGTTATTTCTTTGCTTTAGGTGACCGTTGTCAGTCTGTGGGAATAAGTGCTTTGGTAACAGGGCCAGGCTGTGGCTTCACAAAGCTGCCCCTGGGTGTGGGCGTTCTTTAAAGAGATGGATTCTTGTTCTGTCTGTCCAGCTTCGTACCATTATGTTACTACAATTTGATGTAATCTGGGAGAGGGCTGCCTGGTAATGCTAGTGGCAAGAACTCGATACCTTTACTCACTCCATCCCCTTACTTCTTCCATTCCTTAAGCTTAGAATGCTTTCTTACTCTAGGGATATTAGCTGCTCCTTATGCTTTCATCCTGAATGTTAATAACATTCTGCTTTCTTTGTAATATGGTAGTGCGTTGATGGTTTCTTTCTTAATTCTCTCTCTTTGAGTATACAGTTTTTATAACACCAAAAGCCACAATAATGCTTGATAAAAATTTATGTATTAATTAATGTATTTATTATGCCTGTTGGTGAATTCTAAAGCTAGATGTCAGCCTGTTGATCTAAATATATGTGCGGGACATAATTATTTTTCATAGCCCTTACTTACATTTCATGTATACATTGAGGAGCAGTGGTGCTTTGGCCTTGGAGGAAAGAGGACCCAGATTGAAGTCCGGGCTCTGACACATACCACTGTGTGACCACGAATGAGTCACTTAACCTCTTTTTTTTCTTTTTCTTTTTGGTGGGGCAGTGAGGGTTGAGTGACTTGCCCAAGGTCACATAGCTAATAAGTGTCAAGTGTCTGAGGCCAGATTTGAACTCAGAATATTTCCAGAATATTTAGTATTTATAGTTTATACACTATAAAGTTTGTAATGTTTTTGTTCCTAGTTTTGAAATGGAGTATTTGAAATGATATGTCATTCATATAATTAGTTATTAACTATCATTAGTTTGTTTTGGAACATCAGCTCCTAAAGAGCAGGAAATTTTTGTTGAATTTGATTTGCGTTATGTATTGTGTGAGTGGCCATCAAAAATAGGTGATGAGCACTATCTTCCTAGTCACCAGAATCTCAGTCTTGATCTTTAAAGTGTTATCTACTTATCAGTCTTGGCTTTTGTTCCCTTTCTGTTTCAGATCCTTATCAGATGTACCAAGGTAATATCTTGTCAGATTTGCTGTATGTCTCTCCTGGAATGGTGAACAGTTCCCCATTTGCAGAGCATGTGGATTCTACAAAGGATAATATTGGTATAGTTTCTCCATTCCAATTTCTTTTTTCTTTCTTTTTTTTTATATTGCAGGGCATTGAGGGTTAAGTGATTTGCCCAGGGTCATATAGCTAGTAAGTGTCAAGTGTCTGAGGTTGTCCAATTTACTTTTAAATATAAATTCTTTAATATTCGACAAACTTTTTATTAAGAAGCTGCTACATGTATAGTATTGTGCTGGGTTCTAGGATAAAAGGATAACAATATGATAACAGTCTCTGTCCTCAAGGAGCTAATCTAACTGGGGATGTGCTGTTGTAGGGGAAAGATTGAATGAGAAATTTGAGGAGTAAGAAATCACTTTTGTAAAAATTTTATTTTAAACTTATTAACAATCTTAAATATAGATAAAATTAGGAATAGAATTTCAAATGCAATTATAAACTATGGTTTATGTTTAGATATTTTAAGAAACAATAGCTTTAACAAAGTAACAATAACAACTTACTTGCTTTTGTCAATACCCTTCTGATTACTCTTTTTTTATAGTTTTCATAGTCTTAAATTTTTTGTCATTGTAGTCATTATTTTCTAATTCTTTCACTGCTCTCCTTTAATTTTTTTTAAATAAATTTTTTTATTGATCCAATAACTATTTTCCCTCAGAACCCTATCGCTCCCCTTCCAAAGAGTCATCTTAGGTAACAAATAGTTTTATTTTTTAAAGAAAACCAAAGAAAAACCCAGCACAATTGATTCATCAAAAAAAAGTCTGGAAATATGTGTAATATGTAACACTTAGGAAGTTCCAGCTCTGCACAGGGGTGGCTTAGGAGTGTCCTCTAGTCTCTTCTTCTGAACTCGTCTTGTTTTTTATAATTTTGCAACATTCATTCTTGATTTTTGAGTGTCATTATTCTTTTTGTTTATATCATTGTATTTACTGTGTGTGTTGTTAACTTGGCTCTCTGCTCACTTTACTTTGTGACAGTTCACGTAGATCTTTCCCTGCTTCTCTGTATTCATTATATTGATCATGTCTTACAGCATAGTGATAGTTTCTTTACAGCTGCTTTACTTTTTTTTTTTTAGTGAGGCAGTTGGGGTTAAGTGACTTGCCCAGGGTCACACAGCTAGTAAGTGTTAAGTGTCTGAGGCTGGATTTGAACTCAGGTACTCCTGACTCCAGGGCCGGTGCTCTATCCACTGCACCATCTAGCTGCCCCCCAGCTGCTTTACTTTTTATGCATCTTTATGTTTTTCTAAATATTACTCCAACTTGTATTTTATGGCACCGTTTACAACTTTGATTTAGACATCGCCTACTTGTTGGATATGTTTTGTGGTTTTGTGGGGTTTTTTAACCTTCATAAGGGGAGTACTTTTATGTTTGGACAAAGTAGTTTTTCCTTCCTTATACTCACTCCCTAATGCCAAATGATGAATGTCTTTCCTTCCTCGGTCTTGGACACTAGCTTGTAGTCTCCTTGAAGGCAGGTACTTTGTTCCTCATTTATATGTTTCCTTCAGCTACATAATAGGCACTAAACAAATCTTCATGGCTTCTAAATCTATTAGCTATATTCTCTGTGTTCCTTGTACTTAGACCAAGGTGAATTTACAGTAATGTAGCTGAAGGACTACATTGCTTTCCCTTGTTACCTTTGTTCCCCACATTTGTACGTATCCTTCCGTAGTCTGGTATTGATTTAATATCATTATATTCAGGGTACTTATAACCAATAGTTTTTAATTCGAATGCCTGTTTGATTATCTTTACAAAGACTGGCTAATATGCCTATACATCTTGTTTTCTACTTAAGCTTTCCATAGAAGTAAGGGAGTCTAGGGGATCCAATCATATAGGGCCTTCATACGAGCTCTTATCTTGTTAGATTAACTCAGCTTGGTTATTGTAATTCTTCTATTTACTCAGCTTCAAAATGTGTAAGTAAACTACTTCAGTTTATCTTGTTCTGTGGCACCTTGTCCTGTCAGCAATTAAATCATGTCAATTATTATACTTGTCCTCCCTTTCTCCCAATTCTTCTTCATGCCACTGTGGTCATTATTAACTTTCCAGTCTTCTTAAATTTGCCTCACTCTACCACATATACTTTTTGATCCAGTGCCTACCTGTCTCTTCTTTGAAAAAGACTGCCTCTTGGCTTTGCACGTTTTGTCTGGCTTTCCTCAGTTCGGACTACTGCTCTCCCCATCTTCCTTTAAGTCCCAACTAAAATATCACCCTCTACAGGAACCCTTCCCTAGCCCCCCTTAATTCCACTGCCTTCCTTCTTTTAACTATTTCCTTCATATCCTGTATATAGTTTGTTTTGTATAATTTTTTTTGCTTGTTGTCTCCCCTATTAGACTGTAAGCTCCTTGAGGTCAGGAACTGTCTTTTTGTTGCTTTTTGTATCCCCAGTGTTAAGCACAGTGCCTGACACATAGTAGGCCCTCAATAAATATTGATTGATTGATCCAAGCCCTCTGAACCTCCTGCCTCCTTTGCATTTTTCCTTATGTCAAATCTATATTCACCTATCATAGACACATTCCTAAAATATTTCTTTTATCATGTAACCTTCCTGCATGAGGAAACTTCAAAGGTTTCCTCTTTCTCCCCCTACCAAGACAGAACTGTGTGACTTTCAAGGTTTGCCATAATCTTGCAGGATAGCTCCTCCCTCCTCTATGAACATGCCCTATTCATTTCTTCCTTTATGCTCCCATATACTTAGAATAACCTCTTTCCCCATCAAGTGTACCTTTGCCTAATTCTCCCTACCCCTTCAGGGATGAGTTTAGGTTCCATCTTTTCTTTGAGGCCCTCTTTTGGCCTTCATTTCATGCCCTGAACTCAAGTAGCACTTAATATGTGTCATGCAGCTTGACACTTTGACAAGACACCATGACAGGCCTCTCTTCAAGATACAGTTCAGCAATCATCTTGTACATAAAGCTTCTCCTGACTGTCCTCCTGCCAACTGCTGGTGTTCCCTCATGATATTCTGTATATATCCGAGTTTATTAACTTTAGATTTCATGCAGCATATGTTTTTATATATACTTCTTATCTCCTCCCATGAAAATGTTAAGCTCATTGAGAGGAGAAATGGCTCCCTTGTACTTAGCTCAAGGCATAACATATTAGAAATGCTTAAAAAAACAAAAACAAAAATAGTTATTGAATGATCACTTTTGCTCTTTCCACTGCCCCCTGCACTGTTTCTTTTTTTGTTGTTTTTGCTGAGCAGTGAGGATTAAGTGACTTGCCCAGGGTCACACAGCTAGTACATGTCAAGTGTCTGAGGCCAGATTTGAACTCAGGTCCTCCTGAATCCAGGGCCAGTGCTTTATCCACTGCACCACCTAGTTCTGCCCCCTGCATTGTGCTTCTTTAGTACAGGAACTGTATCTTCTCTGTTCTTCACAGCATCTGGAGTGATGTTCTTGCAGAATAGTCCCACAATAAAGACATGTTTACTTGATGGAAATGGCTAATCGTCAGCTTTGCAGTTGAATTTTAAAGTCAGTGGACCCCTAAACCCTTTCCCACAATGATTGCTCCATTCCTTTTCCACACATTATAGTTCTGTGATGATAGTATATTCTATTCCAACAGTTGGCAGTAGCCTAAATAGTACAGTTTTTGAGAGGATTTTGACAGCTTTTAGTATATACTTGTCTCTGTTGTGATTATCTTTAGGCCTTTGGCATGTGTCTTCATACCACTTTGCATGATTGGATTAAAAGTAGAAGTGACTTTCTTTGCAGTGTGAATGAAATTTAAAAAGCCTATATTTCTCTGTTTGAGCAGCAGATGTGCACTCCTATGATTCATATGTTCCAAGTACTGAGACAGGATCAGGAGGATGGCCTATGGAAGCCCAGACGCCTTCTGACCCATCACCCTTTGTCTTCCTGGAAGAGACTAACCCTCATTCTCTACACCCCACAGCAGGTAAGTTGGCAGATCTTTCCTACACTAGCTAAATGCCTGTTCATGTTTCTTATTAGTGCTACTTGAAGTAATTACTGGTAACTATCCTTTGATGAAGGGATAATTACCTTTAAATTTAAAACAAACACCTCAAAACTCTACTCCTTGTGTTTTGAGCTTATTTTACTGATATCCCATCAGGAGGAATTATGTTTAAGTATGTTTCCTTGGAGGAGAAGGACAAATAATCCAAAGTTATGTGCAGGTTTCAAATTCTGGTTCATTTTATTTTCTCTGACAGGAGAAATGATAACTCACAGAGACTCTGACCCTGACTATGATTTCTTATTGATCTCAGTGATAATTATGTCTCCATCCTCTTTTCTTTTGCTAACCACTTTTAGGAGCTATGAGAGAATAGGCAAGATTGCTTAACTGACAGGCTTAGTTAATTTAATTATGACAAGATTACCTACCCATGAGAAAAAGTATTCTTTTCCTTGAAAAGATTAACTTTCATGCTCAGAACCTCCAAAATAGCTAGTTATGCATCTGAACTTTTTTTTTTAACTTAGAACCAATCAAGGAAGTAGAGATGGAGGTGGAATTAACTAAAGAAGCATCACCAATGAAGGAAGTGGAAATGACCCTGGAAGTGCAGAAAGCACCAACAATGGAGATGACCCCTGCCAAGGAGATCAAGAATGAACCCGCTATGGAGATAGCATCAGACAAAGAGATGGAGGATGAACCAGTGATGGAGGTACCATCAGTCAAGGAGGTGGAGGATAAACCATCTATGGAGGTGCCATCATTCACGGAGCTGGAGGATGAACTGGTTATGGAGGTGCCATCAGTCAAGGAGGCGCCATCATTCAAGGAGGTGGAGGATGAACCAACTTTAGAGAGAGCACCAGACAGAGGGACTCAGGCAGACCAAGCCATAGAGATAGCACCAACCCAACAGATCCAAGAGGTACCGTTGCTGGATACGGATCTGGCCACCGAGAGCAAGGTGATACCAGACAAGGAAGCTCAGTTGGCACCAGCTATTGAGTTGGTGAAGGTACCAGCTGTGGAGATGGAACCAAGCAAGGAAGCTCAGCTGGTACCAGCCATGGCATTGACACCAACCAAGGAGATAGAGGTGGAAACAACACCAGCCAAGGAGGTGAAAGTAGAAAAAATGAGTGAAGATCAGAGACTGCCATCTCCTCAGGCTGGAGGGAGTCCAGTTTTCATGGCCTCACCAGGTAGGGTAGATGTAATTGCTCTTGTTATATGGTTGGGAGTTTGTTTTGGGGGGTGGGGTGTGGTCTGTTGAGATAAAATTTGGTAAAGCTTCTACCTCTAGAATGTAAAGTGAGTTTAGGCAAGGAATATATAGAATTAGAATTCCCTCATGGGAAGAAGAGAGAAAAAACACGAGGTAGAATTAGGAATGGTCTTGTTCTTTTCTTTTCTTTCATTTTTTCTTTCTTTCTTTCTTTTTTCTTTTTTTTTTTGCAGGGCAATGAGGTTTAAGTGACTTCCCAGGGTTACACAGCTAGTAAGTGTCAAGTGTCTGAGGTTGGATTTGAACTCAGGTCCTCCTAAATCCAGGGCCGGTGCTCTATCCACTGTGCCACCTAGCTGCCCCTTGTTCTTTTCTTATATGTGAAATGGCTGTGGCCAGTTATTTTCCTCTTCCTCTTTTATTTAGTGAAGTGACTCCTACTGGAAATTGGAATAAATTTTAAAAATTAGAAAGTTTTGAGTTCCAAATTCTTTTCCTTCTTCCCTCTCTCTCCTCTCCTCTCCCTGAGGCAGCAAGTGATCAGATACAGGTTATACATGTGCACTTACGTAAAACAATTCCATATTTTTCATTTTGTATAATAAAACTCAACAGAAAAAAAGGAAAGAATGAAAGTGAAAAATAGCATGCTTCAATCTGTTTTCAGTCAAGATCATTGTTTCCTTTGGAGGTGGATTGTACATGTCACCATTAGTCCTTTGGGATTGTCGTGGATCATTGCATTGCTAATAATAGTTAAGTTCACTCACAGTTCTTCATTGAACAATATTGCTGTCACTGTGAACAACATTCTCTTGGTTCTGCTCACTTCACTATACATCATTTCATATAAGTCTGTCCAGGCTTTCCTGAAACCATCTTGCTTGTCATTTCTTATAGCACAATAATTTTCCATTACAGTCACATACCACAGCTTATTTAGTTATCCCCCAGTTTATGGGCATTCCTTTGATTTCCAATTCTTAGCCACCACAAAAAGAGCTACTATAAATATTTTTGTACAAATAGGTCTTTTTCTCTTTTGGGGGATGATTTTGGAATATAAACCTAGCAGTAGTATTATTGCTGGATCAACGGTTATGCACAATTTTTTAGCCCTTTGGGCATAGTTCCAAATTGCTCCCTAGGATGGTTGGATCAGTTCACAACTCCAACAGTGGATCCCAGTTTTCCCATGTTCCCTCCAACATCCATCATTTTCCTTTTTTTGCTATATTTGCCCCTGGGGGAGACTTTTAGGTGTCATGAAACAGTTGGACATTTGTGGGTGATGGTGAGATCAAGAATATCTTGGTGTTTTGCTAAGTTGGGGAGAAGGAATAAGTCATGGGAAGTGAGTAGATTGAGGAACTGAGTGGTAAGGGTGATTGAGTGAGAGTCAGTATAAACACTTATTTACTTATCCATTGTGATGAAATAATGAGATTTTGCAGATACTCAAAGACCCACCTGGAGATTAATCTAAACTGGTTGAATCAAGTGAGAGTGATTGACTGCTGATTAGTCTACTTCAAAGTTAACTAGATTATAATCACACCGGGCTAGCCCTTAAGAAGGTATGGTTCTCAGGGGCAGCTAGTGGCGCAGTGGATAAAGCACCGGCCCTGGAGTCAGGAGGACCTGAGTTCAAATCTGGCCTCAGACACTTAACACTTACTAGCTGTGTGACCCTGGGCAAGTCACTTAACCCCAATTGCCTCACTAAAAAAAAAAAAAAAAGAAGGTATGGTTCTCAGAAGCTAGACTTTGAACTTAACTTGAGAACGCCTTCAAGTTCAGTGAACCAATGAATTTGGAAGACACCAACCAATCAGCTTGAAGCAGTGTGTAAGGACCGCCTCTGTTCAAGACCTATAAAAAGCTTCCACAATCAGTTTGGTAGAGGGTTCGTGATTGAAGCAGGCTTGTGGCAGAGGACTTGAGGAAGAACAAGACCAGGCTGGAACTCTAGGCTAAATAGGCTTTTTTCTTAACTTTCTGAATTCCATGTAAATATCTGTATGCTCTAATAAATGTTTAAAGCCCAAGGACTGGTGCTAAAGCTTCTAATTTAAGGCGACCACAATTAAGATTTTAAACATCACACCATTCATTTACTTATCAATCAATCAATTAATTAATTAATTTAGAGTTGGTATAAATTTTGAAGTTCCCTAGTATGAGGGCAAAAGTTGGGAACAAGTGAAAAATTGTGAGTCATATACCAAACTCGTTGAAGGAGGTAGAATGATCTGGGAGTTTGTAGACAAGAGAGCTACTAGGAATTTGATTGGGCAGTAGATATGAATAGCATGAACGTCTAAAGGGGACATATTGCTGAATAATGGTCATAGAATGAGAGCCTAGAAGTGGTAGTGAGGATCAAGGAGAAATCCAATTCCTTTGCCTAGGTCAGTGAGCAGAGGGAAATGAGTGAAGGGGCTGCCATACTGGAAAGAGTAGCCAAGAAGATCATCAGAGGGAGCCAAGTTTCAGTAATAGCTGGTACATGCTAGTAGTGGGAAAGGAAAAGGTTTAGATGACGGGGAGTTGATTGTCTATAGAGCAGATATTCCAGAGGACACTGTGAAAGGGGTGGGTAGTGTTTGGTTGGAACTTTGGGGTTTGAGGGTTGAGGGGGATGGAGATTGGGAATTAGTTGGTAGGGTGTGGGGAATAGGATTTGTATGACAACGTATGGGGTGCAGAATCACTAGGATTTGTATGGTTTGACCAAGTAGGTGCATGTTTCTATTTATTGGAAGATGCACTCCTCAGAAAAGGCTGGAGATCTGTCTGGAGACAAGTGTATTAGGAGATGGGAGGTCCACTTCTCAATTCCTGTTCCCTCCAGAGAATACAGCAGAGGGCTGAGAACATGGCTTTTTGCTTGGTTTCCATATTTAAGAAAAAAATAGGTATAAATATTCTGTTGGGATCCAGGAACATTTTTTTAAAAAATAAATATTGCAAAATTGCACCAGAAAATTAGATTATTTCCTTTAAAGGTAGAATCCCTTTCCGTGACTCATGAGGAAATCATTGTGAAAGGACATGACCTCATTAAGCTTTTCCAAATATGAAGGAGCCTTTTCTGAATGCTTTTTACACATCAGAGACCTGGAAGGTGTTTTTATTAAATAAGCTTTATGAAGCATAGCAGCTTTAGATTGAACAGTTCAGAATTCCTCATTTTGAAATAGTGAAGCCCTGAACAACAATCCAAACTTGTAGCTTTTTCTCTTTTCTTTTTAGGAGAAATAGTCCGCTAAGTCGTGAGCTGTAGCTTCATGACTCCTAACTGCCATTAGAATGTTAAACTA